>NC_092716.1:38523275-39215160 GCF_047496885.1 Scyliorhinus torazame | reverse complement strand
TATTAGTTGCTTTGTTATTTCTTCCAGCTGTTGGTATGATCATACAATTGTTTTCTGCTCTCCTTAATTGTTTCAAGTTGCAAGCTTCTTCAGGGAGTGGTATGGCAAGTGTTGAAGGACTTCTTGTTGACTCCTCAGGCTTTTGCACAAACCAGTTGTTCCCAGACCTGGCCACACCGCTAAGCATTCCCCTTGGAATGCAGTATGACTTGGAGAATGGACAAATTTTAGAAGATAGAGGAAGTAAATTGGGAGAAGGACTCTTTGCAGGTGGCCCTTCCTTCCCAGGCAGCTCAGGAAGCAATTTACCTGAATTTCAACAAGGACCACTTCTTCAGCAGCGACATGTAGCAGGCGAAATGTACCACCTGCGTGCAGCCACAACTACATCCTCAAAGCAGGACCATATTGCCGGCTGCTGTGAAGCTGATCTTTTGTGTCTGGCTGCTGTTGTGTAAGGGAAGTCACTGAAGCTTCATGTTCAAGGAGGACTAGCTATATTTCATCTCTCTTGCCAAAGGCAAGCAGGTAGAGTGAGCACATGCTGCTCATGATTCCAGACTTCCCCAATGGTTCAACGTTCCATTGATTATATGCATATCACTTACAGCGTGTCAGCTTTGCCATGTATCGGAACTGAAAAGCATTTCACTATCTCAAAATCCAGCTGATGTGTGACCAAAGGCAACAGATCATGCAGGCTAATTCCCACTATCCTGGCAGCAGCCATGGTGCCTTCATTCCACATCAACTGCATTTGAGCCATGACGACTAACCAGAAGACGGCAACAGGGGACAAGGGTTATCTGCTGACAATATAACTGATGATACTGGTGCACAATCGTGCTCATAAATTCCACATAGTGAAAGCCAAGCCATAAAATGTGATAGAACAGACCAGTGGTGTGCTGAAACAATGATCATGCTGCCTGAAGGAGCTCTGTAGTACTTGGTAGATTGAGTGCCAAGATTCCTGGTGGACTATTGCCCCACCATCATTGAACAGTCCTTGCTACGAGTTATACAGCTAGCAGTTGAGGACCATGAAGAGTAGGGAAAGGAAGAAGAGTATGAAACGAGGCAACCAAAACAGTCCCTTTCTGCCTGGCTGCCCATGGAGAACTCACCCAAATGCAATAGCAATAACGGCAACCCCAATTCCCCATTCATTAGCAAAACCACACCTTGCTTTCACTGCATCACTTTCCATCACAGCATCTACTGTCTTCTCATGACTGAATGTTCGTGAAAGCTTTGTTTTGGGGGCTTTTCGATGCACTAGACATCCCTGAGTTACAGTTGATATAGCCACACTGAACTGGGCAGCTACCACATGGCCTTCACCTCCCTGTCCATGTGGAGCCCACTCTAAAACTGCAGCCATTTTAATAACATTATTGAAAGAAACAGAAGCTGCATGCTGTAGACAAAGCGAAGTAAATCTACAACCAACAGAACATTTCAAAACATCTACAGTCCTGCCAAATAGAACATAGAACATAGAAAAATACAGCACAGAACAGGCCCTTCGGCCCACGATGTTGTGCCGAACCTTTGTCCTAGATTAATCATAGATTATCATAGAATTTACAGTGCAGAAGTTAGCAATTTGACCCATCGGGTCTGCACCGGCTCTTGGAAAGAGCACCCTACCCAAGGTCAACACCTTCACCCTATCCTCATAACCCAGTAACCCCACCCAACACTAAGGGCAATTTTGGACACTAAGGGCCATGGCCAATCCACCTAACCTGCACATCTTTGGACTGTGGGAGGAAACCGGAGCACCCGGAGGAAACCCACGCACACACGGGGAGGATGTGCAGACTCCGCACAGGCAGCAGCCCAAGCCGGAATCGAACCTGGGACCCTGGAGCTGTGAAGCAATTGTGCTATCCACAATGCTACCATGCTGCCCTGAAGAACAAATTAATCTACACTATTCATTCTACCGTAATCATGTACCTATCCAATAGCTGCTTGAAGGTCCCTAATGTTTCCCGACTCTACTACTTACCACAGGCAGTGCATTCCATGCCCCCACTACTCTCTATGTAAAGAACCTACCTCTGACATCCCCCTTATATCTTCCACCATTCACCTTAAATTTATGTCCCCTTGTAATGGGTTGTTCCACCCGGGGAAAAAGTCTCTGACTGTCTACTCTCTAATTCCCCTGATCGTCTTATAACCTCTATCAAGTCGCCCTCATCCTTCTCCGTTCAATGAGAAAAGGCCTAGCACCCTCAACTTTCCTCGTAAGACCTACTCTCCATTCCAGGCAACATCCTGGTAAATTTCCTTTGCACCTTTTCCAAAAGCTTCCACATCTTTCCTAAAAATGAGGCGACCAGAAACTGTACACAGTACTCAAATGTGGCCTTACCAAGGTTTTTGTACAGCTGCATCATCACCTCACGGCTCCTTAAATTCAATCCCTCTGTAATGACTAGTACGTGGACAATTAAACAACTTACTGTGAAAGAGGCTCCACAATCATCGCTGGGAGAGCCAGCGAGTGGATGATCCATCATGAAAGTACCGGGTGGGTGATCTACCTTGACTCATTCTGAAGAGCCTACCATGACAGATGCTTGTCCTTATCCAATTGGATTTGCATTATGTAGATGTGAAGAAATGGCCGAACGCACTAAAGACCAGCAAAGGCGGCTACGAGTCTTGGGAAACATTCAGCTGGCAGTACGAAAGAATTGTACTCCAGAACTATCTGCACCCCAAGCCAAGCCATTTTAGTACAGAGAGCTACATTACTGGCATCAATCTGACAATGTAAAATATTGCCAAGGTATGTTCCAGCCACAAAACGCAGGACAAATCCAAACTGCCCTAACAGCTTACCGTCAATCATTGTCAATGTGATGGGGTCGCCATTGACTTGAAACTTACCTGGACCAACCACGTAAAATACTGTAACTGCAAGAGCAGGTCAGAAGTTGGGAATTCTCTAGAAAATGTCTTTCCTACTTCCCATGGTAAAAATCTGGAGTGTGGTGGAATACTCCCCACTTGCCAAGATGAGTGCAGCTCCAACATCACTCAAACTTGACATCAGCCAGCATACAATTTGATTGGTATTCCATCCATTACCACAGCATTCACTTCCTCCACCACTGATGTACAGTGGCAGGCGTGTGTTCCACTTGCAAGACGTACTGCAGCAACTCGCCAAACGTCCTTTGATAGTACCTTTCAAACCGGTGACCTCAATGACTTGGCAGCAGCACTTACAAGTCCCCCTTCCAAGTCTCACCCTTTCTTGGAAATATAGAACTGATCCTTCACTGTCGCTGGATCATTATCTTGGAACTCCCTCCATAACAGCACTGTGTGTGTACCTATACTGCATACACTGCCAGGACTCAAGAAAGCATCACCACCTTCTTGAGGGCAATCAAGGATGAGCAATAAACTCCTCCTTTCCCAGTGAAGCTGGTGTCCTATGAATAAAGGAAAAGCAATGTAGGTTATTAGGGCTTTGCACTTCATGGATATCTACTCCTGCTCCTTCGGCTTCGCAGTCTTGAAGACTTGCTTTCCCCCTTCTGATTCAGGACTTCTCCATTCCTGCTTCATGCTGGCCTGCAGTGACGCATCCAGATACCTTGGAGCTTTTTCTTCCAGTCAGATTCTCTTAAATGCAACCCCCCATGCTCCGCCCCTTTAAGAAGCATAGACTACCTTTAAGCATGCAGGGTAGCTTTGAATGACCACTCATGATGTCGTTGTGTCCAGTTTCTCCCCCCCCCCCCCCCCCCCCCCCCCCCCCCGATGAGTGCAGCTCACATAGGCTGGACTCAGATCTTTCAAGGGATTGTGCAAAGCAAAATTGTGCATGTTCCTGAATTGCAATGAATGGGCACGGGCTAATCGCTTAGTATGATCCCTGCACTAATTTTCAATGGGCTGTTCAATTTTACCTTTAGGTTTAGCTGTGATTTGCTGGCAAATCTACTAGCTGACCACTTATGTTTGTTCGTCTGCTAGCAACAGTTGATTAGGCAATACACATTTCTTCTCATTACTGGACGTTAATAAAAGCTTTTTTTAAGGGGCTTTTCATGCAAATTGTGAGTTTTTGTCATACAATTACAAAAACAAAACCTTTTAATTCAAAGCATTTTTTGAATAATTTCAGACTATTTGTATTGTATTTTCTACAAACGAGAATCATGTTCATGATGTGCTGAAAGCTTTGCTCCAAGAGGCTTTGGATATACGCTAGTGTACTTCTACAGAAATTGCATGTTTTTGGTACTTCAAGTAAACAAGCAAGTGTGCAAGATGTATTTTACAGTTGTGGAATGTTCACAGTTATTGATGTTGCTGAAAAGCAGAGCTGGGTTAAAATTGGGTCTGTTGGGTGTTGGAGGTTCGGGGACAGTATTATAATAATCTTTATTGTCACAAGTAGGCTTTACATTAACACTGCAATAAAGTTACTGTGAAAAACCCCTAGGGCCACATTCCAGTGCACATCTGTTATTGATATTACCTTCTGCTGGCCGAGGCATGCGAGCATGTCACCCTCCAACCTTCTTCACTCGTTGATGTGAGAATATCGAATGAGATTTAAAATAAGAGGGTAGGTAAAATCAAAGAATAAAAATATTTTCCTGGAATGAACAGCACAGATGGAAGTTATTCAGCCCATCAACCCATGGTGTTCTTGATGCAGAAGAGCCAGAAAGCAATCAGACAGTTTCTGATAGTTGACTGTCTACATCACTTGAACCATTCCAATTGGGTCCTTTTGCCTTATTTAGCACATTTAATACATGCGACGTTACTGCAATCCAGAATCATTAACCTAACTTAGTTTGAGGTCACAATCTATAGAATGGAAAATTGTTGAAATGTTTCTCACTCTGTGAATCTTTTCTGTCTGGCATTTGATAGATTATTCGAAGGGAAGCAAACTATTGCTTGATTGTAATCAACTCACGTACTTTTCCTACTATTCAAAGGAGCGAAGGAGTGTCATTCGTGTCAAAATTAATTTATATGAAAATGAGTTTTCTCTATTCAAGAAACCTTTTTTGATAGTTTGCCAGCATTTCTGTCCTCCATTTATGTTTCATGTCTTTTTTAACCTTCTCACTCTGGATAATTTGGTCTTGGGTTTATAGATTAGTCATATCAGCGAATCTACATAGGAACATAGGCTTTAGGAGCAGAAGTAGGCAATGCAGCCCCTCGGGCCTGCCCCACCATTCAATCAGATCATGGCTGATCTCTTCCTGGTCTCATATACACCTCCCTACCTGTTCCCCATATCCATTTAACCTGTTTTTAAATCAGAAATATAATCTTACTCCTAATGGTCTTGAGATACAGTAGCACATCAGTTTTGAATTATCAAGTGAATTTATTGAACAATGGAAGAACAATTAAACAAATAACATTAATATATGTATTTATACTAGCAGTTGGTATGTAAATCAACTTCAAGAGCAGTGAGTAGTCGCAATTTAAATACAAAGCTGTTATATATACAATATTTTTTGTGTAATCTTTCCCTTTCCAACTGAACGAGGTAACTGACCTTTGAAATTTCAACAACCTTGACGCAACTCAACATGTTGAACAATTCAGCTCATGAAATTTCCTCTGAACACAATTTTTGTCACTTCTTGAATTTAACTAAATGATAGCCGCATGGGAAAGTGTCTGCCAGTCATACAGGCACCTGAGCAGATCACACAGCATGGATTGGTTTGGCTCCTCCCTCAAACTTTGGGGTCAATCACCATTCAGCATTGGAATCCAGAAGAGCTGGGGACATAATTCTGACTGCAGCTATTTTTAAAGAGCTCATCTCTTACGTTTAAGTTAAAGCAACACCCCCAAGAACTTAATTTTTCTTTATGTTGCAGTATATAAATGTATAGATAGTAGTGTGCACAATTTAATAACGTATTGACAATGAGCAAATGCTACTTCAAGATGTTCTCAGTCACAAGTTGTGCCACAAGCTGGTAGATTGTAAGTTCTACCCTTGCATATCTGGTGACAATTGAGTGTTGCTCATTTTGCTCACCAAATGAAGGAGAATCTACTGTTGTGCAGGTCCTCACATTGACAATTGGCAGAGTGCTGCATCTTAGAAGAAGAGAAAAGTATACTCCATCATTAAACTTTTTGTTTGTTTGTAGACTTCACAATATTAGTCTGAGGAAAGTGACAAATTAAAGAACTTAGAAAGCCATTCATGGAATTTAATTGTCTTCTGTTTTTCTCCTCAGATCACAGGGACAGATTGGTTGTGCTGTGCAAGGGCCTGTCATTAATGAAGAGAACACAGCGAATGGGGTGCTGGATGGTGTTCAGAGTAAACAGAAACATGCATCCAGGATACCTTCACACTCAGTAATATCTAGTGGAATAGGCAAGTACTATAACGTTTAATTGAGTTTTAATCTTAGGTAGACAGTGCTGGTAACTTTCCCAATTCATAGAATCACACAGTGCAGAAGAGGCCCTTCAGCCCATCGAATCTGCATCGACATATGAAAAACACTTGATCGAACTACCGAATCCCATTTGCCAGCACTTTGCCCATATCCTTGAATGTTATGATCTGCCACGTGAGGCAACACGCCTCTACCACCCTCCCAGCAGTGCATTGCAGACCGTCACCACACCCTCTGGATAAGAAGGTTTTTCCTCACATCCCTCCCTAAACCTCCTGCCCCTCACCTTGAACATGTGTGCCCTCGTGACTGACCTTCAACTAAGGGGAACAGCTACTCCCTATCCACCCTACCCTAGCCCCTCAAAATCTTGTACACCTTGGTAAGGTCACCCCTCCGTCTTTTCTGCTCCAACGAAAATAACCCAAGCCTACCCAACCTCTCTTAATAACTTAAATATTTCATCCCAGGCAACATCCTTATCGCATCAGACACCCTCTTCTTCTAAAGCAACCTTCTGTCCTCACCTTCTGTCTCCTCCAACAAAGCAATTTTGAATTCGCCGTGTCAAATTACCAATCCCTGATCAAACCTTGTCTCTCCAAGTGTGGAGATAGATTTTCCCCTTCAGAATTTTCTCCAATAGAATTTTCTCCAATAACACTGACTTGAAACTCACTGGTTTGTACTTTGCAGCCCGTTGTTCATGGTTTATTCTTGAAATCTTTCTTGAAGGCAGAACAGCTTTCTTACCGGTAAACTGGTATTTTTTTTTTATGACCAAATTTTTAAGCTGTTTACCTTTGGTTAATTTAATGCCTTACCCACTAAATACATTTATTATTTTTCTTGGAACAACATCCACCCAATGCATTCGGCAGTATCCTTTCCATATTTGCGGAATTTCTGAAGATTTGTTCCTGAAACTAGTTTTGGATGGGCTCTGAAAGTAAATCCAGAAAGTTCCTTGTTCCAGTCCACCTCTGCTCACCCCAGGCCCTTTCTTTTCCGGTCTTCCCTTCCAGAAAGTTTTTTGTTTCGAATAATCAAAGGAAGGAAACTTATGCATTTTGTTGAATGCTCTTTTTGAGGCTATGGATATCCATTGTTATTTACTAGAATATCATTTTGGGTGGAACATGGGAAGCCCATTTGGAAAACAACAACCAATTAGTTTTTTAAGGAGAGGAGATGAGAGGTAATGTGCAACTGTCTTGTTACCACTAACTTACCAACTAAATGCAACTGAAAAAATAGTTTATCCCATTTTGACCAAATCTGTGTGAGCTGATTCTCATTAGACAATGACACTTTTCAGAATTGAGAACATCCCACGTGTTCTTCACTTTAATAATATAGTTCAAGTTTAAAATACATAATTAAACTTTAATCAAGCATATTGTAGATCCATGGGTGCTGGTGAAACCAATGTTGTTCAACTTTATGTCCAATGGTTTTATTTTCATTAACGGTCTCAAAGCATTTGATTTTTTTTTTTAACCAGATTTGATCAGGGCTGTTTATGAAAAGTTTTTGTTTTCTTTCAAAAATGCATTTCCTCGAAACCACATTTGAAGCCATGAACTTCTGTATTGTCGATTCAGTAAGTCAGAATGGGGTATTAGATTTTGTCTACCATCTTACAAGCAGGTATTTTTGGAAAGGAGCCTTGTTGGGGATCAGCCCCATCTGGAAATAGAGCAGTGGACTTTATGTAAAAGAGAAAGACTATTAACAATATTGGAATTGACCTGAACTGTATGAACCTTGTTGGTAACCACTAATGCACTTACATGTTTATAATTTGATGCTAGTCTGCCTCATAAAATCAGTTTAGACTTTTTTTCTCTTCTTTTTTATATATACATTTAGAGTACCCAATTCATTTTTTCCAATTAAGGGGCAATTTAGCATGGCAAATCCACCTACCCTGCACATCTTTGGGTTGTGGGGGCAAAACCCACGCAAACACGGGGAGAATGTGCAAACTCCACATGGACAGTGACCCTGAGCTGGGGTTAAACCTGGGACCTCGGTGCCGTGAGGCAGAGTGCTAGCCACTGTGCTGCCCAATCTGTTTAGACTTGAGGTCTTGAGTACTTGTCCAATTATGTTTTAACTATTTCAGGTAGATTTTCTTAATCATCTCTCAATACCAATTATACTGGGGTTTAAAATTCTGAACTCCGATCAAATTTGCTTTTTATTTATTAAAGTACATAGAAGCAAGCCAAAAGTAGTACTTAAAATAACAGGAATCTAAATGTTAGAAGAGGATTGCACCTTAGATTATATGAATGAATGGTTGCAAAAGTACCGTGAATAACCAGCAACATTTATTTTTGGAAAAATTTGTTATTCAACAGGGGAGCTTCAAACTCATTTTTTTCAAAGTGCATTGTTGCTTTTTGTTGCCATATCAAAACTGATATTAATATCATAGTGAAATTTTTTATTTTTACTAATGATGGTAGGAAGGAGTAATTAATAAATAAATCTTAACAATGCTGAACTTAACACTTGCTGCTTCAAGTAACATCGCTTTAATTATCTCGAGTGATTAAACAGCATCATTTATGCACTGCAGGTTTTTCTTTCTTTAATGGGGTGTGGGTGTCACTGGCAAGTCCAGCTCTAATGGCCCTTGAACTGAGTGATTTGCTAGGCCATTTCATAGGGCAGTTAAGAATCATTGCTGTGGGTCTGGAGTCACATGTAGGCCTTGAGGATGGCAGAATTAGTGAACCAAATGTGTGTTTACAACAATCAATGAAAGTTTTACGGTCAGCATTGCTTTTTTTTTTAAATAATATTTTATTGAAAATTTTTGGTCAACCAACACAGTACATTGTGCATCCTTTACACAACATTGTAACAATACAGATAATAATGACCTTTTTTAAATTTAAACAAAAACAACAACAAATAAATAAATATTAAATAACAAAAAATAAAAACTAGCCCTAATTGGCAACTGCCTTGTCTCAGGCCACACCCCCCCCCATCCCTCCCCCCCCCCCCCCCCCAAGTCCTGGGCCGCTGCTGCTGCCTTCTTTGTTCTCCCCTATCTATCTTTCCGCAAGATATTCGACGAACGGTTGCCACCGCCTAGTAAACCCTTGAGCCGACCCCCTTAGGACGAACTTAATCCGCTCTAACTTTATGAACCCCGCCATATCATTTATCCAGGTCTCCACCCCCGGGGGCTTGGCTTCTTTCCACATTAGCAATATTCTGCGCCGGGCTACTAGGGACGCAAAGGCCAAAACATCGGCCTCTTTCGCCTCCTGCACTCCCGGCTCTTGTGCAACCCCAAATATAGCCAACCCCCAGCTTGGTTCGACCCGGACTCCTACTACTTTCGAAAGCACCTTTGTCACCCCCATCCAAAACCCCTGTAGTGCCGGGCATGACCAAAACATATGGGTATGATTCGCTGGGCTTCTCGAGCACCTCGCACACCTATCCTCCACCCCAAAAAATTTACTGAGCCGTGTTCCAGTCATATGTGCCCTGTGTAATACCTTAAACTGAATCAGGCTTAGCCTGGCGCACGAGGACGACGAGTTTACCCTGTTTAGGGCATCTGCCCACATCCCCTCCTCAATCTCCTCCCCTAGCTCTTCTTCCCATTTCCCTTTTAGTTCGTCCATCATAGTCTCCCCTTCGTCTCTCATTTCCCTATATATATCCGACACCTTACCGTCCCCCACCCATTTCTTTGAGATGACTCTGTCCTGCACCTCTTGTGTCGGGAGCTGCGGGAATTCCCTCACCTGCTGCCTCGCAAAAGCCCTCAATTGCATGTACCTGAATGCATTCCCTTGGGGCAACCCATATTTCTCGGTCAGCGCTCCCAGACTCGCAAACTTCCCATCCACAAATAGATCTTTCAATTGCGTTATACCTGCTCTTTGCCACATTCCATATCCCCCATCCATTCCCCCCGGGGCAAACCTATGGTTGTTTCTTATCGGGGACCCCCCCAGTGCTCCGGTCTTTCCCCTATGTCGTCTCCACTGTCCCCAAATCTTCAGTGTAGCTACCACCACCGGACTCGTGGTATAGTTCCTTGGTGAGAACGGCAATGGGGCTGTCACCATAGCCTGCAGGCTGGTCCCCCTACAGGACGCCCTCTCTAATCTCTTCCACGCCGCTCCTTCCTCCTCTCCCATCCACTTACTCACCATTGAAATATTAGCGGCCCAATAATACTCACTTAGGCTCGGTAGTGCCAGCCCCCCCCTATCCCTACTACGCTGTAAGAATCCCTTCCTCACTCTCGGAGTCTTCCCGGCCCAAACAAAACCCATAATACTCTTTTCTATCCTTTTGAAAAAATCCTTCGTGATCACCACCGGGAGACACTGAAACACAAAAAGGAATCTCGGGAGGACCACCATCTTAACTGCCTGCACCCTCCCTGCCATTGACAATGCTACCATATCCCATCTCTTGAAATCTTCCTCCATCTGTTCCACCAACCGCGTCAAATTTAGCCTGTGCAATGTGCCCCAATTCTTAGCTATCTGGATCCCCAGGTAACGAAAGTCTCTTGTTACCTTCCTCAACGGTAGGTCTTCTATTTCTCTACTCTGCTCCCCTGGATGCACCACAAACAGCTCACTCTTTCCCATGTTCAATTTATACCCTGAAAAATCCCCAAACTCCCCAAGTATCCGCATTATTTCTGGCATCCCCTCCGCTGGATCCGCCACATATAGTAGCAGATCATCCGCATATAAAGATACCCGGTGTTCTTCTCCTCCCCTAAGTATTCCCCTCCATCCCTTGGAACCTCTCAGCGCTATCGCCAGGGGCTCAATCGCCAGTGCAAACAGTAATGGGGACAGAGGACATCCCTGCCTTGTCCCTCTATGGAGCCGAAAATATGCCGATCCCCGTCCATTCGTGACCACACTCGCCACTGGGGCCCTATACAACAGCTGCACCCATCTAACATACCCCTCTCCGAACCCAAATCTCCTCAACACCTCCCACAGATAATCCCACTCCACTCTATCAAATGCTTTCTCGGCATCCATCGCCACTACTATCTCCGTTTCACCCTCTGGTGGGGCCATCATCATTACCCCTAACAACCTCCGTATGTTCGTGTTCAGCTGTCTCCCCTTCACAAACCCAGTTTGGTCCTCATGAACCACCCCCGGGACACATTCCTCTATTCTCATTGCCATTACCTTGGCCTACGCTCAGCATTGCTGAGACTAGCTTTCAATTCCAGATTTCTTAGTTGAATTCAAATTCCACCAGCTCCCCTGGTGGGATTTGAACCTATGTCCTGAGAGCATTAGCCTGGTCCAGTGATATAACCACCATTTGCCCCTTTTATTATAGACTGAACTGTTGGTGGTAATGCTCAGGTTTTATTTGAATAATCATCCAATGTGAGTTTATTTTCATGCAATTTCAGCAAATGGAGAGACTGCTTCAAATGAAAGTGACAGTGAAAACTGGAGTAATGGTTTAAGCCCTGCCACTCCACCCGATGTAACACTTCCATCAGCCTCAGGCACCAGCCCTTCGACCACTGATACTGCAAGTCCTGTCAGTTCACCTGCGGTCGGAGAGACATCAGAAGCAGCTCCTGCTTTGACAGAACCGTCTCAGACTTTAGCCCCAAACCTGGAAGCACTGCCTACTGGGTAAGGATGTCGGAAAGTTTTTTTTATTCAGCCAGCTTTCACACTTTACCATTCACTGGGAAATAAACAACCTGTCTATTAATAGGTTTGGTCGGTGAATGGAAAAATGTCAGCAGTCATGTTATACTTAGCCAATGGGTGATAAAAGTACTACAGTATTACTCAGAGGATATGAGGAATTTTAACCAGTTAGATGGTGAATACTGCATTGTACTGTGACAGAGCAGCTCCTCCTGAGTAAACAGTCTGTTCACTTTGGTACTTCATTTCTTTTTAATGCAGTAGAATTTTGTAAAATTGAGTGTCAGGACCTGGGCTTCGCGTGTGAGGCCATAATTTATTATCCATCATTGGTTGCTCTGAGATGGTAGTCATGGTTTTCTCAAACTGCTCCTGTTTAAGAGTTTGATAAAACTGGGTGATTTGCTGAGCCACTTCAGAGAACAGTTAAGAGTCAACCACATTGATGTGGGATTAGAGTCACCTATAAACCAGACTGGATAAGGATTCAGGTCTCTTTCCCTGAAGAATATCAGTGAACAAGTTAGGTTTTTCAAACAATACAACAGCTTTGTGGGCCAGAGTCCCACCGGTGTGTCTCCCACCAGTGGATGCAAGGAGCCATTTAAATTCCTGTTTACTTCAGCGGCAATGAAACATCCCAGCAGACGGGCGGGGACGTATAATTCTGGCCAGGATCTTTGACTGATACCAAGTATATATTTACAGATGTAAAACATTCATCCGTATAAGTTCCTTAAAGTATTACCAGTAATATTCCAGAGAGGAAATTATCTTACCTTTTCAACCCAATATTGTTCCCTCTGTTATTCACTAAATTTAAAGAGCTCCCTTTGGCTGGAAATGTGGAGAGGTAGTTTGTGAGCACATAAATGGTAAAAAGGTGGTCCAAAGAAGTGTGGGGCCAGGGCGGCACGGTGGCGCAGTGTTTAGCACTGCTGCCTCACTGTGCCGAGGACCGGATTCAATCACTGCCCCGGGTCACTGTCCATGTGGAGTTTGCACGTTGTGGGCCTCACCACAAAACCCAAAAGACCCTCAGGGTAGGTGGATTGGCCATGCTAAATTGCCCCTTCATTTGAAAAAAATAATTGGGTACTCTAAATTTATTTTAAAAAAGCAATGTGGGGCCAAATCGGGACCATATAGGAGATCATCATATGGAGGCTGATGTCAGGATACCGGATCAGACCCAAATATTTGTTAGGATACTGGACAAGAACCCCAAATAATTTTGTCAAATTTGTAAAACTGAGTAAAGGATACTTCACCCCAGGAGTTATGACTCTGAACAATAGGTATCTTTTATGCTAAAACAAACTTTAATTTAAACACAGAATTAACCAAATTAACATCAAAGAAAATGGAGTTGCGATTATCAGTTAAACAGTTCTTAAACACGAGGAGAAACCTCAAAGTACTATCTATACCTGCTATTAACTCCAATTAAGCAACCCAATACAGTTCAAATGCCACTTCTTAATAAAGTTAACAGATAGATTATGTGGTTAGTTGTGTGGAGACATTTGGAGAGAGAGAGACGCTTTAAGGAGCAGATTCAGTACACTCCTACTCAACCTAGCAGCATTTGGAAAAACTGCTGTTCAACATAATCCTTCTGTCTTGTCAAACTCAAATCCTATGGCAAACTGCAAAACTACAGATAGACCTGGCTCCACTCATTAATTACATCATCTATATCCCACTGAGAAGTCACATGACCTGCTTAGCTAGGACTAAATCCTTTATAAATGTAGAGTACCCAATTGTTTTCTTTCAGTTAAAGAGCAATTTAGTATGGCCAATCCACCTACCCTGCACATCTTTGGGTTGTCGGGGTGAAAATCACGCAGGCACAGGGAAAATAATAATTTTTATTGTCACAAGTACGCTTACATTAACACTGTAATGAGTAATGAACACAGCCCAGTCCATCACACGAACCTGCCTCCCATCCATTGTCTCCATCTACACCTCCCACTGCCTGGGAAAGCGGGCAGCATAATCAAAGACCCCTCCCACCCGGCTTACTTACTCACTCTTCCAATTTCTTCCATCAGGCAGGAGATACAAAAGTCTGAGAACACGCACGAACAGACTCAAAAACAGCTTTTCCCCGCTGTTACCAGACTCCTAAATGACCCTCTTATGGACTGACCTCATTAACACTACACCCCTGTATGCTTCACCCGATGCCGGTGTTTATGTAGTTATATTGTGCAACTTGTGTTGCCCTATTATGTATTTTTTTTCATTTCCTTTTCTTTTCATGTACTTAATGATCTGTTGAGCTGCTCGCAGAAAAATACTTTTCACTGTACCTCGGTACACGTGACAATAAACAAAATCCAAATCCAAGTTACTGCGAAAAGCCCCTAGTCGCCACATTGCAGCGCCTGTTTGGGTACACAGAGGGAGAATTCAGAATCCCCAAATTATCTAATAGCACATCTTACATTGAATTTACGTAGAATTTACATAAAATTTACAGTGCAGAAGGAAGCCATTCGGCCCATCGAGTTGCACCGGCTCTTGGAAAGAGCACCCTACCCAAGGTCAACACCTCCACCCTATCCCCATAACCCAGTAACCCCACCCAACCCCACCCAACACTAAGGGCAATTTTGGACACTAAGGGCAATTTATCATGGCCAATCCACCCAACCTGCATATCTTTGGACTGTGGGAGGAAACCGGAGCACCCGGAGGAAACCCACGCACACACGGGGAGAACGTGCAGACTCCGCACAGACAAGCCGGAATTGAACCTGGGACCCTGGAGCTGTGAAGCCACAGTGCTAACCACTATGCTACCGTGCTGCCTCTGAGAAGTACTTGATGTTTCTGCCCTGCAAACTCCACACAGACAGTGACCCAGGGCGAGGATCAATCCCGGGTCCTCAGCATCGTAGGCAGCAGTGCTAAACACTGTGCCACCGTGCCGCCCTAGCTAGGACTAAATACAACCCCTCATAAATGACCTATTCTCCAGGGAATCTCCAGCAATCATGCCAATATCCCATTAGCCCTTGATCTGTAACCAAGCAAGTTGTTGGAATGAATCATGACCTCACCTTTTATGGCTTAATTACAGCTATAGCAGGCAAACAGTCTGGATACCTTAACCTAGGTTGTTTAATAATATTAATAAAATGGTACAATCTGAAAAGGGCTTCAGGAATAGAGAGACCTGGCGATGAATGTAGACAAGTTTTTGAAGATAACAGGACAAGTCGAGAAAGCTGTTAAAATGGCACATAATCCTCAGCTTTTAAGTCGAGGCATACAAAAGGAGGTAGTTATGCTAAACCTTTATAAAACATCAGTTTGACCTCAGCTGCAGTGACTGGCATAGTGTGGGCTTTGGGAGGAGGAACGGTGTCTTTCTGAGAGAAGATGACATGCTCCTGTTCCATGGAGCTACTGCCACTCACCCTCAGTGCCTCAACAGCTCTCGTAATATTTTGGAGGACAGATTGCTGCGCTGATGTGCCACTCTGAAACCCCTTTGGACACTGATACCCACAGCCTCACGGCGCTGAGGACCCGGGTTCGATCCCGGCCCTGGGTCACTGCCCTTGTGGAGTTTGCACATTCTCCCCATGTCTTCGTGGGTCTCACCCCCACAACCCACAGATGTGCAGGGTAGATGGATTGGCCATGCTAAATTGCCCCTTAATTAGAAAAAAAAAAGAATTGGGTACTCTAAATTTTTTTTTTTTTAAATAGGTTAGAATGTTTCTTTCGGTACAGAGAACTTACAATTATTACAACAAGTGCCTTTTCAGCCAAATACTATAGCATCCATTTAAGTGTTACTAAGTGTTTGAAAGGAAGAATGTGAAAGGTTCCAGTGAAAGGACAGTAAAATGAGATTCAATTGGTAGATCCAGTTGAAGGGCTACCATAATTTCGATAAAATTGTAACATTTCACTTGACACGAACCAATTCGCTCGCAGAATAAAGTCCCCAGATTCTCATACTAAATTCATAGTTTTATCAAGCTTTACAAACATGAGCATAGCGGGACTAAAATCTGGTATTGATATCAAATTTTTAAAAACATTAATTTACGGGATGCGGGCATCGCTGGTTAGGCCAGCGCTTATTGCCCATCAAGAGTTGCCTTTCAGAAGGTGGTGGTCAGCTGCCTTCTTGAACTGCTGCAGTCCCTGAGGTGTAGGTCCCTTTTTTGTGTTTTCGTACCGGTTGAATACAACTGAGTGGCTTGCTAGGCCATTTCAGAGGGCATTAAAGAGTCAACCACAAATCCCAACTAATAATTTGGAGAAGACTACCTTCAAAGGGGAAAGCTTTACTTGTTTTGGCTTGAAAGAGTGTTTTCTGACGGTTGAATACTTCACGTCAGAAAAAAGAAATACAGACTTGCATTTAGACTCATCCATAGAGCATCCCAAAGCGCTTTTCAGCCAGTAAAGTATGTTTGAAGTGTAGACACTATTGTAAAGTAGGGAACCTACATTACCTTGCAGACTGCAAGCGCCCACAAACAATAGTGTGATTATAACCAAATAATTTGTTTTAGTAATGTTGATTGATATTGATAAATATTGGCCAGAACACCAGAGATAACTCTCCCGCTCTTCTTAAAAATTATGCCACAGGAAGGGCAGCACGGTGGCGCAGTGGTAGCACTGCAGTCTCACGGCGCATAGGTCCCAGGTTCGATCCCGGCTCCGGGTTACTGTCCGTGTGGAGTTTGCACATTCTCCCCGTGTTTGCGTGGGTTTCGCCCCCACAACCCAAAGATGTGCAAAGTAGGTCGATTGAACACGCTAAATTGCCCCTTAATTGGAAAAAATGAATTGGGTACTCTAAATGTAAAAATAAATAAATAAAATAATAATGCCATAGGATATTTTACATCACCTGTGCGGGTGACACTTGTTTTAATGCCTCATCTGAAAGATGGCACTCTCTTTAAAGTTACTGACTACTGCACTGAAGTATGTGAGCCTTGATTTTGTGCTCAAGTCGTTGATTGTGGCTTGAACTCACAACCTTCTCACCCGTTTGGGTCACTGTCTGTGTGGAGTCTGCACGTTCTCCCTGTATCTGTGTGGGTTTCCTCCAGGTGCTCCGGTTTCCTCCCACAGTCTAAAGATGTGCAGATTAGGTGGATTGGCCATGCTAAATTGCCCTTGTGATAGGTGGGGTTACAGGGATGTGGGCTTAAGTGGGGTGCTCTTTCCAAGGGCCAGTGCAGGCTCAATGGGTTGAATGGCCTCCTTCTGCACTGTAAATTCTATGATTAAAGCAAGAGTGCTACCAACTGAGCCATGGTTGACACTTATGCAGTGATTATTATAAAGACAACACCTGCAATATTTCCTACAACTGGTGGCCATAGCAACATGAACCTAATTCTTGTTTTAGATTGCTGGGAAGAATTTTTTTACTAAATTTTCCTCTCGGCCATAAATTTATTTAAAATAAATTGAGCGTATCCAATATTTTTTTCCAATTAAAGGGTAATTTAGTGTGGCCAATTCATCTACCCTGCACATGTTTGGATTGTGGGGGTGAGATCCACATAACCACGGGGAGAATGCGCAAACTCCACATAGTGACCCGGGGCCGGGATCGAACCCGGGTCCTCGGCGCCATGAGAGAGCAGTGCCAGCCACCGTGCCGCCCCGTCTCCGCCACCCATTTCACTCTGCTTTGGTGACATTCTGTTTCTGTGGCAGCACATTGCATCATGGTCATCATAGATGATTGGATCAGTTACCTTACGGGCTTGTAAGGTCACATTTTGCCATTGTATCCCTTGTCCTTAGTTCACACAGACCAGCAGTACAATTTAAAAATAAATGCATGATTGTGATATGTGGCTCCCTCTCCACAGTCAGAGTGTAAGAAAGAATGAGGAGTCCAGACTAGTAGAAATTCTTCTACATTGATGTTAGCCGAGGCCCTGCCAATAAAACAGTGAAAAAAGCCATGGGGGATGCTTTAGTGCAGTAAGTACCACTGTGCTAAATGGACCAGAACATTGTGGTGTTGCAGCAGCTAGAAATTACATCAATTATAAACAGGAAAAAGATGTAATAAGAACAAATTAGTGACTACATTCTTCAAGTGCTTCTCAGACAATTTCTTTTTCTAAAACTAGAAAAAAATAACTCTCTTTAAAGCCAATTCTTATGATCGACCTTAATTAAAGTTTTTAATTGTTTTTATGGGAATAAAGTCTGAGATTGTTAGAATAGGAAAGCACAACAATCATTGTTATGTATCTAGTAAAACTGGTATTTGTGTTAGTAAGGGCTTTTTAGCAATTCACTGCACTGTTAGAGCTATGTTGAGTTCAAAAGGGAGCTTACAGTACATCTGACAGGAAATTCTAAATTATTAAGACACAAAACTTGTTTATTTTTTTTTAAAATATATTTTATTCAAAATTTTTGGCCAACCATAACAGTACATTGTGTATCTTTCACACAGTAATATAACAATATAAATAACAATGGCCAGTTTTTTAAACAAGAAATAAATAATATATAAACAACATCAAAATTAAAAAAACAAAACTAAATGGCAACTGCCTTGTCCCAAATAAATACCCTCCAAAAAATACAATTCAGCCGTCCAGTATACAATTACCTATAACAACAACCTATACATATTATACTTATACACTAACATCCCTGAGAGTCCTTCTGGTCCCGCCCCCCGGGTTGCTGCTGCTGTCTTCTTCTTTTCCATTCCCTCTATCTTTCTGCGAGGTATTCGACGAACGGTTGCCACCGCCTGGTGAACCCTTGAGACGATCCCCTTAGGACGAACTTAATCCGTTCCAGCTTTATAAACCCTGCCATGTCATTTATCCAGGTCTCCACACCCGGGGGCTTGGCTTCCTTCCACATCAACAGTATCCTGCGCCGGGCTACTAGGGACGCAAAGGCCAAAACATCAGCCTCTTTCGCCTCCTGCACTCCCGGCTCTTCTGCAACCCCGAATATAGCCAACCCCCAGCTTGGTTCGACCTGGACCCCCACCACCTTCGAAAGAACCTTTGTCACCCGCACCCAAAACCCCTGTAGTGCCGGACATGACCAGAACATGTGGGTGTGATTCGCTGGGCTTCTCGAGCATCTCGCACACCTATCCTCTACTCCAAAAAATTTACTGAGCCGTGCTCCAGTCATATGCGCCCTGTGTAACACCTTAAATTGTATCAGGCTTAGCCTGGCACACGAGGACGATGAGTTTACCCTACTTAGGGCATCAGCCCACAGCCCCTCCTCAATCTCCTCCCCCAGCTCTTCTTCCCATTTCCCTTTCAGCTCCTCTACCATAATCTCCCCCTCGTCCCTCATTTCCCTATATATGTCTGATATCTTACCGTCCCCCACCCATGTCTTTGAGATCACTCTGTCCTGCACCTCCTGTGTCGGGAGCTGCGGGAATTCCCTCACCTGTTGCCTCGCAAAAGCCCTCAGTTGCATATGCCGGAATGCATTCCCCTGGGGCAACCCATATTTTTCGGTCAGCGCTCCCAGACTTGCAAACGTCCCATCTACAAACAGATCTCTCAATTGTGTTACTGCTGCTCTTTGCCATGTTCCAAATCCCCCATCCATTCTCCCCGGAGCAAACCTATGGTTATTTCTTATCGGGGACCACACCGAGGCTCCCGTCTTTCCCCTATGCCGTCTCCACTGCCCCCAAATTTTCAGAGTAGCCACCACCACCGGGCTTGTGGTGTATTTCTTCGGTGAGAACGGCAACGGCGCGTCACCATAGCCTGTAGGCTCGTCCCCCTGCAGGACGCCCTCTCCAATCTCTTCCACGCCGCTCCCTCCTCTTCTCCCATCCACTTACATACCATTGAGATATTGGCGGCCCAGTAGTACTCACTTAGGCTCGGTAGTGCCAGCCCCCCCCCTATCCCTACTACGCTGCAAAAATCCCTTCCTCACTCTCGGCGTCTTCCCGGCCCACACAAAACTCAAGATTCTCTTCTCAATCCTTTTGAAAAAAGCCTTCGTGATCACCACCGGGAGGCACTGAAACACAAAGAGGAATCTCGGGAGGACCACCATTTTAACCGCCTGCACCCTCCCTGCCAGTGACAGGGATACCATGTCCCATCTCTTGAAGTCCTCCTCCATCTGTTCCACCAACCGCGTTAAATTTAACCAATGCAATGTACCCCAATTCTTGGCTATCTGGATCCCCATGTAGCGAAAGTCCCTTGTTACCTTCCTCAGCGGTAAGCCCTCTATTTCTCTGCTCTGCTCCCCTGGATGCACCACAAACAACTCACTTTTCCCCATGTTCAGTTTATATCCTGAAAATTCTCCAAACTCCCCAAGTATCCGCATTATCTCTGGCATCCCCTCCGCCGGGTCCGCCACATACAACAACAAATCGTCCGCATACAGAGATACCCGGTGTTCTTCTCCTCCCCTGAGTACTCCCCTCCACTTCCTGGAACCCCTCAATGCTATTGCCAGGGGCTCTATCGCCAGTGCAAACAATAATGGAGACAGAGGACATCCCTGCCTCGTCCCTCTATGGAGCCGAAAATACGCAGACCCCTGTCCATTCGTGACCACGCTCGCCATCGGGGCCCTATACAGCAGCTGTATCCATCTAATATACTCATCTCCAAAGCCAAATCTCCTCAACACCTCCCACAAATAATCCCACTCCACTCTATCAAATGCTTTCTCGGCATCCATCGCCACCACTATCTCCGCTTCCCCCTCTGGTGGGGGCATCATCATTACCCCTAGCAGCCTCCGTATATTCGTATTCAGCTGTCTCCCCTTCACAAACCCAGTTTGGTCCTCATGGACCACCCCCGGGACACAATCCTCTATCCTCATTGCCATTACCTTGGCCAGAATCTTAGCGTCTACATTCAGGAGGGAAATAGGCCTATAGGATCCGCATTGCAGCGGGTCTTTTTCCTTCTTTAGGAGAAGCGATATCGTTGCCTCAGACATAGTCGGGGGCAGCTGTCCCCTTTCCCTCGCCTCATTAAAAGTTCTCATCAGTAGCGGGGCGAGCAAGTCCACATATTTCCTGTAAAATTCAACTGGGAATCCATCCGGTCCCGGGGCCTTCCCCGCCTGCATGCTCCTAATTCCTTTCACTACTTCCTCCATTTCGATCTGTGCTCCCAGTCCCACCCTCTCCTGCTCCTCCACCTTAGGAAATTCCAGCTGGTCCAGAAAACACATCATTCTCTCCTTCCCATCTGGGGGCTGAGCTTCATATAATCTTTCATAGAATGCCTTGAACACTCCATTCACTCTCTCTGCTCCCTGCTCCATCTCTCCCTCCTCATCCCTCACTCCCCCTATTTCCCTCGCTGCTCCCCTTTTCCTCAATTGGTGGGCCAGCAACCTGCTCGCCTTCTCCCCATATTCGTACTGTACACCCTGTGCCTTCCTCCACTGTGCCTCTGCAGTACCCGTTGTCAGCAAATCAAATTCTACGTGTAGCCTTTGCCTTTCCCTGTACAGTCCCTCCTCCGGTGCCTCCGCATATTGCCTGTCCACCCTCAGAAGTTCTTGCAGCAACCGCTCCCGTTCCCTACTCTCCTGTTTTCCTTTATGTGCCCTGATTGATATCAGCTCCCCTCTAACCACTGCCTTCAGCGCCTCCCAGACCACTCCCACCTGAACCTCCCCATTATCATTGAGTTCCAAGTACTTTTCAATACACCCCCTCACCCTTAGACACACCCCCTCATCTGCCATTAGTCCCATGTCCATTCTCCAGGGTGGACGCCGTTCTTTTTCCTCCCCTATCTCCAAGTCCACCCAGTGTGGAGCGTAATCCGAAATAGCTATCGCCGTATACTCCGTCCCCCTCACCTTCGGGACCAACGCCCTTCCCAAAACAAAAAAGTCTGTTCGCGAATAAACTTTGTGGACATAGGAGAAAAACGAAAACTCCTTGCTCCTAGGTCTGCTAAATCTCCATGGGTCTACTCCTCCCATCTGCTCCATAAAGTCTTTAAGCACCTTGGCTGCTGCCGGCCTCCTTCCAGTCCTGGACCTCGATCTGTCCAGCCCTGGTTCCAGCACCGTGTTAAAATCTGCACCCATTACCAACTTCCCCACCTCTAGGTCCGGGATACGTCCTAACATGCGCCTCATAAAGTTGGCATCATCCCAGTTCGGGGCATATACGTTCACCAAGACCACCGCCTCCCCCTGTAATTTGCCACTCACCATCACGTATCTGCCCCCACTATCCGCCACTGTGGTCTTTGCCTCAAACTTTACCCGCTTCCCCACTAGTATAGCCACCCCCCTGTTTTTCGCATCTAGCCCCGAATGAAACACCTGCCCCACCCATCCTTTGCGTAGTCTAACCTGGTCTATCAGTTTCAAATGCGTCTCCTGTAACATAACCACATCTGCCTTAAGTTTCTTAAGGTGTGCGAGTACCCGTGCCCTCTTTATCGGCCCGTTCAGCCCTCTCACATTCCATGTGATCAGCCGGGTTGGGGGGCTCTTTACCCCCCCCCCCCCCCTTGCCGATTAGCCATCCCCTTTTATCCAGCTCCTCACCCGGTTCCCACGCAGCTGTGTCCCCCCCAGGCGGTGCCCTCCCGCCCCACCCACCCCACCCCATACCAGCTCCCCCTTCTCCCCAGCAGCAGCAACCCAGTTAACCCCCCTCCCTCACTAGCGTAATTGCACCCCCCATGTTGCTCCCAGAAGTCAGCAAACTCTGGCCGACCTCGGCTTCCCCCCGTGACCTCGGCTCGCACCGTGCGACGCCCCCTCCTTCCTGCTTCCCTATTCCCGCCATAATTATGATAGCGTGGGAACAAAGCCCGCGCTTCCCTTTTGGCCCCGCCCCCAATGGCCTACGCCCCCAGCTCCTCCACCTCCCTTCCTCCCTCCCCCACAACCTGTGGAAGAGAGAAAAGTTACCGGGTCGCAGGATTAACAACATAAAAATCATCTCTCCCCCCTTTTTCCCCCCATATTCGCCCCACCACTTTGTCTCAAACGTTCTTTTTTAATAACCCGCTTATTCCAATTTCTCTTCAACAATAAATGTCCACGCCTCATCCGCCGTTTCAAAGTAGTGGTGCTTCCCTTGATATGTGACCCACAGTCTTGCCGGCTGCAGCATTCCAAATTTAATCTTTTTATGAAGCACCGCCTTGGCCCGATTAACGCTCGCCCTCCTTCTCGCCACCTCCGCACTCCAGTCTTGATATACGCGGATCACCGCGTTCTCCCACCTACTGCTCCGAGTTTTCTTTGCCCATCTGAGGACCATCTCTCTGTCCTTAAAACGGAGGAATCTCACCACTATGGCTCTGGGAATTTCTCCTGCTCTCGGTCCTCGCACCATCACTCGGTATGCTCCCTCCACCTCCAACGGACCCGTCGGGGCCTCTGCTCCCATTAACGAGTGCAGCATCGTGCTCACATATGCCCCGACGTCCGCCCCTTCTGCACCTTCAGGAAGACCAAGAATCCTTAAATTCCTCCTCCTCGCATTATTCTCCAGCACCTCCAGCCTTTCCACACATTGTTTATGGTGTGCCTCGTGCATCTCCGTCTTCACCACCAGGCCCTGTATATAGTCCTCGTTCTCGGCAGCCTTTGCCTTCACGACCCGAAGCTCCCGCTCCTGGGTCTTTTGCTCATCTTTTAGCCCTTCAATCGCCTGTAATATCGGGGCCAACAGCTCCTTCTTCATCTCCTTTTTAAGCTCTTCCACGCAGCGTTTCAAAAACTCGTGTTGTTCAGGGCCCCATATTAAACTGCCACCTTCCGATGCCATCTTGGTTTTTGCTTGCCTTCCTTGCCGCTGCTCTAGAGGATCCACCGCAATCCGGCCACTTTCTTCTCCTTTTTCCATCCGTATCCAGGGGGGATTCCCTTCTGGTTTACCGCACAGTACTTTTAGCCGTTAAAATTGCCGTTGGGGCTCTTATTAAGAGCCCAAAAGTCCGTTCCACCGGGAGCTGCCGAAACGTGCGACTTAGCTGGTCATCGCCGCACCCGGAAGTCACAAAACTTGTTTATTTAATTATGAAATCAATACTCGAAAGCCAAAATAGGGCTTGCACAATAGTTACAGATCACCCCTGTTTAAAAATCAGTGTTTCTTTATGTGCTGTTCACTGTTTCCTTGGTTGTCGACTTCCTGGTGGACATTGCAAACCTCAATTCTGCAATTAGTCTCAAATGGATCTTTATTCGTTCACTTGTAGAGCTGATGCTGCCTTCACCATTATAAAGCCTCGCAAATAGTTCTTTATTTTCTGTCTCTGTAGACTGTAATTTTAATCTGCACTAGTCTTCATTTACTGAGAGTCTCAGTTGTGAGTTTTGTATGGGTTTGCATCCTTTCTTGGGTGACTCAATGACTGTTTCTAAAGGTGAATTAATTTGATGAACTTTCCACCTTCGTCTTGTATCGGTAAAAGCTGATGAAGCATCTAGTTTTCTTATTTTAGATTTTTAAGCATGAAGTTATATAGATTCTCAATGATGCATCCAACTAAAGGAATCTATTAAGTACAGCTGATCCAAAATGTTGCCTGTGTTCTCGCTTGCACTAACTTCTGTTCACTCATTAGCTCTGGGCTCACTGAGCTACAATGGCGTCTGGTCCATCAAAGCCTCAATTTTAATATTCTTATCCTTGTGTTCAAATCCCTGTATGCCCCCACCCCTCATTACCTCTATAATCTACTTCAGCCTTTAACCTGAGTTCTGTGCTCTTGAGGCTCTCTATCCTCACTTCCAATGTCCATCGTTGGCAGCCATATCTTCAGCCGTCTTTGTCCTGAGCTGCGAAATTTGCATCTTGAATCGCTCTGCCTTTCCACTTTTATCTCAACCGTATCTTTTTGACCAGGCTTTGGACACTTGGCCTGGTGTCTTATCTTTTAACTTGTTGATCGTTATTATGCTCCTGTGTAGTTCCTTGGGATGTTTTATTACATTAAAGTTGCTATATAAATGCAGGTTGTTGGTGTTAATGATGCATGCTATGCCACTTGTATCGGAGATCAGTGGTCATGAGTGAGGATCCTGAGAGGTGAAATAATTTATCCAATGTAAATTGTGACGGTATAAATTGACCTGACATATAAAGGTGACCCAATTTCTTAGGGCCAAAAATCATGCTTTTTCACATACTCAGTGTATACACCAGCCTCCCCTTTCAACTATGAAATGTTTATCTCGCATTAGTAGTAAGCCTCAATTTTTTGTCACAGAAATACATGTTTTACTTGGCTTAACTGGAAGTCAGTACATGGAATCACGCTGCAATATGGACTGTGTTGCAAAGAAGATGCTTGGGAGCTTAAGACATGCCTACAACAGAGAATGGTAGTGTGAGCCACAAACAGAAATGGGGCCTCCAGCAAAAGGAATGAAGTATGAAACCGCTTTCGAACTAAAGGTTCAAACAGTTGTTAACTCTTCAAATAAACACTGCAGCGAGGAAATTTGATGTTTGTAAAAAAGAGTAATAATGGGGGGGAAACAGGACCCTATCCTGTAGAAGATGTCCAAGACTAATTGCGTCATCAGAACATGGACTAGCCACTGGGCTGATCTTGAGAAGTATGTATTGGAACAGAAAAATCTTCAAAATCTGCAGATTATATTGTCACCAGAAATGCATTGTGTAGCCTTAAATGGGCCAAATCAAATCCTGAGTCCAGCAAAGATTTCAGAGTAGCAGCAACTGGGTGTTGCCATTTTACTGAATGAAACAATCTGCAACAGAAGACCAGGATCGCCCAGAGACTGCAAAGAAAACCTGATGACAAAATTACCAGTTTCCAACGGTTTATCATCAGACAGTGGCAAAAATATGAGTACCCATTTAGTCACATCAGCAACATGGATGAAGCGACCATGAATTTTGATATGTCCAGCAGCTAAACTGTGGAATGGAAAGGTTTGAAAACAGTTCTGATGAAAATCCAGTTCACTATAGGAGCTTTTGTGCATATCCATGATAGCGGTTGGAAGGATACGGATGAGGTGAAATTATGGATGAATGATGTGTGGATAAGCATCCTCACTGGTCGGTGTAAGGAATGCAACTTAGTAGTGTGCTTCATGTTCAGGTCTCATTTAACTACATAGATCAAGAGATACGTGTGAAGAAATAACACCCATTTTCAGTTATATCGGGGATCTGATGCCTGTGGTTCAACGTTTGGATGTGTACCTCAACAAGCCGTTCAAGGATCATATTCATGCCAAATGGAATAGATGAATGGTCGATGGAGAAAAACACCTAAATATGTATGCTGCTCCACTTGAAGTTTTGTGTGGGTTCATTATCAATCATGGGATGCTATTAGTGCACAAAGCCTCGAAAGATCATTCAAAGAATGTGAAATTCAATGGATGGAGAGGAAGATGATTTCTTGCAAAGGGTTGATCGTGAAACTGAAAGTGACAAATTTGATCCAGAATTAGATCTTTATGATGGTGCCATAGCCAAAATCATTCAATAAATTTGATGAACTCTTTGCATTAGATACCGAACATGATGAATTTGACAGTTTTAAAGCACCGTGATAGTGGTTTTAAGTATCCTTGTAGAATTAATTTTCCTGCATACACACACACGTTTCAGTTCACATTGTACACATGGCGTATAAGTTGACCCCCTTTCTAGAAACATTTTTGGAGGCTGTGATCTACAATAATTGATAAATTTTTAGTCGTGATTTTTCTGTGCCTTAACTGTACCATCTTTCTGTGCATCGTCTTTCCTTGTAAATCAGCTTGTGCATTTTGTATTTTCTATCTGTTCCTCCTGCACTGTGAAACCTATCCTAAAATTTAATAAGATAATTCAGTAAGGGCCAAATGCCTCAGGTAATATCAAAAGAATGCAAAATAAAGCTGTGGCTTGGTGGTAGCACACTTGCCTCTGAATCAGAAGATTGTAGGTTCTAATCCCACTCCAGCGACTTGAGCACAAAAGCCTTGACTGACACTCCAGTGCAATGCTAAGATATCTTCTTTTGGATGAGACATTAAAGTGGAGCCTGCACTCTCAGGTAAGCATCAAAGTTATCACAGCACTATTTTGAAGAAGAACTGGAGTTATCGCCAGTGTCCTGCCCAATATTTACCCTTAAACTGACATTACTAAACAGATTGTCTGGTCATTATCACATTGCTTTTTGTGGGAGCTTGCTGTGCCCAAGTTAGCTGCCACATTTTCAACATTGCAACAGCAACTACACTTCCAAAATACTTCATTGGCTGCAAAGTATTTTGGGACATCCTGAGGTTGTGAAAGATGCTGTATAAATGGAAGTCTATTTTCAATAGTTCCCTATGCTTAGTCTGACTCTTGTACTTACAAAGCTACCTTTAGATTACTTACCATGTAATGGAGAGTGGTGTTTAGACACAGGAGTTTTGCATAGGAAAAGTCTTTGTGCTAAGGTTTCAATGAAAAATAGTACCTTTTGTGAGAAGCTTTGATTATGTTGAAAGCAAACCACAACTTGTGCCATTTCTGGCCCTTGATCTCAAGCAAATGGTCCTCAAAATCTGGCATTTCAGTTCAACTTGTGCATATATTTCATGATGTGGAGATGCCGGCGTTGGACTGGGGTGAGCACAGTACGAAGTCTTACAACACCAGGTTAAAGTCCAACAGGTTTGTTTCGATGTCACTAGTTTCGGAGCGCTGCTCCTTCCTCAGGTGAATGAAGAGGTATGTTCCAGAAACATATATATAGACAAATTCAAAGATGCCAGATAATGCTTGGAATGCGAGCATTAGCAGGTGATTAAATCTTTACAGATCCAGAGATGGGGTAACCCCAGGTTAAAGAGGTGTGAATTGTGTCAAGCCAGGACAGTCGGTAGGATTTCCCAGGCCAGATGGTGGGGGATGAATGTAATGCAACATGAATCCCAGGTCCCGGTTGAGGCCGCACTCATATGTGCGGAACTTGGCTTTAAGTTTCTGCTTGGCGATTCTGCGTTGTCGCGCGTCCTGAAGGCATATTTCATAGTTGCTGGTTTATCCTTTACGAACTTCATCACAGAATTGGAACAGTGCATAAGGAGGCCATTTGGCCTGTTCAGTCTGCACTAGGTCTCCAAATAAGCAATTCACCTAGTGTCTTCTCCCCGTAACTATGCACATTCTTCCTTATCAAATAACAGTCTAAATCTCTTTGAATACCTCAGTTAAACCTAGCCTTTATCACACTCTCAGGCAGTGCATTCCAGACTCCAATCACTTGCTGCATGACAACATTTTTCCTCATGTTACTTTTGTTTCTTTTGACAATTACATTATGACTGTTCCCTCTCTGTCTCAATCCTTTCATGAGTGGGACCAGTTTTTCCTTATCTAAACTGTCCAGACCCCTCAAGATTTTGAATACCTTTATCAAATCTCCCCACACCCCTTTCTATGGAAAATTGTCCCAACTTCTCCAATCTATTTTCATAACAGACTTTCCTCATCCCTGGAACCATTCATGTGAATCTTGTGAATCCAATGCCTTCACATCCTTCCTAAAATACAGTGCCCAGAAGTGGACGCAATACTCCAGCTGAGGCTGAATGAGTGTCTTATACAAGTTCAGCATTATCTCCTTCCTCTTGTACTCTGTGCCCCAATTAATAAAGGATACTGAATGCTTTATTAACTGCTCTGTCAACCTAACCTATCACCTCAATGACTTATGCACATATATATCCAGGTACCTCTGCTTCTGCACCCCCTTCAGAGTTTTACCCTTTATTTTATATTGTCCCTTCATGTTCTTCCTACCAAAATGAATAACTTCACATTTTTCTACATTGAACTTCATCCACTATGTGGGCGCCCATTCCACTAACTTGTCTTTGTCCTTCTGAAGTTCTATACCACCTTCCTCACTGTTCAGAATGTTTCCAAGTTTTGTATCATCTGCGAATATTGAAATTGTGCCTTGTGTACCAAGATCTAGGCCATTAATACATATCAGGAAGATCAAGGGTCCAAACACTGATCTGTGAAGAACATTATAAACCTTCCTCCAGCCCAAAAAACATCCATTCGCCTCTACTCTCTGTTTTCTGTCACTCAACCAATTTTGTCTCCATGTTGCAACTGTACCTTTTATTCCATGAGCTCTAACTTTCCTCACAAGTCTGTTGCGCAGCACTGTATTAGCCTTTTAAAAGTCCATGTACACCATATTGTTACAACTTCCTGTCTCCGTGCACTCAATTCCAGCCCCACTTGACCCATATATACATACCCACAAACACATGGCAGACAAGCAAACACAGAGGGGAAAAGTGCGGTGTAAAAAATGATGATAGAAATATGAGTCTTTGTTTCAGATGGTTGTCTTCGAGCAGACCTTCCTTCAGTCGAAGCTTTCAGTTTGAGGTCTCTGCTTTCAGTCTGCAATAGTTTTTATCCAGGTTTTCTGTAGGTTTAGAAATTCAGCAGCTATGCAGCTTTTCTAGAGAAAGCGATCAAGAGACACACAGCTTCTTGGTTAAGCGTCCAGGATCCGACTGTCCTTTCCCTGATTCTCTGAAAACCATCCCACTCCGGTAGTACCCAATCACCGCCTGTTGTCGGGCAGAATGCAGCTTTTTGACAATCCATCGGCCACCAGCCAACCAATCAAACCAAATTCCTCCAACCTCTTGAATGTTCAAAAGCTAACACAATGTACTATTTTGTAACTTTTAGGTTCCTCACTTCCTCTGCTCGACTGAAAGGTATATGTCCATTAAACATCCATGGACTAAAAATGATAACAGCAAAATAAAAGAAATGGGAAATAAGGGAATCAAAAGAAGGGCCCTTACAGCATCAACAACATTGCCCTCATCAACCCTCACAGTTACCTCTTCAAAAAACTCCAGCAAGTTAGTCAAACATGATTTTCTGCTTGAATACCCCATTTTTGGCCATGTGACTATTAATTTTGGCCAGAATTATTGATTCTGGAAGCTTCCTCACCATCAAAGTGAAACTGGCTGGCCTGTATTTGCTGGGTGTATTTTATACTCTTTTTTTTTGAACTAGGGCTTAACATTTGTAATTCTCCAGTCCTCTGGCAGCACTCATGAGACAAAGGAAGACTGGAAAATTATGGCCAGTGTTTCTGTAATTCCCGCAGTATCCTTGGATGCATCTTTTTAAAAATTTGTTCGTGGGACATGGGCGTCGCAGGCTGTGCCAGCATTTATTGCCCATCACTAATTGCCCTTCAGGGGGCAGATAAGAGTCAATCCATTGCTGTGGGTCTGGGGTCACTGTCAGCCAGACCAGTTAAAGACGTCAGATTTCCTTCCCTCAAGGACATTAGTGAACCAGATGGGTTCACTATCCGGTCCTGGTCCTTTATCAACTTTAAGTACAGACAGTCTATCTGAATACCTCCTCATCAATCTTACATCCTTCTGGTGTGCTAATTATCTCCTCTTTTAACTGTGCCCTGGATAGCATCATCTTCTGTAGTAAAGACAGGTGCAATGTATTAATTTAGTACCTTAGCTAGTTCCCCTACCTCCATGTGTAAATCCCCCTTTAGGCCTTGAATCAGTCCTCTCACTTGGCTCACCTCATTTCCAAGAACCAGGTCCATCAGTGCCTCTCCTCTTGTTGGACTGGAAACATACTGCTGTAGAAAATTTTCATGAACACGCTCTAGGAACTCTTGCCTCTTTCGGCCCTTTACACTACTACTACCCAGTCCTCCACTATAACCAAGCTGTCATTCTTGCTCCATGATTCCCTTGCAAATCTGTTCTTCTGAGCAATATAATTGGACCATTTTTGTTCCTTAGCTCTAGCCAAATAGATTCTGTACTTGACCCCTCTGAGAAGCCGTCTCTGCCGAGCATTGCAATGTTCTCATTAATCAATCCTACCACTCCTCCCCTTTTTCTTCCATTCCTACCTTTCCTGAACGTCTTGTATCCAGGAATATTTAATATCCAGTTCAGCCCTTCTTTAAGCCAGATCACATCACCACAACATCATATTTCCACATGTCAATCTGCGCTTGTAACTCACCAATCTTATTAACCACACTCTGTGCATTCACATATATGCACATTGACCCAGCTTTAGACTTTATTACTTTTTTCTTTACTCTGATTCCACCTCTTAACTTGGTATTCCTTACAACACTGCAATCTCTCCCAGTGCACCTTGGTGTTCCTCATTAATATTTCCGCCTGGTTCGCAGACCCCTGCCAAGTTAGTTTAAACCCTCGTGAATAGCGCCAGCAGATGCCCCCCCCCACCCTATCCCACTATCCCAAGAATCTAAATCCCTCCCTCCTCCACCATCTCTCCAGTTATTAATCTGCTCTATCCTCCTACTTTTATATTTGCTTGCATGGAGCAATCTTAGAAAGTTATTTTCTTAGTGGTTGTCAGAATGATGAATAAGTCTATTCTGTATTAAAAAATCTAAATCCGTTGATACATACAGCTTAACATGTACGTAAATGAATGGGACCATTGATTGAAACCTTTATGAATTCATTGACTATGAAGCAGTTTGGAATGTTGCTGAGCTTGCAAAAGGTACTATATAAATGCAACTTGTTCCTTTTTCTTTCTTGTATGTGACCCTCAGGGCTATGTATCAAAGTGGCCCACGAAAATAAGAAACTTTAATACTTATTGATTAACGACATGAAATTAGTTTTTGTTACATTTAACATGAAAACAGTAATTCTAAGTTTGTATTCTAGATCGTGTTTATTTATGTCTTAAAGGTGCATTGTCCACTGGTGGTACGATTGTGAAGGTGTATTTGTACTAATAGCTATATGTAAGTCATGGCTTGCTTAAAATTGTTGAAATGAATAAAAAGAAGAATTGAAATTATAGAACAAAGAACAAAAAAAAATACAGCACAGGAACAGGCCCTTCGGCCCTCCAAACCTGTGCTGACCATGCTACCCGTCTAAACTAAAATCTTCTACACTTTTGGAGTCCGTATCCCTCTATTCCCATCCTATTCATGTATTTGTCAAGATGCCCCTTAAATGTCACTGTCGTCCCTGCTTCCACCACCTCCTCCGGTAACGAGTTCCAGGCACCCACTACCCTCTGTGTAAAAAAAAAAAAAAAAAACTTGCCTCGTACATCTACTCTAAACCTTGCCCCTCTCACCTTAAACCTATGCCCCCTAGTAATTGACCCCTCTACCCTGGGGAAAAGCCTCTGACTATCCACTCTGTCTATGCCCCTCATAATTTTGTAGACCTCTATCAGGTCGCCCCTCAACCTCCGTCGTTCCAGTGAGAACAAACCGAGTTTATTCAACCGCTCCTCATAGCTAATGCCCTCCATACCAGACAACATTCTGGTAAATCTCTTCTGCACCCTCTCCAAAGCCTCCACATCCTTCTGGTAGTGTGGCGACCAGAATTGAACACTACTCCAAGTGTGGCCTAACAAAGGTTCTCTATAGCTGCAATGTATAATGGCATTATGGCAATTCTGCTGCTGCTCATGGATGCCCAACAGCACCTCATGGATGCCCAGTCTTGTGTTGCTAGACCTGTTCAAAGTCTACATTTAGCACGGTGATAGTGCCACACAACACACTAATCCCCAAAAAAGGGAAGGATCCGGTGGAATGTGGGTCGTATAGACCCATATCACTATTGAACACGGATGTGAAAGTATTGGCTAAGTTGTTGGCGGGGAGGATGGAGGATTGTGTCCCAGGGGGTGGTTGCAGAAGATCAAACAGGCTTCGTGAAGGGCAGGCAACTTGCAAATAATATAAGACTGCTGTTGAATGTGGTGATGAATCCGTCGAGAGCTCTGGTCCCGGAGGTGGTGGTGTCCTTGGACGCGGAGAAAGCATTTGATCGGGTGGAGTGGCGGTACTTATTTGAAGTTTTGGGAAGGTTTGGGTTTGGGCCAAGATTTGTGGCATGGGTGCGGTTGCTGTATGTGGCGCCAAGAGCGAGGGTGAGGACGAATGATATGAGCTCACGAAGCTTTGACTTACACAGGGGTATGAGGCAGGGGTGCCGCTGTCGCCGCTGCTGTTTGCGCTGGCCATAGAGCCGTTGGCGATGGCTCTCGGGGGGGGTCGGCAGAGTGGCAGGGGATAATGAGGGGACAGAGAGAGCATTGGGTGTCGCTCTATGCCGATGACCTCCTGCTGTATGTTTCGGATCCGTTGGAGAGTATGGGAAGGATTATGGGCCTGTTGGGGAGGTTTGGAGGGTTCTCGGGATACAAGCTGAATGTAGAGAAAAGCGAGGTATTCGCGGTGAATGAGCTGGCTCAGCGGGCTAATTTAGGGGGGATGCCATTTACAGTAGCGAGGGATAGGTTTAGGTACTTGGAGATTCCGGTAGCGGGGGAATGGACGGGGCTCCATAAATGGAACTTAACGAAGCTGGTGGAGGAGGCCAGGGAGGATCTTAAGAGGTGGGATACACTGCACTTTACGTTGGTGGGGAGGGTCCAAGTGATGAAAATTAATATTCTGCCGAGGTTCTTGTTTATCTTTCAGGCTCTCCCGATCTTTATACCAAAGGCCCTTTTTCGGAAAGTGGACACAATCATTTCTGACTTTTTATGGGCGGGGAAGGTGCTGAGGGTGGGGAGGACCCTGCTACAGAGGCAGAGGCAGCAGGAGGTTTGGTGTTGCCAAACTTGCTTCATTATTATTGGGCGGCGAATGTGGACAAGGTGCGGCGGTGGTGGGAAGGAGAAGGGGTAGAGTGGGTTAGGATGGAGGAGGAATCTTGTAAGGGGTCTAGTTTGAGGGCTATGTTGAAGGCAGCATTGCCACGGCTCCGAGTAGGTATTCAGGGAGCCCGGTAGTGCAGTCCACAGTGAAGATATGGAATCAGCTGAGGAGGCATTTTAGGGTGGAAGGGATGTCGGTGCTAATGCTGCTGTACGAGAATCATGGGTTTGAGCCGGGGGGGATGGATTGTGTATACAGGAGGTGGAGGGAAGTGGGGTTCGTCAAGGTGAGGGATTTGTATTTGGAGGAAGGGTTCGCTAGTCTGGAGGAGCTAAGGGAGAGGGTAGAGCTGCGAGGGGTAGTGAGTTCAGGTATCTGCAGGTTAGGGACTTTGCACGAAAGGTTTGGAAGGGGTTCCCTAGATTGCCGGGATACACCCTGCTGGAGCGACTGCTGCTTCCGGATGTGGAAGGGGAGGGAAGAATTGGGGATATATACAAGTGGCTGGGGGAGCAGGGAGGCAAGCGGGTGGTGAAGATCATTGAGAAATGGGAAGCGGAGTTGGGAATGGAGATCAATTGGGGAGTATGGAGTGAGGCACTGCGAAGGGTAAACGGGACCTCTTCTTGTGCAAGGATGAGCCTGATACAGTTCAAGGTGGTGCACAGGGTGCACATGACTCGGGTGAGAATGAGTGGGTTCTTTCAGGGGGTAGCAGATGAGTGTGAGAGGTGTGGGTGGGGGCCAGCGAATCATGCGCACATGTTTTGGGGTTGTGAAAAATTGGGAAGATTCTGGGCGGGGGTGTTCGCGGTCTGAGCCAGGATAATGGAGGAGGGAGTGGACCCGGACTCTTTGGTGGCGATATTTGCGGTTTCAGAGAAGCCGGAGCTCATGGAGAGGAGGAAGGGCGATGTTGTGGCCTTCGCCTCTGATTACACGGCAACAAATTTTGCTAGAGTGGCGGTCGGCATCGCCACCGGGGGTAGCAGCATGGTTGGGTGACCTGTACGACTTCCTGCGGTTAGAGAAGATAAAGTATGAATTAAGGGGCTCAGCAGAGGAGTTCGAGAAAAGGTGGGGGGGGGGGGGGGGGGGAGGTGAAAAAGGAGAAAAATCTGTACAAACTGTATAGTTGATTGTTGGGAAGAATGTTTCCCAGGGTGTTTATTTGCTGTAACCTACTTTGATACAAGTTTGAATAAAATGCGTTTAAAAAAAAAAGGATAGTGCCACACAACACGATGGAGGGTATCCTCAATATGAAGACAGGACTTTGTCTTCACAAGGATTGTGTGGTGGTCACTTCTACAGATACTGTCATGGACAGATGCATCTGCAGCTGGCAGATTGATGAGGATGAGGTCAAGTATGTTTTTCTCTCTTGTTGGTTCCTTCAACACCTGTTGCAGTCCCAGTCTAGCAGCTCTGTCCTTTAGGAACCCGGCCAGCTCAGTCTGTGGTGATACTACTAGCCACTCTTGGTGATGGAAAGCCCCCACCCAGAGTATATTCTGCACCCATGCTACCCGCAGTGTTTCCTCCAAGTGGTGTTCAACATGGAGTAGTACCGATTCATCAGCTGAGGGTGAACGGTACGTAATCAGCAGGAGGTTTCCTTGCCCATATTAACCTGTAACATGAGATTTCATGGGGCCCAGAGTCGATGTTGAGGATTCCCAGGCCAACTACCTCCCAACTGCATACCACTGTGCTGCCACCTCTGCCGGTGAGACAGGACATGCCCAGAAATGGTGATACTGGTGTCTGGGACATTGTGTGTAAGGTAAGACTCTGACTATGTCAAGCTGCTGCTTGACTAGTCTATGAGACAGCTCCCAGATGTTAGTAAGGAGGACTTTGCAGGGTGTTTTCGGTGCCTGGGCCGATGCCAAGTGATCCGTCTGATTTCATTACTTTTTCATGTTTTTCTAGCGGTTGAAAACAACTGAGTGATTTGCTTGGCTATTTTAGAGGGCATTTAAGAGTCAACCACATTGTTGTGGGTCTAGAGTCATCTAGGCCAGACAAGGTAAGGATGGCAGATTTCCATCCCTAAAAGACATTAGTGAACCAGATGGGTTTTTACGACAATGGTTTCATGGTCATCATTAGACTCTTAATTTCATATATTTTATTGAGTTTAAATTCCACCACCTGCCGTGGTGGGATTCGAACCCGGATCCCTAGATCATTACCTTGGGTCCAGTGACAATACCCGTACCCCAGCACCTTTTCAGTATCACTTAATCCAACGTTCTGGACTCCTATTCACAATAACCGATAATATCTCAATGATAGGTTAAGATGAGTTGCTTGCTCTAAGGGGTTGCATTGTTAATGTTCTTTATTGTAATTAACAAGAAGGGTTTCCACAAAACCCAACACAATCAATAACTGTGATCTGTTTTCACCCAAAGATATGTTGAGAAAATAGGAATGCAAAGCCAAATAAACTGTTGAAAACAATTTAGTTCAACTTCAGAATTACCTTCACAAAAGTTCATTTGTGTAGCTTCATAAAACTTTATAGAGTAAAAGTTTAGAAAAGTTCAGCAAAAATAAATGTGAGAAAGTAATGTTTGGTAAACATGTAATTTGGAACGGTGTACAGTAGTCCATTTATGTGCTCAGACAAGGGGGGTTTCAGTTCCACACTTGGTTCCTCTTACAAACTGTTAGTGTTAGAAAATTGATCCTCGAGCAAAAGGTTTTCAATGAAAGATTTTCAATCTGGAATACACTCTTGACAGCAAATGGATGTTAAATCCACAAATTCACTTGAGAGTGAAGACCATTTCAGTTAGAATCAGCATGTGTTTAGTATCATTGATGCTTTAAAACAAGTATAGGAGCGTGTTCAACGTATTTGGTTATAAGATTATAAAGGGTTATGGTAAGATGCACCTTGAAGGATTGCTTACATTGGTCATTGAAATGGGACAGGATAGTGCAAGCTCAAGAAATCAAAGAATTGAATTGGGTGTTTGAAAGTAAAAGTTACATAAAAGAAATCATCATAGCCTATAAATCATTTAAAAATCATTTCAATTTATTACAGTAATTCTGCTTGGTCATGTCAGTGAAGCACTTGGAGTTACATCCATCCCCTAATTTGGCGGTATTGCATTCCGGGGATACACTTTCTGATCGGCAAAATTGACTCAGGAGCGCCTATTGTGCATTTTTCTCCACTAGGGTTGGATTTGCTTTAGGAATTGTTGTGTCCGCACGATTGATGCTTGGAGGCACAGAGGCTGACAAACTAAGGGAGGGTTGATAATGAGGTATGTTCAGTACAGGTTGCTTCCTTACTCTGCACAGTTACCTGCACGGGACGTGACGTCATGCATGTACCACTGTATACTGCTTGGTGCAGCTTCAGTGCTGCTTCTCAGAAATCAATATAAATAAAACATTTCCTCCCCCTTAAAATTGAACGTCCCCAACAAATGCGAAACAAGTGTAACATAAACAATAATCAATCAACAATAATCAATAAAATCAGACGGTTTGGAGAGGCGGTGGGGGTGGTCGTCCTTCTCTGAATGTTTGCCAGGTAATCTCAGGTGTCTGCTTCTTGGCACTCGTAGCCTCTGGCATTTCAGACTTTGTATGAACGTCGTCAGTGGTTGTTTTGACTGAAGTTGATCTTGTAATTAGAGGTTGACTCTGTGCTTGGTCTGAAATTGAGGTGTTTTCATCAACATTGTTCTTGGCTGGGTTTTGTGAAGGTTCAGGTCAGACTTGTACAGTTGAAATAAGATTCACTGCAGGTTCTAGCTCAAACAGATAGGTTCTCTCCACCAACAGTTGATGCACATCCCTCCTCCAGACGAGACAACCCGTCTGTGCAATGATCATGGCAAGAACCCATTTCTCTCTTACAGAGAAGTTCCTAGCCAGAACATCTTGTCCTTGGCGGAAAACACAATATTTTTCTTTGTGTTCTCCACCGTTCGACCTGATCCTGTTCCTTTTGAACAATTTCTTTTGTCTTTGGAGGTTTCAATAAGTCGAATGCCGAGCGTAATTGTTGCTTCATCATCAGTAATGCTGGAAAAATGTACATTGTTGAGTGTGCAGTATTTGTGTACATGAGTAGGAATTGATTTGGATGTTTGGTCAATGAACTTTGTTCACTGATTTCCCTTAATATGTGTTTCATTGTTTGTATGAAATGCTTTGCCAATCCATTCATAGCAGGATGGTACAGTGCAAACCTCATATGTTGTATAGCGTTCTCTTTCAAGAAACTTTCAAATCCTAGGCGCAGCACGGTGGCACAGTGGGTTAGCCCTGCTGCCTCATGGTGCCGAGGTCCCAGATTCGATCCCGGCTCTGGGTCACTGTCTTTGTGGAGTTTGCACATTCTCCCCATGTTTGCATGGGTTTCACCCCCACAACCCAAAGATATGTAGGCTAGGTGGATTGGCCACACTAAATTGCCCCTTAATTGGGAAAAAATGAATTGGGTACTCTAAATTAAAAAAAAAAAGAAACTTTCAAATCCTTGAGAGACGACCTGTGGTCCGTTATCACTCACTAATTGCTTAGGAAATCCAAATTTATTAAAGACTTCTCCTAACCTCTAAATCCTCTTTACTGATGAAGTTGACCTCATTATGGCGACTTCTGGCCACTTTGAATGAGCATAAGAACAGTCAAAGAGGGAGACCCAATTCAGGGGAAATGACCGACTTCCTCCTGAAATGGGAGCTCGACAAATCCCCGTCCTCAACAGGATAAGACACAGTTCGCCTGGGCCACAAGGACAAAATAAGCACGGCCAAAAAGAAACCGATTAGATCTGACTACAGGGACCTTCCTCAAAAATATGCAAGGACGGAGCTAACAGTACCACCTACACACTCCACCCTGACACTGCTCTGGCACGGCTCGTCCTCCCCCCATGGATAGAACAGGATAAAACCTTATATGCATAAAACCCACAATTAATATTCAGCTTGACATGAGAAAACCTAATTAATGGTGCAGGACATTGCCAAAGAATCTACCTCCTTGCAGGCAAACAAAATGACAACATTAACAGACAACATCATGATTATTGGATAGAAGTCCAGGATCACAACTGAGGAGTGAAGTATTCATCAAGATAAAGACCACTCCACTGGCACATGAAAAAAGTAGACATCAAGGATGAAGCAGGATCTAAAACAGTGAGCATTCTTCAGGATTTTCCAAGAATTTCAACAATTTGAACATGAGCTTCATTACTTCCAGCTTGTCGACTCGACTGGGCCCAGGTAGTCAACCCCCAACCCTCGCAACCGAAACCAGGAACAGGACCATCTAGTACTAGAAGATAAGCCACCCGAACCCCAGACTTCAAAGACGGGATTAAATGTGCTCCATCGAATCCGGGTTGCCCGCCCTCCAGATTAAGATTCCCGAAGCATGGCAGCCAGTTCTCAAACTCGGCTGGGAACTACTCCACCATCTCACTCTAGACACCGGGCTCAGCAGGGCTTCTCACCGGATCCCCCTTGTCCTCATCCAAAATCCTCAGGATGGATGATAAGCCATGAAACAGGACCCCAACCTTTTGGATGTGAGCTTCCACCAAAGATAATGCTCTCTGCGTCGCAAGAATCTCCTCGTGCCTTTGCACCTCTGCCATGTTGCAAGCTATTTGACCATTGCCAAGATGTGAATGATGGTAAAGGGCAGCACGGTAGCACAATTGCTTCACAGCTCCAGGGTCCCAGGTTCGATTCCCGGCTTGGGTCACTGTCTTTGCGGAGTCTGCTCGTTCTCCCCGTGTCTGTGTGGGTTTCCTCCGGGTGCTCCGGTTTCCTCTCTCAATCCAAAGATGTGCAGGTTAGGTGGATTGGCCATGATAAATTGCCCTTAGTGTCCAAAAAGGTTAGGTGGGGTTACTGGATTACAGGGATAGGGTGGAAGTGTGGGCTTGGGTGGGGTGCTCTCTCCAAGAGTCGGTGAAGGCTCGATTAGCCAAATGACCTCCTTCTGCACATAGGGATTCTATGATAATCTATGATTCTATGAATCTTTCTGAAAGATGCAGACTCGATGGGCTGAATGGCCTCCTTCTGCACTGTAAATTCTATGATTCTATGAACATAAAACAAAACGCACACAGAATATTTCTTATTTTATTCATTTCAAAATTACGTTAAGAGGATTTCATTTTGTTCATTTATTGGAGAATTAGGTCCTAACTTGTCAAATGACATAATACATGTTTGAATCTTTCACAAGAAAAGAAGCTGTGGTAAAATGTGAACTTAATTTTTCTCAGAACATTATCCAAATGTTTTTAGCTTATTTGCATTACTGAGCTTAACTCTTCGAAAGATCAATGGTGACATTTACAACATGAAACTAAATGCTAATGTACAGCAAATTTTGTGTTGAAATTTCATTCTGGTTCTTCAGATTTTTGAATTTCTTTGTGGTTCAAATTTAAAGGTAAGTCCATCTCTAGATTGAGCACGACTTTCATTTTCTCAGGAAAGATACAGCAAACATCTGACAGAATTAGACAGCCTTCATTTTTAGGGTGTTATCATCCGCTGTTCATAACAGTTAGACGATTAGTTTTTTTGTTCTTTTTAGTAAATTCAACAAGATGTTGAATTATATGTTATACTTTGTATTCTTTCAAGACCAGCTGTATATAAGAGCTAAGGTGGGCATTATATCGAGAGTGATTTTTGTCAGAGCATCTTTGTAAATCGAACTGAGAATTATATTTTTGTTTAAATTCATTAACAATGTGCCAGTCAACAAGCTGCTGATGATGGAAGAGGCCAACCATTAATCTGGGAAGTCTATGTAATTTGTAATACTTCAAAAATACTTTTTTTGAACAAGAGAGATGAGTAGTTGATTAAAGTTTTATAGATTTTTTTCTGCAGTGGCGTTTTATACTTTTAGAACCCCAGACTGCTATTCAACAAGTGTGAGAATATTCAGGATCACAAATTGTAATTTTGCTTCTTCGGGTTGTAACAATGCAAGTTAATTGTGATTTGTTAAATAACTACTTGGAAAGCAACCAGAAATCTTGAAAATTAGGAAAGGCAAGAAATTGATATGTTAAAATGTGGATTTTGTACTGCTATACACGAATATAGTACTTTGAATCATCCTAGAGCTTGATGCTTGGTGAATCATAGAATCCCTACAGTGCAGAAGGTGACCATTCGGCCCATCAAGTCTGCACCAACTCTCCGAAAGAGCTCCCGACCCAAGCCTTATCCCAGTTACCCTTTAACCCCACCTAACCTTTGGACCTTTAGGGGCAATTTATCACGGCCAATCCACTTAACCTGCACATCTTTGGACTGTGGGAGGAAATGGGAGCACCCGGAGGAAACCCACGCAGACGCAGGGAGAACATGCACACTCCACACAGTCACCTGAGGTCAGAATTGAACTTGTGTTCCCGGTGCTGTGAGGCAGTAATGCTAACCACAGTGCCACCCATTGGAATAGGCTGGTGCTCATTCCTCCATTGAGTAGAATAGTCCCAAATTTAGCATCAATACATGGTGAACATTTTTATTAGAAATATCAAAAGCTGTTATATATTATTTAGGCCTGTGGCTTATTTTTCAGATGGGAACAGCGAGTACTTCCAAATGGAAGGGTATATTATGTAGATCACAACACCAAGATTACCACGTGGGAGAGACCTCTGCCTCCAGGGTAAGCACCGATCAATGAAACAAAAAAAGGTTTTTAAAAAATGGCATTTTGAATTTAAGAAAACAAGAATCCTCTTAAGGAATTGTTTTATAGCTGAAATTTCTCATCAAAACCACTCAAATGAGGTGGGAAATAGTTAGTGGGAAAGGGGGACGGGGGGAACTGTGTATGTAAGCCATGTTTGGTTGTTGGTTGGGTGGGCGTTATTAGTTCTGTTGGGTTTTTTTTCCTCTTGAAAATTGTTGTTAAAAATTATATATGCCTTAATAAAAGATTTTCCAAAAAAAAAACCCACTCAAATAATCACAGTAGAATCTTGATTGCCCACCATGCTGGATAACACTAGTCCTGAAAGATTGTCAGAATTGGAGAGGACTCACCTTGATAACGACATGGGCAGTTGCTGCTCTGAAATTTAATTGTGCTGCTTATTTCCCCCAAAATTCCTCAGTACTTTCTCAGCTCTAAATTCCTCTGGTTACTATTCCTCCTGGAAGAACCACCTGGCACATTGAGTGGTTAATTGGGTTTAATGTTCTGCATCACCTCACCTGCCAGACCTACTAGAGACCACATGAACTAATAGTTGTCCTGTTTTGCCTGTGCGTGCCCACCACAAACAGATGTGGAGGTCCCACGCACACTGATGAATGTTAAAGCCAGCCTATGCTCACCCTCCGTGATACTGGTGGTAACCTCTGCCAAAGCAGTCCTGAAGAGCTTCTGACTTTTAAACTGCAGAGTTTTCCTGATTAAATGCTATTGTACAGTGGAGTTCTGCTGCATGTACCATCAGCTTGTTTTTGTACAGCCCTTTAGCACTTTGCAAAGTTACTGGATGAGCAGGTTTACTAAACAGGAGTGTTTGTGACTGAATGTTTTCGTTCCATGCTGGAGATAGCTGTCAAAGATTGACAAGGGTTGCTTGGTAGTGACTGGCATGTTAGCTGTTCCGATCCTCGCTGATCTTGCCATCGGAGTGGAACGAAATGGAAGCATGAATGACCCTAATCCCAGATGGCTTCCATTTACCTGCAAAGATTCTTGAAGATTATTAGGAATGCAAATAATGGGAGTGCGGTACTTGAGCTTTCACTGTGTGTTTTAGTTTTCTAGGCTATTCATAAAAAAGAATTCAAGAAACAATCACTATAAACCGAGCATTGCAATGAGTTTAAAATAAATTCAAATTTTGGGAAAATTAAGAATTGAGATATGCCTATTTAATTTGTTTTTAAATTAATTTGCAAAGCATTCCTTCACACCAATGCCTTTTTGACATTAAATAATTTCCCCGGTTTCTCATGCTGCTGGATCCAGCAGATTTTGCTAAGACGAGACCACAACACAAAGAGAAATCTTATTGTTTAATTATTCCTTTAGATTTATAATGTTTTAAATTATGAAATGTATGTGGTTGACTTGCAATTCATATCTCCTGAAAAGTCTAACACTGTTGATGCTCCCTCTTTAAGGTATCCATCTGTTGATATGCTGTTGTTTTTATATTAAATGAAACTTGCATGTATCCATTACAAAAGCTACCTCCAAAATTATGATTTTGCCCCATACCAAATATTTACTTTGCGTCCGACTCTTCTTTCAAATCTGACTTAAGACATCAGTACTTCTGCCATATTGAAGCTTTTCTAGCACCTCTTGCATACTTTTTGGACAGCAATCACTCCCCATTGTAATCGTTCTTTTCTCTCATTTATTCTAGTGTGATTATTGCAATTTAAACTTTCCCCGAACCTCAAATGATGATATTCTTTATCTCTTCAGGTTGTCCTTTCCTATTCCCCATCCTCCAATTTGTAAAAGCAAAATTTCGAACTGCTAATATCTGATTTGCGTCATCATTTTTTTTTGGTGAAGTTATGTTTTGTAATTTTACTGTGTTTCTCAATTTAAAACAAAACTAAACATTTAATGTATTTCATTTTGTGTTCAGAAAGGGGTCCTAATTCCTGCTACAGATTGTACTTTAGTTCAGTTCTGTATTAAAAGTCAACATTTAGGTCTGCAAACTCGCTCTAATTCTTGGATACATTATTTTTAAAGTTGGGAAAAACGTGTAGATCAACGTGGCAGGTTTTATTACGTGGACCATAACACGAGGACAACAACATGGCAACGGCCAACAGCCGAGACTGTTCGAAACTTCGAACAGTGGCAGTCACAAAGGAACCAACTTCAGGGAGCAATGCAACATTTCAACCAAAGGTTTTTATACCAAGTAAGATGAGCTTGTACTCGATTTAAACAATTGGATTTTTTTTTCATATTCTAATACTTTTTTCATTCTGCCTTTTTGTTTTTAACTCTTCAGCAAATTGCATTTCCTTTTCTATAGCTTGGAAAGCATTTGCAATATTTTTATTATTTGGTTTCTATAAACGTGAGCATTGGTCTTTCTAGTATTGAAATTGAATCAAAAAGGTGTACAGACGGACGGCAGGGTGGCGCATGGTTAGCACTGCTGCCCACGGTGCTGAGGACCTGACTTCGATCCCAGCCCCAGGTTATGTGGAGCCTTACCTTCATTCCCTATATGCTGCTACCAGCCAAACTGAAGAGCACTATAGAGTTGAGGATCAAGCTGACAACAAAAAATGACAAAGCATTACACGAAGCTGTTCTATTTTGATATTTTATAAGATTCATTACTTGCTGAAGCATTTTCGAAGGGGATGCCACTAAATCTTATGGTTATTTTTAATAAGGTGTAATAGGGTATTGTTCACACCTTGTCCTTGAATTGATTGCGCAAAATATTAGCAAGCAGATACTGTCCAAGATTTTTCTACCTTAATAAAAGCAAATTACTGTGAATGCTGGAATCTGAAATCAAAAGAGAAAATGCTGGAAAATCTCAGCAGGTCTGGCAGCATCTGTAAGGAAAGAAAAGAACTGACGTTTCGAGTCCAGATGACCCTTTGTCGATGCTGCACATCTTTTCCTACCTTTTTTCCTTCATGCATGAGCTTGCTTCATCAATTCAGTATCCCTATATCCTTTGTTTCTTTCAGCACTCGTCCCTCTGTCATAACAGTGGCATCCTTAACTGTATTGATCTCCAACTCCAATTCCTGAGGTTTACTCTTGAAGCCAGGCTAGCCCGACAATATCACATATGTAAGATGGTTCACTTATTGAAACTACTCCCTCAAACATTTCCTCCCTTCTTTGTACTCTTAACATTGCTGCCATAGGGCAGCACGGTGGTGCAGTGATTAGTACTGGGACTGCAGTGCTGAGGACCCGGATTTGAATCCTGGCCCTGGGTCACTGTCCGTGTGGAGTTTGCACATTCTCCCCGTGTCTGCATGGGTTTAACCCTCACAACCCAAAGATGTGCAGGTAAGGTGGATTGGCCACACTAAATTGCCTCTTAATTGGAAAAAAAATAATTGGGTACTCTAAATTTATTTTAAAAAAACATTGCTCCCATAGACCATAAATCATTCTTTACGTTTTCTGATCGATAAACCGCCATAACACCTCTTCGCATTCTGTTGCATCAGGCTCAAATGTATAATGTGTCGTCAGATCCAAAGATGTGCAGAATAGATGGAATGTCCAAAGATGTGCAGGCTAGGTGGAGTGTCCAAAGATGTGCAGGCTAGGTGGAGTGCCCAAAGATGTGCAGGCTAGGTGGAGTGCCCAAAGATGTGCAGGCTAGGTGGAGTGTCCAAAGATGTGCAGGCTAGATGGAGTGTCCAAAGATGTGCAGGCTAGATGGAGTGTCCAAAGATGTACCATCTGGGTGGAGTGTCCAAAGATGTACCACCTGGGTGGAGTGTCCAAAGATATGAAGGCTAGATGGAGTGTCCAAAGTTGTGCAGGCTAGGTGGAGCGTCCAATGATGTGCAGGCTAGTCGGAGTGTCCAATGATGTCCAGCTAAGTGGAAGGTCCAAAGATGTGTAGGCTAAATGGAGTGTTCAAAGATGTGCAGGCTAGATGGAGTGTCCAAAGATGTGTAGGCTAGATGGAGTGTCCAAAGATATGAAGGCTAGATGGAGTGTCCAAAGTTGTGCAGGCGAGGTGGAGTGTCCAAAGTTGTGCAGGTTAGGTGGAGTGTCCAATGATATGCAGGCTAGGTGGAGTGTCCAAAGATATGCAGGCTAGGTGGAGTGGCTAAAGATGTGCCGGCTAGATGGAGTGTCCAAAGATGTGCAGGCTAGGTGGAGTGGCCAAAGATATGAAGGCTAGATGGAGTGTCCAAAGATGTGCAGGCTAGGTGGAGTGGCCAAAGATATGAAGGCTAGATGGAGTGTCCAAAGATGTGCAGGCTAGGTGGAGTGTCCAAAGATGTGCAGGCTAGGTGGAGTGGCCAAAGATGTGCAGGCTCGGTGGGGTGTCCAAAGATGTGCAGGCTAGATGGAGTGTCCAAAGATGTGCAGGCTAGGTGGAGTGGCCAAAGATGTGCAGGCTCGGTGGGGTGTCCAAAGATGTGCAGGCTAGATGGAGTGTCCAAAGATGTGCCGGCTAGGTGTAGTGTCCAAAGATGTGCAGGCTAGATGGAGTGTCCAAAGATGTGCCGGCTAGGTGGAGTGTCCAAAGATGTGCCGGCTAGGTGTAGTGTCCAAAGATGTGCAGGCTAGATGGAGTGTCCAAAGATGCGCAAGCGAGGTGGAAAGTCCAAAGATGTGCCGGCTAGGTGTAGTGTCCAAAGATGTGCAGGCTAGGTGTAGTGTCCAAAGATGTGCCGGCTAGGTGTAGTGTCCAAAGATGTGCAGGCTAGGTGTAGTGTCCAAAGATGTGCAGGCTAGATGGAGTGTCCAAAGATGCGCAAGCGAGGTGGAAAGTCCAAAGATGTGCAGGCTAGGTGGGAGGTCCAAAGATTTGCAGGCTCGGTGGAAGGTTCAAAGGTGTGCAGGCTAGGTGGAGTGTTGTCCAAAAATGTGCTGGCTAGGTGGGGTTATGGAAATAGGGTGGGGGAGTGGGCCCAGGTAGGGATCTCTTTCAGAGGGTGAGAGCAGACTCCGTGGGCCAAATGGCCTCCTGCACTTTAGGGATTCTATGTTCTATGCTTCCTAATTTGTGAACATCCCAGAACAAACGCATACTCTACTAGTGTTCTAGTTAACCCTATTTGTGTTACTTATTTTATGACAGGTGTTTGATTTTACTTTTGCTGGTGCCCTTTTTAATTTTTACTCTCGTATTATAATTTATCATTTCGCACGGGTGTTCTTTATTTTTTTTCTTCTCCTTGTTTGGTCTCCTTTGTTCACTAATTCATAGTTGTTTTCTTTCACCTTCATTCTTCACCACTGCGTCCTTTTCACTACCTCAACATTTAAATCTGTTTTTTGCCTGTGCTGTTCTTTAGGAATATGCTGAGAGCTATCAATATCATTTTCTTAACCGCTCCCCTGATATTCGACCTAATTGCAAAACTCTTCAGAAGGTTTTGGAGAATCGAACTCAGCAGGAAAGTACTGCTCTGTTACAGTGTACCTCTGCCACAGATTCAGATTAACCCGGATAGAGTCTATCACACACACACGTCTTATTTTGCACTACTGATTGGCTTTCTGCATTTGTCTTCTGGGTTCTTTATTATCATTGTCAACATTTGCTGGGGACGTACTGGAAGGTAGTCACGACTGGTTGACTGAGGATACTGAGGGCTGGTTGATTGGACATCTACCTCGGGGTCCAAACCCAGTCTAGACTGAGCGGTTTTCTCTGTTTGCTGCATATATTGAGAGTGGGGAGAATTACGCCATCTATTTAGTAATACATTTCACAGGAGAACAGTCGGCCAACATAAGCATTCATATACAAATAAAATCTTCCAAAGTCCATAATGGCTTTTTTCTGCCAATTCTCAGTGAGGCAAGTATCGGGAACCAAGATTGCTGTGCTCCTCCAGAGAAAAAAATGACGTGCCTGTCTTTCCTTGTCTTTAATTTTTTAAAATAGATTTGGTCCATTTAGGTGCAATGTCTTTAGTGGGGTTTTATTAACTACAGTTTCTGTATGTTTTCCTCTTTATTGCCATTTTGGTTTCTGATTTTAACACCTAGATGAAGAATTTTTATTCTATTTTTGGTTTTCTAATAGTTTATTTCCTTTAATATGTATTTGCTCCATCCCAATTTATATTTACTGATGCAATTTTAAGTTGTGTATTAATTTATTAATCTGATGGACATATTTATAAATTCTCTACTTCTTTCATCACTCTTTCTCTAGACTTATTCTGACATTCAAGAAACATGTTCAAGTTGGTCAACAGATTTTAATTTTTATTACATCTTTCAAGATATCCAAAAGCATTTCAGAGCCAATTAATTATTTTTCAAGTGCAGTTGCTGCTTGCTGTTTGCCAACAAATGAGGCAGCCGATGTGTTCCGTTCGTTCAATTAGTTCACACAGGCTTCATACAACTACAGTGTTCTCTATTATTTGAAAACTAATATTTCTGGTGTGAGAAGTTCGTAAATGGTGCTTTCGATCAGTACAGGCAGTGGCTGGATGGTTATGTTGAAGTAAGATTGGTGAGGAACACCTCCATAATGACGGGATATAATATGATGGGGGAAATGTAAGACTAATTGGATTGCTGATAGTTATGCTTGTTAGGCAAAAGGCTTATATTAGACAGCTTGCTAAAGTTACATTTTTACGTAGTTTGGATTTTGTGTATGCTGATTTAAAATTGATGTTCATTTTGTAACTTTTTAATATTGACCTCATTTAAATATGTCAAACTGATCATGTCAAACTTTCTGCACATCAAATGCTTCCATCATTTCAGAAAGATTCATAGAATCATAGATTATCATAGAATCCCTATAGTGCAGAAGGAGGTCATTCGGCTAATTGAGCCTTCACTGACTCTTGGAAAGAGCACCCTGCCTAGCCCCACACCCCACCGTAACCCAGTAAATCCACTTAATCTTTTGGACACTAAGGAGCAATTTAGCATGGCCAATTCACCTAACCTGCACATCTTTGGACTGAGAAAAAACCGGAGCACCCGGAGGAAACCCACGCAGACACAGGGAGAAAGTACAAACTCCACATAGTCACCCGAGGCCGGAATTGAACCCGGTTGCCTGTCGCTGTGCGGCAGCAGTGCTAACTACTGTACTGCCCTTCAATTTAATTCTTTCATTGATTTTCCTGTTATAAATTGAATGCAAAGAAGAATTCTACTCCAGGCTTGATGTTCTCCCATGCCCTAAAGGAAGACAAGTTGATTCTCCAATGTGATTTCAGTTGGGAGGGACACAATCCATTGGAAAGGTGTGATTGGCAAGGAAGGTGTAGGGATAGCTAACACAATGGATTACCTCTCCTGAAGAGCATAGTATGATCGTACCGAACACCCTTTTTTTGTCAGAGAGACAAATGCAAAACCTCATGGCAACACCCTCGCTCCAGATATTGGCACCGGCTTGTCAAAGCAAGGGACTGCAAGGATGTGCCATGACAGGAGCTGATGACTGCTGGACCAGCCACTGCCTAACTTTGGCAATAATCTCCATCAACCTGGACTGACCATTGCCTAATCCTCAGTGATAACCTCTGTTAACCTGAACTGACCATTGCAGTATTTGGTTGATAATCCCCAAAGTGTGCAGGTAATATAGCAACTCGCTGACAGCCATGACATGATTGGATTCTTCAGTGCAGTCAAGACCCAGTGCAGTTTACAGCCCAACACCCAAGTATCTACACTACTGAGAGCTAAGGACAGAGTGGCACTCATTAATGATATGAGAGGCAGTTAGAAGGATCATTGGAAGGATCTCTTCAACCAAGACCCAGTCCTCAACATGACTACCCATAACTCATCCCACAGCGTGCTACCCACCACCACCTCGGCATAATCCCAGCCCGACATGAGATTGAAAAGGCCATTCGACAGCTAAGAATCAACGAGGCCCCCGGTGCGAATGGAATCCCTGTTGAAATGCTAAAATACTTCAGAGAGGTACTCTTGAAATGAAAGCATGACCTCCTCTCACTTATCTGGAAGGGGGAGAGCATGCCAGGAACTCTCCGAGGTGCCATACTTGTAACTATCTTCAAAAAAAAGGAGACAAAACTGACTGGTAACTATGGAGGGGTATCTCTGCTGTCCATCACAGGGAAGATAATTGCAAGAGTCCTTCTCAAACGCTTTCTCCCCTGACTGAACAACTCATGCTCGTCACAATGCAGATTCCATCCATCAAGAGGCACAGGAGACATGATCTTCACAGCAAGAGAAGTCCAAAAAAAATGTAGAGAGCAACAGCAACCTTTATTCATGCCGTTCTCTGATCTCACAAAGGCCTTCAACTCCATCAACTGTGGGGAATTGTGGAGCGTCTTCCCCAAATTTGGCTGCCTTCAAAGATTCGGCGCCATCCTCCTCTAACTGTTGCACGGCACAGACCCAATATGATGCAAACTAGGGTCAAGTATCTGTTCAAATTGCAGTGATATAATTAGATAGCACCAGCGAGCTATCATTTCTTTCAATCAGGCATGTTTTTCAAGCTGCCGAGACTGGTTTTATAGAAGCTGTTTTTATTAGGCATGACTTATGATTTGCAATTGGATTCCACTATGTTTACTTCTTTAATATTTGAGAAAGAACACAATATTCAGGTTTCCATTTAGTTTTTTGGTTGGCACAAAATCTTTATTATAAAATAAATCTTTGTGGTGATATACTAGACTATGGAACGTTATGGTTGTCCAGCCTGCATTAGTGAACAAAAGAGATATTGAGACTTACTAAAAAGTGTAGTCTGTTGAGGGAAGGTGGTTTGGTGTATTGGATGTTGCCACTATGAGCATGATTTTACTGGACCATATCTGACCTGCTTATGAATAAGGTAGCATAAGAAAATAAAAAGGGTGAAATGCATTGGCTCACCAGATCATTTTAATGGATGGAAAAATCACAGACTGATAGTACAGACGCAGAAAGACCTGATGATGTAAAGATGTGATATTGAAATTACAGTTCAGAAATTTCAGTTGTGAGAGTGAAGACGTCTTCCTGCAATTACATAGGGCTTCAATGAGACTGTAGCTGGAGTAGTGTGTGCAGTGATGTAGTGGTATTATCGCTGGACTAGTAATCCAGAGACCCAGAGTCATGCTCTGGGGACAATAGTTCGAATCCCGCCATGGCAGATGGTGAAATTTAAATTCAATAAAAATCTGGAATTAAAAGGTGACCATGAAACCATAGTTGATTGCCGTAAAAACCCATCTGGTTGACTGATGTCCTTTAGGGAAGGCTATCTGCCATTGTTACCTAGTCTGGTCTACATGTGACTCCAAACAGCAATGTGGATGACTCTTAAATGCCTCTTGGATGGGCAATAAATGCTGACCCAGCCAGCAACAGCCACATCCCATGAACAAATTTAAAAAAAAGTTCTGACCTCCCTCCCAAAGCAAGGATAAATTGGCCGTGGAGGGAACGTTCACTAGACTGATTCTTAGGATGTGACGATTGTTTTATGAGGAGAGATCGAGTAGACTTGGCCTATATTTAGAAGAAAGGCAAGTATTTTCCCTGACTAAGGGGTCTGGAACTTCCCAATCTCACAATAAGGGATTGGCCATTTTGGACTAAGATGAGCAGAAATTTCTTCACTCAAAGGGTTATGGTTCTTTGGGATACGCCATCATACAGAGCTGTGGATGCTCAGTTGCTGAATATATTCAAGAGAGATATCAACAGGATTTTGAGTGTTACGGTATATGGGGATAGTGCAGGAAGGTGGAGTTAAGGTAGAAGATTAACCATGATTAGCCATTAAAGGGCATAACAGGCTCAAGCAGCTGAATGGCCTACCCTTATTTCTTACGGTCTGACGTTATGAATTGATGTTACCCGATATTGGTGGGAGTGTGCACCGCAGTCAGGACCTGCATAGGCAAGGTCGAGGCAGGCGGACACTGACCAGGAGTTTCCGAATGGGGGATGTGGTGTATGTCCAAAACTTCGGGGATGGAGCCCATTGGATTCCAGGGACTGTGATATAACAGAGCGACCAGTCTTGTGCCAAGTAAAGACTCAAAAATGGACAGTGCAAAAGCACCGTTATCACCTCAGATGCAGGGAACCAGTTTTAGGACACGCCCACAAGAGGAACCATCTTCCAGCTATGTCAACCTGGCACATAGGGCCTCAGGGTGTCGCCCCTGGGGACCCTGACACCGAGATACGCGAGGTGGTGGATTTGAAATTTGAGATGGAGACCCAGGCATCTGAGGTTTCCGATGGCGACCTTGCCAGGGATCAGTCGCCAGCGGTACCCTCCAGACGGTCATCAAGGAAACGGCGATCCCTGACGTGCTACACACACCCCGACCCAGCCCCGCAGCCACAGGAGGTGCAGCCACGGGCAAAGAGGAGAAGATAACCTCCTACACTCCGTACTTTAGAGGACTTATGGACTTTGGGGTGGAGGGATGTTATCATCCCCATGAAACTCCCACAAAACCAATGGGGATGATGCCATTATTCTCCTGTGAGCCCCGTGATGGGAGAGGCCCATCCAAGGGCTCGTTAATTCCACAGGATAAAACCCAGCCCAGGTAGAAACCGGGGTTTGAGAATAATCCCGGCTGGGACTTGGACTGTTGCATGTATGTACTTTTCCTAAATCAAGCGTTGGAAACATACCTTTTTTTGACTCTCCTTTCTGGACTCCTCCTGTCTTGTCCTGTTTCTCTTCTGGCAGAGTTGAGAGATGTTCATTCCTCGAGGTCCTGTCTCCAACTGCAATCAAATTAACTAAACTAAAATTTCAAAGGCCCCAGTTGCTAAGCAATGCCCGCATACCTCTACTGACCTATTTATTCCTCACACCATAGCCCTCTCTGAGCACAATAGAAAAACAGTTGGAGCTTAACCAACCCCCACACACACACAAACACCTTTATCCAGCATGAATCTAACTATGGGTTTTACCCTTCCAGACACAGAAACATTAAACAAGACTATACCTTATTTCTAACGTTTACCAATGCAAATATAAATCCCTTAAAACTACCTTTGTTTTCCCAACAGTCCAAACTGTTCTTTCCTATTGTGCTCCTCTGAACTTGGTCACAAATTCTGAGAAAGGTTGGCACCTTTCTTTCATGGCACTGCATATGCTGCAAAGTTGTGTGTGGAGATCTCTCAGAAAAAATTATTTACCCTACTACTTTGTGGCGCAGCATATTAATGCAGCAACATGAAACAACCATAGATCCTCATTTTCTAGAAAGAGATTGATTCAAAAGAGGGCTCAAGTGACATGGTTGTCCATGGCTTCATGGTCAAATGGAAGGAAAACATAAGTAACTTTGAATTTTAGAATAGCCACAAGATAACATAACTGACGCATGTTTGCTCTGTTTCCCTCTCCACATTATTTGCTGGGTATCTCCAGCATTTTCTATTTTTAGAGCAGTGGCACCTTGGGTTTTATAACAAATTTATGTTTTTGATTTGGCTGTGACTATATCCAGTTAAGATTAACATTAGTTATTATGAGATGTATTCCTTATGCTAACTGTTATTTTGGCACTTTTCTGATGCTGTCTTTGTACTTACATCTTATTAGCTCCTCTCATCGCACTAACATGGTACTTACAAAGCATGATATTTTAAATGTGAAAAGTGCTATGATCTGGTTAGGGATCAAGAAATTTTGTATCAAGTGGACAAAATTTGAAATTCCAGTTACTTACGAAGAGAATAAAGCCACAAGATTCCTTAGTTTCAAACCAGCAGAATAAACTTTACCATACAGGAGTCAACTAAACAGTCAATATGAGTTTTCTTATACACTAAACATCCAAAATTAACATGAGGTAAACATGAATTAACAGGCAATCCTTGGTCGAACACAAACCACAATCTGTACGGCAACTGGCAGACACACGAGACAGCTTCAACCAATATCTCCGCAACCTTCCCAGCTGTCAGTGATCCCTCTCACTTACAAAGTCCTTCCCACTCTATTTTCCTTATGAGAGATTTCAGCTCTTCTCTTTCAATGTTGTCGTCTCTGATTTCCCTCAACAGTAGCTTGGAAGCACTCTTTCCTCTTCTGCCTAAAATGAGTTGTCAAGCAACCAGACTCCAACTCAAATTGCCCCAGACCCCAGCTCAAACTGCCCCAGCGACTGCTCACCTCCCAGCCACTCGATCACCTCAGTGAACCACGATATTTGCTAATATTTGGGTGCAGTTTCCAACTCCGCATCTACACTGCTGCCAACCGTCTTCTCTGAGCCCCAGCTCCTCAGCAGCTTGTAGCTGTCAATTGTCCCTGGGCTTTTCCTGTGTCCCAGCTGCACGGAGCTAATGACAGCACTTCAGTGACCCATGGCTAACATTCTTCTTCTCCTCCTAATTAACTGTCACATGGACTCTCCCTTCACATTGACACACACACTTCCGTGATCGGGTTTTCACACCTCATGCTAGGTCACGCGATCATATTTTCAAACCATCCTTGTGCATGTGCGGCCTGCCCTCTTGCCGCACTGTATGCTTGTTCCAGAATCCCAGGAATGCTGGGAGTTGTAGTCGCGAGCCTCTGCCCCGAAAACACAAATCCAATTTAAAAATACAGATTCCCTCACAAAAGCAATATTGAAATTGGCAAACTATTTGTGCTTCTTCATGACCATTGTTGCGAAGGTAACACTGTTTCACTTTATTACTCTGTTTTCCAATCAACCATTTCCATTATATCTCTCAATGGCGACTCTATAGAAAATAACTCATCCCTGTAATAATGTTATTTGGATGTAGAGGGAATGAAGCTCATGATGATGAACAAGTTTTTACAAATGAAACATGGAAATATCTGAGAGAATTGGATTACGCTTGCTAAAAAGTTTTGAAGTTTTAAAGAAAAGATAGTTTTAAGGACTAATATATTGTGGTAATCGGTTTGGAAATGGCTCTTTGAAGAATGAGGAATAAATTTCTCAGTAACTAATTTCCTTTCCAACCCCTTTTACTTCCCCAAAATGGTATTTTGCAGAAAATTAATGCTAATTATTTATAAACACAAGTAATTACAGGACTCTGGGGAAATATTTCTATTTCGGATACAAGCAAAGGGAAATGGAAAATTCTTATCGTGTACTTTTGCATCCAGAGTTCAAATGTTACCTCATTAATCATAAATTTTGTTAAAAATGCAGGATAAAAAGTTTAGGATTTGTTTCCGAAGGCAAATTATATCAATTTTGTATTTAATTTTTAACTCTCCTCCCTCTCTCACTGTGTTAGACAGTTTTGAGAATAGGGAAAAGTTTAAATCTATTCTGGTTTTTGCTGATTGTTAGCTTCTGAAATCAAATTCTGTAAAACGTAAATGAAACGTTTTTGACTATTGGTTTCCTAATTGTTTGCCTTCTTAATTCTTCAATGGATGGAGGCTGGGATATTGGAAAATAACTTTGTTGGAACATTGTTAGAACTTATTTATGCGGTTGCAAATGTGTTAGCCACACTAGCTTACATTTTTCAAACTAAATGTAGTTTCAAAATCCAATGCTAACTGCAGATGTCTGAAGTTCTTTGGTGACATTTCCGTGTAAGTTAATATTTTGAAAAGTGTACAGTGCTGTAAATATGATAACTTATTAAAAGCAGCAGCATTCGGGGGAATCGCTAAGCTTTCAATGTTTCAGCTCCAAATATCGCTCCATTTTTAACTGAGGTGAAATGTGGGGGTGGGGTGTCGGGTGTGTACGGGTGGCAGGAACCAATGTTACTCTTGGCATATGACCAATTCCATTCAACTGACTGGTTGCCTGTCCACATGATGTGTGGAGCTTCTGGCACAACTCCCAAGGCCTAATGAAAGTGGGGACCCTAAAAGAGTTTGCACTCCCCGCTATGATTTTTGCTTGCAGAGGCTGGTAAAGATTGTGACAGCACCGGTAAGTAGACTGGCTGATCCCTGGTTTTCTGATGTTCACCTGAAGTTCCTGTTGGAGGAAATGAGGGCAGGAGCAGACCCAAGTCCATGATGAAGTAGGCCAGGACAGAGATGGTTGAATACATCACTGCCATCAAATTCAACCCCCCTGTCCCCAGGGCTTGGGCTCAGTCTAAAAAGAGGTTCAATAACTTCAAGTGGGAGAGGGAAGTAGAACTCTCCATCTCTCCACATTTCTCAACAGCACCCATTGCTTACCGCATTGGGGAAGGCCTGGCTGGCAGCTCACCTGAGCAGGTTGTCTGCATATTATTTGTAACCCTTCATTTACCTCAGCAAACTTCACTACTTCTGAACTGTATTTTTAGGACTGTTGCCTGCAAATGTCAATCTTCTATTCCTGCTCTTGTGCTTGTCCTCTTTCTGTTCTGTTCTATGTTCTGCTTGGTAACAGGAGGCTCCTGCAGAACCAAACACCTTGGGGGAGGAAAGTCCTGTGCATAGATTGTCCCACGCACCATTGCTTCCAGGCACAAGCTTAGTCATTGTCACTTATAATACAGGGATCTGTATTTGTCGAACCACCTAGCATGAGTGAGCAACACCAGGTACTGGTGACAAGGCCAGCACAGGAGACTGTTTGCCAATGGGTGAGGTTCTCTGTTAACATTACTACTGGGAGCAGAGATGACATAAACAGCTGTATGTGGTATTAGAAGAGTTTCAGCTCTATGACTGAAGGTGTTCAGGTGTCTGCTTCCAGCCTGTGTTGTGTGACCTTGTATGACATCAGCACCCCCCATTTTACCCTGGAGATTGTGGTCACTTGCACAAATGCTGCAGTTGGACCCTCACAGTGAGTAAGAGTCACAGGCCTTTGCAGCTTTGGTGGAAGATCATGCAGGCTCTGCGCTCCACATTGGAGAGACGGATGTGTTCACCTTAGACAGAGTAGTAGACTGAAGAGATTTTAAGCGGTCATGTATCTTCTGCAGTCAGCTTCCTCACAGATTAATGGAGGTAATAGTCCTATATTCATGGGAATGACTGTGTTGGTCTCGATCAGGATACAAGCTATTGCTTTGCCGCCCCCTGAACTAATGACCCCTTAGTCCCAGAAAGTAAACAAGGACAAAGAACAAAGAACAATACAGCACAGGAACTGGCATGTGGCCCTCCAAGCATGTGCCGATCACATGTCCTATCTAGACCAACCGCCTGTATCCTTCTATACCCCGTCTGTTCATGTGCCTATCCAGATAAGTCTTAAAGGTCGCTAACATATCTACTCTACCACCTTCCTTGGCAGTGCATTCCAGGCCACCACCACCCTCTGTGTAAAAAAAAAACATCCCCCGCACATCTCCACTGAACCTTTACCCCCCTCACCTTGAACTTGTGTCCTTTGTAATTGTCATTTCCACCCTGGGAAAAAGCCTCCAACTGTTCACCCTAGCTATACCCCTAATAATTTTATAAACTTTTAGCAGGTCGCCCCTCAGCCTCCGTCTCTCTCGGGAGAAGAATCCCAGTTTATTCAATCTCTCCTCATAGCTAATACCCTCCGTACCAGGCAACATCCTGGTAAACCTTTTCTGTACTCTCTCCAAAGCCTCCACGTCCTTCTGATAGTGTGGTGACCAGAATTGGACACAGTATTCCAAATGTGGCCTAACCAAGGTTCTATATAATTGTAACATAATTTTCGAGCTTTTATACTCGATACCCCGTCCTATGAAGGCAAGCATGCCAAATGCTTTCTTTACCACCATTTCTACCTGTACTGCCACTTTTAAGGATCTGTGGACCTGCACGCCAAGGTCTCTCTGTGTCACTATGCTCCTGATGGTTCTGCCATTTATTTTATAGCTCCCACCTGAATTGGATCTACCAAAATGCATCACCTTGCATTTGTCCAGGTTAAATTCCATCTGCCATTTCACCGCCCAATTTTGCAGCCTATCTATGTATTCTCTGACAATCTTCATCACTATCCGCAACTCCTGCAATCTTAGTATCATCCGCAAACTGGCTATTCAGGCCCGCTACGTTTTCTTCCAAGTCATTTATATATATTACAAAGAGCAGAGGACCCTGAGCTGATCCCTGTGGAACACCACTAGTTACAGACCTCCATTCGGAAAAACACCCTTCCACTGCTACCCTCTGTCTTCTATGGCCAAGCCAGTTATGGATCCATCCAGCTAGTTCACCCCTGACCCATGTGATCTAATCCTTTGCACCAGCCTGCCATGAGGGACCTTATCAAATGCTTTATTAAAGTCCATGTAGACAACATCCACAGCCCTGCCCTCGTCAATCATTTTTGTCACCTCCTCAAAAAATTCAATCAAATTAGTGAGACATGACCTCTCTCATACAAAACCATGCTGCATGTCGCTAATAAGACCATTCACTTCCAAATGTGCATAGATCATATCTCTGAGAATCTTTTCCAACAGTTTCACTATCACTGACGTCAAGCTCACTGGCCTATAATTATCGGGATTATCCTTGCAACCCTTCTTAAATAACGGTACAACATTGGCTACCCTCCAATCCTCTGGGATCTCACAGTGGCCAATGAGGACACAAAGATTTCTGTCAGAGGCCCAGCGATTTAATCTCTTGTCTCCCTCAGTAATCTGGGATAGATGTCACCTGGCCCTGGGGATTTGTCTACCCTAATGCTTTTTAACACTTACTCCCTCGTAATAACGACCTGTTCTAAAGTGTTTACACATCCCTCTTAGACACCACCAATCAACGTGTCACTCTCCTTTGTGAATACCGATGCAAAATACTCATGGATCTCACCTACTTCCTCTGGTTCCACACATAATTTCCCTCCTTTGTCCTTGAGTGGACCAACTCTTTCTCTCGCTACCCTCTTGTTTCTAATATACGTATAAAATGCCTTGGGATTCTGCTTAATCCTGCCTGCCAAGGACATTTCGTGACCCCTTTTTGCCCGCCGAACTCCCTGCTTGAGCTCTTTTCTACTTTCCTTGTATGCCTCAAGTGCTTCATCTGTTTTTAGTTGCCTGTACCTCACATATGCATCTTTTTTCTTTTTGACAAGATTCTCAATTTCGCTGGTCATCCATGGTTCCCGAATCCTGCCTTTTCTGTCCTTCCATTTTACCGGCACATGCCTGTCCTGCACTCCCATCAACTGCTCCTTAAAAAAACTCCAAATGTGGATTTACTCTCAAACATCCTCTCCCAAACAACGGCCTCCAAATCCTGCCTAATCTGGTTGTAGTTAGCCTTCCCCCAATTTAGCACTTTAACCCTAGGACAACACTCGTCTTTTTCCATGAGTATCCAAAAGCTTACGGAATTGTGGTCACTGTTCGCCACCTGTTCTCCCACTGCAACTTTGATAACCTGGCCATGCTCGTCCCCTAGTACAGGTTGTGTGATAGCAGCCAAGATCTTGCAGCCTGTACTGTCCCTCCGTCACAAGCACCTAGAAGTCAAGGGCATCTCAAGGGCCCAAGTATAATGAACAGTAGTCTCTACCAGCTTTACTGAGGCTACCAGGGGGAAGAAAAACACTGAGTTGACCATTTGGGTGAGAAATGAATGGAAGACTTGTGACTTTTTGCAAGTAAATTACTCACACGTGTAACATTTTGTACTTTGGCCTGCATTGTGTTTTAATAGCAGCATTGTTAGTATGTCATTGATGCAGAGGTTTTCTTTATTTTCAATATTTTTATTTAAAAATTTTCATTGATAACAAACACAACACCTACATCGATCAGCCCAGAAAGTGGCTCCGACATAGTGCAGTGTCATAATAACAATATATATTTAAAAACTAACAAACAAAACCCCAACCGATCTTGTAATTCCCACCAGCCCAACAAAAATTACTTACCCCCAACAATAATAATAAACACCCCCTCCCCTCCCACTTATAACAGCTGAAGGTGACTAATTCTTTAAAGTATGAGATGAATGGCCGCCACCTCAGGTAGAACCCCTCCACCAATCCCCTAACGGTGTACTTGACCGTTTGCAAATGTAGAAAATCCATGAGGTCACCCGACCAGGCCAATGCACTAGCTGAAACGGAAGATCTCCAACCCAGCAGAACTTGCCTCCGGGCTATAAGCAAGGCAAAGGCAAGAACATCCACCTACACCCCTGTCTGCAGCCCCGGCAAGTCCGACACCCCGAAAATGGCCACCAATAGATATGGCTCCAGATCAACGTTAAGAATTGCTGACATGGTGCTGAAGAAGGAGACCCAAAAGCTTACCATCCTTGGACATGACCAGAACATGTGGGTGTGATTAGCAGGCTCACAAGAGCACCGCTTACACCTGTCCTTCACTTCATCAAAGAACCCACTCATCCCAGCCTTAGTTAGGTGAGCCCGATACACCACCTTGAGCTGAATAGGGCTGAGCCGTGCGCATGAGGAGGTGGAATTCTCCCAACATAGGGCCTCATTCCATACATCCTCATCCAGAATGGGTCCCAGCTCCTCCTCCCACTTCACCCTCACCTGCTCCAGCGGAGCAGCTTCCATCGACATGATCTGTCCATAAATATTTGAAATGCTCCACCCCACCCAGACCATGCCAACAATAGGATTGTGGCATTACGGGAAATGTAGGACAAGCCTTACGGATAAAATCACGTAACTGATAATATTGGAACAAGTGTGTCAGAGACAGATGAAATTTCGCCGAGAACTCCTCCCAACTGGCAAGATAAGATCCCTAATGCGCTCCAGGCCCTTTCCTTCCCACGACTTAGACATTGCATCCAACCCCGACGGCACAAACAAATGGTTAACGCATGTGGGGGGCTGTGGTAAACCACTGTATTGTACTGTTGGATTGTTACATGCCTGGGCTTGTCCCTGCTGGCTCTGAACCACTGTAGTATATAATATGTGTATTGTGGTAAACTGCCACTGTATTATATGTAATGTGGTAAACCACTGCCTGCTGGCTCTGCCTCCTCTCGGGCTCGGTATAAAGGTGGCTAGTCTCCGCCACTGCCTCAGTTCAGGATCCGAGGCCAGGAGGCTTTCTGTTTAGTTTATTAAAGCCTCAGTTACGTTCACCACTCGTCGTGTGTTCATTGATGGCACATCAATTTAATAAACTAAACATCTAAGATGAATTCATCGCTCAAGCCGGATCGCCTGGTGCTGGACCCACACGCAGCCGACGCCACTGCAACATTTGAGCACTGGCTAAGCTCCTTCGAAGCGTACCTCGGATCCTCCACCAAAGACTTCACCGACCTCCAAAAGAAGCAGATCCTCAACGCACGGGTGAGCCCGCAAGTCTTCTCATCAGGGACGCCCCCTCGTATACGGAGGCGATAATGCTGCTGAAGGGAGAATATGTAAAGTCTGTAAACGAGGTGTATGCTAGGCACCTTCTTGCCACGAGACGACAATGCCCTGGGGAATCATTAGCAGAATTCCTGTGTGCCTTGCGGGCACTCAGCCGGAACTGTGATTGCCGGGCGGTATCGGCTACCCAACACGTGGAGCTGTTGATCAGGGACGCTTATGTCGCAGGCATGAAATCGAACTACATCCGCCAGCGATTGCAAGAAGGGGGTCCACTCGGCCTCCCAGAGACAGTGCAGCTCTCAAACTCGCTGGAGGTGGCCTTCCAGAACATGGAGGCCTACACGCCCAACCGTGCGGAACCCTCGTGAGCGCCGCCATCATCGGACCCGAGTGCAGCGTAAGCCTCTGCCGCGCAGCAGCCCGCCAACGCGGAAGCCCAAAGTGCTATTTTTGCGGTCAGGATAAGCATCCCAGACAAGCGACGGGTGTGGGAGGGATTGCCACTTTGCGAAAGCCTGCCAGGCCCGATCTCTCCCTAAAACTCTTAGGCCCAACAGCGCTGCCTGCTGCCTGTTGGGGCTGCCCCCAGCAGCCGCGCCACCCATCATGTTCGACCCGTGGGCGCCGCCATCTTAGCCGCCATCATCGATTTTGCCCGCCACGTGAGACCCATGGAGGCTGCCATCTTTAACGCCATCTTGTACTCCACCCGCCACACGCGACCCATGTGGGCCGCCATCTTTGACGGCATCTCCAATGCCACCTGCCAACCATGGGGGCCGCCAACTTGGGACGACTCCACAGCCTCCCGGGAGCCCTGCTCACCCGGTCGTACGCTGGCCGCCGCTACCTCCGACCAGCCGACCCATCACCTTCCGAAGCTTGCCTCCATCGCGCTCGACCTGTCCCGGCCTCATCACCTCACAAAATCTACGATGACTGTCTGGATCAACGGGCACGAGACGGCCTGCCTTTTCGACTCCGGGAACACAGACAGCTTCATACACCCAGATACGGTAAGGCGCTACTCCCTCCCAATTTTACCCGCGACCCAGGAAATCTCCCTGGCTTCCGGATCACATTTAGTAGAAATCCGGGGGTACTGTGTCGCGATCCTTATTGTACAAGGCGTAGAGTACACTAACTTTAAACTCTACGTCCTTCCCCATCTCTGCGCTGCCCTATTACTGGGGCTCGGCTTCCAGTGCCACCTCAAAAGCCTTAATTTAAAGTTCGGTGGACCCCCCCCCCCCCCCCCCGTCTGTAGCCTCTCGACCCTTAAGGTCGCCCCACCCTAGCTCTTCGCTAGCCTCACCCCGGACTGTAAGCCCGTCGCTACTAGGAGCAGACGATACAGTGCCCGGGACAGGGCCTTTATCAGGTCGGAGAACCAGCGACTCCAACGAGAATGGATCATTGAGGCTAGTACCAACCCCTGGAGAGCCCAAGTGGTGGTCGTCAAGACTGGGGAGAAGCACTGGATGGTCATAGACTACAGTTGGACCATCAACCGGTACACGCAGCTCGATGCGTACCCCCTCCCCCGCATATCTTACATGGTCAACCAGATTGCGCAGTATCGAGTCTTCTCCACAGTTGACTTGAAGTCCGCGTACCGCCATCTCCCTATCCGCCCGGAAGACCGCCAATACACTGCCTTCGAGGCAGACGGCTGCCTCTACCACCTCCTCAGGGTTCCCTTCGGCATCACCAATGGGGCCTCGGTCTTCCAACGAGAAATGGACCGAATGGTTGACCAGTACGGGCTGCGGGCCACGTTCCCGAACTTAGATAATGTCACCATCTGTGGCCATGACCAGCAGGACCATGACGAAAACCTCTGGCACTTCCTCCACACTGCTAAACTCCTGAACCTCACCTACAATAAGGAAAAATGCGTTTTCCGCACAACCCGTCTAGCCATCCTTGGCTACGTTGTGGAAAACGGAGTCCTAGGGCCCGACCGCATGCGCCCCCTCCTGGAACTCCCCCTCCCCCACTGCCCCAAGGCCCTGAATAGATGCCTGGGGTTCTTCTCTTACTATGCCCAGTGGGTCCCCAATTATGCGGACAAGGCCCGTCCACTTATTAAATCCACCATTTTCCCCCTGACGGCTGAGGCCCGCCTGGCCTTCAACCGCATCAAGGCAGATATTGCCAAAGCCGTGATGCACGCTGTGGACGAGTCCATTCCGTTCCAGGTGGAGAGCGATGCGTCGGACTTTGCTCTGGCCGCTACCCACAACCAGACGGGCAGGCCCGTGGCTTTCTTCTTCCGTACCCTCCATGCCTCCGAAATTCGAACTCCTCTGTCGAAAAGGAAGCCCAAGCTATTGTAGAAGCTGTGCGACATTGGAGGCATTACCTGGCCGGCAGGCGATTCACTCTCCTCACTGACCAACGGTCGGTTGCCTTCATGTTTAACAATACACAGCGGGGCAAGATCAAGAACGACAAGATTCTGAGGTGGAGGATCGAGCTCTCCATCTACAATTACGATATCTTGAATCGACCTGGGAAGCTCAATGAGCCCCCAGATGCCCTATCCCGCGGTACATGTGCCAGCGCACAAGTAGACCGACTTCCGTCCCTCCACAATGACCTCTGTTACCCGGGGGTCACCTGTTTTTTTCACTTTATCAAGGTTTGCAACCTGCCTTACTCCATCGAGGAGGTCAGGACCGTGACCAGGGACTGCCAGGTCTGTGCGGAGTGCAAACCGCACTTCTATCGGCCAGACAGAGCACACCTGGTAAAGGCCTCTCGCCCCTTTGAGCGCCTCAGCATTGACTTCAAAGGGCTCCTCCCCTCCACTGACCGTAACCTGTACTTCCTCAACATTGTTGACGAATACTCAAGATTCCCCTTTGCCATCCCATGCCCTGACATGACCTCTGCCACCATCATCAAGGCCCTGCACAGTCTTTTCACCTTTTTCGGGTTCCCCACCTACATCCACAGCGATCGGGGTTCCTCCTTCATGAGCGATGAGTTGCGTCAGTTCCTGCTCAGCAAGGGCATCGCCTCCAGCAGGACGACCAGCTACAACCCCCGGGGCAACGGACAGGTGGAGAGGGAGAACGCGACGGTCTGGAAGACCGTCCTCCTGGCCCTACGGTCTAGAGGTCTCCCAGTCTCCCGCTGGCAGGAGGCCCTCTCCGATGCGCTCCACTCCATCCGGTCGCTCCTGTGCACTGCCACCAACGTGACCCTTCACGAACGCATGTTTGCTTTCCCCAGGAAGTCCACCTCCGGGTTCTCGCTCCCGTCCTGGCTGACAGTCCCAGTGCCTGTCCTCCTCCGGAGGCATGCGAGGAGCCATAAATCAGATCCCCTCGTCGAGAAGGTCATGCTCCTCCATGCCAATCCACAATATGCCTACGTGGAACATCATGACGGGTGACAGGACACTGTCTCCCTCCGGGATTTGGCACCAAAGGTTTCCCAGTGACCATCACCACCACCCCCGATTCTACATCGTCCCCCTCCACCACTACCCAGCTACTTCAGGGTCTGGCACCCGCAGACCCACTGGCGGCCATCACCACCACCCCCGCCCACACACCGCCCCCCCCCCCTTCACCGACTCAACTACTGGGTGAAGAAGAGGACAACAGGCTCCCGGACACGCAGGTCTCGACAGCGGTGCCCACAGCACAGCCGGGACTGAGGCGATCACGATGGAAGGTCAAGGCCCCCAACAGACTTGATCTTTGATTCCACTTCACCCCCGCTGGGCTCTTTTTTTAACAGGTGTTGAATGTGGTAAACCACTGTATTGTATTGTACTGTTGTATTGTTACATGCCTGGGCTTGTCCCTGCTGGCTCAGAACCACTGTAGTGTATAATATGTGTATTGTGGTAAACTGCCCCTGTATTATATGTAATGTGGTAAACCACTGCCTGCTGGCTCCGCCTCCCCTCGGACTCGGTATAAAGGTGGCTAGTCTCTGCCACTGCCTCAGTTTGGGATCCGAGGCCAGGAGGCTTTCTGTTTAGTTTATTAAAGATGTGGAGATGCCGGCATTGGACTGGGGTGAGCACAGTACGAAGTCTTACAACACCAGGTTAAAGTCCCAACAGGTTTGTTTCGATGTCACTAGCTTTCGGAGCGCTGCTCCTTCCTCAGGTGAATGAAGAGGTCTGTTCCAGAAACACATATATAGACAAATTCAAAGATGCCAAACAATGCTAGGAATGCGAGCATTAGCAGGTGATTAAATCTTTACAGATCCAGAGATGGGGTAACCCCAGGTTAAAGAGGTGTGAATTGTCTCAAGCCAGGACAGTTGGTAGGATTTTGCAGGCCAGATGGTGGGGGATGAATGTAATGTGACATGAATCCCAGGTCCCGGTTGAGGCCGCACTCAAGTGTGCGGAACTTGGCTATAAGTTTCTGCTCGGCGATTCTGCGTTGTCGCGGGTCCTGAAGGCCGCCTTGGAGAACGCTTACCCGGAGATCAGAGGCTGAATGCCCTTGACTGCTGAAGTGTTCCCCGACTGGAAGGGAACATTCAACGTCTTGAAAGATGCCCTCGTACGAACGGGATATGGCACTCGACTCATCGATCAACAGTTCCAACGCGCCACAGCGAAAAACCGGACCGACCTCCTCAGAAGACAAACATGGGACACAACCGACAGAATACCCTTCGTCGTCCAGCACTTCCCCGGAGCGGAGAAACTACGTCATCTTCTTCACAGCCTTCAACACGTCATTGATGACGATGAACATCTTGCCAAGGTCATCCCCACACCCCCACTACTTGCCTTCAAACAACCGCGCAACCTCAAACGAACCATTGTGTGCAGCAAATTACTCAGTCTTCAGAACAGTGACCACGACACCACACAACCCTGTCATGGCAATCTCTGCAAGACGTGCCAGATCATCGACATGGATACCACTATTACACGTGAGAACACCACCCACCAGGTCCGCGGTACATGCTCGTGCGACTCGGCCAACGTTGTCTACCTCATACGCTGCAGGAAAGGATGTCCTGAAGCGAGGTACATTGGTGAGACCATGCAGACGCTGCGACAACGAATGAACGGACATCGCGCAACAATCACCAGGCAGGAATGTTCCCTTCCAGTCGGGGAACACTTCAGCAGTCAAGGGCATTCAGCCTCTGATCTCCGGGTAAGCGTTCTCCAAGGCGGCCTTCAGGACCCGCGACAACGCAGAATCGCCGAGCAGAAACTTATAGCCAAGTTCCGCACACATGAGTGCGGCCTCAACCGGGACCTGGGATTCATGTCACATTACATTCATCCCCCACCATCTGGCCTGCAAAATCCTACCAACTGTCCTGGCTTGAGACAATTCGCACCTCTTTAACCTGGGGTTACCCCATCTCTGGATCTGTAAAGATTTAATCACCTGCTAATGCTCGCATTCCTAGCATTGTTTGGCATCTTTGAATTTGTCTATATATGTGTTTCTGGAACAGACCTCTTCATTCACCTGAGGACGGAGCAGCGCTCCGAAAGCTAGTGACATCGAAACAAACCTGTTGGACTTTAACCTGGTGTTGTAAGACTTCGTACTGTAGTTTATTAAAGCCTCAGTTATGTTCACCACTCGTCGTGTGTTCATTGATGACATATCAGGGGCCAGCAATGACATTGTGCTCAGCTTGTAATGCTGCCTAAATTGCCTCCATATCCTTATAGTATAGATCACCACCAGGTTCGAGGAATACCTTGCTGGGGAGAATGGGAGCGAAGCTGTAACCAAAGCCCATAAACTCGAACCCTTGCACGAACCCGTCTCCATCCCACCCCCACATGGAGTCTGACTCCCCAGCCACCCCATCACCTTCTCAACATTGGCCACCCAGTAATAAAGGAGAAAATTGGGTAATGCCAAGCCCCCGTCTGCCTCTCCCTGTAGTACCAATCCAAAGTGCTTTCCTGCAAAAATCTCCTGAAAAATGGGGCATAAAGACCTAGAAATCGTGGATCCTGGTCAGAGCTACCTAATGAGTGACCTCTCACTCACATACCGCAAGAAAGCTGTAGCAAGGACTGTTAATGCATAGGGGTTCTGTGAGAACAGGGAATGAACAGGTGCCTGGAATTATTGTGTCCTCAGACCTCTTACTGCAAGGTTTAAGGTGGCCCCCCTTTCCCCGCTTCTCTTTCACGCTTGGCTCACTTGTTTGATGAGGACTGTTGTTGCTGATCTGCATCCTCCAAATGCATGTCTCTTCAATACGAGGGGTATCAGAGATATTTTGTAGACAACCCACTGATACTGATCAAAAAGCCTGAAGCTCTGCCTCAACATCCTATGTTGTGTTCAGTGATTATCCTGGTGGCCCCCTGGCATCGACTGTATAGTATAACTCTGTTGCTATAACATCTGGTGGATGTAGGGATATCCCTCAACCCCGAGTAGTCAGCGTGATACAGTCTGAAAGGGTTGAATACTGGGCATGGTTGAAGGTCGCCAAACAGATGAATCATGTCATGTCCCTGGATAGCTTGTTTAAACTTGCATTATGCTGTTCCTGTGATTGTCTACTGATTGGATATGGCAGTTTTTTTAATTAGCAAGTGCTACTGGCCGGAATTCCGCTTCTTGATCACAACCTGTGTGCTGGAATTGAGGGAAACTAGCCACGAGTGGAAATCTGAGGTTCCTCCTGTTGGCTGTTGAGGTTAATGGGGAAAGTGGTGTACTGATGACCCTTGGCAGACAGTGACTCAGCAATCTGCTCAATGCAAATGTGTATTGTAGACTCCGGTTATGTGGTTAATGTCTCCTGTAGGAGACTGGGAGGAACCAGCAACGACAAAATTAAAAGCAAATTACTGTGTATACTGGAATCTGAAACAAAAACAGAAAATGCTGGAAAATCTCAGAGGGTCTGATAGCATCTGTGGAGAGAGAACAGAGCTAACATTTTGAGCCTGGATCACTTTTCGTCAGAGTTAGTCAGACTCTTCAACAAAGTTAAGGCTTGTAGAAAATTTGAGAGCCACAGGCACAGCTTAGCCCGTACTCAGCAGGCTGCAAAGGTCTGTGATGACCTGACTGGAAAAACACAGCCCCTAAACCACACTACTCCTCTGCTAGATTCAAGAAGGTAATCTTGAACTGGACACCCTATGAGGTTGGTATAGCCTATCAGGAGTGGTACCTTAGACCCACTGTCTTCTAAGATGCCTTGCTGATGCGTCTGTTGTATCTCTGGTTCCAATTATTCTTTCATACAAATGAATGTAAGAATAATAACCCTATCAAAAGGATGATGATGGGGTTGCACAGTGGTTAGCACTGCTGCCTTACAACGCTGAGGACCCAGGTTTGATCCCGACCCTGGGTCACTGTCCATGTGGAGTTTGCACATTCTCCCAGTGTCTGCCACCACAACCCAAAGATGTGCTGGGTAGGTGGATTGGCCACGCCAAATTTCCCTTAATTGGAAAAACGTTAAAAAAAGGATGATGCAGAATAAGTGGGAAAGATGCAATCTTGAAGCTTGGAAACTCTCCTAGAAAACCAGAAAGTGCTATATAAGTCACAGGTAATAACCAGCTCCAACAAGAAAGAATCTAACAATCTCTCCTTGCCATTCAATGATATTAGCATCACTGCATCCTCCAAGGGGCAGCACGGTAGCATTGTGGATAGCACAAATGCTTCACAGCTCCAGGGTCCCAGGTTCGATTCCGGCTTGGGTCACTGTCTGTGTGCGGAGTCTGCACATCTTCCCCGTGTGTGCGTGGGTTTCCTCCGGGTGCTCCGGTTTCCTCCCACAGTCCAAAGATGTGCGGGTTAGGTGGATTGGCCATGCTAAATTGCCCATAGTGTCCAAAATTGCCCTTAGTGTTGGGTTGGGTTACTGGGTTATGGGGATAGGGTGATGGAGGTGTGGACCTTAGGTAGGGTGCTCTTTCCAAGAGCCGGTGCAGACTCGATGGGCCGAATGGCCTCCTTCTGCACTGTAAATTCTATGAAACTTTCTGTGAATCACCGTTGACCAGAATTCAACTAGACCAGTCATATAAATACTGTGTCTACAAGTCCAGATTAGAGACTGGGAATTCTGTGGCAAGTAACTCACCTCCTGAGTCCCCAAAACCTGTACATTATCTGCAAGATACAAATCAGGGGCGAAATTCTCCGGTATCGGCGCAATGTCCGCCGACTGGCGCCCAAAACGGCGCAAATCAGTCGGGCATCGCGCCGCCCCAACCTTAAGGGGATAGGCCCGCGCCGGACGAATTTCCGCCCCGCCAGCTGGTGGAAAAGGCCTTTGGTGCCCCGCCAGCTGGCGCGGAAATGACATCTCCGGGCGGCGCATGCGCGGGAGCGTTAGCGGCCGCTGACGGCATTCCCGCACATGCGCTGTGGAGGGAGTCTCTTCCGCCTCCGCCATGGTGGAGACCGTGGCTAAGGCGGAAGGAAAAGAGTGCCCCCACGGCACAGGCCCGCCTGCAGATTGGTGGGCCCCGATCGCGGGCCAGGCCACTGTGGGGGCAACCCCCCCCGGGGCCAGATCGGCCCGCGCCCCCCCCAGGACCCCGGAGCCCGCCCGCGCCGCCTTGTCCCGCCGGTAAGGTAGGTGGTTTGATCTACGCCGACGGGGCAGGCATTTTAGCAGCGTGACTTCGGCCCATCCGGGCCGGAAAATTGCGGGGGGCGGGGGCCCGCCAACCGGCGCGGCGCGATTCCCGCCCCCTCCGAATATCCGGTGCCGGAGAATTCGGCAACTGGCGGGGGCGGGATTCACGCCAGCCCCCGGCGATTCTCCGACCCGGCGGGGGGTCGGAGAATCTCGCCCCTGGAGTGTGATGGCTAATTTTCCACTTACCTGATTCAAGAATACTCAAGGAGCTCGATACCATCCAGCACATTCTGATTTGCATGTCGCCGTTCTTTCACTGTCGCTGGGTAAAAATCTTGGAATTTCCTTCCGCACAGTACTTTGGGTGTTTAAGAAGACACTTACCACCATCTTCTTGAGGACAATTGGGGGTGAGCAACAAATTCTGACCTTTCCAGTGATGTTCAGATCCCTGGAATGGAAAAACAAAACTGTAAATACATCCTTTCATGGAATGAGCTGCAGCCCTTAAGATTAACTCCAATGGATCTGAGAGAATAGTCCCACCATGGTTCACTGGTAGGTCAGAAGCTGCCCAGAACTTCTGTCATTTTGAGTTCAAATTGTATCTGGGTCCGGAGCGCATAATTGATTTAAATATATTTATGAAGTTCCTGACTGCAAGAGCCATTCCTAAATCAAAAAACTTGAGGTTAAAATTAAGATGGGAAAGAAGATTTTCTAATGGAGCAGTGTATGATTTTCAAATCTCTGCTTGCTTTGATCCCTTTGGAAAAAGGAGAGTTAAAATTGGCACCCTTCTTTCTATATCATGTCATCAAAACAAGCTTTATACCAAAAATAAATAGTTTTTCAATCGACCAGCTGGAAATCCCGAATTGAATTATTTTTTTAAAAAAGAGACTACGGCCGCATTCCTGTGGCCAGAGCTTGCAGCCATAGATGGCTGAATCATTTGCATCACTGTACCTTACAATTCACTACCAGTTCCATCTGTCTTCAAAAACCCTTGAAGGACAATGACTTATCCCCTTAACACAGCGTCCAGATACTCAAAGAGTCTTTGACAAAGAGTCATTGGACTGAAACGTTAGCTCTTTTCTCTCCCTACAGATGCTGCCAGACCTGCTGAGATTTTCCAGCATTTTCTCTTTCGGTCCAGATACTCATCTGGGTGGAGACAAATGATTAAACATAACCACTTGGACAATGGAACCCTGATTGAGAGAGGGATCCCTGACATGATCCAATCAGCTACAATCAGAATACTCTGGCCATGACCTTATTTGGATCCCTGGGAGTTGGAGAGAGAAGGTCATGTGACAGCCCAATGTCTTGTGAGTTTTAAGCACCTACTTTCTCTGCAGAAGAAGACAAGCAGCCAAGATGCTGAAGGAACTAAGAGTGGGTTACATCCCCTGTTGCTGTGGCTCTCGCTCTTTCTCGCATCCTCTCTGGCCACCCAACTTCTTTGTTTTTGAACCCTGTCTGCTGGTTGTAAATAATCCAGATGTTGCAGTCAGAGCTTTTTGAAAGAAGGCAACCCAGCATTGGTCTCTCCAGAAAAACAGATAACCATCCATCTGCACCTTTAAATGTTAGCGACACAGGTAGCATCAGGACCATCGAGTCAAAGCGGCAGGGCTGCGGAATTCATCCTGAAGCCAGCCAAGTCACCCACCTCGATGAATTGCATACCCTTTTAATTTTACTGGATCCCAACTGTAATCTATTTGTGTGTGTGCGGACTTTGAGTGTGCACGTGTATAATGTTATGGACTAGCTAAGATACTGATCCCGGCGAGTAACATTGTAAACATTTAAGACAGTGGACAAAGATCGATTTGTTCCTGGAGTGATAATATAAGAAATAGGGCTTGGTCATTTTATATAAACAAACTTTATTAAAACAAAAGAAGAGAAAACAGTATTTAAATTTTACTTAAATTTTAACACTAACAGATTACATGTAGTTTCTTAACTTTAACACCAATTTCATTGGCGGCACGGTGACACAGTTGTTCGCACTGCTGCCTCACGGTGCAGAAGACCTGGGTACGATCCTGGCTCTGGGTCACTGTCCGTGTGGAGTTTGCACATTCTCCCCGTGTCTGTGTGGGTCTCACCCCAACAACCCAAAGTTGTGCAGGGTAGATGGATTGGCCATGCTAAATTGCGTCTTAATTGGAAAAAAAAATTGGGCACTTGAAATTTCTTTTTTTTTTTAAACTTGGTCCCATCAAACAAGACTTTTCATGAAAATACAGCTCTTGTTCCACTTACTCATACAGCCCAAGGCAACACTTGCATTTAGGAAGCAATCTTTCATCTGTTAGGGACATTTGTTCAGAACCCTTTTTCTAAGCCTTCTCTCTGTGGCTTTTTTCATGACCTCTTCAATGGTTGCTTACTTCCTTCTCTCTTTGTCTGTTCTAAATTGACTCTCTCTCTCTAAGATCTGCCCAGCCCTGATGTCCAGACATGAATTTATCAACTGTAATTGGACTGCTTGATTGCACACTCCTGTTTGCATAAAAGACCAGAGCTATGCCAGTCATATGCAACTACCTTCTATGAACGGATAAATGGGTCATCAGACTCTGTAATAGGATAATGGCTGATCATGCAGGAATGTCCCGAAAGACAATGAATCTCGGGTGAATCGCCTTATGCGTTCGCTAACAAGTTTAAGTCTAAATGGGACAATGTGACTCAGCCAGGTGTGGCCGTATCCCTTTGGCTTGGACGAACAGTATTTTCCTTCCGTCTGTTTAACCCCTAAATTGCCTGCTACATTTTGGACCCCATTTCTGCAACCCAAATTCTTAATATCCCCCTATCATGACAGTATATGTGTGTGTGTGTGTGTGTAAGCAGAAGTCAGAGTTTATTATTTTATTTAAGTATAATAAAAGTTATCCCTTTCCTTTGTTAAAACTCAAGAAAATCTGTTCAACTGATTATTTTATGACCACAGTGCGTAAACAGTTAACTTCTCATTGAATTGGCAAGTATCTCCTTTTCAAAATCCTTTTGCAATCAAATGAGAAGAAGGGACCCAATTAATTCCCCCCTCATCTGATCACAGCAATCAACTTATCCTCTGCCTGATGGTTTTTCCTTAGACGCTCTTAATTTGGTAAACGATGCCACCTTATTTTAATTCTCCAAATGTTTCTTATTGTACTTCATTTTTGTGGCAAACATTAGTTATGTGCGGATACTCAACATTATAAAAATAAAATAGTACATAAGCAGGAGAAACCACAGGCAACATTTTCTTTTTGGAGAAGAACTAAGTCCACTGAATAATCTTTCCAAATCATGTGCTGTAATGCATTCAGTGAGGTTCTCAATGGATACTTAATATCATCTGCACTTTGATGTATGGTGGCAGTATATTTAGAATGTGAAGTAGTTCAGAAATCTTATTGAGAAATGTGACGAACGCTAATTTTTCAGTGTGAAATAACAGATTTTTTCAATTACATGGTCTGTATTTAATGAGGTACAAATGTGGTGGTTTGTGCTTTTGATATGTCACTTTATTTGAACCATATTTATGGGGTTTAGTCAGAGCTGTTGCTACAGTTTGTAGAATTTATAAGAGGATCTACACAAGCTGAAGTTTCATGGATATTACAACTTACCCCCTTTCAATGATGGAATTGATTCGGCAGAATTCCTCCCGGAGAGATCAATCTTTAAAAAAATTTCTAACTGTCTAGCCATGAACATTTCCACAACATTCTAGATGTAAGATGCAATTGAAAGAAATAAAATGTACTGAGGGATTTTTTTTTTTAGTTTCGTGAAACAATTTTGAAATTATGAAATTTAGATCTTTGGTTCCTGTTACCGGCGTAGTCTTGCCCCAGTACTGGTGTCGCAGTCGGGTGCTCTTTCTGTGCCAAAGGAAATTTGGATCTGTGCTATGTTCCTCCCCATACAAGAAAACCCGCTGTGATTGAGTGATAAGACCATGTGATTCAATTGGGCAAAGACGGATTTACCTATTTTCCCGACTGAGATGTAGTCGCTGAACAAGCACCCCCAGCAGAGGCTGGCAAATTTGAGTGATACTCAAGGTTGCCCTTGAAGTCCCAAATTGAAGACTTGAATGCGAGGCAAGCACTCAAAAGGTGGAGTTACAAAACCAGGGCCACTGATTATTTTAAGCCATTAGGTAAATGCAGAGATGAAGTACATTTTTAAAATACATTTAGAGTAGCCAATTATTTTTCTTTTCCAATTAAGGGGCCAATTCACCTAACCAACACATCTTTGGGTTGTGGGGGTGAAACCCACGCAGACATGGGGAAAATGTGCAAACTCCACACGGACAGTGACCCAGGGCCGGGGTTCGAACCCGGGTCCTCAGCGCCGCAGCCCCAGTGCTAACCACTGTGCCACATGCCGCCCTAGCGATGAAGCGCATGGTCTAGTTGTTATCGAAGCTCTTATCTAATACACTGGAATTAACTTGAGCAATTGAGGAGTATTCACAATTTCAATGATTTTGCTGTAGGATATTTGTAAAAGCAGAGCAAAATGGCTCATCATAGACAATATGCCAAGTGGTTTTGGCACAACACTGGGCTAGTAATGTAAATACCAAAACATTAGTCATGATCAGTTTCCTTTACCCTGAGCTGCACAGCTTGGTTGGGGCAGAGCAGCCGCCTCATTGCCATTCATTTACTTTCAGAATAAAGGTGCTTTTGTGAGCATGAATAAAACATTCATAGTAGGGAAGGGCGTCTGTCTGGAAAGAACATGAATGTCCCCTCAGTTATAATTTACATAGCAGAGTACTGTTACATTAACAGCACATTGAGAAAGATTGAACACACACTGCAGGCAGGAAGCTTGGGCGTACACACCATGCAGTAATGATTTCATTAGTACAGCCTGTGATTTCTGCGTGTAGATCTTGGAGAGAGAGAGACGCACAGCAGCACTGTGCAATTTCAACTGACTGAGCCAACAGTATCAGTCAAAGCATTGGGACAGTTGGTGTTTTATAATTGACCTGTGAAGAAGTTTTAAGCTGTCTAGCCAGACCTTCTTATACGGTGTTTGTAGAGATGTAATTGCTTTAGAAAACCTCAGCTTTCATTGCATACATTTGAAAGATGAAGATTTCTGCAGCTACTAAATTTGAAGAATTGGTTAAAAAGGAAGAGGCCATTTGGGAGATCTATAACAAATACAGTATGACGTGATAACGCAATCTTAATACTGTAATCATTCTGTCGAGTAACAATGTGCTGGATTTCTATCTTTTCTGTTATAGTCATCTGGAATCTCTACTGACAATGATGGACTCGGTGCTGGTTGGGGTAAGTAGCGTTAATTATTATTTCATAGAGCTGAGCTTTTTCAATTCTATTTAGTGTTAAATTGAAGCAATTTGTTGTTGTCTCTGTCACTTATGCCATACAATTGTAAGCAAGACGAATTTTGTATTGTTTAATAGTCACTTAACTGTTTCGAACTTCAGTGAAAGTAGTCTTCTGTTCCTTTCCAGGGTTCTTGGTTCTCTGTGAAAAATACAACCTCCGTCTTGCTTTTCATATATTTAGTAACTCGGTTGTGGCAAACAAACCATGTGCTTCTTGGTCATGAATTATTTAGTGTAATTTACTACTCGGAGTCATACTCCACTTTTCGCTCCAATGTTTTCATCGTTATTCTACTTTGAGATGGTATTCTTGTATGTCGAGTCTATCATGGTGCATTAATTATATATCCCACTCTTAAATTTGATCCAAAAGAATATTAAATTGGACTCAGCAAGGAAAATCCGAAGGTGTGACCCTTTTATCATTGGCATCGTTACTTTGGTATACCATTAGGGAACGAACAGAAATATTGACAATGGACATACACCTTGTGGCCTTATCTTTTGTTGCAATGTGTTGACACTGTCCATAATGCTTCAATTTTCTCAAGAAATTTTAAAGCCCAAGCTGTTTTATTGACAATGAACATTGTGCTGCTTGGTATGGTATTGAATATCAGGTGCACTTACTGATCTTGTGCATCGTCATTTGTCACTGTTGCCAGAGAGTAATAACACTGAAACAGATCAGAAATGTTTAGTGCCTGATTGTATTTTTTAAAGCCCATGAAAGTTTCCATTAGGTTGAACATAGTTGTCACTAGATATTCCCGGCCAGTGGGGAAGTACACGGAATTCACTTGGGAACTTCTCAAACCCTCGAACAACGCAAATGAGATTATGATCTTGACGACTGTTTATCATTGTGAGATAATTGGTGTGATGAATCACTTAAGGCTGTTCTTAAAATGTATCTTCCAGGAATATCAATTTCTTGATGCCTCCCCTTAATAAACTCGCTGCTTTTTAAATCCCTTGCAGAATAGGTGAACTTGGCCCTCCCACCTCATTAGGCACCTTGCTTTGATTTTCTTTCTACTTTTGGCTGAAATATTGCTATCTTTTTCAAGATGAAAGAACAAAAGAGACACATGAAGACATTCCAAATAGCATATAAATCCCTTGCTGATAATGGACAAAAATGTTTTGCTTTGTCTGCGAAGCAAGTTAATTGCCTAATCTTCACCTGGATCTAAAGCAGTGACTTACGTGGTGGGGAAAAGGGAATAGAGGAATGGCCTTAGTCAGTAACAGTGCTACTTTGTGAGTTGGCGACAGGAGGTAGGATTTAATTGGAGCAGCTTGGCATGTATCTGTCATATTCTTCCTTCAATTCTTCCAGAAACTATGGAACTCCTTAGCTCCGATGCATCCAGCAATTCTGTTGAAATTGTACAGCAATGCAGCGACACGGTGACACAGTGGTTAACACTGTGACCTCACAGCACTGAGGACCTGGGTTCGATCCCGGCCGTGGGTCACTGTCCGTGTAGAGTTTGCACAATCTCCCCATGTCGGCGTGGGTCTCACCTCCACAATCCAAAGATGTGCAGGCTAGGTGGATTAGCAATGCTACATTGCCCCTTCATTGGAAAAGAAAAGAATTGGGTACTCTAAATCTTTTCAAATTAAAAAAAGATATTGTACCACAATTTGCCTAACCAAGCCCAAGCAATTTCAGAGGCTTTCATAACTTCACGCTTTTTATGTAAGTCCTTATGTTTAGTGTTTTTTTAGAAAGTGAATTATTATACCCACTTTCTGAGTGACCACGGTAGTTCAAAAACATTTGTCAATTGAAAGTGTTTCAGTAGTTTTTCTGATTTACATCTGGAATTGATTTACTTTATGAGGGTCAATATGGAATGATAAAATAGTGAAACGGATGACAGCTCTTTATTAATGAGTGGGCTGGACCATTTATTAATTTAGTTCTGTCATTTCTCTATGCCAAATCATGTACGTGATCTACAAGGCTGGCAGACCACAAAGTGGGTGGTAGGAAGCCGTTCTCATGGATGTAGTAACAGTAACACAATTCAGTCATTGGTTGGGCTTGGTAGGCAGTGTTGTTGAACTTCTTATAATATTTTCAGATAATTCTCAAAAAGAGAGATCTGGCTTTTAACTGGGAAAATGCTTGTTTCCTCATAATAAAGAAACTGGTGAATTATCAGAAAGGTAGACCCAAAATAAATCATAACTGTTAGCTGAGAATAATCGAGAACAGCAGAACAGATGCATTTTTGAGAATTTTTATAAAGGTTTGATTTTGTCTCGCACTTTTCTTCTTTCAAACCTTTTTACTTGTACCTATCCTCCAGAGGGTGAGGATTTCAGAAGTGGAGTCACAAATAGTTAAGCTGTAAATCTCACTCACTTTAAACACTTGTGGCGTTCAGTGACACAGCTGGCAAGAGGTTCACTTTTCACAGCACGTGGCAGCCAGACACTTTTTATTTCTCCGATGTGGGACATACAAACTTGCAAGCCAACTGTGACACTGAAACTTGTGCAATAATGGACAGCTTTGACTGTCTGCCTGGACTGGGAACTCATTTCATGGCTCTAATAGCTCTTATAGTAAGTATGTAGCTGTCTTGTCACTGCTGCTTAACTGTCCATTCACAGGCACGATAAAATATGTCCTTTCACTTGCCATTTGATTTTCTGTTGATCTGCAGTATTCCCAGACCATTTTGAGTTTCTAAAACACATCATCTTACCTAATTGCACAATTGGCAGTTATTAAGTTAGCGCAGAATTAAAAATTGACATTTTAGATGTTCGCATTGTCAGGTTGATAAAATGTCTTGATTTTTCTTTTTCCAGAGAAGCGGCAAGATAATGGACGCGTCTATTTTGTTAACCATAATACACGGACAACCCAATGGGAGGACCCAAGAACTCAAGGGTGAGAGCAGTTAACCTAAAGTATTTAAATAAGCGTAGTTAATATTTGGGGTGCTCACTTTTGGGGAAATCGGATTAAATGACAATTTATCTTTAAGGGTTCTATTTACATTGCAGCAATCTCGATTACCTGGAATCCCCTGATTAAAATATGTATGAAACCGGTACTGTTTGTTAAGGTTTGCAGCATATTAACTTATTGTGCATACATGTGTAGATACACGATGAGCACATAAGCAGTTTGATCTATCACATTTAGAACAATTATTTTTCCCATGCTATTTCTGGCATAATTAAATAACTCACTGAATTTATTTTATCTTTCCTCTTTCACTTTTTTTAGCTTTTCATTTTCCTCCTTGTTTGGGACAATGCAATATTTTATTTCAATTTTCCTCTAATCTCCCTTTGTCATACTTAATTTTTCAGTTTGGAATTGGAACAAATTACAGAAGACATCTAACAGTTCATTTCATTAGAGTAGACTTATGAATGCATTTTAATTCTTACTTTGTTCAGTTCATATTCATAACTATTCTTTAGCTTTACTGATTCTGTAGCTGTAATCAGTTTTTTCTAAGGTTCGTGCTGTGATGAAACCCAGGACTTTCTGGTACATTGCAAAGGGAAGTCAAATGGGTAGTCTTCACCAGGCTGCTCCTGAGCACCTCCTGGCACATGGTTACAAGCAGCACTGGAGGTTGCTGAGAAACAGGTTACGTGTCCCATCCCTGACAGCCTCAGGAAGTGCGTGCAATCGGAGAGACTAATGAACAAAAGAGTAACAGTTCTTCAAAAAATAAACATGCAAGTTCTGATCCTAAAATTATTCTGAGTATGCAAGGAAACTGGCTTGATTGGAACTGTTGCTAACTCAGTAATGTTCACATAGATTCTCATAAGAAACAGTTATGTATCCATTTTCTTTAATTTTAGAGTACCAAATTAATTTTTTCCAATTTAATGGACAATTTTAATGTGGCCAGTCCACCTACCATGCACATCTATTGGGTTGTGGGTCGAAACCCACCCAAACACGGGGGGGAATGTGTAAACTCCACACGGACAGTGATCCAGAGCCGGGATCGAACCTGGGACCTAGGTGCCATGAAGCAGCAATGCTAACCACTGCACCACTGTGCTGCCCTACATGTACCCTTAAATAAAGTACAATCAATTAAAATTCCAGGTTTCATATCTAAACTTTTACATTTCTTAACCGAGGATATTTACTTTTGAAAGGGATCGGGCAGAAACAAACATTCTTGCAGCTATAGGGGCGGCAGCATGGTGGCGCAATGGTTAACACTGTTGTCTCACGGCACGAGGACCCGGGTTCGATCCTGGCCCACGGTCACTGTTTGTGTGGAGTTTGTGCATTCTCCCCGTTTCTGCTTGAGTTTCCTCCGGGCGCTCCAGTTTTCTCCCACAAGTCCCGAAAGACGTGCTGTTAGGTGAATTGGACATTCTGAATTCTCCCTCTGTACCCGAACAGGCATCTGAATGTGGCGACTAGGGGATTTTCACAGTATCTTCATTGCAGTGTTAATGTAAGCCTACTTGTGACACTAATAAAGATTATTATTATAAATTGCCCCTTAATTGGAAGAATAAAGAATACTCTAAATTTAAAAAAAATTCTTGCAGCTATAAATATTATTTATGGAAGTAACTCATGTCTCCTTGCTAAGAAATGGAAATTACATACACTTTGTATTTTTTGCATTTGATTGGATTGGATTTTATTTATTGTCACGTGTACCGAGGTACAGTGAAAAGCATTTTTACTGTTGATCTAGTTTGCAGCCTTGTTCCAATATTTCCAGTGCTCATCTTCATAACAGCCGAAGACCATAATGCTATTGTTCAAAACATGTCCTTTATTTTCCCTTTTCATATCGACTAATTATTTGCACTAAACAAAACATAGTCGGCTGGATTCTCTGATTTTCAGGCTATGTCCTGATGCGGGCGTGGGAACGGTGACATTTTACGATCGAACAATCATTGCAAAAGGCCACTGATCCTACGTTTTGTGGGGGGCTAGCAGACAGGCAGCATAGAGAACCCGGCTCTAGCTGTCAATATGGCTAGAGAATTGCCGGGTCCGTAGCCTCGCATGCGCATGGCGGCAGCCTGCAGCGGTCACCCGTGCAACATGGCACCGGCCGCACGCGGACCCAGCCTGCCAAATAGTGCCTCCCCTTTGGCTAGGCTCGCGACCCCTGGAACCACCTCCCAACAGTGCCCCCAGCTCCTGCAAAAGTCCCCCATGCCCGCGGATCGGCTCTCCCCCAACTGAGTCCATAGCCGCCAAGCTGAGTTCCCGACAAAAAATAGCACAAGTGGGTGACGCTGTCAGGGATTCGGCCGGTTGGGGGCGGAGCATCGGTGGGTGGGCCTCAGATAACGTCCTGAAACTGTTGATACGCCGTGCGGCGTACTCAAGTACACCACTTTGGAGAAGGCGGCGCATCACGAAAGCGGCGCATCCCCCGATTTTGGCATCATCGTTAATTGTCCGGCCGATCGCTGAGCGTGGTTTCGCCGTCGGCAACCGCGGAATCTCGCCCAGTGTGTTCTGCGCCTGAATTGCAGAATTTAGTTGGTGACTGTATATCTGAATCTTTCATCACTGCTACTGGGAATCTCATAGCGTGCAGATCTGATAAAACAGCCGACCATAATTTTCTGATTGTAGAGGAAAAATATGAATGCTATGCATAGAAACATATATATATCAACGGCAAAAATGTTATGAAACATAGCTAAGTCAGACCAAGAAAGAGGACAGAATATCCCAAAGTGCTTCAGAGGCAATGAACTAGTTTTGCAGTGTAGTCATTATCTTACACAGTTTCTGAATTTGATTTCTTCTGATGAAAGTTCCTTTAGGTTAAAATCTCAAAGCTTTAGAATTATTGCAAGTTCAAATCCTTTCCAACTTAGTTGATGTGACCTATTTAACTGTAATATGGATTTAAGAACTTTATTTTGTTCTCAAGGCATCTTTTTTCCACCCCCAACATAAATAAATCCACCTTGCGGGCCAATTAGCCTCTCCCCTACAAATAGAGAAGATGAGTATGATAAATTAAGGCTTCCGCGCACTTTACCATAGCATAGTGATATGCAGGTTTGCATCCACAAGCCTATCCTGTTGATTTGCCATTGTTAGCCATGCCATTAATGTTTGAAGACTGGTGCTTCTCCACACACAGTGAGCCAAATTCTAAGGGAAATAATTCCAGCTCATTTGCAGCTCCTAGCAGTCTGTCCAATGGTGGCTTAAGTCTTTAGCCCATTGTCTCAGCTAGTATGATGTCTGGTAGTAAATAAAATAGTCATAATTGGCTTCAGAAGGGAATTGACAAGCATTAATTCCAATCCTGTAGCCTCTGCTGGAAGTGCCTAAAGTAGCAGGTAGAAAGATACCTTTCTTTGTGGTTCACTAATTTGTCAGTTTTATGAATAATGACCAAAGCAACTTAAGGAACTTTACCCCAGTAAGGAATCAATACATATGAGAGGAAAGGTGTGAAGGAAATTGATGAGAAAATAAATAGTATTTCCAAAATGGAATCAGAACATTAGTTCATCACTTCACTAATTTGCTGTTATGTGTTTGCTAAAGTTTACAGTTAGTTCATTGCTAATACTGTATTGGTGACTTACAAGAAAATTGCTCTTTTTGACTGTGACCAAAAGGGTGATTACAAATCCATTCACTGGCACCATTTATGAAATGAAATGAAAATTGCTTTTTGTCACAAGTATGCTTCAAATGAAGTTACTGTGAAAAGCCCCTAGTCGCCACATTCCAGCGCCTGTTCGGGGAGGCTGGTGCGGGAATTGAACCCGCGCTGCTGGCCTGCCTTGGTCTGCTTTAAATGCCAGCTATTTAGCCCACTGTGCTATTCAGTCATTGATTTCCCTCATTTGGTATTCGCTCATGATTCTTGTTTTATTATTAATTAATGACACTTTGTTTTAGTAACCAAAGTATTTTAACCCTACATATAATGTTGATGTATGCACAAGCATTTAATATAGTTTACACTGAGAAGTGGTTGTAAACAATGAACCGGATTTCACAGTCAACAGCGTAGTGATGGTGCTCATCGCTGCCGTTGAATAAATCTGTGTGTGAACCTACTGCGATCTGGTGGCAAGAACTTTGGTTGCTTTATGGGAGGATTTCCTCCCAGTGCCAGCTACAGTGAAAATGTCAGGTAGTTGTGGCCGTGGCTTACAGTCACTACACCCCAAAAACAGGAGAAAGAAGGAAGCTGCAGTAAAAAGGCATTGGAAAAATCAGATTGGGCAGACATGATTAATTTTGCAAAATTAAAAACTAGCATTTTTCCAAAATTAAAAATGTATATGTAAAATTAGAAGTGTAAACATCTTTGGCTGGACTTTGTGGTCAGTGATGATGAAAACATGCTTGCTTCAGACAACAAAGTAAGTCTCACTGAGAGATCTAGTGATCTCGGTGGCAAGAATTTCATGGAATCACAGAAATTGATGGGCCGTTCAGCCCATCATGTCTGCAGCTGCACTCCGAATGAGCAATTTGCTTAGTGCCATTTTCCTGCCTTCTTCCCATAACACTGCGAGTTCTTCCCTTTCAAATAACAATGTAATTCCCTTATAAATGTTACGAATGAATCTCTCCCCCCCCCTCCCCAAACTCAGACAGTACATTCCAGATCTTAGCCACTTGCTGTGTAAAGACATTTGTCCTCCTATCGTATTTTCACCTTTTGCCAATTACTTTAAATCTCGATCCTTTCATTAGTCGGAATAGATTTTCCCTCTCTGTGCTGTCCTGAGATATTAACTGCTCTCTCAACCTGTCCCGCCGCCTTCAGTGACTTACGCACACACGCACCCAGGTTCCTCTGCTCCCACACCCACTTCAGAGTTGTGTACTTTATTTTATCTCTTCATGTTCTTCCTATTAAAATGAATCATTTCACAGTTTTCCGCATTGAAGTTCTGCACTATTTTGTCACAATTATTAATGGATTCACGTTTTGTGGCATTCGCAAATTTTGAAAATTTGCCCTGTACACCAAGGTCTAGGACATTAATGTATATCAGGAAAAGCTCGAGTCCCAGCACTTGTTTGGGGAACTCCACCACAAACTTTCCTTAAGTCCAAAAAACATCCATTAACCATTACTCTGTTTCCAGGCACTTAGCCAATTTTGTATCCATGTTACTACTGCCCCTTTTATTCCATGGACTTAACTTTGCTCACAAGTCTGTTGTGCAACACAGTATCAAGTGCCTTTTGGAAGTCCATGAACACTACATCAATAGAATTGCCCTTATCAAACCTCTCTGATACCTCTTCGATAAACTCGAGCAAGTTAGTTGAACATGATTTCCCTTAGGAAATTCTTGCTGGCTTTCCTTAATTAACCCGCATTTATCCATGTGACCATTACTTTTCCACTGAATTATTGACTCTAAAAGTTTCCCGAACACTGAATTGAAACTGACCGGCCTGTAATAATAATAATCTTTATTATTGTCACAAGTAGGCTTACATTAACATTGCAATGAAGTTAGGGCAGCACGGTGGCACAGTGGTTAGCGCTGCTGCCTCATGGTGCCGAGGACCCGGGTTCAAACCCGGCCCCGGGTCACTGCCTGTGTGGAGTTTGCATATTCTCCCCGTGCCTCAAAAAGATGTGCAGGGTAGGTGAACTGGCCACGCTAAATTGCCCCTTAATTGAAAAAAAGAATTGGATACTCTAAATTCATTTTAAAAAAGCAACACTGCAATGAAGTTACTGTGAAAATTCCCTAGTCGCTAGCACTGCTACCTCACGGTGCCGAGGTCCCAGGTTCAATCCCGGCCCTGGGTCACTGTCCGTGTGGTGTTTGCCCGTGCTTGCGTGGGTTTAAGCCCCACAACCCAAAGATGTGCAGGGTAGATGGATGGCCACACTAAATTGCCCCTTAATTGGAAAAAGTGAATTGGGAATCTAAATTTTTTTTAAATTTAAAAAACAATCTAAAAATTCCCTAGTTGCCACACCTCCGGCACCTGTTCGGGCACTGAGGGAGAATTCAGAATGTCCAATTCACCCAACAAGCACGTTTTTTGGGACATTTGGGAGGAAACCGGAGCACCCGGAGGAAACCCACGCAGACACGGGGAAAACGTGCAGACTCCGCACAGACAGTGACCCAAGCTGGAATCAAACTCGGGACCCTGGCACTGTGAAGCAACAGTGCTAACCACTGTGCTACCTTGCTGCCCACACCCTGTAGCTGCTGGGCTCATCATTGCACACTTTCTGAACAAGGGTGTAATGTTTGCAATTTTCCAGTTCTTTGACACCACCCCTGAGTCTAAGGAAGATGGAAGAATTATGGTCAGTGCCTCTGCAATTTCCACTCTCATTTCCCTCAGTATCTTTAGATGCACCTTCACCTGGTCCTGGATTCTTATCAATTTTAAGTGCAGGCACCCTATCCCATACCATCTCCTTATCAATTTTGAACCTTTCTCGCCTCTGAATTACCTCCTCTTTCACCTTGGCTTAGATAGCATCTTCTCCCTTGATAAAGACAGATGCAAAGTATTTATCTTAGCTTCTCTCTCTGTTCAGACTATTGCCATGCAACGGTATTACAACCGATTACATAATTCTTTATTGGCCATTCGCATCGTAAAGCCCAAGCTGTCCATGCAGCTGATCACGTAAAAAGATTTTCACCACTCCCAACCAGCACAAGATTACTTTTAAAACAGTTTACATTGACAAAATGAAAGATTAGGATCTAAACATCGGATGAAGGCAGAAGTATTCAGAAACAAACTTAATTTAAAAAAACTTTAGCTCAAAATCTATTCATTCATCATTTACCAGCATTCATTTATTATGAAATTGAATATTCAGTTTTGTTGTTCATCAGGTTTTCCTAATCACTTTGCCATTAAGAACTCAGTGATACTTGATTGAGCAAGGCATAACGTTTAAGGGGTTTTGAATGGTGATGTGGGGTGGGAATATTAGAATACTCTCCGATTGCAGACTGTGTGGATGTGGGAGCTCCACGACACAGTTTGCTCTGGTGCAGGCCACAACTTCAGGATTTCCACAGTAATCTACAAATACCCAATATCCTGCAGCTGAATTCCGTCTCAGAAGGGTAATGGGGATGAATAGCAGAAGTCTGTTGCCAACCCAGAAAACGTGCCCCACTTTTCTTAATTAAAACGTGAAACATATTTTTTAGATGTACGGTAATCTTTATCAGATAAATCATATTAAAAAGTCATATTTTAAAAGTTTAAGAAAACATTTTAAAAAAGTCATAAATTTTACTTTTTTTAAGCAGGATTTATCACTTTTAAAAGGCTTCATATTTTAAAAAAATTCGAACCATTTTAACTTATGTAAGACCCCTCCTGGTTTGGGCCGCCTTATTAAGTACTCGCAAATTAAGAGCAGGCCCCTTTCAGCTGGAAATACCAGGTCTACATTTTCTGAATGTAATGAATTCGTAATTAGTGGACAATTAGCCCAAATTTGCATTGGCTCCATACTTGCCATTTGAAGTAGTAACCCCTTGGGAGTAGCTTTGGTTAACCCATTGTAACTTTCTAATTTGCACAAGGCTGTGTATCTTCATCCCAGTTGTTACGAGGACATTGAGTAGCAGCAAATGCTGAGAATAAGAACTAGGAGCAGGAGTAGGCCACCTGGCCCTTCGAGCCTGCACCGCCATTCAATGAGATCATGGCTGATCTTTGTGGTCTCAGCTCCACTTTCTCGCCCAGACACCATAACCCTTTATTCCTTTATTCTTCAAAAAACGATCTACCTTTATCTTGAAAACATTTAATGAAGGAGCCTCAACTGCTTCACTGGGCAGGGAATTCCATAGATTCACAAACCTTTGGGTGAAGAGGTTCCTCCTGAAGATGTCGCAATTTCTGGCACTGCAAAATCTGGCCCTTGCCTTTGCCAATTTCTCCCCCCCCCCCCCCCCCCCCAAGGATAACAAGACGGCTGCCTCCAAAGTGTCTTGGTGCTTTGGTAATGGAATCATTAGTAATTGTGCATGAGAAAATATCAATTCGTTACCACAATAATTTGAAAGTATTTTTTTACATATTAAACTTCAAAACTGTTTAATCAATTATTGGGTAATTTTTTTAAGTGACTACAGGATTGTTCCTACAATCCTTCAGTATTTCATAATAAAAAAACAGCATTTTGTTATATTGTAGATGCATGGTCACCTGTTACTCCTAAACATCGCCATATTTAGTCTGTCGTGTCTCAAATTATTCATGCATTGTATTCCAAAGAAATTTTCAAAGAAATCAATCTAATTTGCTGTTGACTGGATCAATACTATCTGCTTCCACCTTCTCCCTAGGGAACCTGTTCCATAAATTTCAAAGTTGCTCATCGAAATACTGTTTCCTCAGAATTTTGAATTTACTCCCCTTCCAGACGTTCCCCAGGTGGGCAGAGGAAAAGAATCAGCTTGAATTATTGTTCCAGGGCCTGTTTATTTAGTGGCGCGGGCTGGAAAGTGCTAATATTCGGCGAGAACAGGATCGAATAGCGGGATTTGGCTTTTGAGTTGGACAATCAGCCATGATCTTGACGAATGGCAGAGCAGGCTCGAAGGGCCGAATGGCTTCCTCCTGATCCCATCTTCTATGTTTCTATGAACTCTCCTGTCCTTGGTTGCTGATATATATCTAGATTTGCAGGAGCAGTGACTGGGGTGAGGTGCTGGAGTTCTGCCATCTCCCCGCGTGAGTCATTGTCTTTAACGGGAGCTGGGAAATGTTGGGGGCAAAATAAATTGATATTTGTTTGGCAGCAGTATGATATTTAACTCCTATTTAGAAAGCCTAGTGTTTGAGTGCTGGTTTTGATGACCGAATTTGGCTATGTTCGATAAATATACTTTGCAGGTATTATCTCTGGCAGTTAGTTGAGAGATTATGTCACTGTTAGAAGGAAAAAAGGAGTAGGGAAGTTGAAGTCCTGAAGGTGGGTGCAGAATGGCATTTGGGGAAGTTTACAGTCTGCCAAAGACTCAGATGATCTTCCTCCCAGTTCCCCACACTGAAGGGGAGCAGGGCAGAGACAAAGAACACAGTTTAAAACAAAAAAAGGGAAATTTTGAAGAAGTCAAAACAAAAGTACTGTCAGAACTGGAACTCCTTAGTTTTAACTATTCTAAATGCAATATCCGAGAAAGGTTGAACCAGCCATTAGACAAAAGGGCTCACTGTCTGGTTCAGTAACTGTGCAGCATTTGTGTGCATCAGTTTAAAACTTAAACTTGACAGCCAGCCAAATGCTGGCCAATTAGCTGTTATTACCAGCAAAACAAACATGGTTATCTCAATTTGCCTGTCAGAGATCAGCAGAAACAGAAACAGCAGTTATGACAACATAGCAGAAGTATTTTATAGTCATTAGCATTCATTTACAAATACCTAATCAACATTTTTGCTCAACTAAATCAAGAATGGCGTTTGAGCTTCCCAGGATTTTTTTTCCTTGCATGTGCTTTGTAACAGAGAATGTGGGGGGAAAAATGAATCCTGTTCTGCTGAGCTCTTGTTTAAAGTAGGATCACCAATTTAACCACAGTGAATCTGCCACTCTCTTGTGTGTCAAAAAAATATCTGTTATCATACAAATAAAATATCTAACGGGTTGGATTTTATGTGCCCCCACCAGCAGATTTGAAGGTGGAGGGAAGCATAAAATCCAGCGGGTGACCTTCCTGCCAGCTCCTGCCATGTATGAAATTGTTCTGGTTGGGGCCGGAAGTGGACTGCTTGCCCTTGGGCCGATTGAGGCCCTTAAGCTTCCACCACCAGTATTTTACCCATAACAGGGGGAAGCCCCACCATATGGAAGCCCAGCCCCAAACTCCCACCATATGGAAGTCCAGCCCCAAATCCCACCCCATCGGCACGGTTTCTTGAACCTATTCCCCTTCTCCCATCTGAGACCTATGCCCCTAGACTTATCTGGGCTCCTTGCCATAGTGGGGGCTGTCTGTAGTCTCAGCAGTGGGCTGCTGGGTCTACAGAGCTGCCAGCCATCTGAGTGGCAAGCAGCTCTCCTTCCCATGGAAGGGGTTGAAGTCTCGCCTTAAATTGACTAGCACTGCTCCCAAAATTAAATTGCTGCAGTGTATCCATTTGAATAGAACAGTACAGCACAGTACAGGCCCTTCGGCCCATGATGTTGTGCCGACCATTTATCCTAATCTAAGATCAAACTAACCTACACCCCTTCAATTTACTGCTGTCCATGTGCCTGTCCAAGAGTCGCTTAAATGTCCCTAATGACTGACTCCACCACCTCTGCTGGCAGTGCATTCCATGCACCCACCACACTCTGTGTAAAGAACCTACCTCTGACATCCCGTCTATACCTTCCTCCAATCACCTTAAAATTATGTCTCCTCGTGACAGCCATTTCTGCCCTGGGGAAAAGTCTCTGGCTATCCACTCTATCCATGCCTCTCATCACCTTGTACACCTCTATCAAGTCACCTCTCTTCCTTCTTTGCTCCAGTGAGAAAAGCCCTAGCTCCCTCAACCTTTCTTCATAAGACATGCCCTCCAGTCCAGGCAACATCCTGGTAAATCTCCTCTGCACCCTCTCCAAAGCATCCACACCCTTCCTATAATGAGGTGACCAGAACTGGACACAATATTCCAAGTGTGGTCTAACTAGGGTTTTATAAAGCTGCAGCAAAACCTCACGGCTCTTAAACTCAATGCCCCTGTTAACGAAAACCAACACACCATATGTCTTCTTAACAACCGTATCAACTTGGTGGCAATGTATGGAAACCTACCCCACCCCCCCTCGACCTTTTAGCCTGGTGTTGGGGGGGGGGGGGGGGGTGCAAGGTTGTGATGGTTAGAACTGCTGTTCCCCATCAAATCTAGCCAATGTGTTTTTCTAAAAAAGTGTAAAAACTGAGGAAGCTATTTGTGATAAGTTCCTCAATGAACTGCAGGATCTTGAGGCATTGCAGTTGCTTGTTCTGTCATTAATTGTGGCATGAAGACAATCTGTCACTATACATAACCCTGGATTTCTTTGCGACTATTGGACTGGAATTATTGATTTTGTGCACCCTGCAAAATATGAAAGCAATTTTATAAATAGTCTGAAATATCATCTCCTTTTTTTTAACCTTAGACCATAGAAAAGTTACAGAAGGAGGCCATTTGGCCCATCTTGTCCATGTCAGCCCAAGGCCACCCAGGTGCCCTTTCTAATCCCACCTTCCTGCACTTGGTCCATAGCCCTGTAGCTAACAGCACTTAAGGTGCAGATCCAGGCACTATTTAAAGGAGCTTAGGGATTCTGCCTTCACCACTAACTTGAGCAGCGAATTCCAGGCACCCACTACCCTTTGCATAAAACGTTCATCCTCATGCTCCATCTACACCTTCTGCCATTTATCTGGAATCTATGTCCCCGGTTCTAGAATTGTCCATCAAAGGAAAACAATTTTATCCTGTCTATTCTATCTCTTCCCCTCATAATTTTGTAGACCGCAATTAAGTCACCCCTCAGCCTTCTTTGTTCCAAGTAAAATAACCCCAACTCATCCAATCACTCATTGTAACTACATTTTTCTAGCCCTGGCAACATTCTTGCAAACCTCCTCTGCACTCTCTCCAGAGCAATTACATCCTTCCTGTAATGTGGTGACCAGAATTGCACACAATACTCCAGTTGTGGCCTCACCAGTGTTTTATACAATTCCAACATCATGGGCGTCATTCTCCGACCCCCCGCCGGGTTGGAGAATCGCCGGGGGCTGCCGTGAATCCCGCCCCCGCCGGTTGCCGAAGTCTCCGGTACCGGATATTGGGCGGGAATCGGGCCGCGCCAGTTGGCGGGCCCCCCCGCTGGATTCTCCAGCCCGGATGGGCCGAAGTCCCGCCCATAAATTGCCTGTCCCGCCGGCGTGGATTAAACCACCTTTTGAATGGCGGGACAAGGCGGCGCGGGTGGGCTCCGGGGTCCTGGGGGGGGGCGCGGGGCGATCTGGCCCCGGGGGGTGCCCCCACGGTGGCCTGGCCTGCAATCGGGGCCCACCGATCCGCGGGCGGTCCAGTGCCACCATGGCGGAGGCGGAAGAGACTCCCTCCACTGCGCATGCGCGGGAAACTGTCAGCGGCCGCCGACGCTCCCGCGCATGCGCCGCCCCGATATGTCATTTCCGCGCCAGCTGGCGGAGCAACAAAGGCCGTTTCCGCCAGCTGGCGGGGCGGAAATCCCTCCGGCGTCGGCCTAGCCCCTCAATGTTGGGGTTCGGCCCCCAAAGGTGCGGAGCATTCCGCACCTTTGGGGCGGCGCGATGCCCGTCTGATTGGCGCCATTTTGGGCGCCAGTCGGCGGGCATCGCGCCGTTTGGGGAGAATTTCGCCCCTTATCTTTTTATATTCTACATCTCTGCCAATGAAGGAGGGCATTCCATAAGTTTTTTTTTTACAAGCTTGTCTACTTGAACTGCTGCCTTTAGAGATCTGTGTGGTTGTATACCAAGATCTGTCACTTCATCTACCCCTCTTAGTATATTCCCATTTACTGTGTACTCCCTTTAACTGTTTGACTTCCCTAAATGCATGAGCTGACATTTCTCTGTGTTAAAATCCATTTGCCACTTTACCGCCCACTCCACCAACCCATCTATTTAATTTTGGAGATGTTAGCTATGGTCAACACTATCCACCACTCGGCCAATCTTTGTGTTGTCTGAAAATTTCCCAATCGTGCCCCCATCGTTCACGCCCACATTGTTAATATATAACACAAACAGTAAGGGTCTCAACACCGAGCCCTGTGGAACACCACTTGAAACAACTTTCCATTTGCAAGGGCAGCCATCGACCATTACCCTTTGTTTCCTGTTACTAAGCCAACATTTTCTCAGTTTGCCACATTGCCCTGCATTCCTTTTGCTAAGCAGCAGATTGACTGGAGTTGTAGAACTCCTGTGTCTCGTGTTTAAAGAAATATTAGTGTGTAATCAAAATGGGTTACGTTTATTTGTAATGTAAAGTAAATTATGCAGTGCTATTTTTAATTGTAATCATAGTCTATAATAGTACTGATAGTGGATCCGAACCTTTGTCCTGTAGGGATAATGCCAAACTATTTACTTCACCTTAATATCTGTGCTATGAAATAATCTTGTCTCAGTATTACTATCTTGTCACATCATAGTGAACTGTGGCTTTCTGGGGTCAATGTATGGTTTTCTTTGTGATAGGATCTTAACTGCACTTAGAATTTCCTGCGGTTTAGCTTACAATAATACATACTTATGTTGACATAGTTCCAGGGTTTGATAAAGTTAAAAAATATATGTTCATCGATGGAACATCCATTCCCTGAATGACAACTCAATTCAATTTCTTTAAAAAATATATATATATTTATTCAAATTTTTCAACAAATTTTCAACAACCCCCCCCCCCCCCCCCAACAAAAAGAACAAGAACACAACAATCAGAAATTATACATTGGATTTCCCCCATATACAATTACCCCCCATATAACATTTAAAAGCCCAAAGAGGGAAAGAAAACCACCTTCACCCAAACGCCACTACAAAAACTCCCCCCCCCCCCCCCCCCCTGCCCCTGGGCTGCTGCTGACCTTCTCCTAACGCTCCGCGAGATAGTCTAGGAACGTTTGCCACCGCCTGGAGAACCCTTACCCAGACCCTCGCAAGGCAAACTTTATCCTCTCCAGCTTGATGAACCCTGCCATGTCATTGATCCAAGCTTCCACACTAGGGGGCTTCGCATCTTTCCATAGTAGCAAAATCCTCCGCCGGGCTACCAGGGCCGCAAAGGCCAGAATACTGGCCTCTTTTGCCTCCTGCACTCCCGGCTCGTCCGATACCCCAAATAATGCAAATCCCCAGCTCGGCTTGACCCGGGCGTTCACCACCTTGGACATAGCCCTCGCAAAACCCCTCCAGAACCCATCCAGCGCCGGGCACGACCAGGACATATGGACGTGGTTTGCCGGGCTCCCCGAGCACCTCCCACATCTGTCCTGCACCCCAAAGGACCTACTCAACCTCGCCCCTGTCATATGCGCTCAGTGAGTAACTTTGTACTGTATTAGGCTGAGCCTGGCGCAAGAGGAGGAAGAATTAACGCTACTCAGGGCATCAGCCAACAGACCCTCATCTATCTCCTCCCCAAGCTCCTCCTCCCACTTGCCCTTTAACTCCTCCACCGAGGCCTCCTCCTCTTCCTTCAGCTCCTGGTAAATCGCCGAAACCTTGCCTTCTCCAACCCATACACCCGAAATCACCCTGTCCTGAATCCCACGTGCCGGAAGCAGCGGGAATTCCCTCACCTGCCGCCTCACAAACGCCCTCACTTGCATGTACCTGAAAGCGTTTCCCGGGGGTAGCCCAAACTTCTCCTCCAGCGCCCCTAGGCTCGCAAACGTCCCATTGATGAACAGGTCCCCCATTCTTCTAATCCCTGCCCGATGCCAGCTCCAAAACCCCCCATCCATCCTTCCCGGGACTAACCAATGATTCTCCCGAATTGGGGACCAAACCAAGGCTCTCACCTCGCACCTGTGTCGCCTCCACTGCCCCCAGATCTTCAGCGTCGCCGCCACCACCGGACTCGTGGTGTACCTTGCCGGCGAGAGCGGCAGCAGTGCTGTCACCAGCGCCCTCAGGCTCGTGCCCACACAGGACGCCCTCTCTAGCCTCTTCCACGCCGCCCCTCTCCCTTCATTACCCACTTACGGATCATCGCCACATTGGCTGCCCAATAATAGCCACACAAATTCGGCAGCGCCAGCCCCCCACCTGTCCCTCTTCAGCGGTAGCTTGTCTATCCCCTTCCCTGGTCCCCTGAATGCACCACAAAAACTCAATTCAATTTCTGAGTATTCAGGGGTCAGTGAGAGTAAACCCATTAAACATTTCTGCCTCAGTCAGGATCACCATTTTATACAGCATGCAGTCTGCACTGTTATTTCATCTCTTGTGGTTCAACGCCTCTCATAGTCAATACTATGAATGGCTTGCTGTTGCTTACTGGTCATCTCTTGTATATCACAATACAGGAATCATGGGCGTGATCCTCCGACCCCCCCGGGTTGGAGAATCGCCATGGGTCGGTGTGAATCCCGCCCCCGCCGTCCTCCAAATTCTCCCGCCCCAAAAAATCAGCCCGGCGTGAATCGCGCCGCCCGCCTCAGAGAATGGCGGGGACTGGCGCGACTCATTGGACCCCGGGGCTCCACGAATTCTCAGGCCCGCGATGGGCCGAAGTCCCGCCCGTTCTTTGCCAGTCCTGCCAGCGTAAATTGGAGTAGGTCCCTTACCGGTGGGACCTGGCGGCGCGGGCGGGCTCCGGGGTTTTTGGGAGGGCGAGGGGGGATCTGGCCCTGGGAGGTGCCCCCATGGTGGCCTGGCCCGCGATCGGGGCCCACCGATCCGCGGGCGGGCCTGTGCCGTGGAGGCACTCTATCCTTCCGCACCAGAGGCTGTACCGGTCTGCCATTCAGGTGCGGAAGCGAATCCCTCTGCCCATGCGCGGGGATGACGCCAGCACATGCTGCCGTTCCCGCGCATGCGCCAACTCACACCGGCGGGCGGAGGCCCTTCGGCGCCGGTTGGCGTGGTGCCAAGCCCCTTTCTCGCCGGCCGGCGGGGCGCAAACCACTCCTGGGAGGGCCTAGCCCCTGAAGGTGCAGAGGATTCCCCACCTTTGGGCAGCCCGACGCCGGAGTGGTTCACGCCACTCCGTCCCGCCGGGACCCCCCGCCCCGCCGGGTAGGGGAGAATCCCGCCCCATATCTTCTTTGGGGCAGGATACCAAATATAGGTTCAAAGACTAGTCAATGGATAAACAGCCTGCGTGAAATTAATCATTCAGTCAGTTAAATTGACCACAGCGCTTTGAAAGGGATTCGCAAAGGAAATAACCAGCAGAAAACATAAGTGTCACTTGGTGCCAAAATGCATAACATGAATTTTTATAATCCTGTTACAAAGGAAAATTACCATGTTTGTGCTGCAGTGGATTTTAACACTGGCATTACAAATGAAAGAACTGAGTATCTCACTAAGTCTAGAAAAGTGAATTTTGAATTGTGTAGTTGGGATTCTTGTGATGAATTATAAATTACTTTCTCTAGAATTGGTAGTTGCAGTGTGCCTTTTGCTATTTCTAAAGCATATTTAGGTTTTGGGCAAATATCAGTGCCCATCAAGGCAAGGGATGTTTGTGGTATGCTGTCCTATTTTAAACCCATGTGTCAAGTGCTTCAAGCAATCCCCAAGTTTCGGATGAGTACATTCAGAATGCTCCCATTGTCCTGCCTCAGCTCAGGAAGCACCCTCTATTTCACCAGCATGGATTTGCATTTCCACACTTGCCATCTGGTGGTCTGAATCATATGACCAGTTTAGTAATTGGGCCAATGGGTAGCACTGCTGCCTAACAGCACCGAGGTCCCAGGTTCGATTCCAGCTCTGGGTCACTGTCCGTTTGCATGTTCTCCCCGTGTTTGCATGGGTTTTGCCCCCACAACCAAAGATGTGCAGGATAGGTGGATTGGCTACGCTAAATTGCCCCTTAATTGGAAAAAATGGGTGTTCTAACTTTATTTAAAAAAACAAGAAAACAAAAAAAACTAGAGTTTATGTTGAGCAGTTGAACAATACATACCAAAAAAGTTGCAGTTCTGATCTCCAGTCTTTGCTGATTTGGCTGGTCTCAGTTGGGATGATTATAGGAGACTAAGTGCTCGATGGGAGAAGTTTGCAATTCTATCACTGCCCAATGATCCCTGCAGAAAATGTGAACGTGTGAATATTGGTGAAAATAGAATTGGCCTCAACTCCCTCTGCATTTGATTAACTTGCTGGCATTCATTGTTGAGGCTTTAGGACAAGGTGCAGATGTGCAGACCACATATAGAACCATACCTTATGCCAACGTATGCTGCTGAGTGGAGTTGCTTTTCTTTAAATTAAAACAATTTTAGCTTTAAGAGTAATGCATAGAATCCCTACAGTGCAGAAGGAGGCCATTCAGCCCATCAGGTTTCCACCGACCCTCCGAAACAGCACTCTACATATGCCCACTCCCCCGTCCTATCCCCGTAACCCCACGCATTGATCATGGCCAATCCACCTAACCTGCACATCTTTGGACTGTGGGAGGAAACCGGAGCATCCGGAGGAAACCCAAGCAGACACAGAGAGAACGTGCAAACTCCAAACAGAGTCAATCACAGTCGGAATGGAACCTGGATCCTGATGCTGTGAGGCAGCAGTGCTAACCACTATGCTACCACCCTACCCAATGTGAAAATTACAACAAAATTCTTAAGTGGAATAAATTTGGACAACAATCTTCAGTTTTAATCAGTCTGCTAGTGAAGTTAATTTGGTACAGTTTCCGAAAGATGTTGGGGTATATTCCTTTCAGACCACTTTCACACATTTTTTAAAAAAATCTGATTTTTGAAATTGTGAGTGTGCATCTCTTGTTATTCATGATTTGGAAATACTTTCGAAGCTACATTACTTATCATTATGTAATTATGCATCATGTAAGGTTCGTTCCAATGATTTGAATAGGCTCAGTTTCCAGTTTGGTGTAACTATTTTACTGAAAGGCAAATCATCACCAGGACAAGTCATTTCATTTGAAGATATTAACTATAAAAATCTCTGAATGTACTTTAACATTATTATATAGTTTGTAATTTAAAAAAAATGAATTTAGAGTACCCAATTTCTTTCCAATTAAGTGGCAATTTAGCGTAGCCAATCCACCTACCCTACACATCTTTGGGTTGTGGGGGCAAAACCCATGCAAACAGGGGGAGAATGTGAAAACTCCATACGGACAGTGACCCAGAGCCGGGATCGAACCTAGGACCTCAGGGCCGTGAGGCAGCAGTGCTACCCACTCCACCACCGTGCTGCCGTATATAGTTTGTAATTAAGCATATACCACATTAAATATTAAAGCTATATTTGCAACACAACTAAGATGCTCACGATAGATTCCGTTGCACTGTGTAGACTTGAGGGGTAACCATAGTCTGAAGAAATCAAGGTAATGCAGCTTTCTTCTCATCACTGTAGGGAATACATATTATCTGAATGCTTCTCTTTGCTGTTTGACTTCCCTGTCTTAGTCACTATTTTTGTTTATCACTTTATTGAATTGTATTTTTGGGCAGTGCAGTGGTTAGCACTGCTACCTCACGGCGCCAAGGATTTGGGTTCGATCCCGGCCCCGGGTCACTGTCCATGTGGAGTTTGAACATTCTCCCTGTGTCTGCGTGGGTCTCACCCCCACAACTCAAAGATGTGCAGGGTAGGTGAATTGGCCACGCTAAATTTCCCCTTAATTGGAAAAAATAAATACATAAAATTTTTATTTTATTTTATTTTATTTCAAATTAATTGTATTTTTTAGTGTTAACTGTTACTCTTATGTCTGCTTTTGTTCTGCTTTTCTTCAGCCCTTTCTGTCCTCTCTTCCGTTAGGAAATTTAACTAAATTCAAAAGATCAATGTTGAACATACAATTAGATTGAAAAGTTGTCTGAGCTATTTTTTAAAAAAGTTAGAGTACCCAATTCTTTCTTTTCAAATTAAAGGACAATTTAGTGAGGCCAATCCACCTACCTTGCACATCTTGGGTTGTGGGCCGGGATCGAACCACTGCGCCACCCTGCTGACCCTCTGAGCTATTACTTTAATTTAGAATCTATACTCTTAGTATGAAAGATACCTATCAATATGGTGATAAATAATAAATCAATGATGCAATGTCTATCAGTAAAAGTACTGTACCCTTGTTTGCTCCTGAATAATAGCTGTATTGATAAGCAGCACTGATTTCAATAAAATTAAAATGCATTGTATTACACTTTTGGATACTAGTGAAAGTTAAACCAAAATGTGGTGGTGCTCTTAAAGGTGCAATTAATATTAGGTATTATTGTGACTGTCAAAAACATGAAGTAAATTCATTTTGTAGTCAGATGCAGAAAAAAGTAGCCTTTTGACCCTTTATCTTTTGAAATATGTTTTCACTTCATGTACTTAAATTATTTCTGCCCCAAATTCTGATTAAGTGCTTTACATTAGAATTAGAGGAATGTTTGCAACTATTACACATTTCTGAATTTGTCTTTTATTGGAATAAGCTGCAAACTTATGTAGTTTTTAAATGCAATATAGAAAAGTGACTTCAATCCTCGTAGGGGTATCTTGACAGCCCTAGATGGACTCGATCTCAATTTACATTGGTAATGATTACTCCTATTGCAATGAAAGTAATTGGAAAATAGTTCCTTCTCCTGGGGACAAAACATTGTTGAGTCATTCAGGACGTGAGGAGCTTACAGTACTTTACTGCACATCTTAGTCTGCAGTGCACAGTAGTGAAACTTGAAACAAGTTGATTTGCAATATGTCTCATTTGGTCCAGCTATTGTGCAAAGATATTCCTGTAACATGAGCTAAAATTGGGTTTTCATAGGATGATCCAAGAATCCCCACTGCCACCTGGCTGGGAGATGAAATACACAAGTGAAGGGGTTCGGTATTTTGTGGACCATAATTCCTGTTCCACCACCTTTAAAGATCCTCGAACTGGATTTGATTCCACATCTAGGTAAATATGCTTTATGTTTAGGATTATTGCAATTTTATTTTTTTGCACTGTGGCAAAAACATGGGAGATTACCTTTCCAGAATATTTGCATATAAATTGCAATGGTTCATTTTTATGTTTTGCATATAATCATATTTTGTGCTGTGCTGTTATTACCAATGGTAATTCATAATTTAATGTTAAAAGTGATCAGTGGCAAAAGTAATCTAATGTGCAGGTTTGGTGTTAATTCAGTTCCAGAAAGTTCAGCTTTGGGAGTTGAACTCCTTCAATGCAAGTATCTCAACCCCAGAATTGGAACCTTTACTCATGTCTAAATTGTCAGTTGACTGTTAGGCTTTGGTTTTCTTACTGAAGTGTCTAAAAAAAAACACCAAACTTGAAACCCTTGCAAGATATCATAATCCATCCTCATTATGAAATAAAATGAAAAAAGCATGGACTACCCAGATCTTCATGTGTACAGCCATTATGCTTCAGAGGGTGAATACACTGAATTTTATTAAAAACCGAAAATGCATCTTTTCAATTTATCTTCACAATTGCGATGCAGTAAAAACACTTCCTGAAAATTGCTCATTTGATTATTTTGGTATTAATATTTTTGCTTTCAGAAACATCTGAGCAATGATATGTATCACAATTCAGAACTAACATTGCAATTCCTGTGGCTGTCCTTTCTCATTTCTTCTCAATTCAATGGACTCTTAGCCCGCATCAGGTTCCTCAGCTGGAATGCCAAGTAAACCACCTGCAACCCTCCTGATGCCTGTGCTGCAGTCGTAGAGACAGGTAGCGGAAGAACATCTAGATTTCATCCCGCTCCCCCCATGACTTGATATATTTCAATGGTCGGAGAAAATTATCTAGTCAGCCTACCTAAAAAATAACCTGATCTATGGTTGATGTAGATGAACATCTGGCATTGAGGGTATAAGGAGCTCATATGCAGCACATAGTGGGCTCTCCACAGTAATATGCTGACAATTTGTATGTGATAATATGGTGTAATAGAAGCAGGAATACCTCTCACTAACTAGTGCAAACACGTCAACTAAGTCTATAATACTGTGGATTTCGAGTAGTGTATTCCACTAATTGACAGTTTGTAGTGTTCAAAGGCATTACCTAATGTAACATAAAACATACTTGGTAAACATACTTCATGCTTTTCCCTCTAAGTGCATCCATTGCTTATTTTTAACATTTCATATTTTCACGATTTTAACTAAATTAACATGCATTTACATGTTTTTATGTATCACTCCAATAACAGTTAGAAATGAAGTACAATTCTGCCGTGTAAACATCTGAACATTGGTTACATACAACATTTGCTTTGCTAAGCAGAGTGAACTCCAGTTTGTTGTGGTAAAAGCATGTTAATCTCATTACAATACTTCTACTTTCTAATAACTGCAGTGCTAAAAGTGGCTCTCCGGCAGCATATGATCGAAGCTTTCGATGGAAGTATCATCAGTTCCGATTCCTCTGCCATGTAAGTATCATGCTACTGAAAGATAAAGAATTATAACATGTAAATTGTTAGGACAAAATTAATTACTGCAGTTAAACTCAACAAAAATTAATGATTGTAGCAGTACAATTTTAACTTGCAGTTTTTCCAGAAGGAGCAGACACTATCCCGACAAGATTATTCAGCTCATAATATGATTTTGTTTTTAAAGATACTTCGGACTTTGCATGGTATTTAACTGTCATCCAAAGTGACTTGTTTTAGTGACGATTTTGTTCTGGCTGTTAGAAGAGTAGAAACTGAGTCTTTGATTATAAAAACAAAAAGTGCTGGCAAAACTCAGGTCTGACAGCATCTGTGGAGAGAGAAACAGAATTACGTTTTCCAACACGCCTCCTCAATTCCAAAGAAGAGTCATATTGGACTCGAAATGTTAACTCTGTTTCTCTCTCTGCAGAGACTGTGAGCTTTTCCAGCACTTTTTGTTTTTATTTCATTTTCAGAGCACGCAGAGTATTTTGCTTTTATTTAACTGAGTCTTTGACTTGCGGTTTTATTCTATTTCATTTTATTTTGAAAATGGTGTTTACTTCTTGGATAACACACCTGTTAGATGTAGATAACATTTGAGGTAGAGGCTAAGTATTACTCCTCTACCAGATTTTAAAAATGATTTTTCATCGCTTTGTGAATGGAAGGAAAACTTATAATGGATTAAAGCAGAGATTTCACAGTTGAAACTGGAATTCGAGCACTGAACTTTGAACTCCATTTCTTTCAGGTAGAATTCTATTCATGTGAAGAAATTAAGTTATTTAAAATCCATGCCTTACTAACGCTTTTCTGTACACTGCAGAAGTAAGATCTCCTTGAAAGACCATGAGCTGGATTCTCCGTTTTCGGGACTATGTCCTCACGCCGTCGTGAATAGTGGCATCTTTTACAGCCTTGCAGGGGGCTAGCAGGCAGCTGTTGTAGAGCTCGCATGTCCAGCTGCCGATAGAGCCCCCCGCACGCCCGGGTCAGAGGCCGCGCATGCGCATGGCGGCGGCCTCCAGCCGACTTGGACCGCCTGCACACATTGCCCCCAGTCCCGAATGAGGCCCCCCCTGCCCTACGATTGGCCCGCCCCCGACTGCCGCCTTTTGAGTTTCCCGAACGGCAGGGCCACTGTCGGGAATTCAGCTGGTCGGGGACGGAGAATAGCGGGGCGCGCTACAGGCAATGGCCTCAGGTGGTGGATACTCGGCGCGGCATCCTCCCTGAATACGCAGCTTTTCGGGGGGCGGAGAATCGCGGAACCGGTGCCGGTCCCGATTTCATGCGTGAAAACATATTCTCCGCCCTGTCGCCGAACCCGATTTCGGCATCGGGGTGCGGAGAATCCAGCCCCATGCCTTTTGAACCCGCTTTTGGAGTTCTGTATATATAGCTAGAAATTTGTATATTTTTCTGATAATGGTGTTCTCATTTTTGGTGAATGTTGATTGTTATTTCAGTCCAATGCATTACCAAGTCACGTTAAGATCAGTGTCTCCAGACAGACGTTATTTGAGGATTCCTTTCAACAGGTAATAAACTTTTTTAAGACTTTTTATAAATATGAAAAATGCCAATGAAAAGATTTAAAAATATATATTTTTAAGACTTAAATGTTAGAAATAAAGTATTTCCTTGCAGAGAAATTTACAGATAGAACTGAAAACGTTATTATGTAGTCATTTTGTTATTCTACATTTGAAGATGCAAAGGTGTATAGGAGAGCTTTAACCAGCCTGCTCCCACCACTCCCATCACTGAATCTGATAAGCAGATAAGCAGAATCTGAAGAGACTTGCTTACTATGATGGCTTTGGGCTGCTAAATTATATCGGGGGTCACCAAATGACAGTTGCTGAGGAATCTCTCTTGAAAATATCATGTTGAGCACCCTTACAGTCGATTAGAATTTGGTATACTCACTCCTGAAGGGTCAGTTACATGACATCTTATCACGATGTCTAATCACATGACAATTCCATGCCGTATGCTAATGTTATTGCATTTTTGCTATCAGGTAAGGCCACATATCCTGAGCACTTCCCTCTAACTGTTTCATGAGAGGGAATCATTGCATTCTGTCTGTCCACATCTGGAACTTTTCTTCGTTGCCTATCATTCATATCAGAAATATCTGTCCATTTGTAGCCAGGTGCAGCTGCTGAAAGCTGCCTACTTCTGTCATCACTGACTAGTATGCAAGATCTCGTTTTTTGCTAACAATCCATGTTTAAGTTGTGGATTTATATATTAATTGGACACAGCATTATTTCTAACCTCTTTCATGCTATCAGCCACATTGATGCAGATATCAACATTTTTCCTCTCAAATTACTGCGTTTTATGAGTCAAATTTGCTTTCTCTTTGCTTTTGCTAGTCTGTACCAATACAGTTCCTTTGGTTCTCTGGTTGCTCATGTCTCCTCTCCATACTGTCAGCTTTTGATTTTGACTCTGCATCTCTTCAGATTTATCACTACTCTCATATCCTTATCTAAACAATGTGCGTGGCAAAATGAGGATGCTGAACAAAGAAAGAATGAGATGACACTCTCTCAATTGACTTTGGCCTTATTTGTCTATTTATCTCCTTTGCTTATTCTGTTCTGCCATGTGCTTTGCTTGGGTTAGAAAATATGTTAATTGGCAGCTAAACTTAGGCTGACATCTTTCCAGTGAATAATAGCTCACTAATAGAATGACTTGAAGCACTTTTTAAATGGTTGTACAATTGGTTACTGATCACATGCAGGGACTGAATTAACTGGGTTGAATTGGCACCGTCACTTCAACATTCTGGGTTATTTATCGTTAGCTCCTAATATTCAACTCACTAAAATTGAACACACAAGCTCAGCACATGCAGTTCCTTATATAACATCATCACCAATCATTGTGTGCGTGGGAATTTTAATCTTTTTATAAATGTAAAGTGACAGAAAAAGGCCCTGCATTTTATTTCTTAATTGATAAATGTTATTAAACTATTTTGCATCATTTAACATCCAGATAATGAACATGAAGCCATATGATTTGCGCCGTCGATTGTATATAATAATGCGTGGAGAAGAAGGTTTGGACTATGGAGGCATAGCAAGGTGAGTAATACTGCAAGAGTACAATTATTAGGGTGATACCTGCTGCTTTCTGCCCAACTGAGTCACAAGATTATGGTTTCAAGCCCAACTACAGACTTGAGCACACAATGAGGGATTGCAGAATTCACAAAAGGGTTGTTTTGCATTTGGATCATTATATTCAGGCCCTGTTTGCCTGTTCAGATGGATATAAGAGATCACAAAGCACAATTGAAGAATAATGCCAAGTTTGTGTAGTGCCTGGCCAATGTTGTTTGCTGAATCAGCATTTTTAAAAATTGCCTGGTCGTCCATTTATTTGCTTCTTGTGAGATGTGTGCAATTTGGTTGCGGTATTTGCCAATGCAACAAGAATTCATTAGTTGTGAAATGCTTTGGGATGGCCTGAAGACATGTAAGGCACAAAATAAATGCAAGTTCTTTCTTTAGGAATTACATTCTGGCTAAGACTGACACGAGCCGCAAATGTTCAACTGCTTGTTTAATGCCTATTTGTAGATTAATAAATATGATGATCCCCATTAAACCTCCTGCCCCTTACCTTAAATCTATGCCTCCTGGTCATTGATCCCTCCACCAAGGGGAAAAGTTTCTTCCTGTATACTCTATCTATGCCCCTTGTCCCTCATACTTTTATGCATCTCAATCATATCCCCCCTCAGTCTCCTCTGCTCCAAGGAAATCAAACACAGTCTATTCAATTTATCTTCAAACCTAAAACTCTCCAGCCTAGGCAACATCCTGGTAATTCTCCTCTGCACCCTTTCCAGTGCTATCACATCCCTTCTATAATGTGGATTCCAGAACTGTACAGCTCTAGCTGTGGCCTAACCAATATTCTATACAGTTCCAGCATAAACTCCCTGCTCTTAAACTCTATGCCTCGGCTAATAAAGGCAAGGATACCATATGCCTTCTTAACCACTTTATCTACCTTCCCTGCTACCTTAAGGGTACATGCACACCAAGGTCCCTCTGATCCATTGCAATTCCCAGGGTCCTGCCATTCATCATGTATTTCCTAGCCTTGTTTGCCCTGCCCAAGTGTATCACCTCACACTTATCTGGATTGAATTCCATCTGCCATTGATCAGCCCATCTATAGTTTCCTGTAATCTAAAACTATCCACCTCATATTCACTACCTCACTAATTTTCACATCATTCGCGAACCTACTGATCAACCCCCCTATATTCAAGTTTGAATCATTTATGTAAACCACGAACAGCAAGGGTCCCAACACTGATCCCTGCAAGACCCTACTGGACACAGGCTTCCAGTCAGAAAAACATCCTGTGACCATCACACTCTACTTCCTGCCACTCAGCCAATTTGAGATCCAATTTGCCAAATTTCCTTGGATCCCATAATCTCCCATGTGGAACCTTCTCAAAAGCCTTGCTGACGTCCAAGTAGACAATGTCAAATGCATTGCCCTCATCTACACACATGGTCACCTCTTTGAAAAATTCATTCAAGTTGGTCACAAATGACCTTCCCTTAACAAAACCATGTTGACTGTTCTTGATTAACCCCTGCCTCTCCAAATGCAAATTAATTCTGTCCGTCATAAATGCTTCCAATAGTTTTCCCACCACTGAAGTTAGACTGACTGGACTGTAGTTTCCTGGCTTATCCCTTCTTCCCTTCTTGAATAATGGTACCACATTGGCTATCCTCCAGTCCGCCGGCACCTCTCCTGTGGCCAGTGAGGAATTGAAAAGGACTGCAAGCGCCCCTGCTATTTATTCCCTTGCCTCACTTAAACAGCCTGGGATACATTTCATCCGGCCCTGGAGATTTATCTAATATTAAGCTTGCCAAACCACTCAGAACCTCCTCTGTCTGTGTTAATTTTAAAAATGTTAGCACAGGTTTTCTGCCTGATTTTTTATACCCACGTCATCCTTCTCACTGGTGAACACCAACACAAAGTATTCATTTAGAACCTTACCTATGTCCTCTGGCTCCACACACAAATTACCACTGTGGCCCTTAATAGAACATTACAGCGCAGTATGGGCCCTTCGGCCCTCGATGTTGCGTCGACCTGTGAAACCACTCTAAAGCCCATCTACACTATTCCCTTATCGTCCATATGTCTACCCAATGACCATTTGAATGCCCTTAGTGTTGGCGAGTCCACTACTGTTGCAGGCAGGGCATTCCATGCCTTACTACTCTCTGAGTAAAGAACCTACATCTGACATCTGTCCTATATCTATCTCCCCTCAATTTAAAGCTATGTCCCCTCGTGCTAGACATCACCATCCGAGGAAAAAGGCTCTCACTGTCCACCCTATCTAATCCTCCGATTATCTTGTATGCCTCAATTAAGTCACCTCTTAATCTTCTCTCTAACGAAAACAGCCTCAAGTCCCTCAGCCTTCCCTCATAAGATCTTCCCTCCATACCAGGCAACATTCTGGTAAATCTCCTCTGCACCCTTTCCAATGCTTCCACATCCTTCCTATAATGCGGCGACCAGAATTGCACGCAATACTCCAAATGCGGCCGCACCAGAGTTTTGTACAACTGCAACATGACCTCATGGCTCCGAAACTCAATCCCTCTACCAATAAAAGCTAACACACCGTAAGCCTTCTTAACAACCCTCTCAACCTGGGTGGCAGCTTTCAGGGATCTATGTACATGGACACCGAGATCTCTCTGCTCATCCACACTACCAAGAATCTTACCCTAAATGTACTTGTAAACAAATTAAGATTTTACTTTATTTTACCCGTCAGTATCCTTTAATGTCCCCTTTTTGCTCTCCCAATTTCCTTTTTACATTCCCTCTTGCACATTCTGTACTCCTCTAGGGCTTCTGCTATTTTGAGCCTTCAATATCTGCCATTAGCTTCCCCCTTTCTCTTTATCCAATGCTGTAGATCCCTCACTATCCAGGGTTCACTGGATTGGTTGGGCCCCCCTTTTTCTTCATTGGAACATGTGGACCCTGTACTCTCCCTATGGGCAAGATTTTACTTTTTGTTACTTTAGCAATCAAAGCAAACCCCATATAAATTAAACATGAATTAAACAGACCAATTCTATTCAATATAAACTATATATTACATTTTAAATAACCAACACAACAACAAAAAACTCATAGATTTATTAGGAGTTCCCACAACACATGGCACCACATGCAGCCACAAAGTCCTTCACAGCTTTGTCTTGCTCAGGTAGAGTTCAACTGCTTTTCTATACGCAGGATTTGGTCACCTCTCAAAAACAGCTTTACCCCATCTAAGTTCCATGGATATAGCTATCATCAAAATGGCACAGTTCTGCAGACCCGCCTCAGCCTGGTTCACGACAGCTTTCAGGTTTCAGTCATTTCAGCCGTCCCCCACACACAGCTTCCCACAGCCTGCCTGCCTTGACCTGCTGAAATCTGATCTATGAGAGCCATGTTCTTTTTCACAATCCAACTTCCTTCTCCTAGCAAGCTGACATCACAGTCTAATTTCCCAGAATTCTGACATCATAGCCAGGAATCTAATATTACAAACCTGAAGTCTTTGTTTCCCTTTCAGTTAGGGACTGTCTCAGTAGTACAGGCTTTTAAACCGAAGTTAATGCAGAGCACAGCTTGCACGCGCTTCCCCTTGGTCTTGAACAGCAGATTTCATCGCAATATCCATTTTTTTTAAACTTTAGAGTACCCAATTCATTTTTTCCAATTAAGGAGCAATTTAGCAAAGCCAATCCACCTACCCTGCACATCTTTGAGTTGTGAGGGGCAGCATGCGGCGCAGTGGTTAGCACTGGGACTGCAGAGCTGAGAGCCCAGGTTCGAATCCCGGCCCTGGATCACTGGCCATGTGGAGTTTGCACATTCTCACCCCCACAACCCAAAGATGTGCAGGTTAAGTGGATTGGCCACGCTAAATTGCCCCTTAATTGGAAAAAAAAAATAATTGGGTACTCTAAATTAATTTTTTTAAAATCTTTTGAATTGTGGGGGTGAAACCCTCGCAAACACGGGGAGAATGTGCAAACTCCGCATGGATAGTGACCCAGAGCTGGGATCGAACCTGGGACCTCGGCACCTTGAGGCAGCGGTGCTAACCACTGTGCCACCGTGCCCCCCCCCCCCATGTCTTCCTCTAGTGACCTCGGTAAACACTTGCTTTTCTCACTGATATACTAATTCGCATCTCAACATCTCTTCAGACATTTCCCTGTTTTATTTTCTTTTATCCCAATTTCATTTATTAATCTTAATTTTCCCCAATTCTTAACAATTTGACGGAATGTTTTCAGTGAAATAACTTGATGAAAGTTAGCTCCAAGCACCATGCAAGAATATTTGATAATGCAATGCAATATTTTCAGGTATTTTTTGCAATACATAATCACACACACCTAACAACTGAAATTGATGCTTCTCAAATTTTTGTGTCCAGATTTGGTTTAAGAGATGATATGAATTAGTTTTGAATGCAAAATATATAAATGATATGCAGTATGTTTAGTTTTGGATGTAAAAATGTACGTTAAACTCCAGCAGGTGTATTAAACCATTTTAAAATCTTCATGAAAAGTTGCAGATGATAATTAAAATTTTGATCATCATTGTGGTTATCCTGAAATTCATGAATTTAAAATTTCCTAAAATGACATGGCCATTAAAAGATAATTTTTGTTGATTTCATTACTGTATGTTTTTTATAATGGTGTAGCTTTTGATACAGACTGCTGGATAAGCTTCTGTTGTTTTTATGTTATCCTTTGTATGAGAATGTTGATTTGCAATTTTTCTATTCTTTCTTGGTGGATGAAGTGCCTGTAATTAGAGTCTCCATCATCGCTTCCTGCAGCCCCTTTCACTCTGTGACCTACCAGTGGTTTTACCCTATGGTAGGTTACGTCATGCTGTTCTACCACAGGGTAGAACCACGGACAGGCTGCTGAGAATCTTCCTGCATCAGTGAAAGCCACTTGTCTCTGTGCTGAGGTTCTTCCTTCATCTGCAATTGTTGTGCTGGACGTTAGCTGAAACTCTGTTCAGTTGATAGTTACATAATGATTATGAGCAAGTATAACTTGTTTGCAGAGAAACCTTTTCTATCTGGAGAATAGGTGGACTGAACAATATGCAGTATATATGTTTCTGTCAAATTAACATTTTAAAAGATCATTGTTGAAATCAAAGCAGTTTTTAACTTTGACATTTGTTTGAAAAAGCAAGTAATTATGATTTTATTTGTGGCTTTACCCTTTAACCAAATTATGTACCTATCACAGGCTTTAAGGTTCTGCTCAACCTCACAACCCAGGCTCCGTGGATTGGCCACACTAAATTGCCCCCTAATTGGGGGGAAAAAAAGAATTGGGTACTCTAAACTTATTTTAAAAAAGGTACCAATGAAGTTTGTCATCAATATTAAACCTGAACTAATTTCAATAAAATTCAACACAATAAAAACATGTGACATGAGTAGTGGAGTCTGAGTTCTGTCATGTCCCACACAGACTAATGGAAGAAAAGTCTGCTTTGTCTGTCGGTTGCAAATGTTCCATGTGAATTACATTTGTGCACCTAGTTCTAATTAATTCTGTTTAACCAGGAGACAGTACAGGGGTATGCAAACTGGGAAATATCACTTTCATTCAATAGAATTTTTTTTTTTTTCCGCTTGAGGCAGAGGGAATGAAATTTTACTATGTAGGTAAATACTTGTACCTGATGGGAAGTGTTTGATACTCCTAGAAGATGACTACTCACTGCAGGACTTTCAGCCTCTGACCTGCTCTGTATTTAAATGGCTAGTCCAGATAACTTTTCTTGTCAATGGTGGACCTACCCCCTCCGCCCCAGGATGTTGGCGGTTGGGTTTTAGCCATGTTAATGCCATTGAATGGCAAGCGAAGATGATTAGATTCTCTCTTGTTGGAGATTGTCATTGCTTGCTACTTGAGTGCTGCAAATGTTATTTGCCACTTATCAACCCAGCCTGAATATTGTCCAACCCTGAAGCACAGATTACTTCAGTTTCTGAGGAATCATGAATCAGTGGACATCCCCAGTTCTCATCTTGTGATGGATGAAGCAGCTGAAGGTGGTTGAGTCTAGATGGTAGTGGCGTGTAAATGTTTGTGAAGAGGACTTTGCAGAGTTGACTGGGCTGGGTTTGTTTGTGTCATTTCTGTGCCCAGGTCAGTGCCATGTGGTCCTCTGGCTTTTAATTCTACAACTTTACTGTGGAGACTTGGTACACAGAATGGCTTGCTGCACCATTTCAGAGGGGTGTTAAGAGTCACCCATCTAATATGATCTGTAAAATTGACTGTACTGATGTTTGGGCGGGGGGAAGGTAGCATTTATTTTTGCTTTTTTTCAATTTTTTCTCTGAGAATAACTTTTTAACTGTATTGCAAAAATTTTACATCAGATATTCAGAAAAGATTGGGAAGGGAAAAAGACAGGCAGGTAGCAGTCTGATTAGGGAAGACACTGTAGTGTTGGAAAGAGAGGATGTCCTTGAGATGGCAAGAACAGCATCAGTTTGGTGAAAGTTAAGAAGCCAAAAAAGGTATGGTCAATATTCAGGGGATATTTTAATGGCCTCCAAATAGTGAGAGAGAAGCAAATCTGCAGGACAATTACAGAATTGCGCAAGAACTATAGACTGGTGATTTGGGGGCACTTAAATTTCCCAAATACCGATTGGGATAATGTTCGCGTAATGGTAAGGGGGAGGGAGGAATTTCTGAAATATGTTCACGAGAATTTCCTTGATTAGTATATTTTTGATCCAGTTAGAAAGTAGGCAATGCTGAATCTGGTTTAGGGAAATCGGGGTGGGCCAAACTGACCAAATGTTTGCGGGGGAACAATTGGATAAGAGTGAGCATTGTATCATAAGGCTCACATTAGCAATGAAGAACAACAAACATAATAATTTAAAGTAGAATGTCTAAATTAGAAGAGTGCTAACTTCAGTAAGTTGAGAAGGGATCTGGACAGAGTAAAATGGAACCAAAGATTGACAGGAAAACAGTCACGGAACACCGGGCGATCTTTGAGGAGGTGTTTTGAGTATAAACTAGGTACATTTCAACAAAGGCAACAGGTAAGTTAAGCAAAGCCAGGGCTCATACGATGACAAGAGTGGAAAGAGAATATGATGAAACAAAAATAAGAGGATTTCTGATGCGTATCAGGTGAATACCTCATGGAGAACCAGGCCAGATACAATAAGTTGAGAGGGGCAGTGAAGAGGAAAATAAGACTGGCAAAGAGAGAATATGAGAAATTTGCAATCAACATAAAAGGGAGCCCAAAAGTAAATAGTAGGTGGGGTGGCATCTATTAGGGACCAGGAGGGTGATATATGCTGAGAGATGCAGGGTAAAGATGACTTTGTATCACGTTTACCGAGAAGGTGGAAGCTAGCAAAATATCAGTAGAAGTGGAGATGGTAGAAGTAACAAGTGGAATTAAAATTGATGGGAAAATGTACTAGAAAGGCTGACTTTGCTTAGAGTGGGTACGTCACTCAGTCAGATGGCTTGCATCCCAGGCTGCTAAAGGAAATAAGGGTGGAGATGGCGGAAGGACTTGCTGTAATCTACCAATTTTCCCTAGAATCAGGGAGGTGCCAGAGGATTGTCATGTGGCATATGTGACACTTTTATTCAAGAAAGAGTGTAAGGACATTCCTAGTAACTACAAGTAGGGTCAGTTTAACATCGGTGGTAGGTAAGGTTTGGAAACAATCAAGGGAAAGATCAACAAGTGCTTCAAGAGATTTAAACTAATTAAGGATAGTCAGCCCATATTTGTAAAAGGCAGATCATGATTGACTTCAGTGGTTAGCACTGAACTGCGGCATTGAGGACCCTTGTTCGAATCCCGGCCCTGGGTCACTGTCCATGTGGAGTTTGCACATTCTCCCCATGTCTGCGTGGGTTTCGCCCCCACAACCCAAAGATGTGCAGGTTAGGTGGATTGGCCACGCTAAATTGCCCCTTAATTGGAAAAAAAAAATTGGGTACCCTAAATTTAAAAAGAAATGATTGACTAACCTAATCACATTTTTTGATGAAACATCAGAAGGTTGATGAAGGGAAAGCAATGGCTGTTGGCTTATTTTGAAAAGTGTTTGTGCTACAGTAAAGATTGATTAACAAAATTGAGGCTTATGGGATATGGCCATCAAATATTGGGTGAAGGACAAAAACAGTGCATAATGAAAATGGATTTAAGGTTTGGACAAGGTTTGGTCTTTTTTTTACACAGTGAGTGGTTGTGACCTGGAACCCGCTGACTGCAAAGGTGGTGGAAACCAAGATGATGAATGATTTCAGAAGGAAATTGGATGGGGCCTAGAGGGATATAGACTTGCCGGGCTACAGGATGAAGCGGGGGTATAGGACTGACTATATTGCTCGACATGGAACCGACATGGCCTCATAGGGCCAAATGATCACCCGTTGTATGCTAATGACTCTGTGACTCTCTGAAAACTGATGATAGGATTGCCATTAAATTGCCATATGATCATTTCTGAATAAAGCGATAGAGGTGGCAAAATGAAGCCTTATTTGACCCACTGCTGGGAAATGACTGTTTCTGTCCATTGTTCATCAGCATCAGAAGTAGAAGAACAGCTTGTGATTTCTTGGCTGCAGAAGGAACAGTGAGATGGTGAAACATCTGTTTCTTTTCAATGCACAATCTTTGAATAACAAAATAGAAATTGTGTTTTGATTATTCACGCAATTTAAGTTGATAAACTTTCAAACATTTATTATTTGAGTTTACTATTGTTCCATAGAGAGTGGTTTTTCCTGCTTTCCCATGAAGTTCTGAATCCAATGTACTGCTTGTTTGAATATGCTGGAAAGAACAACTACTGTCTACAGATCAACCCCGCATCATCAATTAATCCGGATCACTTGACCTATTTCCGTTTTATTGGAAGGTTCATAGCGATGGTAAGTCTAGTGATGGAAGTTATTGAAATATTGAATGTGTACCTGCATGAATTCCAAATACCTTAGCCATTTCCAAAGTGCACATGTTCCATGTTGTATTAAAACGGTGTTTGGGAATTCAATTTGAGATCCATAACCTGTAAATTTTGATATTGGCTTAACTGAAGTTCCATTTCTGCCAACCTGAATGCGCGTCTGCCAGGAATACTTGGAAAAAGAGAATTTGTGCTTCTGTAATGCTTTCACAATCTATGCAAGCACCAAAGCATTTCGGAACCAATGGAATATTTTGGAAGAAATACTGTAACATAGGAAAAATAGAGAAATTTCCACAGAGCATAGTCAAATAATTTATTTTTTAATTGATCAATATAGGCCAGGGTATTCTTGCACTATTTCAGATATTGTCATGGATTCTTTAGGTCCACAGAGGGGTCAACATGGCCTGAGTTTAACATTTCAGCCACAAGATAGCACCACCAACCATACAGCACTCCCTTAGAACTGCAGTGCCATCATAGATTGCATGCTCAGAAATGGGGATTGAACCCGCAACCATCCTAGAAGTGAGAGTGATACCACTGAGCTGTGGCACACACTTAAATTTGGACTTCCAATATGTGCATTGTGATGCTGCTGAAATCAGTGTACACTATCCATAGGGGACTAACATAGAACATACAGTGCAGAAGGAGGCCATTCGGCCCATCAAGTCTGCACCGACCCACTTAAGTCCTCACTTCCACCCTATTCCCGTAACCCAATAACCCCTCCTAACTTTTTTGGACACTAAGGGCAATTTAGCATGGCCAATCCACCTAACCTGCACGTCTTTAGACTGTGGGAGGAAACCGGAGCACCCGGAGGAAATCCACGCAGACACGGGGAGAATGCGCAGACTCCGCACAGACAGTGACCCAGCGGGGAATCGAACCTGGGACCCTGGCACTGTGAAGCCACAGTGCTATCCACTTGTGCTACCGTGCTGCCCCTACGTTCTCCTTCTAGTTCTCCTTCGGCCCCCTAGCCCCCCCCCCCTTCTTTCCCCCACCAGAAAATATTGATGCCTCGATTTTATTATTCTCATCATTGTTTTCAAATCCCTCCATGACCTCCTTCCTCTGTCTCTGTAATTCCTCCTGTCCTACAAATCATTGAGATCTCTGTGCCTTCCAGTTCTGGCATCATTGTGAGCCGCCGATTTTTATTGCTGGTGGCCTTGCCTTTAGTTCCTTGTGCTGTGGAATTTCCTCCCTAAAGTTCTCTGCCTCTCGATCCTGCTCTTCCTTTTAGACATTCCTTGAAACCTACTTCTTTCACAAATTAGCTGTTCTAATATTTCCTCATGTGGCTTGGATGCCAAATTTCATTTAATAACACACAATGATGTGCTTTGGAGTGTTTTACGGTGTTAAAAGCTCAATATAAGTGCAAGTTATTTTTATTGTTGGAACATAGAACAAGAGTGGCCCATGCAGCGCCTGGAGCTTGTTCTGTCATTCAGTTACATCACGGCAGATCTGTACCTTATTTTCATCTACCATAGCTCTCAATACCCTCGCCGAACAAAAATGTACCAATCTCAATTTTATCATTTTGAATTGATTTTGTCTCAGCAGTTTTTTGGGCAGATTTCCGATACCCCCCCCCCCCCCCCCGTACAATTTGGTTCTAATTTGAAGGTTATATCCCATTGTTTGGGGTCCACCAAAGGAAATAGCTTATCTAATCTATCAATTCTTTTGGCCACCTTGAACATTTCAGTTGGAACACCCCATATTTTTCTTTATTCAGGGGAATACAAGCTTAGTCTGTACATCCTGCCCTCATAGTTTAGCCCTTTTCACCAAAATATTGGTCTGGTGAATATGTGCTGTCCCCACCCCAAGACTAATATATCCTTCCTGAAGTGTGGTGCCTCGAATTCAGTGCAGTACTTCCAGGTGATGTTTACACAGAGCACTGTTAGGATCTATATAACTTGTACTCCTTAATATTCTTTTTTATGAAGGCTAACATCTTAGGCTTTTCAATTATTATTTGTCCGTTCTACCAGGTTTTAGTGATTCTGTACTTGGTCCCCTAAATCTCTGCCCATTCACAGTTTCTCGTTCCTCGAAAGTGCACTAATTTATCTTTCTTGGGTCCAAAGTGGATGACCCCATATATTCCTGCATTGAACTCCCATCAACTGTAATCCTGCCCACTCACTTATCTAGCAATGTCCTTTTGTAACTTGTTCAATCCACCTACATTATTTACAGTGTTACATGACTTAGCGTTGTCAGCAATTTTATCTATGTGCCTATATTCCTTCATCCAAACCATTTATAAATACAATGAAAAGCTGAGGTCCCAGTACATATCTCTACAAGACACCACTAATCATGGACTGTCAATTTGACTACGTACTCATTATCCCTTCTTGTTGTCTCTAAGCTTCTAATCAATTTCCCATCCAAACCAATAGATTGCACCCAATTTCATACATGCATTTTTGTTAACAGTTCTTTTTGTCAAATTTGGTTGAATGCCTTCTGGAAGTTCATATAAATAACATCCATAGACACTTTCTTATTTACTATATTTTAATGCTAATATACAGTTACTTCCTCAGAAAATTCAACTAGATCCATTCGAAATGATATCCCATTTGAGATCCATGCTGGTTCTCTCTCATTACCTCATTTTGGATAATGAACTAATCAAAGATCTTACATCTGGTATTAAGACTTTGTCTGGCATGAAATAGGATCTCAGAGGTTTTATTGGAAGATGTGGGTGCATTTTTTCCAATTATTCCTTGTGAGTACCTGGAGGTCCTGCTGGTTGCCACTTGCAGCCTTCTCCAAATTTCCTTGTGAGCTGTAATATGAAACCTTATTTTGACTTGGTTTGTTTGTTTTGTTTACTTCTAGGCTCTTTACCATGGTAAATTTATCGATACAGGATTCACATTGCCGTTTTATAAGCGGATGCTTGATAAAAAGCCGACAATGAAGGACTTGGAATCAATTGACCCAGAGTTCTACAATTCTCTACTGTGGATCAAGTAAGTATAACAATATATTTGAATGTGTAAGCATAATGTGTTTGATTGTAAAATGACTCAAGTACGTATTTTATTGTTAATATACAGTTAACCCTCTCGGCCTACTGAAATTGATCATTTTAATTTTGTATTTCAACTGGCCTCTTAATACAGGAAAAAATGTTTGGAAATAGTGTGATAGGGTAGTGATGCATACATTTGTAATTGTTTCTCAGGAAATTAATGCAAAATTGAGGACTGGCTGGTACAGATAATTGTGCGAAGCTAAACTTATTAGGTTATTTGAATGTATTTAATTTTCCTCCTTTTCAGGGAGAACAATGTAGAAGAGTGTGGCTTGGATCTGTATTTTGCTCAGGATATGGAAATATTGGGGAAAATTACAACCCATGAGCTGAAAAAAGATGGGGAAAATATTATGGTCATTGAAGAGAATAAGGAGGAGTACATGAGGTTAACAATTCTAATTTTTTTTTGCAATTTTAATTTAGAAATCTGTAGACATGTTTATTTTGTTATAGCCCACAGTAGGAAAACAATATACCAGTCAAATGTGGAAATTGTTTTCATAAATATAATTATCTATTTGCTTCTTCTGTTAGTGATGTGGAAGTTTTGTTCTGTATCAATATTTAGATGATGTGTAAACTTCTTGTCTGTCACAGTTCTCTGCTAAGCTTTAAGTGTCAAACTCAATTTTCAGTTTTGTACTTAAAGAAAATAATTAAAAGAAAGCTTCAAGGAGCACAGGAGCAAGACACCTGCAATCTCATTACAGGCAGTTGAATTAATCCAGTATTTACTTAGCAATACTTTGTAGCCTTAAAGAGGCCACACATTTTGCACCTTACATGGTATAATAAATCCTGACCTTGTAGAACTCATCATTTGATCTACTGTGAGCAATGATATTGGCTAGTTGTATATTAAATATAGCTCATACATTAACTGCCATAAAACTCTCTGTGACATGCACTGATTGTTACATTTCAGCATTTCACTTTATGGACAACATTTTTGATTGGCATAAATTTATTGTCAGTTAAATGAGCAACAATTCAGGACCCTGAGACATGAGCACCAAGGACAATCTATTAATTTAAAAATGTGGAAAAGAAGCCAAACAAATTGTTGTAAAAAGCTGAAGCGTTCAGCTGCCATATTTTTTCTCACAAAACCACTTGTAAAAATTTACATTTTGAACATACCAAAAAATGTTACCTTTTTTAAATTAAAAAATATTTTTTTGAACTTGATAACCCTTTTTTAAAACGTGCTAAACATTTTATTTAGATCAATGTCTCACCCTACCAGTTTTGAATTTTAAGTTGTTAAATCCAGTCCTTGTCTGTTTTCTGATAGTTAAGCACGAACCTTCTGACCAAGTGATTGCCATTTAATGTTGTAAAGTTTCATAGATTATCATAGAATTTACAGTGCAGAAGGAAGCCATTCGGCCCATCGGGTCTGTAGAAGCCAGGTATTTCAAATACAACTAGTATAGGTAAAAGATAGCTGTTTAAGCATAAATGTTGAGCCCCAGTTTTTAATACCCATTTATACAGCATAATTCACTTATACTGAAGTCCGTTGTTCTGGCAAATGCATATTTTCAAAGACAGTGTGACATTAAAAAAAGCACAGTTGCAAGATAATTTGACACTGTCTTGTGCTAATTGTCAAGGTCAAGGGATTGAATACACAGCAACATGAAGGCACCATTGTTCACAATGCAGATAACAGCTGGGTCAGAAAAGCTGATGTTGCACACTGAAGATGGACGGCTTGCCATCAAATCAAATGTGTTTGAGTCTAACCCAAACCAATTAGGATTATATCGGGGTGTAATTAGATGACTTAAGACAGATATGAAAGTGTATAACTAAAAAGTTTCTCCCCGCCATTTTGGGTTTTGTTGTCTTTGTGAGTATTGTCTTTGTAGGTTAGGTTTGGTTTTAGTGTTTAGTTTAGTCAGTTTTGTCCTTTATAGTCTCCATTTTAGAGATGTCTTTTGGGGGTTCTGTCAGCCTAACAGTCTGTGTCAGTGATGTTAGTCCACTTTTGACTTTGAGTTTGAGTTTAGCTGAAGATTAGCTTTCTCTCTCTTTTCATGTTTCATTGCCAGACTTTGACCTTTTAAAAGTTACTTTTGAGCTGTCTGCCTAAGCAAAGAAAGATAATGTCTGTAATTCTCTGAAAGCTCCGAATTGTCTACGAATTGCCTTTTAAATGACTTTCAAATTGTAATCAAGCGACTACAAATAAAACAATTCTTTTTGGCACCTGAGGAGTTTATACTGCAAATTTCTGCTGAGTTCCAGTATTCGCAAAGTGCTACTGATAACCGAATAGCAGAGATGATATAAATTCCTTCAACTATACACAGTCGAATAATACAAGGAATCGAACAACTTAACACGGTCTACAAATAGTACAAATCTTACAACTTGTCGTATTGCGCCAGGACTTGATTCATCAACTAAGCTTCCCCCAAACTTGGCGTAGTTCGACAGGTTAAGATCCCATAAATTATAGATTCCTTCAGGGTCTGCACCGGCCCTTGGAAAGTGCACCTACTTAGGCCCACACCTCCACCCTAGTAAGCCCACCTAATCTTTATGAAACTAAGAGTCAATTTAGCATGGCCAATCCACCTAACCTGCACATCTTTGGACTGTGGGAGGAAACCAGAGCACACAGAGGTAACCCGCGCAGACATGGAGAGAAAGTGCAGACTCCGCACAGACAGTCATTCGAGGCCGGAATTGAACCTCGGACCCTGGAGCTGTGAGGCAGCAATGCTAACCACTGTGCCACCTCTATAAGTTATTTGCCACTGTAATTTAAAGTTTGGAGAGTGTGGTTGGTTATCAGCATAATTGCTTTATGGATCACTTCACTTTTATGGCAGTACTCCAGATGGGATTACTGACTTGCCTCACCCTACTATTTCTCTCAGCCAGTTAGAATTGGTACTGGCAGTAGCAATGGCGCCTTTGTATACCAAACTATACAACCAATCACAGATGGTCATAAAGTAAATTCACAGTAGAAATATAGTCAGAAATTTGAGCTGATGTTGAGCTTGTATCTTGTATAGGCGTGGCTGAATCCAGATTATTCTGTTCAGTTGTCATCTTCGTATTACAGGAAAGATTTTAAAATAGTGAATCTGAGACATGTTAGGTTTCTGAGGAAAGTGGTTGCCTTTGTACACAAATCACAAAGTTGACATGGAATTACAGCATGAAATGAGGACAACTATTGATTTGTCGGACTTTATTACAGAGATTTATTTGAAAGGCTTGATACTCAATTGTTGAGTATATTCACATTAGAGATTGATATACTTTTAGATGCTAAGGGAATCGCAGGATATGAAACAGCGTAGTTGAGGTACAAGATCAGCCATGATCTTATTGAGTAGCAGAGTAGGCTCAAGAGTCAAAATGGACTACTCCTGTTCCTATTTCTTATGTTTTTTACTCTCAAGAGAAGAGGGGTTAACGGGGGCATTCTGATGAATTTAGATCCAGCATTTGAGAATTAGACATCATAGTTTAGGGCTAAGGTTAAGGGCTTTTGAAATGAGAAATGCTGGCCTAGTGTTTCAATTGGAGGATGATAGAATTGTGGAACAGCTTACTAACAGAGGTGATCGATCAAAAAATTTAATTTTTCAAAAAATACATGAATTCCTGCTATGAAAGCAAAAATAAAACTGTTAGTTCTTGGATTATAATTCAGTGCTCGACCTGTTCTCCAAGTCAATCCAACTTTGCCCTCAAAGCCTTGTTCCTCCTCCACCAGCAACATCTCAGCTTCCAGCGAGGCGACTGTATCACCATGCCATGACAAGGCCGCCTCCACACCTTTCAATACCTCTCCATGCTCCTTCACCGCCTCTGAGGTTTTTTCCAGCTTCTCCCATTTTGGGCCAGGTGCCTCCTTAATTGACCGCTTAAGGGTTTCCATCATCACCCTGCCCTGCACCTCAAAATGCTTCGTAAGCTGTTCTTCAAACTCCTGCGCAATCACCCAGTCAGCGTTTCCACTGTGATATGAACCGGGTTCGCAACCTTCCCTCCTGCTGAGCTCAGCGGGTATTCTGGCTCCGTTGAAGGATTACCCCCTGTAATCTTCTTGCCACCAATCTTCTTCATAGATTTCAACATATTTTCGCCGACAAATGCCTTATCCCATATAAAGGGCGGGTTTTGACAACCGAAAGCCCTGGGAATCAGGATAAAAAGTCCAATAAACAAAGACCATGGCGGGAGCTACCTTATGCGTGACCTTCTCCTACCTGTCGCCACCGGAGGTCCTCTTGATCAAACTTGACTATAATACCTGCTACTGTAAAAAATATATACTTTTGACAATGCACTGTACAGTGCTCTCTCTTCATACAATTCCATGTGTTCCTTTTTAAAAGCGCCACGCCAGGGCACTGGGTGGAGAGGCTGCTCTCCATCCCAGCAGGATCCGCCTTCGGGCGATCAACGAGGCGAAGGCTATGATATCTGCCTCCGCTCCCGTTTCCAACCCTGGCTGGTCCGACACCCCGAATATGGCCTCCTGGGGACTCGGGTCCAGTTTCACGCGCACCACCTTGGAAATTACCCTAAACACCTCCTTCCAGTACTCCCCTAGCTTTGGACAGGACCAAAACATATGAACGTGATTCGCGCCCCCCCCCCCCCCCCCCCCCCCCCCCCCCCCCCCCCCCCCCCCGCTACGCTCACACACACCCTCTACTCGTTCAAAAATCGGCTCATCCTCGCCCTCGTGAGGTGCGCTCTATATACCACCTTCACCTGTATCAGCCCCAACCTCACACATGAGGTGGAGGCATTCACTCTCCGGAACACCTCACACCAGACCCCCTCCTCTATAACCTCTCCCAGCTCTTCCTCCCATTTTGCTTTGATCCCTTCCAGTGGTGCCTTATCCTCTTCCAGAATAGCTCCGTACATCACTGACACTGCCCCCTTTTCCAGTCCCCTTGTCATCAACACCTCCTCCAGCAATGTGGAGGCCGGTTCCTCTGGGAAGCTCTGTATCTCCTTCCTGGCAAAATCCCGAACCTGCATGTACCTAAACACTTCTCCCTGCTCTAGCCCATACTTTGCTTCCAGCTCCCTCAATCCTGCAAACCGACCCCGAAGAAACAAATCTTTTAGCGTCTTAATCCCCTTCTCTTCCCATTTTTGAAAACTTCCATCCCATCTCCCTGGCTCAAATCTGTGGTTCCCCCGAATCGGCATTTCCCTTGACCCTGAACCCAACCTGAAGTGTTGGCGAAATTGCCTCCAGATGTTCAATGAAGCTATTATTACCGGACTCCCTGAATATTTCCCCGGAGCTATCAGGAGCGGCCTTGTTGCTAGTGCCTTCAGCCCCGACCCCCTGCACAAACTCTCCTCCATTCTGACCCACTGAGAATCAACCCCTCTGACCCAGCTCCGCACTTTCTCCACGTTTGCCGCCCAGTAGTAGTACAACAGGTTTGGGAGACCCAAACCCCCTGCCTGCCTTCCCCTCTGTAGCAGCACCTTTCTCGCTCTGGCCACCTTCCCTCCCCATATGGATGAGGTAATCCTTCCCTCAATCGCCCTGAAAAAAGACTTTGGCAGGAAAATCGGTAGGCATTGAAAAATAAACCGGGATCGCGGCAACACATTCATTTTAACCGCCTGTACCCGACCCGCCAGTGACAGAGGAAGGCCGTCCCACCTTGCCAGATCGGCTTTCGCTCTCCCCACCAAACTAGTGATGTTGTAACTGCGAAGCCGCCCCCACTCCCGGGCAACCTGCACCCCCAGATACCTAAAATGAGTCCCTGCTCTACAGAATGGCAGCCCCCCCACCCCTGCCCCCACCCCCGGCCGAGACACCACAAAGTACTCACTCTTGTCCAGGTTCAACCTGCACCCTGAGAAAGACCCAAATATCCGCAATAGCTCCAATATTCCTCCTATCGACGCACTCGGCTCCAACACATAGAGCAGCAAGTCGTCGGCATATAAGGACACCCTATGCTCGATCCCCACCCCCCCCCCCCCACCCCCGCACTATTCCTTTCCATGCTCCCAAACTTCTCAAAGCGATGGCCAACGGCTCAATCGTAAGTGCAAACAGCAGGGGGGACATAGGACATCCCTGTCTCGCCCCATGGTGGAGAGAAAAGTATCTCGAGCTGATATTATTTGTGCGACACTCGCCTTCGGTTCCTTATGTAATAGCTTTACCCAGTTCACAAACCTTGGTCCAATCCCAAACTGCTCCAGCACTGCCATCAGGTACCCCCATTCTACCCGATCAAACGCCTTCTCGGCGTCCAATGCCACAACTACCTCTGTTTCCTTTCTTTCCGCCGGTGCCATAACAACGTTCAAAACCCTCCTAATGTTCGAAAACAGCTGCCTCCCTTTCAGGAACCCCGTCTGATCCTCCCCTATCACCTTCGGAAGGCACTCCTCCAGCCTACCCGCCAGTACCTTCGCCAACACTTTGACGTCCACATTCAGAAGTGATATGGGCCGATACGACCCACACTCCGTCGGATCCTTATCTTTTTTTAGTAACAGGGAAATCGATGCCTGCCCCAAGGCTTGCGACAACACCCCCTTCACTATCGCCTCCTCAAACATCCCCACCATCAGGGGTGCCAACCTATCCTTAAATTTTTTATAATATTCCACCGGAAACCCATCCGACCCTGCCATCTTCCCCGACTGCATCCTCCCAATCGCATCCTTTATCTCCTGCTCCACTATTGCTCCTTCTAATGTAGCCCTGTCCCCCTCCCCTAGCCTCAGGTACTCCAACCCATCTAGAAATTCCTGCATCTCACGGTCTCCCCCGAGTGGCTCTGACCTGTACAACCTCTCATAAAACTCCTCAAAAACCTTGTTAATCAGCACTGGGGCCACCACCAACTTCCCTGCCCTATCCTTCACCTGAAGAATTTCCCTTGCCGCTGCCTCCCTCCGGAGCTGACCTGCTAACATACGCCCCGTACACCGCTGACACTGCCCCCTTCTCTCCATGTTCATAAACTGCACCCCTTGCTCGTCTCAGTTGGCGCACCGCCTTCCTGGTGGACAGTCGGTCGAAGCTCGCCTGTAGTTCCTTCCTCTTTTCCAGCTTCGCCGGGTTCCCATCCTCTGCATTCCTCCTATCTACCTCCAACATCTCATCTATTACCCTCTGCCGCTCCAACCTCTCCTCTTTATCCACCCTGGCCTTAAACAAAATTACCTCACCTCTCACCACCACCTTTCGAGCCTCCCAGACGACTACCTTTGACACCTCACCCGTACAATTGAAACCTACATATTCCTTAATTACCTTTTCAATTTTCTCACAGAACACTTGGTTCCCCAAAAGCCCCACATCCAGTTTCCACCCCGGTCTCTGCGCTGCCCCCTTCTCCAGCACCATATCCACCCAATGTGGAGCGTGATCTGACACTGCAATTCCAGAGTATTCCGACCCCTTGAGTCCAGCCAGCAAAGCCTTCCCCACCACAAAAAAGTCGATCCGCGAGTATACCTTATGGACCGCTGAGAAAAACAAATACTCCCGTTCCCTTGGGTGCAGGAACCTCCAAGGGTCCACTTCTCCCATTTCCACCATTAGTCCAGCCAGCGCCTTCGTCCCCCCCTGATGGGACCAGCGAGCGTGGCCGTGATCTGTCCAACCTTGGCTCCTGCACCAAGTTCCAGTCCCCCCCCCACAATCAGCTCATGCGTGTCCAAGTCGGGAATAGCCCCAAACACCTTCCTCGCGAATCCCACATCGTCCCAATTGGGACTGTATACACTTAACAGCTCCACTAATCTCCCCTCCACTGCCCCTGTCACAATCACATATCTACCCCCCTGATCTGCCACCGCCTTCTCCATCTGGAAGCGTACCCTTTTGCTGACCAGCACCGCTACCCCTCGAGCCCTTCCATCAAATCCGGAGTGAAACACTTGGCTAACCCAGCCCTTTTTAAGTCTCACCTGGTCCTTTACCCTCAAGTGAGTCTCCTGCAGCATTGCTACATCGGCTTTCAAACTTTTAAGATGTGAAAGCTCCCTTGACCTCTTGACCGGACCCCCTAACCCTCTCACCTTCCACGTGATTATCCTTACTGAGGGTCCCTCACCCCCCCACACCCCACCTTTCTTATCCAGCGTCACCATACCACCGGGCCCTGCCCCATAAGCCTGACCCGCCCCTGTCCATTGTTAACATCGAACCCCTTCCCCCCCCTCCCAAGAACCCCCTTCCCAAGAACCCCCCCTACAAAAACATCCCCCAACATCCATCCCTCCACCCCCTCTTGCTCGCCTAGTAGGCCCATTGAAGCCTGCTATTCAGGCTCCAACATCCGCAGTCCTCTCACCTCACCCCCGTTCACTAACTGCCTTTAGTTAGCTAGCGCATGTGGCTCCCCCCACCAAGACCTCTCGCCCCCTTCCGCCCAGTCCCAGAGAAAGAAACACCAAAACAAACCCAACAATCCAACCCCTACAATTCACTAACATAACATTTAACCGTCGCAACATAGAACGCCATTAACTTAAACTCCGTAACAATGCAAAGAGAAGTAAATTTCAATAATCAGTAAAAAGAAAGTTGTAACATTTGTACATTTTCCAGCCGCTCAAACACAGTCCACAGTCTCTCTTCCAGTTCCGCTCTTCACGTCTGTCCCAAGCCTTCTGCCCTCACGAACGCCTCAGCCGCCTCCGCTGTCTCAAAATAAAAGTCTTTGGCGTTATATGTTACTCTCAACTTCGCCGGGTACCCCACACCAAATCGCACCCCCTTCTTGTACAAAGCCACCTTCACTCGCCCAAACGCCGCTCGTCTTTTTGCCAACTCCACGGTCCAGTCCTGGTAGATCCAAACCGCAGTACCATCCCACAGCACCTCACGCTCCTGCTTCGCCCAGCTTAATACCTTCTCCTTCATGCAAAACTTATGGAAGCAGATAATTACTGCCCTTGGCGGCTAGTTCACTTTGGGCTTCGGCCTTAATGACCGATGAGCTTGGTCGAGCTCATACAGGGTGCGGCTCTCACCCTCCCCCATCAGCTCCGCCAACGTCTTAGCGAAGTATTGCGTTGGCCTTGGGCCCTCTGTCCCTTCGGGCAAGCCCACAATTTTCAAATTGTGCCGCCTTGAGCGGTTTTCCAAGTCTTCCAGCTTTGCTCGGAGTCCTCTGTTAACCTCCACCACCCTCCGCAGCTCGTCCCCCATCGAGGTGACCTGGTCGCTGTGTCGTGTCACAGCCTCCTCCACCTCCTTCATCTTCTTGCCCTGCTCTCGCACCTCAGCCGATGCCTTTGTCACCTCCATCCTCATCGGGCCGATTGCCTCCTCCAACAATGACCTCAACACGACCGCCATCTCTTTCCTCAAGACCTCCATGTGCCTCACCAAATGTTTTTCCAGCTTCACCGCCATCACCTCGGTCATCTTCTCCACCGTAAGTAGTGCGGCCCCGCCTTGCAGTTCGGCTTCCGCCAGCCTGTCAACACTTTTGCTCGTCTTCTCCTTCGGCGACGAACCCGCGTTTCCTCCTTTCTTCGACGCTGCTCTTCGCATCCTTTAGCGGCTTATTGTTTTTTATCTTCTTTCCTTTCTCCTCTCTCCCCCTTCACCCTCCTGCCCTTCATCAATCTGACATTCTTCTTTTTTGAAACAAAAAAGGGGGGGAGAAAAAAAATACTTTTACCAAACTTCCTTAAATCTTCTTTCTTTCTCCTCTGCATTCACCTGGGACCAGGCTTCAACCTTCTTTCTTCTTCCTAGGTGGGAGCCATCTGATGTGGAGCACCCTCCCTACATGGTGCCCTGACCTCGGCCTCCTCGTAGCTCCGCCCCCGCTGCTCTGACCTGCCGCGCCGGGCCCGGCGCCTCAGGCCCCCGCCACCTGACACCCGCGCAGGATTCTTCGCCAGTTTTTAAACCGGCCCCACTGGCTGCTCGTGGCGGCCCTAAAGGCCAACGATAGTCGGGGGGCGCGTGAAGACTCGGGGATTTCCCCGAAATCGCTGCGAATCGCGGCCATCGGCGGGAGCTCTTGTTGCTGCGGCCGCCCTGCTCGCCCACTCCACCGGAAGTCGATACTGCAATTTTTTAAAGGATCCGTTAACATTGGAAGATTGAGTGAATTGACTTTTTTCTTTCGATTGTTAGGTGTTCTTTTATTTTGAATGTTGTTGATTATTTCAGAATGTTGTGGATTGTCTCAGCTGCTGTGATGGAATTGATCACAAATGTCAAAATGCGAGCAGAGTTTTCAGAGCAGGTTGTTGGATGCGGATCGGCCTAAAGCGTCCTTGGTGAGAACGAAAAGAATTATTTTTTTAGCTATTTAGTTACAAAACATCAACCAGGCAGGGGAATACCTCAAGGAAGAGCTGTGCAATTGTAACTGTGGATGTATGTGCTTTACTGAGTTCTCTCTTCACTTCTTTTTTATGTTTCATTTGCATCAGACAGATCTCTGGTCTAAAAAACTACTTTTCAATGTCCTAGAAATACTAAAGAATCCCTCACAAATTGACAAATCAATGAAACAACTTCTAATTCCATTAAATTAAAAATGTGTTTTTCAAACCATTGCCTTAGAAGGACCTATCCTTCATTAGTTTAAAAAGTGCATGTCTACCTGCATCAGTCACTATCAAATATTTCCAATAATTTGCATTCAGATGATTTTTTTTTAACCCTTAGGTTGCTGACAGACTGGAGATTCACTCGTGGAGTTGAGGAACAGACCAAAGCTTTCTTAGATGGGTTCAATGAGGTTGTACCCTTAGAATGGCTGCGCTATTTTGATGAAAAGGAACTAGAGGTAAAAATTCCATATTGCAGACTGCCTTACATAATATGATGCAAGATGCCTAAAAGGAGAATAGTAAGCAAAATAAATCGATCCCATCCCTTGGTTAAATTTATGAGAATGGAAACATTTTAAAATCACTCTCTGGTGAACAGGTTTGAAAGAGACCACTCAAAATCTGTGCGCCGATGCACCTTTTTCCTGTGACCTATTTGACATTGCTTTAAAACAAAGTAACCTTTCAGTTCATTTCATTTCCATAGATTATTATAATTTAAGATTCAAACGTGACATGATATTTTGATTTCTCTCTGAGTAGGCAGTTTCCATATCAACATGAACTCTTGTATTGTTCAGGACATTAACTATTCAGAGTGGAGGGTGGACTCAGAGTTGTTACCTGTTGGTTAGACTAGTCAGGAACAGGTCCCACACCGGTGCACGGGTTTCTCAGCAACGACGGGTGCAATCCCGTTGACAACGGCGGTGTTAGCAATCCCGCTGGCGGGCTGCCTCTGCCGCTGAAAAACACGTGGCAGGTTGGTTAATCCCACCCAATATTTTCTTTGTCCCATTAAAAGACATGTGGCGGGATTCTCTGATCCTGAGGCTAAGTGTTGACGCCGTCGTGAATGCCATCGCCGCTCCAGCTGCCGATCCCGGCGTCAGATGGGCGCCGAGGGTCCGCGCATGCGCTATGGAACCAGCGCGATCTCCGCGCATGCGCGGTGTCTCCCTTCTCCGCGCCGGCCCCAACACAACATGGCGTAGGGCTACAGAGGCCAGCGCGGAACAAAGGAAGCCTCCAGCCCGAGAGGCCGGCCCGCCGATCGGTGGGCCCCAATCACGGGCCAGGCCACAGCAGAGGCCCCTCCCGGGGTCGGAGCCCCCCTTCCCCTGCAACAGGCCCCCCCACCGGATCCTTCCACGCCGAGGGTAAGACCAGGTTAGAACGGCGCTGGCGGGGCTTGGGTTTTTGATATGGCCGCTCGGCCCATCCCGGGCGGAGGATTGCCCAGGAGGGCCCCGTAGAGCGGCCCCCGACCGCGCCGGCGCCAACAGCACCAATTCTCCGCTCTCTGGAGAATCACACGTCGGGGTGGCGTGGTGCGATTTGCGCCGGTCGCAGCGATTCTCCGGCCCGGCCCCGGGCTCAGAGAATCCCGCCCATGGAGTTTCAGCCAATGTAATGTGGAAAAAAAATGAAAGCTTCAAACAGAAACTTTGATCTGAAGGAGGTTGATGAATATGAGTGAAGTCATCCACAAAAAAAACCTAAATAAGTTGGCTGATGAGCAGAGAAGGTTATTGCTATGAATAGGAACAGTGGGAATTAGGGGGAACTGCTGTATTAATAGAGAAAGACTCAGATGCCAAACCATTAAGCACAAAAGAAAAATTGAACAATTTGAGGGGCAACTCTAGCATTTGTGGGAGATCATATAATGGCAAAGTGTTTAGATGTGGATGGTGCCAGACTTACCAGAAAGGGTAATGATGGATGAGTCATCTAAGTGTTTAAGCAGATTTCCAGAAATGGATAAAATGTGAATAAGATCATGAGTAGAGTAACTATTTCAAAAGCCACACTGTCACAAGGGAATAACAAGCCTGTAGTCTTCAGGATCAGTCTGCTGCATGGAAATGGTGCAGTTCCTGTCAGCTTCTAACACATTGGAACAGAGGGAATGCTAGTTAAGCATGTGCTCTGATATATCATGGATACTTATTGCCTGCTGGAACATTTTTGACACTCATAAAATGCTGGAAGCAGTTTAAGGTGTTTTCCTGGGTCTCCTGTCTCCAGAAAGAACGACCATTACCAGCAATTGGAGAGGCAGCAGGAAAGATTGCACAAGCTAACAGGCAGGCTGTGCATTGATGGAGCCTGATGGTCTTCCCATCATCCTTTTTGTATGTTCATCTGGATTAGGCGAGAACTTTCAAAATGGTGGACAACTTGAAAGTGAATAGCAGCCTCCATAACTTTAGAAAAAAATAGTGCAAGGATGATTAGTTTGAAGGGTAAAGAAAATTAGCTTTCTTGAGGTTGGACCTTAAATCTTGGGTTTGAATTTCTCAGTAGGGCTCACTATCTCCTGACCTTTCACTTGAGGACTGCATTTGTGTTATCTCATCCTATCTTAATTAGGTTCAGCTGGGACCCTTTCCTGTTGGAATAATTGCTAATTCTTTTGGAATCTGGTGTAACATTCCTGGACTTATCAACATACCAAAGCACAACAAATCATTGTATCTTGATAGAGCCATGATTTTAAGTAGATACTCAATAAATAACTTTAAATTTCTAGAGATAAGAATTTTTAGCTTTTTGGCCAATTTAAAAAAAAAAAAAATTCTCCGCAGCAAATGGTCACAAGAAAGCTTACTTCAACCCACTATTAAGGAACATTGTACTTAGAAGCATGAGGAGACTCGAGCTTGCTCCATCATTCAATAAAATCATGGATCATCTGGATGTGGTCTCACCTCAACTTTACCTTTTATTCTAAACTCCCATTCTCAACCATGTTCCGTAAATATTCATTATAATTAAAAGTGGTGTTGCTTTCCTGTGAGCTCCAAAGAGGTTTACAGACATACGGTACAATTGTAAAATTTTACTGCACTGTATTATTCCATAGATCAATCTGGTCTATTGCATTTGCTCCTCCCAATGCGGTCTACTCCACATTGGAGAGACTAAACACAGACTGGGTGACTGCTTTGCAGAACACCTCCGGTCCGTCCGCAAGCAGAACCCAGACCTTCCTGTCACTTGCCATTTCAACTCACCATCCTGCTCTCATGTCCACTGTCCGTCCTTGGCCTGCTGCAACGTTCCAGTGAAGCCCAGTGCAAACTGGAGGAACAGCACCTCAACTTCCGATTAGACACCTTACAGCCTTATGGACTTAACATTTGAGTTCAACAAATGCAGACTGTGCGGGGCGGCAGGATGGCGCAGTGGTTAGCGCTGCTGCCTTACGGCGCCGTGGACCTGGGTTTGATCCCGGCCCCGGGTCACTGTCCGTGTGGAGTTTGCACCCATTCTGCACATTTTATTTAAAAAAATAATGTGTTAGTTAGTTGAATTCGCTCACTGTGTTCTTGTTTTTTTTGGAATCTTTTGTTTTTCACCTTTTCACTCTTCCTTCAATTGCAACTTCAAATTATTTCCTCATCAGTCAGGGATTTTCTACCTACTTTGTAATCCATTATTTCCTCTATTTAAGTTTTCCAATACTACTTTAGTAATAGTCTGGTGTATTATTTTTGAATCACTAGCTCTTAATATCCTGCAGCCCTCTGGAGCTTTTTGCGACCAAACCTACATGATTTTTCTTCCATCTGTTTAGCCAGAGATAGCAATTAAATACTTTCTCATTTATTTTAGCTAATGTTGTGTGGAATGCAAGAAATTGACTTGTCTGACTGGCAGAAGAACACCATCTATCGCCATTACACAAAGAACAGCAAGCCTATCCAATGGTTCTGGCAGGTGGGTAGCCCAGTTCATTCAAAAGGTCAAAGGAAAGATCAGAACTGAGAATACTTTTTGTATTGTTAAGGTTGGTTTCATAGCTGCTGCCCAGATGCAGTCTTACACTTTTGGGGGACCTGCACTTTCCTCTTTGCAGGGGCCCCCAAATGATGTTGAGCCCCACCCCCAATGACACCAAGCTCCACCCCCAATGATGTCAACCCTAGCCCTCAATGATGTCGAGCCCCACCCCCAATGACACCGAGCCCCTCCCAATGACACCGCCCAAATGATATCAAGCCCTGCCCCAATGATGTCGAGACCCGCCCGAATGGCGTCAAACCCTGGCCCTAATGATGTTGAGCCCCACCTCTAAGGACGCCAAGCACCGCCCAATAATGTTGAGACCCACCCCAATGGCTCCGAGCCCTGCCCCCAATGGCTCTGAGCCCTGCCCCCAATGACACCAAGCCCCAGCCCAATGATGTTGAGCTCCTCCCTAATGATATCGAGCCCTGCCCCCAATTTTGTCATGCCTTGCCCCAGTGTTGTTGAGCCTCTCCTACAATGACACCAATGCCCTCCTGATCCCGCCCACCCTCAGTTTACACAATACAAGGCACAGAAACCAAAATCACTGCTTGGGAAAGCTGTGATGCCGATGGATGATCAAGGCAAGCTGGGTATCATAAAAGATTATCAGAGAGAGAAATTACTGACACCAAAAGAAGCAGAAACTTCAACATACAAAAACAAAAATAAGGTGTTGGTGGCTGCCCAGCCCCCTCACTCTCAGCCCTGCCTGGCTGACTTCTGGATCGTGTTGTGTTGTCCCACTCTCGCTGGCCACTGCTCCCCGATTCCCTGAAACACAAGGCTGGCACTTGTCTGACCTCCTTTGCACCTCCTGACTGCTGCTCTGCTCACCTCTCGGCACTCACTTGGGTGGCTGGGCCTTGATCGTGGCCCTTGCCGACTGCATGTGCTCCTGGCTGGCAGCTGGCTATCAGGCCTGGCTTCTGCTCTCTCTTGCCCTAGCTGTCCGGTCCGGTTGCTACCTGGTCCGGCCCTCTCACTGTCAGCCCTGCTGCCTGGCTGGTCTCTGGTCGAGTCATCCCGCTTCCTCAGCACGGTAGCACAGTTGCTTCACAGCTCCAGGATCCGAGGTTCGATTCCCAGATTGGGTCACTGTCTGTGCGGAGTCTGCACGTTCTCCACGTGCTTGCGTGGGTTTCCTCTGGGTGCTCCGGATTCCTCCTACAGCCCAAAGTTTTGCGGGTGAGGTGGATTGGCCATGTTAAATTGCCCGTAGTGTCCAAAAAGGTCAAGTTGGGTTATGGGGATAGGGTGGAAGTGTGGGCTTGGGTAGGATGCTCTTTCCAAGGGCCAGTGCAGACTCGATGGGCTGAATGGCCTCCTTCAGCACTGTAAATCCTATGATTCCCACTGGTCACTGCTACCGTTTCCCTGAGACATGACGCCACCGCTTGCCTGGCTTTCGTACCTCCCGACTGATGTTCTGCCCACCTCTTGGCTCTCGTTCAGGTAGCTGGGCCTCGACCCTCGATGGCTGGATGTGCTCCTGGTTAGCTTCTGCCGCTGGCTATCTGGCCTGGCTTCTGTGCTCTCGACCTTGCTGCCCGGTCCAATTGCTGCCCAGCCCTCTCACCCTTAGCTCTGCCTGGCTGGCCTCTGGCTCTGGTCGAGTTGCCCCACTCCTGCTGGCCACTGCTCCCTAACCCCCTGAGACACGGCACTGGTGCTTACCTGGCCTTCAATGACCACGTGGGCTCCTGGCTGGTTGCAGCTGCTGGTTATCTGGCCTGGTGACCTCTGTTCTTTTTGGTTGCCCACCTGGCCTGACCTGGAGGTCAAGAGTCACTCCCCTCGACGGCCATTGGTCAGCGCCTCTTTGCCTTGCTGAAGGCTTCACAGGCTCGCGCTCCGATGTTAGGTCAGTAACTTCATGTTTGCCTCTGGCTGCCCGGCAGGCTGAGTGCCAGAAACCTGGCTCCTGTTTGCACCTTTACTCAATGAAAGTTCAGAAACTGCACACCAATTCCAGAGATCCATGTCTGAACCGCTCTAAGTAATTTTAATGTATAAAAAAAGATGCTTCTCAGTTACACATCAGGAAATAGATCCCGAACTATGAAGAGAAGGACTGGAAGAGGTGACTAATAATTTGATCAAACAGATTGGCTTTGTGAAGGTTTTAAAGGAGGAAAGTAAGATGGAGAGGTAGATGGGATTATGCTGGTAATTCTAGTGACTAGCTTCCAGACAGCAGAGAGCTGTGCCATCAATGAGAGGCTAAAGGAAAGGCCAGCTGAACTAATAGTCTTGATGGAGATTAACAAATGCATGAGTTCTTCACACTTGATTATCTCTAGACTCGGCTATTCCAACACATTCTTCGTTGGTCTCTCAAATTCTGCCCTCCGTAAACTTGAGGTGATCCAAAACTCTGTCCCCCATGTCTTAACTTGCAACAGGTCTTGGTCCCCTATTTCTCCTGTGCTTGCTGTGACCTGTGTCGGCAGGTGTCAAGCAGTGTCTTTAAAAATTTTCATCCGCGTTCTCAAATCCCTCCGTGGTCCCCTACCTCCCTATCTTTGTAACTTCCTCCAAACCCACAGTTCTCAAAGATATGCTCTCATCCAGGCCACTTGTGCATCCCCTATATTAATTGCATCACAGTTGGTGGCCATGCCTTCAGTCGCCTGGGCCGCAAGCTCTAGAATACGCTCCCTATCCCTATCCCTCTCCACCTCTTTATCAAGCTTTCCTCCTTGATGACACACCTTAAAATCTAACTATTTAATCCAAGTGTTTTGGTCACCTGACCATGTGTGTTTCAGCAGTTTATAATGCTGCTGTGAAGAGCCTTGGGATGTTTCATTACATTAAAGGCGCTATATAAATATAGGTTGTTATCTTTTTAAATGCCTCCCGTAAACAACCAGCCCTCTGAAAGAGACAAACTTTGAATACAACCACCATTTGTTTAATCAGCGTGATTGTGTCCTGCATGGGTCTGAGGGGCACCACAAAGAGTAGTGGAGGAAGGGTAACAGGCACATTTGGATGCAATTTATAAAAATCTCAGCATTAAAATTTGAAGACTTGTCCCAAAAGGACAAAACTGATATTGAGAATTGCATTTGGTGAGCAGCAGATCAGATAAAAGCTGGAAATTGGTGGTTTGGCTGAAGACACGAATGAGGCTAAACTGCTGTGTAGACCTTGTACAAACTGAACAATTGCTTTGTGCACAAACTGAAGAGTCCATAAATAGCGTAAGGCCAGCACTACGATTTTTCTATTTATATGACTGATGATTATTCACTTTGGGTGTGTTATTTGAAATACATCCCAGCTGTTCAGCCAAGCTGAAAAATAAATAAATGTATAATGATATTCTTTATTTTTAAATGACACTCATTTTACAACACGACAGGATGTAAGCAATGAATCCTGCTGCTGTAAATGTGTCACGCGTTATATAATATGAAAACTAATTATGGAAATCAAAGATGTAGGGTAAGGCACAAAAAAGGATTAAGATTCCCGAGCTATTGCTAAGTGATGTTACAGCATGTTTTATGACTAGGAATTGAGTTTACAGCTTTGTGGTTTCTTAATGCTACAGCCCAGCTGCTCTGCTGCTTCAGCAACACATCTACCCAAAATAGAATCACAGAACTCAGCTGCTTGTTCATTGTTCGAGGGCTTCTCCTGTTTGAGTTCCGAACAATGCGAGATTGCTTTCTCAGGAAGCCATGCTCTGCTTTGCTCTGGAAATTTGATTCATTGGATTGCAAATTTGCATTGCAGTTTTCATGACCTCAGGACATTCCGAATGCAGTAACTAAAAATCACTTGTGTTGGATTAGGTTGGAGATGTAATTCTGACTACAGCTGATTTTCAAACATCTGCACTGTGACTGGATCAACATGACCATCACCAATCCAAAACCCCTCATTCTTGTCACCTTCATTTCCCCTGAATGATCACTGATAAAAAAAACAACCGCTGAAGGTGTTGGAAGTCTTGAAGTAAGAACAGCAAGTGCTGGAAATACTCAGCAGAGGCAATATCAGTGATGAGAGAAACAGAGTAAACTTCAGGTCTGTGACCTTTCATCAGAAGTCGGATTTTAGCATCCTGAGTGGCAATGTGCAGGATGTCAGCTAGCTCAGCACTGAATGGTATTTGAACTTGGGAGCTTTCTGGTCTGTATGGCTTAGTGTTGTACTGGATAGTGCCTTCAGCCAATAAAGCTTCGGAGGAGCTCATCATTGCAGTGATTTTCTTTGTTATAATTTCAGTGGCCCTTTGAATAAAGGAATTATAATGAACCTAACTTGAGATGATATTAACGCAGATAATTTGCTGATTATAAGTGCAGTTGCCTCTTTTCTTATTCTGTAATCAGGTTGTAAAAGAAATGGACAATGAGAAGCGAATCCGATTATTGCAGTTTGTCACTGGCACATGTCGTTTGCCAGTTGGGGGTTTTGCGGAGTTAATAGGTAAGAAATTATTTTCCAAGGCTTTTGTGAAGTTTTATTTAAATTTTTATGATCATGCGTTACACTACCACCAAAATTTCAACTTTCAGATTTCACCAAAGCCCTCATGAAGGTTTTAACATATTGAGACTTTCGGTCTAATGTGTTTTTTTTGACAGTAAAGCATTAAATACTCTGGGCGGGATTTTGTGGGCCTTCCCACCGCCGGGATCTTCCTGTTCCTCTGAAGGCAAGCCTTTCCGGCGGGTCCCCTAGTAGCAGGACAGGCGGGGCACGCAAAATGCATTCGACTTCGACAGGACTGGAAGATCCCAGCAATGGACAATGGCAGCTGCCTCCGCCAAGGGAAAACATGGCACACGTGGGGGGGGGTTTGAACCCTCTGTCTTCATTTGATCGCTGATCCCAAAAGAGCAGCTAATTTGCATACATGTGATGCTTGTTGATTGCCATGGCAATGCTCTCCCCGCACCCCTCCCGCTCATTCTGAATGGGAAGTAACTGTCCTCTTCTTGATGTGCAATGATAAGCATCCATTCTGGCTGCATCACAGCCTGGCATGGCAACTGCTCGGCCCAAGACCGCAAGAAACTTCAGAGAGTCGTGAACATAGCCCAGTCCATCACACAAACCTGCCTCCCGTCCATTGACTCGCTGCCTGGGGAAAGCGGGCCGCATAATCAAAGACCCCTCCCACCCGGCTTACTCACTCTTCCAACATCTTCCATTGGGCAGGAGATACAGAAGTCTGACAACACGCACAAACAGACTCAAAAACAGCTTCTTCTCCGCTGTTACCAGACTCCTAAGCGACCCTCTTATGGACTGACCTCATTAACACTACACCCTGTATGCTTCACCCGATGCCAGTGTTTATGTAGTTCCATTGTATACCTTGTGTTGCCCTATTATGTATTTTCTTTTCTTTTCTTTTATTTTCACGTACTTAATGATCTGTTGAGCTGCTCGCAGAAAAATAATTTTCACTGTACCTCAGTACACATGACAATAAACAAAACAAAATTGGGGTAGCACGGTAACCTTGTGGTTAGCACAATTGCTTCACAGCTCCAGGGTCCCAGGTTCGATTCCGGCTTGGGTCACTGTCTGTGCGGAGTCTGCACGTCCTCCCCGTGTGTGCGTGGGTTTCCTCCGGGTGCTCCGGTTTCCTCCCACAGTCCAAAGATGTGCAGGTTAGGTGGATTGGCCATGATAAATTGCCCTTAGTGTCCAAAATTGCCCTTAGTGTTGGGTGGGGTTACTGGGTTATGGGGATAGGGTGGAGCTGTTAACCTTGGGTAGGGTGCTCTTTCCAAGAGCCAGTGCAGACTCGATGGGCCGAATGGCCTCCTTCTGTACTGTAAATTCTATGAAAAATCCAATGATATGACTGAGAACAGGAACCTGGCACCATGGGAATTGGAGGAACAATAATTCCTTCCACTATTCTGTATGCTGGTGATCCACTGCGCTTCCATTTATTATTTCTAAAGTTACTAAAGATCCTCCTTTAACTTGCCTGGGGTAATTCAACTTTTAAATGAGATTACCAGCATTTTCCTTTTGTTCTGCTTTCATCTAGTCGCAAGGTTTGGCTAGATTTAGTTGCAAATCAAGCAGAGAATGGATCCCTGATACTCAATTATTGAAACATACTGAGCCACAAACGTTTTCTTCATACAATTTGCTTTTTATTTGCAGGAAGCAACGGGCCACAGAAATTCTGCATCGATAAAGTTGGAAAGGATTTTTGGCTTCCAAGAAGTCATACTTGGTAAATAACAATTAATTAACCTGTTCCTTCAAATGAAAACAAATATAGAAATTGTTTTTATGAGTGAAATGGTTCTCTGAAAATGCACTTACTCAAATCAATAAAATTAAATCAATTAGCTAGACCGCAGGGTTTGCTATTTGCTATTTGCAAGCTATTTGCTGTGTCCATCAGGCTAGATTCTCATTTTTTTTAACCCTTGATATGCTCCAGTGCAATTCAGGAATGCAGTAAAATGCATGTGAACAGTTTATCGTTAGTATTGTTTTAACCTGATACTGTTTTGAATGCTTCTGCATAAAATAATCTTGCCTCAATTCAACACAGGGATATCCATAGTCATAATCAACAATTTAATAAGTGCCCTACCCTATAATTGTGCAATAACAGAACCTCTTACCTGCTGTAATAAAAGAACGAAAAGAAAACAAGACTGGATGGAAACTTACTCTTGAGACCTGTGCTTGCCATTCATAACAACTCCTAGCACCTTTAACCATTGAAAATATCCCAAGGCATTTCACAGAAGTGTAATCAGTCCAAAGATTTACTCCAAATCAAAGATGGAGATATTAGGACGGGTGACAAAAAGCATAATCAAAGAAGTAGCTTTTAAGACTAGTGGAGAGGCAGAAAGGATATGGGCAGCAGTTTTAGATGAACTGAGGTTTTATGAAGATTTACAGACAGGAAACTGACCAGGAGAGCATGGAATAGTCATATCTGGAAGTGACAACGGCAAGAATGAGGGTTTCGGTAAAGCTCAAAGCTCAAACAATACACCAAAGTTGTGAATAGTGGAGTGGAAACACTGATTTTCCACTCCCTAGCTCAGGGACTCGAAGGGCAATGTTAGCATTTTGGCCACAGCCTTAATATCAAATAACTCATCACAGAGAATGGACTAAAAAGAAATAAATGTTGTATGAGTCTCATTGTTCTGGAATATTTATAGCAAATGCAAATGGTTGTGTGGTTACATCTGGAAGGTGGGCTCTGTTACTTCAGACAAATGTATATCACAGTTTACAGTTAACCCGCCTTTACTTTGATATGTAGCTCTTTATTTGGACATCAGAGACAAATAAACACCAGGAATGGAAACCTTTCACAGAGATCATTGGCACTTTTTCAAAATCTAATCCCAATGTAAACAGGGCTCAAAGTATAATAAGTCTTGTTTTAATAAAAGGTAAAAAGGTGACCATTTAGTTTTTGTTATACATTGTTCTTAAAGATTTAAAATTGAGCACGAGCTCCCCTCCAAATTTTCTAAATGGCTTTATTCATTGCTTTATGGGCAGCACATTCAAAAGAGACTCGTCCCTGGTTGGGAAGTTTCCAATTTATTCACTGCAGTGCCAAAGGAAACACTAACATTACAGCAACAATGCTATGGAAATTTTGGGAGCAGCTTTATTCCTGTAATAACTTTCTACAATAGCACTGATACAATTTTAAAATAATTAAATAAACACTTAATTCCACTCATCTCATCTACCTATTATTCTTACCTAATCTCTCTCTGCTTTCCTAAAGTAAAACAAACTGGGGGCAGCACGGTGGCGCAGTGGTAGCACTGCAGTCTCACGGCGCCGAGGTCCCAGGTTCGGTCCCGGCTCTGGGTCACTGTCCGTGTGGAGCTTGCCCATTCTCCCCGTGTTTGCGTGGGTTTCGCCCCCAAAACTGTGCAGGCTAGGTGGATTGGCCACGCTAAATTGCCCCTTAATTGGAAAAAAAATGAATTGGGTACTCTAAATTTTTTTTTTTAAAAGAAGTAAAACAAACTATTGCCTTTTCCTTTCTTCTGGCTCTGCCCAGTTTGAAGCTGAATGTAACTTTGACAGACCTGTGTTTTCATTGGATGGAAACTGACTTAAAGACAAAGTGAATGCACAATCTAAAAATGCTTCAGAGGTAAAATAGGCTCCACTAAATATATTTATTCAGCATGTTTTCCACATATATAGGGCGGGATTCTCCAACCTCCCAGCCGCCTGTTTCTCGGTGAAAGAAGGTGGCACGCAGTTTGCTGCCGACAGGATTCTCTGCTCCCGCCGCTGTCAATGCGAATTCCTATTGAAGCCACCCCACGCCTCGGATACCCACGGGGAAGGGTGAGCTGCCGGCAGGACCAGAGAATCCCGCTGCCAGTGAATGGCTGGAGAATTCCAGCCACAACCTCATCTGTGGGACAAAACACGTATGCTTCTCATAAAGTCCATGCATCATTTCTGTTTCCAGTTTCGCGATTGACAATATATCAGAGCAGAAAGCTCATTTTGATAATTCTACTGTGTTTATGACTACATGAACATGTGACTTTTCTTCTCCTTTACTCCTCTTCCTTTTGTCCCCAATCCTGTAATGGTAAATTCCAATCACTACAATTAAATGAAATGCTGAAACTAATTGCAATTTCACTGCACCTGAGCTTTCTGGCTCTGGGGTACATCACGGCACACTTAGAAAGTGTTTACTAAGGCATAAGAACGTGAGAACTAGGTGCAGGACTGGGCAATTCAGCCCCTCAAGCCAGCTCCGCTATTCAACACGATCATGGCTGATCTCTCAACCTCAACTCCACTTTCCCTCCTGTTCTCCATAACCCTTCAACCCATTACTAATTTTAAATCTGTCTATCTCCTCAAATTTACTCAATGTCCCGGCATCCACCACAATCCACAATTCCACAGATTCATGACCCTTTGAGAGAAGTAATTTCTCTTCATCTCTGTTATAAATCTGCTTCCCATTATCCTAAAACTATGATCTCTCGTTCTAGATTGCCTCACAAGAGGAAGCATTTGCTCCACGTCTAGTTTGTCAATACCTTTTATCATCTTGTATATCTCAATTAGATCTCCTCTCATTCTGCTAAACTCAAGAAAGTGTAGGCCTAAATTAGTCAATCTCACTTCACCTCATCTCTGGAATCAATCGAATGAACCTCCTCTGAACTGCCTCTCATACAACTACATCCGTCCTCATATAAGGGGGCCAAAACTGTACACAGTACGCTAGGTGCGGTCTCACCATAGCATATACACTTGCACCAACACTTCTCTACATTTACACCCCAGCCCTTTAGATGTAAAGGCCAAAATTCAATTTGCCTTCCTTATTACCTGCTGTACTTGCATACTAGTTTTCTGAGATTCATGCACAAGGACACCCAGATCCCTCTGCACCGAAGCACTCTGACGTTTCTTTTTATTTAGATAATAAGTTGCCTTTCCATTTTTCCAACCAAAATCGATAACCGTACACTAATCCACATTAAATTCTGCCAAATTTTGTCTCACACCTAATCTATCTATATCCATTTGTAAGTTTCTTGGGCGGGAATGTTCCTTGCCCGACGCTGTAATCGTAATCGGCGATCGGGCAGAGAATCGATTCCAAAGGTGGAATCGGGGCTGGTGCCGGTTTGGCGCCGGTTTCCAATTCCCCGCCCCCTCCAAATCGGCATGATGAAATGAAATGAAAATCGCTTATTGTCATCGTGACACGTGCCGCATGCAGTCGCAATGCCGTTGGCACCTCATCGGCCGGCCCACCCGCAATGCTCTGCCCCTGATGGGGCGAGTTCCCGACAGCGTGAGACACGTGTGCTCACACAAATCGTGGCGGATCTGTGCCACTGGCCGAGGGGGGCTTCTGCGAGGGCTGGTGGGGGTGGCCTGTGGGGTCGCGGATGGCGAGTTGGGTCCGTGCATGGCCGGTGCCATGTTGTATGGTGCAACCGCTGCAGGTCGTCACCCCTGCGCATGCGCGGCCCGAGACCCGGCCATTCTTCGGTTGCCTTCGGCGTGGGAGGCAGGAGTTTCAGTCAGCGCCGGTGCTAGCCCCTCATCGGAATCAGTGAGGGGTTATTGCCGATTTTTTTCACGTAAACCTGCAGATTCTTCGTTTGAGCCGGCACTTAGCCGCATGAACGGAGAATCCATCCTCTTATTTCCTTATTCCAACTTACTACTCCTCCATGCTTTATACTTGAATCTGTTCCAATCACAGTCATGTGGTTGAGAAGGATTCAACTTTCAGGCAGACTGAAACCAGGAAACCAGACACCTTTTGGAAGGAGGGATGTTTGAAATTAGTTTTAAAACCAGCATGATATTGAAAAATGATGAAAGCAAATTACTGCAGATGCTGGAATCTGAAACGAAAGAGAAAATGCTGGAAAATCTGAGCAAGTCTGGCAGCATCTGTAGGGAGAGAAAAGAGCTAACGTTTCGAGTCCGATGACTCTTTGTCAAAGCTAACAGACAGAGAAAGTGGGAAATATTTATACTGTGGAGTGAGAATGAAAGATGAGTCATAGCCACAGAAACCCAGGGAAACCGGAAATGTGGTGGTCTCTATATTGGAGAGACCAAACGCAGACTGGGTGATCGCTTTGCTGAGCATCTTCAGTGTGTGCTCATTCAGGACCCTGACCTTCCTGTTGCTTGCCATTTTAACAAAAGACCCTGCTCCCATGCCCACATGTCTGTTCTTGGTCTGCTGCAATGTTCCAGTGAAGCGCAACGCAAAGTGGAGGAACAACATCTCATCTTCCGGTTAGGCACGCTGCAGCCTTACGGCCTGAACATCGAATTCAACAACTTCAGATGATCTGCTCTACCCCACCTCGACCCATTTGTTTTCATTTCATTTTAACTGTCTTTTACCATTTCTCTCTTTCTTAATATACATTTAATTCCCCCCCCCCCCAATCTCATCCACCTTTCCTTCACCTATCTCCTCTTTGCTTCCCCCTTCCCCTCCCCCCACGCCTACAGTTCATCCTCTGATGTTAGTTTCCCTGCTGTTTGACCTTTCACATCTTTTGCCCTCTCTGGGGACTGCCATTAGCACTCTTTCCCCTTGGTTTCTGTGGCCATTAGCAACCCGGTTTCCCTGGGTTTCTGTGGCTATGACTCATCTTTCAATCTCACTCCACAGTATAAATATTTCCCACTTTCTCTGTCTGTTAGGTTTGACAAAGAGTCATCGGACTCGAAACGTTGGCTCTTTTCTCTCCCTACAGATGCTGCCAGACTTGCTGAGATTTTCCAGCATTTTCTCTTTCGATTGAAATAGGATTCGTGTTTATCACTGTTCATTTGGACTTTTGCAGCTTTAATCGCCTGGACCTCCCCCCTTACAAAAGTTACGATCAGCTAAAGGAGAAGCTACTGTATGCCATTGAAGAAACAGAAGGCTTTGGTCAAGAGTAATGTTTTTTTCCAGTGTACATACAGCAAGCTACAGAGAAGTCATCAATCAAAGCAACTTTGCTGACCTTTCAGAAGACTGTGCTGACCATGAAGAACTAGCTTCACTTTGACTCCATATATTCTTTTTAATTGGTATCCAGGCAACACAATATCATTTTCTGCTGATGCTAGCATTCAACAGGTTTAATGAAGAATAATGCACCTTTATTTGTCAATTTAAGTTAAATCACTTTTAGCTTAAAGTCATTTTAATAATATATTTATGCAATAATCCTTTAATTGACAATTTCCCTTTTAAGTCAGACCAAGTCAACAAAGACAGCTAATTGGATCAATTCAATAATATGAAAAGGAATTTACAAGTGCTAAGAATGGGAAATGATCATTCAACTTCATTTATTTCAAGGTCAATGCGAAACATTCTGGTGATAGATGACAATTACAGTTATGATTTTTGTAAAGATTGCAACCATGATATAAATATTTTGTTAAAAAGATTGTGTTTAACTGTGAGGAAATGCTCAAAATAAACAAAGCTACAAGTTTTCGTTTGCTTTGGCAATCATAGATAAAACAGGGTGACCCGCAACAGACATTGCGTTTATTTTACAGTTGTTAGAAAATTTGCTATAATAATAGCTGTGTAGCTTCAGCAATTATCCAACACTGCTGCCTTTTTAAAAGATTGGCATTTTAAATTGTATTACAGTAGCCATATGAAGAATCAATGAATCTTTCTCACTTAAAATTCCATTGATAAACAGAAGTGCTGGGTCGCTTTCATTTTCAGGAGTGAAATGTGAAATTTCAGACAGATGTGAAGACGAATTTAACAATTTTGCCAAGTCTTGTCTTAAAATCATATATTAGGTAATATTTTTAATTAGTAGATTTTGAAAATGGAATTAATTGCAAGAAAGCACAGGGGCTAAATGAGGTTTGTGAGATTAAGTCATTCTTTACTAATGCCTTTAATGATGTATCCTCATTTCCATCCATTCGTTTTGTGTAACATGTTGGCTATGGTGTCAAAAGGTAAAACACGGCAAACATTCTAGCTAATTTTTCTAAAGTAATGGTATTTTATGGATCTATTAAAAAATTCAGCTAATAAAAGGTTGGCTTAGTTTTACCTTTTCTGTTGCCAAAGCATTGTTAAATTAATAACTTCACACCCTTTGGTAGAGAAAATGTTCAGTATTTTACTTAAATAAATCGATTGTATAATCAAAAAAAAGGAGAACGAAATCCCTTGGAAGCAAGACATTATTTTTTTTCAAAAATAGATCAAATATTATGTATAAAAAATTATATATTTGTCTTTCTGGAACAATAGCAAAAGAATCCTAGAGGTTTTATGAAAATGTTTTAAGTGAATGTAATAGCTGATGTATGTTGCACAATTGTGGTAAACATGTGTGCTTTTATAATGGTACAGAAATGAAGCATGGTGTATAATAAGCCATTGTGCTGAGACTGTAAGCTACATATTTTCAAGGGACAATGATTTTTGAAATCAGGGTTCAAAAAATTTCCCAGTTTTTGAATTGCCATGTTATGAATTACAGCTGAATTTACAGCACCTGTTGTGTTTTTGTTCTTTTTTGAGTTTAGATGAATTGAGCATTGTTAAATAATTGAAGCATTTTCAAAAATGAAAGTTACCGAGTCGATTTAGAATAAAATCAATTTATTGGGGAAGAATTGCAGTTTGAAATATTACAAAAATGAACGCTGTGTCCAAATATTCACAATTCGTTCTGATATTTTATTGGTGCAGACCAGGCAGACACAGACACACATCCACCTAGGATGCACTTGGGGACCTCTCAGAGGGCCCCATACACAAACTGACTCCGTGGGAATTGGCCGGAAAGTTTGACCTTCTGATGGGTAATTCTCCTGCCCCCAGGGCCCTCCAAGAAAAGTTTCCAGTGCGGAGTTAGGGTCTTTTGACTTTTGATATTCCAGGTTACTTACCTGCATCGTCACCCAGTAAATGTACGACAGACAATTCCTAGCTTATCTCCTCAGTAACTATACAACTGACTCCCACTTCACCAACCTGACTAGCTCACAGCACCTGAGGACCTCCCCCAACCTCACCACCTGCCACCCTACCCACTAACACACTACCTGCTAGCTCACCCACCATACCTGCTTACACACTTAGCTCACCCATCCTACCCGCTTACACATCTACACTTTACCCATACACTTATACACTCATTCACTTGCACATCAAGAAGCTTTGGGACATTTAAACTCTTGCATAAGAAGAATATGGCAGCTAATGCCATAAAAAAAGTAACATGGCTTCTGTGCAGATTCTGCACCCCGAGGTTTCTCTCAGAGGTTTCCTGCGCTGAGAGTTTTGCAGGATCATGATCAGAAGATTGGAGGAAGTTAAATGGGTAGGATTTATTTTGGCTGCTCAGGGTTGGAACCCCTGTTTCTGATTGGAAGATGTGGACCATTGCTGCTGGATCAAGCTGAGGCTGAGAGAAATGCTCCCTACTTCAAACTGAAATTCTTACCGTGAAGATTGTTTGAGTCCAAGGTCAGCAGCAAACACCATCCGGCCCAAGAAGGTTTAAGAAGATGATTAACAATTATATAAGTAAAGCCAGGACTGAAGTAGTTGATTAAAGAAAAGCTAATTTTTAGGGAAAGAGACTGGAACAAAGGAAGGTAAACTAGAAAAAGACACTGACACAGAGAGCACATCACAGAAATATTTTAAAAGGCTTACACTAAGAAGTGTTGACGGCAACATGTCAAAATAACATGCTGTTGGCATTTCATCTTTTGACAAGATGTACCCGGTATGTTTAAAAAAAAAACATTCACATTAAAACAATGAAAAATCCTCATAAATATTGATTTACGAGCTAATTACATTAAAAAAAAGTCGTGCATCCTGAATAAAAAGCATTCTTCAATAAAAAGTATGATAAACCTTAAAAATTTAAAAAGTGAGATTAATCTTATTTGTTTGAATCCATTTTAACTTTTAAAGATTTCTTCTGGTATGGGCATTATGTTTTCACAAAATGAGCGGCAGCTCCTCAATTTGATTTGATTTTGATTTGATTGGATTTATTGTCACATGTACTGAAGGACAGTGAAAAGTATTTTTCTGCGGCCGAGGGAACGTACACAATACATATATAATAGACAAAAGAATAATCAACAGAGTACATTTACAAATGGTACATTGACAAACCCTTGCTCATAATACCAGATCTAAATGCCTTTGGTATAAATAATACATTATTAGTGGGCAGTTCACACATGTTTCTTACCTGCCATTTAAATTTACAGCGTTGGATGTTGCAAGGCCTTGAGAGTAATGTTGGTTTGCCCACTGCAACTTCTGGATTTACGCTACAGAGTGTACACTGCAGAACCTGCTGGCCCGCTCTGATGTCCCAAGAGCTATGAATGATGTCCTTGCCATTTTTGGCACCGCACAATTGACCATGGAAACCCTACAGTGCAGAAGGAGGTCATTCGGACCATTGATTCTACACCAACCCTTCGAGAAACCGCCTACCTAGGCCCAACCCCACCCAACCTTTTGGCACTATGGGGCAATTGATCGTGGCCAATCCACCTAACCTGCACATCTTTGGATTGTGGGAGGAAATTGGAGTACCCGGAGGAAACCCATGCAGATACCGGGAGAAAGTGCATACTCCACACAGACACCCAAGGTCGGAATCAAACCCGAGTCCCTGGTGCTGTGAGGCAGCAGTGCTAGCTACTGTGCCGCCCCAGTTAAGCATTTAAGAAAAGGAATAATGCCAGGGAACTGGCGGAGAGATAGTGTATTACCTATATTTAAAAGTGGAGCAGGAGCAAATAATGGGATTTATAGAAAGTTAGCTTAATGTCAGTGATAGGAAAGGTAATGGAATCTTTACTCTGGGATATGCAGTAGAAAAACATGTAGGAACTGCGGAATAATAATTAATAGTCAGCTTGGATTTCAAAAGGGAAGTTAATTCTTGACCAACCTTATTGAATTCTTTGAAGAAGTAACAGAAACATTAGATAAGGTAATGTAAAAATAATATATTTGCATTTTCAAAAAGCTGTCCATAAAGTGCCACATGGTAGACTCTTGACTAAAGTTAGGGGATTGAATCGGGGAAAGATGAGTGAAAGTGAGACGAGGAGCAAAGGGATCTAGGGGTGCAGACAGACAAATCATTAAAAGTAGCAATAGAAGTTAACATGGCCATAAAAGTGTGAATAAAATCTTTCATTTTGAGAGGAATAGAATTGAAAAGCAGAGACGTTATGTTAAATGTGTTTAGAAAATGTGGAGTCCTGTGCACCATTCTGGCCTCTATATTACGAAGGGATACTGAGGTATTGAATCAAGTGCAAACAATATTTCCAAGGATGATAGGTTCTAACTATAAGGAACGTGGCGCAGTGGTTAGCATTGGGGCTGAGGCCCTGGGTCACTGTCCGTGTGGAGTTTGCACATTCTCCCTGTGTCTGCGTGGGTTTCACCCCCACAACCCAAAGGTGTGCTGGTTAGCTAAATTGCCCCTTAAATGGAAAAAAAATAATTGGGTACTCTAAATTTTTTTTAAAAATAACTATAAGGAACGAGCTGAGTTTCTTGACAAAAGAGTAGGCTTTTTGACTTATAGGATAAATGTAGAAAAGATACTTCCACTTGTGAGGGACTCCAAAGCTGAGGATTAAGAGGTGTAAGGTAGTCACTGAATTAGTCATAATAATAATTGCTCTTGAAACCTGTAAAATCTATTTCTGTAACATGTATAACCACTCATTCAGGTAATGGAATAACTTGATCATAACTTTACATTAATGGTAAAGCCGTTCTGCTGTTCCTCTGAATGGTCTCATTATTCCTTTCATTGAAAAAGAAAAAGTCCACTGTTGCCATGAAAGGAGCTTCTGTACGGTTACTTTGGTTTATACTACCCTTTACATGTTACATCAACTGCATCATTTCCATGTGGCGCTATATGCAGTCCAGCAGTATAATTAAGCCTTATTGGTGCTCCCTCATTCATGTCACATTCTTGGGATTTGCTGCCGCTGAACCTTCCAAATAAAACATAAATCAGACAATTTTATTGACAGCTGACATGTCCGCAGTTTTAAACATTTCACATTTTACAGTAGTCGGTTTATTTTGACTGACCGTATTGTACTAACAAAACAAAATTTTGTATCCTGGACTTTTCGAGTTTGCTTTGTGGTTAGCTGGTAGCAGCTCTGAGAAAACATTGGGCTCCTGTGTGGGTGCTCCGAGAATCTCACACTCTCCTTCAGTTCTCTGCTTGAAGCACACATCTTGCTTTGTCACTCATGTAGTGATAATGATTTGCTTACAGAGCAAGTTATAACCCAGACTTTGCTCAGCTGAAGCAGACTGCAGGGTGGTAAGTGATTCATGGAGGCGCTGGGGGATAAAAAATAATTAATCTGTGAGAAGTTAAAATAAGTGAAGATCCTTCTTCCCTCTGGCTATGCGGTGCAATGTATATCGTTTCAGAGTTACAGATGTTGATGAGGGTGGAGTTTCAAACAATAAATTAACAAACATATGAACTTGAATAATCTTATGGAAACAGAAAATGCTGAAAAATCTGGAGAGAGAACGGGCGCGATCTAACGGGAGAAGCACTAAGTGCGGTAGCGAGCACGACTTGCTCCATTCTTACCAATGGCCTTCCTGGCGAGATCGCGACCAGTATCTAATGTTAATTAGGGCCAGGAATAATCCCCCACGGGCTTCATGGCAGAAATGGCCATCCCGCCAGCTCATTCGCCTGGACGGCACCTAGCAGCTCCCCGGTAACAAGGTAAGCAGCACATAAACCACTCGCTCTGAACACACTCCAGACAGCACATAGCCATGGCACTATGGACACCTGCTCCATGTTTCGGAGATGCCAACCTGGCCAGCTGCCGGACACCTGGAGTTGCGACGGGACACTCAGAGGATCAGCCACAGTGGCCATCAGTTCAGGCCGCGTCACAAGGAGGACCCATTCCAATGCAGGAGGGAGCTCAATAACCTCCACCAGGCTGCACGGGTAAGTTGACATCGGCCCCCTGGCACCAATCAAGCCTGCCAGCACCCCCCCCCCAACAAGTCGGCGGCTGATGCCACTCCTGCCCAATCCAGCATAATATTGTGTGCCCCCGCACACCCTGGCAACCACCAGAATAATTCACCTATGCCCAACAGCGATGCCCATACCTATCACCTGCCATACAACCCCCTCCCCACTGCATCAAGCGTGTGGCTCACAATGCCCTCTCTTTGTCCCCGCTGGAGAAGCTGGCACACAACAGGTGGGAAAGGGCCCAGACAGGTGGCAGGGTGCCGGACATCAAAGCCCTCACCCCCATGAGGAACGGATTCTGGAAAACGCGGGGTTGACCGACAGTGTGGTTGGCCTCCGCCACAAAGCTGAGAATCCATCGCCCCTCTACCAAGGTGACCTGTCTCAAGTGAATTCTACATGTCAGACAAAATGATCCTTCGTTTTCACTGACCACATGACCATTTTCTTGCAGGGTCTCCACCAGATGGTGCTGGCCTATCATCTGAGGTGCCCCCCCCCCCCCCCCCTCCGCCTTCCAAGAGAACAAGGAGAGCTCTGAGGATGCCACCATCGATGCGTCACAGCTATTATCCCCACCCTCCACCTGCAAAGAGACACCCACCTCGGTGGGCAACATTAGCGGACAGGCTTCTGGGGCACAATTGGGTGAGCACCACAGAGTTGCTCATGCACATCAGGTGGAATATCCAAGGGAGTCAGCAGTTGGAGGTCTGTTTGACCTCAGGACCAACTAGGTCCCAGCCAGAGACCGAGCCTGTGACCAGGTTATTCTGGAGCTGATGCACGGCCAAGAGATTCAGGAGGGGATGTCAGTGACACTCCAGTGAGTGCTTAGCCAATTGGAGAAGTCCTAAAGGCTACAGAGATGATGCCAGTAATGCGTGGCACCGAGGCCAACACTGCTAGGGTGGCGACTGCAGTGGAAAACCTTGAGCACGGGTCCATGCCAGGAGTGGAGGTGTCCAAGACGTGGCTCAGTCTGTGATGCCCATGGCTGAACGCCTCAATAGCATGTCCCAGTCACTGGGGGACGTGTCCAGATGCAGGTGGACATTGGCGCAGCACTGTGGAGCATGGCCTAATCACAGAGGAACATTACTGTGGGCGTCGATACCATGGTGCAGACAATGGGGAGATGCCAGGGCCGGATGATGCAGGGTCTCTGGAGCTCACTCCAGCTGCCCCCTCCCTCAATCCCACGAGACCCCTAGGGCCCTATGGGCACCATCTGAGAGGAGGGAGCTGCAGAGGCCGACCTGGAGCCTTCCAACAGTGAGCCGGCGGCGGTCTCCAGTTCATCCAAGTCCCCCTCCTGACGCCAGCACGTCTCAAGCTCAACATGCAGAACAGGGTGGCATGGCGATGCCAGTATCATCGGTAAGGTGACCGGGGCCCTCCAGTTCCAGGGTCTCCAGAGGTCGCCCGCCAGGGGCATCAAAGACCACAGGCTGCCTCCACCTCTGATGTGTATCCTGGGGACACACCTAGACACAGTCGTAGCACAAAACATTAAGGCGATTGAGAATCACTGAGTGGGCACTGGGGGGGGCACCATTGGTGGCTAGGGACAGTTAGGGTCACGCAAAGTCCCTGATCGAGCCCTGGAATGAAACTGTGGCAAAGATGTTAAGGGCTGCGGTGATCTTCACGGCCACCAGGAGCGGGTTTCCTCCTCCTCCACAAGTTGCTAAGTCCGCAAGGACATGGCACAGGTGCCGCCCTGTCCCCTTGTTGAGATGGAGTCTCCTGCGGCACATGCTGTCCAGCATCTCAAATGGCCAACCACGCGTCTGCACCTTGGGCTGTTGCTGGCCTCTCCCGCTGGGTTCCTCCCTGACCTGATGGGTGACTGAATCCTCAGGGTGTGGGGCGGGCCCCTGCACATGGGCTACCTCCTCAAGCCTACGTCGACAGACGCCCGGACTGCCACCAGCACTGCCAGCGCAGCTGCTGCAGCGTCCACAACATCATCCATAATGGAGAGGGTGTGAGACCGACGAGTCTCTCCGGGTGCCATGTAACCAGCTAGCTGGCCAATCCACCTATCCCTTTGGGTTGTGGGGGTGAGACCCACGCAGACACGAGGAGAATGTGCAAACTCCACACGGATAGTGACCCGTGGCCGGGATCAAACCCGGGTCCTCAGTGCTGTGAGGCAGCAGTGCTAACCACTGCACCACCGTGCTGCCCTGCATCTATGGTGTTAATGCCTCCGGATTCAGGCTAAGTGTCCAGGCCTCACAGTTTGATTAGATTACTCGGCAATAACACTCGCCTGCGACCTGGCACGTGTACCCATGAGATTCCACTTGAGAATATTTTGTTTATTGAACGGTCAACAGCAACAAAAATTTGAAAATCAACCACGCAACAATCGACACACCACACCAGCCGCCAAACAACAAGGAACCGTCACCACTCCATACCGGCACCAACACAAAGCTGCACCAACTCATCTCCACAAAAACAAACATGTAGAGGTATCACTCTCTACATGCTCCTCAACAGAAATGGAGGACAATCCCGAGAATGTCCACAGCCCCGTCGCAGAAACAGTGCCAGCTGCTCCACGCACCAGCGGCACCCTCTCTGTCCAGGAACCGCAGCCGCACAGGCTCTCCCACATGGCGCAATCCCACCGGAATCAAATCCTGGCATCCACACACTCCGCAAGCACATGAGGTGCCAACCCGCGGTGATGTGCCAGCCACATGCAGCACCCACCACACCAGCAACACAAGCATTAGCAATCTGTGAAAGCACCTCCTTAATGGCGCCACCAGGTGGCACACCTGGACCAATTCCCCACACCAGGTCGCTTAGCATCCCCCCGCCCCAAACTGGACTGCCCTCCGGACCCATAATGTCCCCCTGAGCCCTGTGCTCCAGGACCCAGGCATCTAAGAAAAAATTGTCCTTCTTTCCGGCGACAGAAAAGGAAGGAAACAGCAACAACAGCCTCCAGATATCCGCAGCCCCAGCAGGAGCAAGCAGCAAACACAACCTGTAGCTGTGAAGTGTTCTTATAACTAACAGTGCCAATTCCATATTAGCAATAGCCTTTAGCTGTGCAGCCAGAGGCTGCTCAGATCAGAGAGAGTAAAAGTGACCTGCACCATGTTATCACGGACAGGGCTCTGCCCTGGGGGTGTTCGGTGTGACAGACAATAAGCATCTGAAGTTGCCCCTGTTATGGGTAAACACAATCCGGGGGGTGGCTTGTAGGACTCGTGGGCGCTGAGCCCCTCACACCCTCCCCCAATCCAGGGGCGCCCCCGCCCCTGACCATGCCCTTCCTCCTGGGGGCTCCCACACACACCACCCCTGCCCTCTGACCACTGGGGCAGCAGCTCCAGTGCCCCTGGGCTGGATGCCCAATTTCAGAGATGATCTGGCGGTAGTAGGCGGGGTTCTTCTGAAACTGGACCGCATTGTCATCCCACATAGCATGCGCCAGCTCGTCCTGGAACAGCTACACGAGGGCCATCTTGGCGTGGAAAAGTGCCGCCGACGGGCCCGAGGGGCAGTGTACTGGCCCGGCATTAATGAAGACATAGCCAACACAGTGCTCAACTGCCCCACTTGTCAGCGCTTCCAGCCGGCCCAACCACGTGAGACCCTGCAGCCCCATGAGTTGGTCACGTCACCTTGGACCAAGGTGGGCATCGACCTGTTTCACGTGCTGGGTAGAGACTATGTCCTGATCGTGGACTACTTTTCAAATTACCCGGAGGTGATACGGTTGCACGATATCACATCATCTGCAGTCATCCGTGCCTGTAAGGACACCTTTGCTCGACACGGCATCCCACTCATGGTTATGTCGGACAATGGCCCCTGCTTCGCAAGCCAGGAATGGTCCAACTTTGCCAGGAGGTACAATTTTGCCCATGTGACATCCAGTCCCCTGTACCCCCAATCCAACGGCAAAGCGGAGAAGGGAGTCCATATAGTCAAACGGCTCCTCTGCAAGGCTGCCGATGCTGAGCCCGATTTCTACCTCGCCTTGCTGGCCTATTGCTCCGCCCCACTGTCCACTGGCCTGTCGCCAGCCCAATTGCTCATGGGTCGTACCCTGAGAACGACGGTGCCGTCCATTCATGTCCCAGACCTCGACCACGTTCCGGTCCTTCGACGGATGTGGCTCATGACTCCCGTGCAGCTGATCTCCCTGCTCTGGCTCCAGGTGACAACGTCTGCATCCATCTTCCGGATGGTGGCTGGTCTGCAACCGCTGTTGTCCTTCAGCAGGTGGCCCCCTGCTCGTTCCTGGTTCGTCTACCGGATGGCTCCATTCTGCGCCGCAATCAACGCGCCCTTCGTCTCGTTCCATGCTCGCTGCGTGATCCTCCACTGTCGCCTCGGCCTCCTGCTGACCCTGCCATGGACTATGCAGAGATCCCTGTCACTCTGCATCCTCCTCACTCTGACACAGTCCAGCCCACTCCTCAGCCGACGGCTCCCACCCACCCTTGAGGCGATCAACCAGAATTTGTCGCTCACCTCAGAGATTTAATTTGTGAACTTTGTGGACTTACAGACTTTCTGAATTGTTCTGTTCTTCCGTTTGATCGTTTACATGGTTTGTATATAGTGTTCATCCCGTTATTCTTGTTGCATACTGTTTTTCTGCACCAGGCACCTTCCCATGTAAATAGCTTAGTTCTCATGTACATAGTCCTGTAAATATGTCTTTTGCACACACGTAGTTAGGGACATTCTCACCATACACTATTTATTGCCACACATGTACATTCTTTTATAAAAGGGGGATGTCATAATATACACCAATACATCATGGTGCAGACACACACACTGATGGACACACAGTGGGACCAATCAACACACACAACACTGCAGCCAATCACCAGTTAGAGCACACGCACTATAAAGACAGGGGGCATCAGAGTTCCCGCTCATTCGAGCTGCAGCTTCCTAGTAGGACAGAGCTCACAGCCTGCAGCACAGACATTCACCATGTGCTGAGTGCATCGACTGGTTAGGACAAGGCAAAGGTCTTTAGCTAAAGCTAGTATCGTGTTAACCCACAGTGAGAGTATGTTAAACTGTTAATGACTCAATAAAATAGTGTTGCACTATTTCAAGTGTTGGTGACCTGTATGTGTTCCACGGATCCAGAGCGCCGAACACAACAAAAATTACTTAAGGTACTTGCCTCTATCTGCAGACAGGTGTTGGTGTTGCAACCCTGGAGGAAGACAATACCTCTCTCGTAGATAGATGACAACCTTTTTAGGGAGATGGACAGGAACATTTTACCTGACTCTCACTCCCCAAAAGGTGAAAGCCATCACCTTATACCGATACAGAATCAAACCTGGGACCCTGGCGCCGTGAAGCAACAGTGCTAACCACTGTGCTACTGTGCTGCCTGGGAAGAGTCCACAGAGGGATTTGAAAACCAGGAAGATAATTTTAAAACCAGTATGGTTCTTGGCCAGGAGTCAATATAAGTCAGTGAACACAAGGGTGATGAGTTAATGGGACTGGGCGTGAATTTGGACATGGGCAGCCAGGATTTTGGATGACCTCACGGTTATGGAGGATGGAAAGTTGGATGCTGGCCAGGGTGCATTTTGGGATGACTAACAAGGCAAGGGAACACAATGAACAGTAGGGCACTAGGAAGCAAAGAGAGACCTTGTGGTGTATGTCCATAGCTCATTGAAGGCAGAAAGACAGGTAGATAAGGTGGTTAAAAAGGCATATGAGGTACTTGTCTTTATTAACCGAGGCATAGAATATAAGAGCAGGGAGGTTATGATGGAACCATATAAAACGGCCATTAGGCCACAACTGGAGCACTGTGTGCAGTTCTGGCCACCACACGATAGGAAGGATGTGATTGCACTGGAAAGGGTGCAACGGAGATTCACCAAGATGTTGTCTGGGCTGGAGCGTTTCTTCATTGAAGAGAGGCTGGTTAGGCTGGGGTTGTTCTCCTTCGAGCAGAGAAGGCTGGTGGGGACCTGACTTTCCCCTTAGTAGAGGGGTCAATAATCAGGGGGCATAGATTTAAGATAATGGCCAGGAGATGTGGAGGGGATGTGAAGGAAAAACGTTTTCACCCAGAGGGTGGTGGGAATCTGGTACTCTCTGTCTGAAAGGGAGGTAGAGGCAAGAACCCTCACAATATTTAAGAAGCATGTAGATGAGTTCTTGAAATGCCATATAGGACAACGGACCAATTGCTGGAAATGGATTTAGATAGGTGTCTGTTGGCCAACGCAGACATGATGGGTCGTAGGACCCCTTTCTGTGTTGTAAAACTTTATGGCTCTATGAGAATGTTCGAATAGTCAAACCTAGAGTAATAAAGATGTGGCTGAGCATGTGGATGCTGGGACACTTGAAATTTTCAAGATGAATATTGATAGACATTTTCTAGGTACGGGTATCAAAGAATTTGCAGCAAAAGTAGATAAATGGAATTAAGATACAGATTATTTGTGATTGGGAGGAATGAATTTAATATAATCACTATCACCAGGGAAAGGGTAGCTAGGAAAACTCTTAGACCTAAAGTCTGTTAAGTCCCCAGGAGCAGAAGACCTGCTTTAGAGTTTTACAGCACAGAAAGCGGCCCTGTGACCCATCGAGTCTGTGCCAGCCATCAAACACGTAATTTATTCCAATGCCATTTTCCAGCACTTGGTCCACAGCCATGTCTGTTATGACACTTCAAGTTGTGCGGGTCTCTGCCTCCACCACCCTTTCAGACAGTGGTGTCCTGATTCTCACCGCACTCTGGGTGGAAAAGGGTTTCCTCAAAATCCCTCCAAATCTCCTGCTCCTAACCTTAAATCTATGCCACCTGATTATTGTCCCCTCTACTAATGAGGAAAATTCCTTCCTGTCAACCTACCTATGTCCCTCATAATTTTGTACACCTGGAGCAGATCCCCCATCAGCCATCTTTGCTCTAAGGTGAACAACTCCAGCCTCAGCAACCTCTCTTCAATGCTGAAACGCTCCAGCCCAGGCAACATCCTGGTGAATCTCCTCTGCATCCTCTCTGGTGCAATCACATCCCTCCTATAGTGAGGCGACCAGAACGGCACACAATACTCTAGCTGTGGCCTAACGAGCATTTTATACAGCTCCATCATAACTTCCTTGCTCTTATATTCTGTCTCTGCTACTAAAGTCAAATATCCCAAATGCCTTCTTAACCAGCTATCTGCCTGTCTTGCTCCTTCAGGGATCCCTAAGGATGAGGTGCTGGAAAATCCCAATATCAGCAATTTTAGGAATGTGACTTTGATCCATTTTCGCTCCATCTGCTGGTAACTGGTTCCATTCCTGCAGCAGCTGCCTGCCCAGAGTTCAATTCCTGGCACTATGGCCACTTCCAGCACTGGCTACCAGCAAACTAAAGGTGACTGAGTCTGCCTTCTGTTGTGAAAAGTTCCAGGAGTCAATTACTGGGGATTGATTGATTGGGAGTTAGAATAATAGGGTCTTAAAAGAAGAGATGGCACAGATAGCGGAGGCATTGGTTATAATCTTCCAAAATTCCTTAGATTTTGGAAAGGTTCCAACGGATTGGAAAGTAGCTAATTTAACACCTTTGCTGAAAAAAGTAGGGGAGCAGAAAGATGGGAACTATAGGCCAGTTGGCCTAACATCTGTCACAGAGAAAGTGCTGGTATCTATTATTAAGGAGGTTATAGCAGGATACTTTAAAAAGTCAGGCAGAGTCAACATGGCTTTGTGAAAGGGAAATTATGTTTAACTACTCTGTCGGAGTTTTTTGATAGGGTGACATTCAAGATGGATAAAGGGGAACTGGTAAATGTGGTGTTCATGGATCTCTAAAAGACATTTGATAAAGTACCACATCAAATATCACTACAGAAGATAAGAGCACATGATGTAGTGGGTAATACATTAACATGAATGGTTGGCTAGCAGACACCAGAGAGTAAATGAGTCCTTTTTGGATTGGCAAGCTTTAACCAGTGGAGTGCCACAGGGATCAGTGCTGGGTCTTCAACTGTTCACAAACTATATTGGCGAAGGGACCGAATTGATGTAGCTAAATTTGCTGATGACACAAAGACAGGTTGGAAGGCAAGTTATAAAGGGGAGGTTAAGAGTCTGCAAAGGCACAAAGGTGGGTTAAATGAGAGGGCAAAATATTTGGCAGATGGAGTGTAATGTGGGTTAATGTGAACTTGTTCACTTTGGCAGGAAGAAAAGAAAAACTGTATATTATTTGAATGGAGAAAGATTGCAGGACTTGGTGGTACAGAGGGATTTGGGTGTCCTGGTACATATAGTTAGCAGGCAGTTACACAAGTGATTAGCAAGGTAAATGGAATGATGGTGTTTATTGCGAAAGGACTGGAATATAAAAGTAGAGAGGTGTCACAACAGCTGTCTGGGGCCTTGGTAAAGCCATATCTGAAGTGTGCAGTTTTGATCTCCTTTTATTTAAAAAAATGTAATTGCTTTAGAAGCAGTTCAGAAAGGTTTCACTAGACTCATTCCTGGGATCAAGGGCTTATGGATAGAGGTTGAACAGATTGGGCCTTTTGAGAAGTGATCTTATCGAAACATGTAAGATCTTGAGGGGATCTGATAGGTTGGATACCCGGAGGCTGTTTCCTTTTGTTGGGGAAACTAAAACTGGGAGACATAGTTTGAAAATAAGAGGTCTCCCTTTTAACACAGAGAGGAGACTTGAGGAGAATCATTTTCTCCCAAAGAGTCATTGGTGTGTGTAATACTCTTCCACAGAAAGTAGTGGAGGCTCAGTCTTTAAATGTATTCAAGGCTGACTGAGATAGGTTTTTGTTAGGCAAGGGAGTCAAGGATAATGGGGGGCAGACGGGAAAGCGGAGCTGAGACCACAACTATATCACTCATGGTCTCATTGAATGGTAGAACCTGCTTGAAGGGCCCAATGGCCTCCTCCTATGTTCCTATTGGCTCCACCCAACATCTGGAGATACTCGACTTCTTGTATGGAAAAGGCACAGGGCTTTATTCTACCGAGACGGCAACATTTTGGAAAAGTCTTTGTTACCCATCTGAAAAATCTGATTTTCAAATCTTCCTGAAGACCTTTCTCAGCTTCTGCCTTTAAATCCAACCTTTTAACTTGATGTTCTCTTTGCAGTGCTGGTTTTCGAGTTCAAATTCTCTCTCTTTTTCCTTATCTCTTTCTTCCTTTGCCAATCTTTTCATTTCTACCTCAATCTTCCTCCTTTCCATTTTCTTTTGAAAAGCCCTCTCTTTTTCCTTTGCTCCTGCCATTGCCAATCTCTCCTTTTCCTTTGTTTCTATTTCCAATTTCTTCATTTGTAATTGAATTCCAGCTAATTCTAATGATTCAGGCTGTGTCTCTGGCAAATTTAAATATATATTAAATTTTTCAAATTAAGGGACAATTTAGCGTTGCCAATCCACCTACCCTGCACATCTTTGGGTTGTGGGGGTGAGACCCACGCAGACACGTGGAGAATGTGCAAACTCCACATGGACAGTAACCCGGGGCCGGGAACGAAACTGGGTCCTTGGCTCCCGGAGGCAGCGGTGCCACCTGGCAAATTTAATTATCGCGCTCTGGCTTGTATTATCTCTGCCTTCCTCACTCCTTCAGATAAGGTTAACTGCAGCTTCCCTGCCAACTCCAAAAGTTTTGCTCTTATCTCCCTTTGTAAACCATCCCAAGTATTCGCTTCCAGACCCGGAACAGTTTTGCAACTGAAAGAGCCATTTCCAGTCATGCTCTATTTAAATCTCAAAAGGCGAAAGAATGCAATCGTTCCACACAAACTGTCTTTAAGTTCAATAACCCCAAGTCAAACAAGGAATATACTTTTTTTAAAAAAAAAATATTTTTATTCTCCTCCTTTTTCACATTTTCTCCCAAATTTACACCCACCAATAATAAACAATAATCAGCAACAAATGTCGATCCCCATAACAATGACAACCATCCCATCCTCCCACCAAACCCCAAACATTAGCCCGCATGTTTACATAAACAAATGACAAAAAGGAATCAGGGATCACCCATAGTCACCCTTAATACACATAGCCCCCCTCCCCCCCAACCCTCCCACCCATCTCCCCCAAATAATGTTCAATGTTATCCAATTCTTGAAAGTGCATAATGAATAATGCACATGAATTGTAGAAGCCCTCCATCCTCCCCCTCAGTTCAGACTTAACCTTCTCAACAGTCAAGAATTCCAACAGGTCCCCCCGCCACACCAGGGCACAGGGTGGAGAGGTTGCTCTCCATCCCAACAGGATCCGCCTTTGAGCGATCAACGAGGCGAAGGCTACGATATCTGCCTCCGCCCCCGTTTCCAACCCTGGCTGGTCCGACACCCCGAATATGGCCTCCCGGGGACCCGGGTCCAGTTTCACGTGCATCACCTTGGAAATTACCCTAAAAACCTCCTTCCAGTAATCCTCTAGCTTGGGACAGGCCCAAAACATATGAACGTGATTAGCCCCCCCCCCCCCCCCGCATCGCTCACACACATCCTCTACTCCTTCAAAGAATTGGCTCATCCTCGCCCTCGTGAGGTGTGCTCTGTATACCACCTTCAGCTGAATCAGCCCCAACCTCACGCACGAGGTGGAGGTATTTACTCTCTGGAGCACCTCACACCAGAACCCCTCCTCTATAACCTCTCCCAACTCTTCCTCCCACTTTGCTTTGATCCCTTCCAGTGGTGCCTTATCCTCTTCCCAAATAGCTCCATAAACCGCTGACACTACTCCCTTCTCCAGTCCCCCTGTCGTCAGCACCTCCTCCAGCAATATGGAGGCCGGTTCCTCCAGGAAGTTCTGTATCTCCTTCCTGGCAAAATCCCGAACCTGCATGTATCGAAACATTTCCCCCTGCTCCAGCCCATACTTCGCTTCCAGCATCTTCAGTCCTGCAAACCGACCCCTAAGAAACAAATCTTTTAGTGTCTTAATCCCCTTCTCCCATTTCCAAAAATTTCCATCCCACTTCCTTGGCTCAAATCTGTGGTTCCCCCGAATCAGCATTTCCCTTGACCCTGCCCCCAACCCGAAGTGTTGGCGAAACTGCCTCCAAATTCTCAATGAAGCTATTATTACCGGACTCCCTAAGTATTTCCCCAGAGCTATCGGGAGCGGCACTGTTGCAAGTGCCTTCAGCCCCGACCCCCTGCACAAACTCTCCTCCATTCTGACCCACTGGGAATCAACCCCTCTGACCCAGCTCCGCACCTTCTCCACTTTCGCCGCCCAGTAGTAATACATCAGGTTCAGAAGACCCAAACCCCCTGCCTGCTTTCCGCTCTGTAGCAGCCCCTGCCTGCCTTCCGCTCTGTAGCAGCACCTTTCTCATTCTGGCTACCTTCCCTCCCCATATGAACGAGGTAATCCTTCCCTCAATCTGTCTGAAAAAAGCCTTTGGCAGGAAAATCGGTAGGCATTGAAAAATAAACATAAATCGCGGCCACACATTCATTTTAACCGCCTGTACCTGACCCGTCAGTGACAGAGGAAGGCCGTCCCACCTTGCCAGATCGGCTTTCACTCTCCCCACCAAACTAGAGATGTTGTACCTGCGAAGCCTCCTCCACTCCCGAGCAGCCTGCATCCCCAGATACCTAAAGTGAGTCCCTGCCCTATGGAATGGCAGCCCCCCCACCCCTGCCCCCACCTCGGCCGAGACACCACAAAATACTCCCTCTTGTCTAGATTCAGCTTGTACCCCGAGAAAGCCCCAAATACTCGAAGTAGCTCCAATATTCCCCATATCGACACACTCGGTTCCGACACGTAAACAGCAAGTCGTCGGCATATAAGGACACCCTATGCTCTATCCCCCCCCCCCCCCCGCACTATTCCTTTTCATGCTCCCGAACTTCTTAATGCGATGGCCAACGGCTCAATCGTAAGTGCAAACAGCAGGGGGGACATAGGACATCCCTGTCTCGCCCCATGGTGGAGAGAGAAATATCTCGAACTGATATTATTTGTGCGGACACTCACCTTCGGTTCCTTATATAATAGCTTTACCCAATTCACAAATCTTGGTCCAATCCCAAACCGCTCCAGAACTGCCATCAAGAACCCCCATTCTACCCGGTCAAACGCCTTCTCAGCGTCCAATGCCACAACCACCTCTGTTTCCTTCCTAAACAAGGAATTATACTTAAGATTCCAATCAAATCCAGGATCACCTGGACCTGGTCCTGGACAAGCCCTCGATTTTATTATGAACGCAGACAGGCCCCACCAGTGGCTAGGGTACTGGACAGAAACCCCCAATTTTATTTAGATCCCAGGCCACTACAGAACAGAATTCTTTTTAAACAAACACATTCGAACCCCAGGCTTTTAACCCTTAAATTGCCCACTACATTTATAATCCAGTTTTCCTCACATCTTCCAATCGTGACAGTAAATTCTGGGTCAATTCAAACATGAGATTTATAGATGTTTATTAGATAATGCTGTCACAGGATATGGACATAGGTCAGCCTGAATAATTTAATTTTCAAATCAATTTTCTCTGATGAGCTCTGTGGGAGTCAAGTGATTCTCAACATCATTAATTCTGTAATTGTATCGGATGAATCTGATGCTTTTTTGATGTCGGGGAACCCCTCAGTAGAATGGAGTGGCCTTTATTGCGTGAGGTGATATATAGATTGAGGGTTAGAGAAACTTTAGGCAGTGGATCTCCTTACATTCTTATCCCTGTGTCTCAGTTATCTTCAATGGAATGGTAGCTTCCTCAATCTATTCTGAAGGAACTGGAAACTCTGATGCTAGTGTACTGAGATTATGGATCAGTATAGGGAAAGGTGTGAAAAACTCAGATCTTTATTGCGAAAACGGTATAAACTTGTCCCCTATTTGTGTTGAAAAAGATGCAGCAGGAGGGCAAGTGTATTGTAATAAACCTTGGGTCCTGTGTTTTCATGCCGGCACACTGCACGGGGATGGAGATGATTTATCAGTCTTGTTTGTGGCACACCATGCCTTGCAATTGTCAGGAGCCGGCTGGCAAAGCTACCTTGTTGATTAGGAAGGAACAATACACAAAATGATTCAAAGACAAAGGGCTGGATTCTCTGATCGCCGATGGCGAAATCGCGTTCGGCCGGAGAATTCACGTTTACGCCGGAATTGGGGGCGGAGCTATTTTTCCGATGCTCCGCCCCCTCAAAAACGGGGTACTCGGGGAGTACGCTGCGCGCCGTTGGGACGGTCTCAGGACGTCACCTGAGGCCCTCCCCCGATGCTCCGCCCCTGAAGGGCCGAGTCCCCGACGGCATCGCTGACGTGTGCTCACACCGTTCAGGGACCTCGCGTGGCGGCTGTGGACTGTGTCCAGCGTCTCCGGTCGGGGGATGGGAGCCGTTCCGTTGACAGGGGGGGCTTCGGTGGGGCTGGGGAGACTGGTGGGGGTTGCTCCGGGGTTGGCCAGACTGGTGACAGGGGGGGTAGTTTTTGGCAGGCTGGGGGCTTTACGATGCGCAGCTGCTGGGCCCCCACCGGATGGAGGATCGGCGCGGGAGCGGCGCCGGCTTTGTGATCGTAAGACCAGACGGATACAACAGACATTGCCGCAAAATCGGAGAATCCAGCCCGAAGTATGTCTGGGGCTGGAAGTCTGAAATAAAAGCAGAAAAAGCTGGAAATATCCAACAGGTCTGGCAGCAAATGGGGAGTGAGGAAGAAAGTCAATATTTAATCAGAAATGGGGAAAATTGGAAATAGGTTTTGAGCATGTGAAAGAGGGAGGAGAGTGGGAAAAAGATCAAAAGGGAAGGTCAGTGTGGAGATGCAGGACAGGAGAGATTAAATGATGGGCTGTAACTTCCTCGGAGTGGCAGTCAGCGTTGGATAGCCACTCTGTGCCCAATTACTTGCGTTAGATTTCTTCTGTTCCTGTCTTGCCCAAAACAGGCTGGGCGAGATCCTGGCAGCGCAGCTGTTTCCGAGTCCCATTGGGGGAAAATTGGACATCAGGGGAGCCTGGTATTTGGGGGGGGCGGGGGGAGGAGGGGGGTGTTCGGATGTCGGCGGGGGGTGGGGGGGGGAGGGTGACGGGGACGTGGGAGACCCCTGGAGGGTTGGGGGTGTGGGATGGATAGTCGGGGGGGAGAGGTGCGAGAGTCCCCTCAGGGGTCGGCAGTGTTGGCTGACTTCTGTGCGGGAGGAGGGGGGGGGGGGGGGGGGGGGAGCTGTGTCTGTACAATAGTTCCCCAGATCCCAGATGTTTGAAGAAGATTGAATTTTTAAAACTTATTCTGGATAGCGATTTGTGTAACGCTGACAGAACCATTTGAAGTTTGCAATTTAAATTGCATTTTCAGATAGTTCCCAGCACAGGGCAATTGTCCAGAGGATGTTAGCATATCTGACCAATTGCTGTGCAAACTCTGACGTTTGAACACCTGAGAGGGGTTCCACAGCACATCTTTGGATTCCCCCCCAAATCCGACGCTGGAACCACAAATACTTCCTTTATCTGGCTCTGGCCAACTGCATTCTGTACACATGGTCACCATGTTTTATATTATTGACTAATGTGGACCAAGGAAGAGACGTGTTGTATCCGTCGTGTTTTTGGCTGATGCTGGGGTTTGATCCAGAGTTGGTCATGGCAATACCAGGGTTCTGGAAGGCTGTGCATTTTTTTTTTATTTTTTTAAATAATATTTTATTGAAAATTTTTGGTCAACCAACACAGTACATTGTGCATCCTTTACACAACATTATAACAATACAGATAATAATGACCTTTTTTATTTAAACAAGAACAAAAGAAAACAACAACAAATAAATAAATATTAAATAAAAATAAAAACTAGCCCTAATTGGCAACTGCCTTGTCTCAGGCCACCCCCCCCCCCCCCCCCCCCCCCCCCCAAAGTCCTGGGCTGCTGCTGCTGCCTTTTTTCCCCCCTCTATCTTTCCGCAAGATATTCGACGAACGGTTGCCACCGCCTGGTAAACCCTTGAGCCGACCCCCTTAGGACGAACTTAATCCGCTCTAACTTTATGAACCCCGCCATATCATTTATCCAGGTCTCCACCCCCGGGGGCTTGGCTTCTTTCCACATTAGCAATATCCTGCGCCGGGCTACTAGGGACGCAAAGGCCAAAACATCGGCCTCTCTCGCCTCCTGCACTCCCGGCTCTTGTGCAACCCCAAATATAGCCAACCCCCAGCTTGGTTCGACCCGGACTCCTACTACTTTCGAAAGCACCTTTGTCACCCCCATCCAAAACCCCTGTAGTGCCGGGCATGACCAAAACATATGGGTATGATTCGCTGGGCTTCTCGAGCACCTCGCACACCTATCCTCCACCCCAAAAAATTTACTGAGCCGTGTTCCAGTCATATGTGCCCTGTGTAATACCTTAAACTGAATCAGGCTTAGCCTGGCGCACGAGGACGACGAGTTTACCCTGTTTAGGGCATCTGCCCACAGCCCCTCCTCGATCTCCTCCCCTAGCTCTTCTTCCCATTTCCCTTTTAGTTCGTCCACCATAGTCTCCCCTTCATCCCTCATTTCCCTATATATATCCGACACCTTACCGTCCCCCACCCATTTCTTCGAGATGACTCTGTCCTGCACCTCTTGTGTCGGGAGCTGCGGGAATTCCCTCACCTGTTGCCTCGCAAAAGCCCTCAATTGCATGTACCTGAATGCATTCCCTTGGGGCAACCCATATTTCTCAGTCAGCGCTCCCAGACTCGCGAACTTCCCATCCACAAATAGATCTTTCAATTGCGTTATACCTGCTCTTTGCCACATTCCATATCCCCCATCCATTCCCCCCGGGGCAAACCTATGGTTGTTTCTTATCGGGGACCCCCCCCAATGCTCCGGTCTTTCCCCTATGTCGTCTCCACTGTCCCCAAATCTTCAGTGTAGCTACCACCACCGGACTCGTGGTATAGTTCCTTGGTGAGAACGGCAATGGGGCTGTCACCATAGCCTGCAGGCTGGTCCCCCTACAGGACGCCCTCTCTAATCTCTTCCACGCCGCTCCTTCCTCCTCTCCCATCCACTTACTCACCATTGAAATATTAGTGGCCCAATAATACTCACTTAGGCTCGGTAGTGCCAGCCCCCCCCTATCCCTACTACGCTGTAAGAATCCCTTCCTCACTCTCGGAGTCTTCCCGGCCCAAACAAAACCCATGATACTCTTTTCTATCCTTTTGAAAAAAACCTTCGTGATCACCACCGGGAGGCACTGAAACACAAAGAGGAATCTCGGGAGGACCACCATCTTAACCGCCTGCACCCTCCCTGCCATTGACAATGCTACCATATCCCATCTCTTGAAATCTTCCTCCATCTGTTCCACCAACCGCGTCAAATTTAGCCTGTGCAATGTGCCCCAATTCTTAGCTATCTGGATCCCCAGGTAACGAAAGTCTCTTGTTACCTTCCTCAACGGTAGGTCTTCTATTTCTCTACTCTGCTCCCCTGGATGCACCACAAACAGCTCACTCTTCCCCATGTTCAATTTATACCCTGAAATATCCCCAAACTCCCCAAGTATCCGCATTATTTCTGGCATCCCCTCCGCTGGATCCGCCACATATAGTAGCAGATCATCCGCATATAAAGATACCCGGTGTTCTTCTCCTCCCCTAAGTATTCCCCTCCATCTCTTGGAACCTCTCAGCGCTATCGCCAGGGGCTCAATCGCCAGTGCAAACAGTAATGGGGACAGAGGACATCCCTGCCTTGTCCCTCTATGGAGCCGAAAATATGCCGATCCCCGTCCATTCGTGACCACACTCGCCACTGGGGCCCTATACAACAGCTGCACCCATCTAACATACCCCTCTCCAAACCCAAATCTCCTCAACACCTCCCACAGATAATCCCATTCCACTCTATCAAATGCTTTCTCGGCATCCATCGCCACTACTATCTCCGTTTCACCCTCTGGTGGGGCCATCATCATTACCCCTAACAGCCTCCGTATATTCGTGTTCAGCTGTCTCCCCTTCACAAACCCAGTTTGGTCCTCATGAACCACCCCCGGGACACATTCCTCTATTCTCATTGCCATTACCTTGGCCAAGACCTTGGCATCCACATTGAGGAGGGAAATTGGTCTGTAGGACCCGCATTGTAGCGGATCCTTTTCCTTCTTTAAGAGAAGCGATATCGTTGCTTCTGACATAGTCGGGGGCAGTTGTCCCCTTTCCTTTGCCTCGTTAAAGGTCCTCGTCAGTAGCGGGGCGAGCAAGTCCAAATATTTTCTGTAAAATTCAACTGGGAATCCGTCCGGTCCCGGGGCCTTTCCCGTCTGCATGTTCCTAATTCCTTTCACCACTTCTTCTACCGTGATCTGTGCTCCCAGTCCTACCCTTTCCTGCTCTTCCACCTTGGGAATTTCCAGCCGATCCAAAAAATCCATCATTCTCTCCCTCCCATCCGGGGGTTGAGCTTCATACAATTTTTTATAAAATGTCTTGAACACTTCGTTCACTCTCTCCGCTCCCCGCTCCGTCTCTCCTTCCTCGTCCCTCACCCCCCCTATTTCCCTCGCTGCTCCCCTTTTCCTCAATTGGTGTGCCAGCAATCTGCTCGCCTTCTCTCCATATTCATACTGTACACCCTGCGCCTTCCTCCATTGTGCCTCTGCAGTGCCTGTAGTCAGCAAGTCAAATTCCACATGCAGCCTTTGCCTTTCCCTGTACAGTCCCTCCTCCGGTGCTTCCGCATATTGTCTATCCACCCTCAAAAGTTCTTGCAGCAACCGCTCCCGTTCCTTACTCTCCTGCTTCCCTTTATGTGTCCTTATTGATATCAGCTCCCCCCTAACCACCGCCTTCAACGCCTCCCAGACCACTCCCACCTGAACCTCCCCATTGTCATTGAGTTCCAAGTACTTTTCAATGCATCCCCTCACCCTTAGGCACACCCCCTCATCCGCCATTAGTCCCATGTCCATTCTCCAGGGTGGGCGCCCTCTTGTTTCCTCCCCTATCTCCAAGTCTACCCAGTGTGGGGCATGATCCGAAATGGCTATAGCCGTATATTCCGTTCCCCTCACCCTCGGGATCAATGCCCTACCCAACACAAAAAAGTCTATGCGTGAATAGACTTTATGGACATAGGAGAAAAACGAGAACTCCTTACTCCTAGGTCTACTGAATCTCCACGGGTCCACCCCTCCCATCTGCTCCATAAAATCCTTAAGCACCTTGGCTGCTGCCGGCCTCCTACCAGTCCTGGACTTCGACCTATCCAGCCTTGGTTCCAACACCGTGTTAAAGTCTCCCCCCATTATCAGCTTTCCGGTCTCTAGGTCTGGGATGCGTCCTAGCATTCGCCTCATAAAGTTGGCATCGTCCCAGTTCGGGGCATACACGTTTACCAAAACCACCATCTCTCCCTGTAATTTGCCACTCACCATCACGTATCTGCCCCCGTTATCCGCCACTATAGTCTTCGCCTCGAACATTACCCGCTTCCCCACTAATATAGCCACCCCCCTGTTTTTCGCATCCAGCCCCGAATGGAACACCTGCCCCACCCATCCTTTGCGCAACCTAACCTGGTCTATCAGTTTCAGGTGCGTTTCCTGTAGCATAACCACATCTGCTTTAAGTTTCTTAAGGTGTGCGAGTACTCGTGCCCTCTTTATCGGCCCGTTAAGCCCCCTCACGTTCCACGTGATCAGCCGAGTTGGGGGGCTTCCCACCCCCCCCCCCCCCTTGCCGGTTAGCCATCATCTTTTTCCAGCTTCTCACCCAGTTCCCACGCAGCTGTATCTCTCCCAGACGGTGCCCCCCCGCCCATCCTTTCCCGTACCCACTCCCCCCTTTCCCCAGCAGCAGCAACCCAGTAATTCCCCCCTCCCCCCCCCTGCTAGACCCCCCGCTAGCGTAATTACTCCCCCCATGTTGCTCCCAGAAGTCAGCAAACTCTGGCTGACCTCGGCTTCCCCCCGTGATCACGGCTCGCACCGTGCGACGCCCCCTCCTTCCTGCTTCTCTATTCCCGCCATAATTATCATAGCGCGGGAACCAAGCCCGCGCCTCTCCCTCGGCCCCGCCTCCCATGGCCAACGCCCCATCTCCTCTCCCTCCCCACCTCCCCCCATCACCACCTGTGGGAGAAAGAAAAGTTACCATACCGCAGGATTAAAACATAAAACCCCTCTTCGCCCCCCCCCCCCCATTCGCCCCACCACTTTGTCCAAACGTTCATTTTCATAATCCAATCATTCCAATTTTTCTTCTACAATAAAAGTCCACGCTTCATCCGCCGTTTCAAAGTAGTGGTGCCTCCCTTGATATGTGACCCACAGTCTTGCCGGTTGCAGCATTCCAAATTTTATCTTCTTTTTGTGAAGTACCGCTTTGGCCCGATTAAAGCTCACCCTCCTTCTCGCCACCTCCGCACTCCAATCTTGATAAACGCGGATCACCGCGTTCTCCCATTTACTACACCGAGTTTTCTTCGCCCATCTAAGGACCATTTCTCTATCCTTAAAACGGAGGAATCTCACCACTATGGCTCTGGGAGTTTCTCCTGCTCTCGATCCTCGCACCATAACTCGGTATGCTCCCTCCACCTCCAACGGACCCGTCGGGGCCTCCGCTCCCATTAACGAGTGCAGCATCGTGCTCACATATGCCCCGACGTCCGCCCCCTCCACACCTTCAGGAAGGCCAAGAATCCTCAAGTTGTTCCTCCTTGCGTTGTTTTCCAGTGCCTCCAACCTCTCCACAGATCGTTTCTGGTGTGCCTCCTGTATCTCCGACTTCACCACCAGGCCCTGTATATCGTTCTCATTCTCTGCTGCTTTCGCCTTCACGACCCGAAGCTCCTGCTCCTGGGTCTTTTGTTCCTCTTTCAGCCCTTCAATCGCCTGTAATATCGGGGCCAACAACTCTTTCTTCATTTCCTTTTTTATCTCCTCCACGCAGCGTTTCAAGAACTCTTGTTGTTCAGGGCCCCATATGAAACTGCCACCTTCCGACGCCATCTTGGTTTCTGCTTGCCTTCCTTGCCGTTGTTCCAAAGGATCCGCTGCAATCCGGCCACTTTCCTCTCCTTTTTCCATCCGTGTCCAGGGGGAACCCCCTTCTGGTTTACCGCACGGTGTTTTTAGCCGTTAAAATTGCCGTTGGGGCTCCTATCAAGAGCCCAAAAGTCCGTTCCACCGGGAGCTGCCGAAACGTGCGACTGAGCTGGTCATCGCCGCACCCGGAAGTCCAGGCTGTGCATTTCTATCCACTGCCCCAACCTCACTTCACAAAACACTACTCTCCATGTGTCCTCCATCATAGTGATTGCCATGTCTTCCTCTCATTTGTGACCTTCTGTCAAATGTCCAACTGTGATGAATTGGTTGTGATACTGCAATTCTGCTGCATATAGTGTAATTATTATTTCTGGTATTTTTCCTTACATAAAGCAATGACATAATTTCAAAATGAAGTTGTAAATATAATACGGTCAGCATTGCAAATAGTTCCAGTTGCAAACCTTTGTAATCTGCTGGGCAACAGCTATAATCATCATCAGCATTTGTTACTCTTTCTGTTTCATGGTAACTGAGATTTTACATTTAGCTGATTGGAAAACATATCACATTAAAATTAGATTCAAATTATTTCCTGCAGTTTGGTGATAGCTGAATTTTCAGTATGAGATGTCAGCAGTCTATAAAACTATACATTTTCATTCATTTATCCTCCCCATTAACCCCCCAGTAATTGATTCATAGAACATAGAACAAAGAAAAATACAGCACAGAACAGGCCCTTCTGCCCACGATGTTGTGCCAAATCTTTGTCCTAGATTATTCATAGATTATCATAGAATTTACAGTGCAGAAAGAGGTCATTCGGCCCATCGAGCCTGCACCGGCTCTTGGAAAGAGCACCCTACCCAAGGTCAACACCTCCACCCTATCCCCATAACCCAGTAACCCCACCCAACACGAAGGGCAATTTTGGACACTAAAGGCAATTTATCATGGCCAATCCACCTAACCTGCACATCTTTGGACTGTGGGAGGAAACCGGAGCACCCAAAGGAAACCCACGCACACACGGGGAGGATGTGCAGACTCCGCACAGACAGTGTCCCAAGCCGGAATCGAACCTGGGACCCTGGAGTTGTGAAGCAATTGTGCTATCCACAATGCTACCGTGCTGCCCTTAAGAACAAATTAATCTACACTATATCATTCTACCGTAATCCATGTACCTATCCAATAGCTGCTTGAAGGTCCCTAATGTTTCCGACTCAACTACTTCCACAGGCAGTGCATTCCATGCCCCCACTACTCTCTGGGTAAAGAACCTACCTCTGACATCCACTGTATCTTCCACCATTCACCTTAAATCTATGTCCCCTTGTAATGGTTTGTTCCACCCAGGGAAAAAGTCTTTGACTGTCTGCTCTATCTATTCCCCTGATCATCTTATAAACCTCTATCAAGTCACCCCTCATCCTTCTCCGTTCTAATGAGAAAAGGCCTAGCACCCTCAACCTTTCCTCGTAAGATCTACTCTCCATTCTAGGCAACATCCTGGTAAATTTCCTTTGCACCTTTTCCAAAGCTTCCACATCCTTCCTAAAATGAGGCGACCAGAACTGTACACAGTACTCCAAATGTGGCCTTACCAAGGTTTTGTACAGCTGCATCATCACCTCACGACTCTTAAATTCAATCCCTCTGTTAATGAACGCTAGCACACCTTAGGCCTTCTGCACAGCTCTAGCCACTTGAGTGGCAACTTTCAAAGATGTATGAACATAGACCCCAAGATCTCTCTGCTCCTCCACATTGCCAAGAACCCTACCATTAACCCTGTATTCCGCATTCATATTTGTCCTTCCAAAATGGACAACCTCACACTTTTCAGGGTTAAACTCCATCTGCCACTTCTCAGCCCAGCTCTGCATCCTATCTATGTCTCTTTGCAGCCGACAACAGCCCTCCTCACTATCCACAGCTCCGCCAATCTTCGTGTCGTCTGCAAATTTACTGACCCACCCTTCAACTCCCTCATCCAAGTCATTAATGAAAATCACAAACAGCAGAGGACCCAGAACTGATCCCTGCGGTACACCACTGGTAACTGGGATCCAGGCACAATATTTGCCATCCACCACCACTCTCTGACTTCCATGGTTAGCCAGTTTGTTATCCAACTGGCCAAATTTCCCACTATCCCATGCCTCCTTACTTTCTGCATAAGCCTACCATGGGGAACCTTATCAAATGCCTTACTAAAATCCATGTACACTACATCCACTGCTTTACCTTCATCCACATGCTTGGTCACCTCCTCAAAGAATTCAATAAGATTTGTAAGGCAAGACCTACCCCTCACAAATCCGTGCTGACTATCCCTAATCAAGCAGTGTCTTTCCAGATGCTCAGAAATCCTATCCCTCAGTACCCTTTCCATTACTTTGCCTACCACCGAAGTAAGACTAACTGGCCTGTACTTCCCAGGGTTATCCCTATTCCCTTTTTTGAACAGGGGCACGACATTCGCCACTCTCCAATCCCCTGGTACCACCCCTGTTGACAGTGAGGACGAAAAGATCATTGCCAACGGCTCTGGAATTTAATCTCATGCTTGCCATAGAATCATTGGATATATCCCGTCAGGCCCGGGGGACTTGTCTATCCTCAACTTTTTCAAAATGCCCAACACATCTTCCTTCCTAACAGGTATTTCCTCGAGCTTACCAGTCTGTTTCACACTGTCCTCTCCAACAATATGGCCCCTAAATACTGAAGAAAAGTACTCATTCAAGACCTCTCCTTTCTCTTCAGACTCAATACACAATCTCCCGCTACTGTCCTTGATCGGACCTACCCTCGCTCTAGTCATTCTCATATTTCTCACATATGTGTAAAAGGCCTTGGGGTTTTCCTTGATCCTACCCGCCAAAGATTTTTCATGCCCTCTCTTAGCTCTCCTAATCCCTTTCTTCAGTTCCCTCCTGGCTATCTTGTATCCCTCCAGCGCCCTGTCTGAACCTTGTTTCCTCAGCCTTACATAAGTCTCCTTCCTCTTAACAAGACATTCAACCTCTCTTGTCAACCATGGTTCCCTCACTCGACCATCTCTTCCCTGCCTGACAGGGACATACATATCAAGGACACGTAGTACCTGTTCCTTGAACAAGTTTCACATTTCACTTGTGTCCTTCCCTGACAGCCTATGTTCCCAACTTCTGCACTTCAATTCTTGTCTGACAACATCGTATTTACCCTTCCCCCAATTGTAAACCTTGCCCTGTTGCACGCACCTATCCCTCTCTATTACTAAAGTGAAAGTCACAGAATTGTGGTCACTATCTCCAAAATGCTCCCACACTAACAAATCTATCACTTGCCCTGGTTCATTATCAAGTACCAAATCCAATATGGCCTCCCCTCTGGTCGGACAATCTACATACTGTGTTAGAAAAGCTTCCTGGACACACTGCACAAACACCAACCCATCCAAACTATTTGATCTAAAGAGTTTCCACTCAATGTTTGGGAAGTTGAAGTCACCCATGACTACTACCCTGTGACTTCTGCACCTTTCCAAAATCTGTTTCCCAATCTGTTCCTCCACATCTCTGCTACTATTGGGGGGCCTATAGAAAACTCTCAACAAGGTGACTGCTCCTTTCCTATTTCTGACTTCAACCCATACTACCTCAGTAGGCAGATACTCCTCGAACTGCCTTTCTGCAGCTGTTATACTATCTATAATTTGCAATGCCCCCCCCCCCCACCTCTTTTACCACCCTCCCTAATCTTATTGAAACATCTATAACCAGGGACCTCCAACAACCATTTCTGCCCCTCTTCTATCCAAGTTTTCGTGATGGCCACCACATCGTAGTCCCAAGTACCGATCCATGCCTTAAGTTCACCCACCTTATTCCTGATGCTTCTTGCGTTGAAGTATACACACTTCAACCCATCTCCGTGCCTGCAAGTACTCTCCTTTGTTAGTGTTCCCTTCCCCACTGCCTCACTAAATGCTTTGGCGTCCTGAATATTGGCTACCTTAGTTGCTGGACTACAAATCCGGTTCCCATTCCCCTGCCAAATTAATTTAAACCCTCCCAAAGAGTACTAGAAAACCTCCCTCCCAGGATATTGGTGCCCCTCTGGTTCAGATGCAACCCGTCCTGCTTGTACAGGTCCCACCTTCCCCAGAATGCGCTCCAATTATCCAAATACCTCCCTCCTACACCATTCCTGCAGCCACGTGTTCAACTGCACTCTCTCCCTATTCCTAGCCTCGCTATCACGTGGCACTGGCAACAAACCAGAGATAACAACTCTGTCTGTCCTGGCTTTTAACTTCCTGCCTAACTCCCTAAACTCGTTTATTACCTCCACACCCCTTTTCCTACCTACGTCGTTGGTACCAATGTGAACCACGACTTCTGGCTGCTCCCCCTCCCCCTTAAGGATCCTGAAGATACGATCCGAGACATCCCTGGCCCTGGCACCCGGGAGGCAGCATACCTTCCGGGAGTCTCGCTTGTGACCACAGAATCTCCTATTACTATTGCTTTTCTATTCTCCCCCCTTCACTTCTGAGCCCCAGAGCCAGACTCAGTGCCAGAGACCTGGCCGCTAGGGCCTTCCCCCGGTAGGTCACCCCCCCAACAGCATCCAAAATGGTATACTTGTTTTGAAGGGGAACGGCCACGAGGGAGCCCTGCCTTGTCTGCCTGTTTGTTTTCTTTCCCCTGACTGTGACCCAGCTACTCTTGTCCTGTACCTTGGGTGTGGTTACCTCCCTGTAACTCTTCTCTATAACCCCCTCTGCCTCCCGGGTGATCCGAAGTTCATCCAGCTCCAGCTCCAGTTCCCTAACACGGTCTCTGAGGAGCTGGAGTTGGGTGCACTTCCCGCAGGTATAGTCAGCGACGACACCGGTGGTATCCCTCACCACCCATATCCTACAGGAGGAGCATGCAACTGGCCTAGTATCCATCCCCTCTTACCTTACAGAATATAGCTGCCCTGTGGACCAACTGGACCTCCGCCCTCCAACTCTGCTCCCAGTCAACTGCACTCTCGGTAAACTCCTGGCTCCCTTCTCGCTCTTTGCGGAAATGTAGGAAGCGAAGTGAAAGGAGTACTTTACTCCCTCCTCACCTAACTCCCTCAGTCACCAAATGCTCACTATAGCACTCAAATGCACCAAATTCAGCACTCAGTGCAACCAAAGTCTGCACTGTAGGTGGATCACTTTTATACTGTGAACCTAGCCTCTGAAAACTGGCCTAATCCAATTAACTAATTAACAAGCTCCGGCTGCAAGTACCTACAAGTAGAACCTTTGATTAAAGCTGATTGAAAATTCACCTTCTTCTAAACCAAACAGCAACTTTTAAGTTAATTAACTAATTAAAAGAAAGTCTAGACTTTAGATAAAAATGAACCCTTATACTCCCTCAGTCACCAAACTCTCACTATAGCACTCAAATGCACCAAATTCAGCACTCAGTGCAAACAAAGTCTGCACTGCAGGTGGATCACTTTTATACTGTGAATCTAGCCTCTGAAAACTGGCCTAATCCAATTAACTAATTAACAAGCTCCGGCTGCAAGTACCTACAAGTAGAACCTTGATTCATCTCAAAAGGGTAATTACTGTTATGTCCATCGTCACAATCGCTACATAATTAATCTGAAATCAATACTAGCCATTCCATTGTTCGACAAAGTTCTCCAAATCACCGTGTTTCAGTTCACTTTGGTGGTGCTCTTTCGAAAGATAAGCTTCACTCCAAGACTTGAATTCTAAGCTGAGCCTAATGTGCAGTACCGAGACAGCCTTCAGCCCATGCATCTCCCTGCTCCCTCAACTTTCCCAGGATTTTCTCTCAAGTACCCATGGAAAAAAACTTCAATTCCCGTTTTCTTGGTTCTGCACAGGTCCATTGAAGTTGAGTTGGATGCTGTCCACAGTATGTTAGCAAGATTTCCAAGCCCAAGAGCACAATATTGATTGAGAAGGTGACTGCTCAGTACCTTAGGCAACATTTATTTGGTTGGAATCTTGTTTGGAGTGTCATGTGAGTGTTCCTTTAAGAGAGGTTTGTTTTACCACATGGCTTGTAGCACGGCTTCAGTGATGTCATTTGTGGGTGGAGCTGGGCTGTGGTTGTCAGGGGAGAGGGGGTTTAGTGTTCTGGTTTCATTTTCAGTTTGTTCGTTTGGACTGCAGAAGAAGAAACACTGCGTTAAACTGCAGGAAGTTTCCCTGTTTTCTCTGTTTTATTTTGAAGCTGTCCCGGTGAACTGAAAGGACATTGGGTGTGGCAAACTGCGTTGGTAACCTTAAAGCTAGAGTTGCTTTCCTGAAGGAGTTTTGAATCTGCTGGTTGGAAACTGGACCAGAATCTCAGGGAAAGGACCAGTCCCATTCAAATGAGGTTACAGTGTGCTGAGCTACGCCCTTGAAAGGGTTTTAGTTTTATTGGATTTTGTATTGAATTGGAACAGCTAAGGGGATTCATTAAGAGTCATATACATAGATTACTGTAGCTGTTGTGTCTTTTCATGTTTGTAATTGATAAATTCTTGTTAAGTGTTTTATATATGTTAACTACAATCATATAATACACTTCGTTTTGATAACAGCGCCTAGGAAGTCTGATGAGTCACACCTGAAGTGAAGGCTCTTGTGCTAACCCTAGCCAAATTCAACATAAAAGGTATCGGTCAGGTGAACTTCATAATTGAAGTTTCTCAGCCCTGGTCCATAACCGGAGCAAATTGAGAATGTGGGTCTGTGGCAACTTCAGCAACAGTCCAAGCAGATAATTTCTGGCAGGTTTTGGCCCAGGTAAAGTTTGACCAGGGTAAGTTGGTGAGACTGGTTTGCATAGACTTTGGGTATACCCCAAATTATCCACCCAATGATTAACTCTCTTGTCTACTGGATTCAGGCAGGAGCTGAGTAGTTGGTTCTTCTCGCGGGTAGGTCATAGTACACGTTCAAGAGGAGCTAACTGATGAGAGTCTACTGTAAGCTATCCACAATTTAAAGTGAACTAGTTTGCAGATAATGGAAATTTGATGCAGATACACAAAAGATCTTTAAATATACAGTATGACTCAGGGCTGAAATGGAGAAAAGGCCAAATACTGCTGGATATCTGAAACAAAACCAGAAAATGCTGGGAACACAGAGCTAGTTAAAGGCTGCTTCTGTATTTTCTCTCCTCAGCTGCAACCTGTGCGGAGAATTTACAGCATTTTCTGGGTTTGTTTCCGTTGAAATTATTTTGATAGTTAGGACAATGCTGCCACCTGCTGATAACTTTCATAATTGACAAGCTTGCAGTACTGACTCTGGCTCTAAAAATGAAAACCTCTGTTCAACTGCTGGTATGAAAGTCGAGTTTATTTTTTATTTTTTCAGAGGTCCTGTGTCTTGATTTCTTCAGCAGATCTGTCAATCACTTCTGGGTGTTAAATTTACATCTGGGATAATACTCACCCTATCTTGAGCCCCCTGTGCCGGGAGTAGCGGAAATTCCCTCACCTGTCGCCTCACAAATGCCCTCACCTGCATGTACCTGAAAGCGTTTCCCGGGGGTAGCCCAAACTTCTCCTCCAGCGCCCCTAAGCTCGCAAACATCCCGTCAATGAACAGGTCCCCCAATCTTCTAATCCCTGCCCGATGCCAGCTCTGAAACCCCCCGTCCATCCTTCCTGGGACAAACCGATGGTTGTCTCTGATCGGGGCCCACACCGAAGCTCCCGTCGCACCCCTGTGCCGTCTCCACTGCCCCCAGATCCTTAGCGTTGCCGCCACCACCGGGCTCGTGGTGTACCTTGTCGGCGAGAGCGGCAGCGGTGCCGTCACCAGCGCCCCAGGCTCGTTCCTTTCCAGGACGCCATCTCCAACCTCTTCCACGCCGCCCCCTCTCCCTCCATCACCCACTTATGGATTATTGCCACGTTGGCTGCCCAATACTAACCACCCAAGTTCGGCAACCCTCCTCTATCTCTGCTACGCTCCAAGAACCCCCTCCTTACCCGCGGGGTCTTGCTCGCCCACACAAATCCCATACTGCTCCTGCTTACCCTCTTAAAGAAGGCCTCAGTAATTACAATTGGGAGGCATTGGAATACAAAAAGAAACCTCGGGAGGACCCCCATTTTAACCGACTGTACCCTATCCGCCAGCGAGAGTGGCAACATGTCCCACCTTTTAAAATCCTCCTCCATCTGTTCCACCAACCGCGTCAAATTAAGTTTGTGCTGTGCCCCCCAGCTCCTAGCTACCTGAATCCCCAAATCTCGAAAGCTCCTTTCCGCCCTCCTCAACGGTAGGTCGTCTATCCCTCTTCCCTGGTCCCCCGGATGGATCACAAAGAGCTCACTCTTTCCCACATTGAGCTTATAGCCCGAACAGTTTCCAAACTCCAGTAGGATCTGCATTACCTCAACCATCCCCTCCACTGGATCCGTCACATACAGCAACAGGTCGTCTGCGTACAACGACACTCGATGTTCCTCTCCCCCTCAAACCACCCCCTTCCATTTCCCCGACTCCCTTAACGCCATGGCCAAAGGTTCAATTGCTAATGCAAACAGCAGAGGGGACAGGGGGGCACCCTTGCCTCGTCCCTCTATACAGCTGGAAATACTCCGACCTCCGCCGGTTCGTGACCACACTCGCCACCAGGGCTTTATACAGGAGCTTAACCCATCTAATAAACCCTCCCCCGAACCCAAACCTCCTCAACACTTCACAGAGATACTCCCACTCTACCCGATCAAAGGCCTTCTCCGCGTCCATGGCTGTCACTATCTCCGCTTCTCCCTCCACCGATGGCATCATTATCACATTTAGGAGCCTTCGCACATTAGTGTTTAACTGCCTACCCTTTACGAATCCCGTCTGGTCCTCGTGAATCACCCCCGGGACACAGTCCTCAATCCTCGTGGCCAACATTTTTGCCAGCAGCTTAGCATCTACATTAAGGAGTGAGATCGGTCTATACTACCCACATTGCAGTGGGTCCTTATCCCGTTTCAAGATCAAAGAGATCGTCGCCTCCGACATTGTCGGGGGCAGGGTCCCCCCCTCCCTTGCTTCATTGAAGGTCCTTACCAGCAACGGGGCTAACAGATCTACATACTTCCTGTAAAACCCCACCGGGAACCCATTCGGCCCCGGGGCCTTCCCTGCCTGCATACTCCCCAGTCCTTTAACCAGCTTCTCAAAACAGCCACCTCCTGCTCCTCCACCCTTGGGAACCTCAATTGGTCCAAGAATCGCCGCATCACCTCTTTTCCCCCTGGGGGCTGGGACCTATCCAGCTCCTCGTAAAAGGCCTTAAAAACCTCATTCACTTTCCCCACACTCCGCACCGTAGTTCCCCTGCCATCTTTAACTCCGCCTATTTCCCTCGCTGCCATCCTCTTACGGAGCTGATGTGCCAGCATCCGACTCGCCTTCTCCCCATATTCATATATCGCCCCCTGTGCCTTCCTCCACTGTGCCTCTACCTTCCCTGTGGTCAACAGGTCGAACTCCGTCTGGAGACTTCGTCTCTCCCTGAGTAGTCCCTCATCAGGAGCCTCTGCATAGCTCCTGTCCAGCCGTAAAATCTCCCCCACTAACCTCTCCATTTCCCTACCCTCTCTCTTCACCCTATGAGCCCTGATGGAGAGTAGCTCTCCTCTGACCACCACCTTCAGCGCCTCCCATACTACTCCCACCTGCACCTCCCCGTTGTCGTTGGCCTCCAGATACCTTTCAATACACCCCCGCACCCTCCCGCACACTTCCTCGTCTGCCAGCAGTCCCACATCCAACCTCCACAGCGGGCGTTGGTCCCTCTCCTCCCCAGCTCTAACTCCACCCAATGCGGGGCATGGTCTGAAATGGCTATGGCCGAATACTCCATTCCCTCCACTTTCGGGATCAATGCCCTGCCCAGAACAAAAAATCTATCCGGGAGTAGGCCTTATGTACGTGGGAGAAAAAAGAAAATTCTCTGGCCAAAGGCCTGGCAAATCTCCACGGATCTACTCCCCCCATCTGGTCCATGAACCCGCTAAGCACCTTGGCCGCCGCCGGCCTCTTCCCCGTCCTAGATCTGGAGCGATCCAGTGCTGGGTCCAGCACCGTGTTAAAATCCCCACCCATTATCAAGCTCCCTAACTCCAGGTCTGGAATACGCCCCAACATCCGTTTCATGAATCCAGCATCGTCCCAGTTCGGGGCATATACATTCACCAGTACCACCTCCGTCCCCTGCAACCTACCGCTCACCATCACGTATCGGCCTCCCTTGTCCGCTACTATGTTCCTGGCCTCAAACGACACCCGCTTTCCCACCAGTATTGCCACCCCTCTATTCTTCGCATCCAGCCCCGAATGGAACACCTGTCCCACCCATCCCTTCCTTAACCTGACCTGATCTGCCACCTTCAGATGTGTCTCCTGAAGCATGGCCACGTCTGCCTTCAGTCCCTTTAGGTGCGCGAACACTCGGGCCCTCTTAACCGGCCCATTTAGGCCTCTCACATTCCACGTGATCAGCTGGATTGGGGGGTTAACCCCCCCCCCCTCCCCCGACTAGCCATCTCCTATCTTAGGCCAGTCCTGTGCTCACGCCTCCCGCACCCTCCAGTCCCCCAGGCGGGGAATCCCCGCCCCAACCACCTCTTCCATTTTCAGTTCTCCTTCGGGCAGTGCAGCAGCAACCCTAGAATCCCCCCCTCTCCCCCACTTCCCCCCCCCACCCCCCCACCACGCTAGATCCACATCTAGCTCTTTTGCTCCCCCCATGTTACTTCCGTGAGTCAGCTGACTTCTGCTGACCCCGGCTTCCCCCGCCTTCCCGTTGATCTCCCCGCGTTGGAGTCTCTCCTCCTCCTTACCTTCCTCCATCCCCCCCCTCCCTTTTTTCTGGGGCGTGGGAAAAAAGCCCGTGCTTTCCTGAACCAGTCCCGCCCCCTGTGGCGCAGCTCCTGTTGCGGCCCTTATCCCAGTTCCCTCATCCCCGAGTCTCATCTCCCTCCAGCACCGACGCCCACATTCCCCATCATCATCATCTCGTCTACAGAAAAGAAAAAAGGGAAATTTTAGGAATTTTAACCAGAACTCTACCCACATCCCCATCCATCATCCCACCCATGAAGTATTCTTTACCCCTATTTACAACCCCATATACAACCAACATCTCCCCCCACAACCACATCCCCTCAGTTCGAGTCCAGTTTTTCCGTCTGAATAAAGGTCCAAGCCTCTTCTGGCGTTTCAAAATAATGGTGTCGGTCCTGATAAGTGACCCACAGTCGCGCAGGCTGCAGCATGCCGAACCTGACTCTTTTTTTATGCAGCACCGCCTTGGCCCGGTTGAAGCCAGCTCTCCTTCTTGCCACCTCCGCGCTCCAATCCTGGTAAACTCGGATCACCGCGTTCTCCCATCTGCTGCTCCGCACCTTCTTGGCCCATCTCAGCACACTTTCTTTGTCCGCGAAGCGATGGAACCTTGCCACTATCGCCCTTGGCGGCTCGTCGGCCTTGGGTCTCCTCGCCAGGACCCGGTGAGCCCCTTCCAGTTCCAGGGGGCTCGGAGAGGCCTCCGCACCCATCAGCAAATGGAGCATCGTACTCACGTACGCCCCGGCATCAGCTCCCTCCACTCCTTCGGGAAGACCCAGAATCCGGAGGTTCTTCCTCCTCGACCTGTTCTCCAGGGCCTCAATTCTTTCGGCCCACCTCCTGTGCACCGCCTCGTGCGCCTCCAGTTTTACCGCCAGGCCCAGGATCTCGTCCTCGTTGGTATTCACTTTATCATTCACCTCACGAAGCTCCACCGCCTGGGTCTTCTGGGTCTCCTTCAGCCCCTCGATCGCCAACAGCATTGGCGCCAGCAGCTCCTTTTTCAGCTCCTCCACACATCGCTTGAGGAACTCCTGCTGGTCTGGCCCCCACGCTGCTCGCTCTCCGCCCTCCGCCATCTTGCTTTTTTCCCCTCGTTTTAGTCTCTGCTCCAGGGCCTCTTTTCTCGTCGTTCCACCGCTGATCTCGGCCATATATCGTAAGGGGGGACCTCACGGGATTAATTCAATAAAAGCTCCGTTGGGGCTCCTCTGAAGAGCCCGAAAGTCCGTTGTCGCGGGAGCTGCCGAAACGTGCGGCTTAGCTCCACATCGCCGCAACCGGAAGTGGATCTCTGTTTTCATTGCAACACTTTTATTTTCCTATTGTATCCGTCCTACTATGATTCAGAACTGTTTCCTTTCTTTCTAATCTCCAAATAAGTAGTCAGACAGGATGCACCTCAGCCCGCTGTGTTCAAATTATTAATCATTGGACCATTTGTTGTTCAGGTTACATTCTGGCAAAGAGCTCTGAGTTAATTTTCTAATTTTACCTATACTGAAATAGAAAATATTAACACAACTCAGTTTTCCTCCATTAACCTAAGAACCTTGCGGGATCTTGCTTCGGGGCTGGTTTAGCACAGGGCTAATTAGCTGGCTTTTAAGGCAGACGAGGGCAGGCCAGCAGCACGGTTCAATTCCCGCACCAGCCTCCCCGAACAGGCGCCGGAATGTGGCGACTAGGGGCTTTTCACAGTAACTTCATTTGAAGCCCACTTGTGGCAATGAGCGATTTTCATTTTTTCATCATCCTTTGTTTCATCGAGCCAAAATGGCTACAGGTGACTAACCAGTGCCACTTGTGGCAGAAAGACAGAATAGCAGGAACTACTGTGACTTGTTCGTGGCAACAAAAGGGAATTCTGAAGAATTTCTCTAGATGTAGCCATGTCGAAGTAAGTTTGCATGATATTAAGAAGTCTTATTTTATGTTTTAAGCTCAAATGTTCACACAACCCGATACCCCGCAGTATCATTTCAGCATTGTTAATGATCCAGTTTGCTAGTTGTAGCACCATCGATCACACACGAGGCGAGACGTAGAGAACTTCAATCGAGGCTTTATTGAGCAGACTTGTTCAGACTTGTTCCCCAGCAGCTCAGTCACAGAATGCAGCTGCGGGGAGTAAACCGGGTTCTTATACCCCGCCTATCTGGGTGGAGCCCAGTAGGCGGCAGATCCAATCGGGACCCAGTATCTGTCCTCCAATAGCTCCTCGGCATTCATGGTGTACCGTATTACCCCTAATACATACCACCGCACTAGTAACTTTAGGCAATTCAAATTTGTTATTGAGTGGGACACAAATGTATGGTGTAATTATGTATTTCGTCTCCATTGTCTCTAAATATTTGTTTTATTTATTATGGTGAATTTATTGTCAAAGGCTGTATCGCTTCTAAAATGAAAGTTGTATGTTTATTACCAAAATATTGAACTGAGGAGGCAGGTCATATTTAAAAGTCTAAATCCAGCTTGTTCAGCAATAGCGTCTATCTCCACTATATTTCAACTATCAGGATTTGTGGAATATTGCCGGCTTGGTAGAAAATAGTAATATATTGTTTTTATGCAATTGTTGAATAGTGTTGTCATGCTGAAATAGGAAATTAGAATAAAATAAGATTTTAAAATAATATTACAGCCTTGCTAAGTTCAATTTTTAAAATCTAAATGAGGCTCAGGTGGCTATTAAGAATAGGGAAGAGCAGAATCGAAATGTGGTGATAAATAGGGGACTCTATAATTCAGGAGAATCGATGGCATCCCCTGCAGCCAAAATGAGAATACTGCAGGGTCTGTTCTGAAATTCCCCTCGGCCCAGTTTAGCCTGAAACTCTCCAGCCAGGTTCTCCCCATTTGGGCTGGATAGTTACCTTTGATGATGTGCAGAGACAAGTCTGCGGTCTGCCCGTTTGGCTGCACACTTTACCTTGACACGGCACTACTTCTCCGGTGAGGGTTTAAAGGTGATATGTTGTAGTTTCCCTTGGAAAACCGTTTTTGGTACCAATCGGACGGCTGGGTCAGTGTCCACCTCCATTTTATAAAAGCAAATTACTGCGGATGCTGGAACCTGAAACAAAAGAGAAAATGCTGGAAAATCTTAGCCGGTCTGGCAGCATCTGTAGGGAGAAAAAAGAGCTAGCGTTTCGAGTCCAGATAACCCTTTGTCAAAGATGGCTTTGACAAAGGGTCACCTGGACTCGAAACGTTAGCTCTTTTCCCTCCCTGCAGATGCTGCCAGACCTGCTGAGATTTTCCAGCATTTTCTCTTTGGTATCACCTCCATTTTCACCAGTTGTCTGTCCAGTAAGGGAGTGACCCAGTAATGGTTGGTTGCACCAGCAATGACCAGATAGATTGTGACTCTGGTCCTTTTTCGCACCCTTTTCGTATCAGGTGGATGCTCTTCCCTCTGTTCGATTTTTCACTTGATATATTCGATTCTTGCTTTGTATAATTCGTGGTTGGAACTTGTTGGGTGGGATTTTCTGTCCCGCCGCACCAGTTTTCTGGTACAGTGCGACCTCGCTACAGCGGGATTCTCCGTCCCGCTGACTGGCCAATGGGGTTTCCCGATGTGGGCAGCCCCACGGCTTCAGGAAATCCCCCGGGGGGGGGGGGGGGGGGGGCGCTGCCGGCCGCAACGGAGAATCCCGCCAACGGAGAATGCAGCCCGTTGTTTCTTTCTCCAACAAGCACGTTCAATGTGCCCCATTTTACCACAATCTTGCATTTTGCATCTTTACTCCAGCCATCAGCTGCTGTGTGTCCAGTTTGTGCACATTGATGGCAATTTCAAACCTGTGTCACCATTCGGATTTCAGCCGATACCTTGTGGATTTTAATGCTCAAACATAGCTGTTGGTTGCATTTGTGGAGCCCATACCTCTCGGTAATGACCAAGGGTTTCGGTGACAAATGGCTCTGCAATATCGCCATCATTTTGCCATAAGTTTCAAGCCTGGTTTCACCAGACTCCATGGGAGATTGATGGATCACCCCCACCCCACCCCATTGTGTTCAGGAAGGTTGGGACTACCATGTCCGCCAAAATGTTGTTCGACAAAGTATTTGAATCTTTCAGTGTGTGAGTACCAGCGGTCAGTACTTTCATCATATGGCCCCATGGTGCCATTTTTATTATGGATAGGGCAGCTTTTTGTTAGCACTACCTTGTTTATTTTTTTCAAACAAGATAATCCTGAACAAGCCTGTTCCTTTCCTCTGCTCTCAATTAATTTGTTACTTTACTTGCTATTCACCGTAGAGGGAGCACTTGAGAACTGTTCCAGAATGTTCCGAGCAGAGCACATGGCAGCTGTTTGAGGAACGCTACAGTCCAGAAGGAGGCCATTTGACCCATCGAGTTTGCACCGACCCTTCGAATGAGCACTCTGCCCATTGCCAAGTGTCCACCCCACCCAATCCCCGTAATCCCATAACCTAATCTGCATATTTTTGGACTGTGGGAGGAAGTCCACACAGACACTGGGAGAATGTACAAACTCCACACAGTCACCCAAGGCCCTGGCGCTATGAGGCAACAGTGCTAACCACTGTTGCTGTTTCTTCCCACATCTGTTTAAACTTTAGTTTCTTCAATGGTTTCTGCTACTATTCAGCACACCTCCATTGCCAGTTTTGGTGTAGTAATGTTTTTAAACCTTTCTTGATGGCTGCAGGGTGGATCAGTTTTTCTTACTCACCGGGTTTCTGTAACTCTTTTTAGAATTGTTTGCTGTGTAGATTCAGCCACCTCATTGCCAGTTTCCTTTGTGGTATTTTAAAAGAGAAGCTTGCAGGCCACGAAGGTATAAAACAACAAGAGTTTTATTGGGAAGGTGTTGTCACACAGGCTGCTATCCAAACAGCCGATGATATCAGTACGTCACGTGATCGAACTCTTAAAGTCACCTGTTCCATCTTGGAACAAATATGAATATACAACAGAGGCAATGACAACATTTTCCATCTCTGTCTGTCTTCATTGAGAGGAGGCTCCCAAGATACAGAAAGAGGTCTATATGTTGATCTTATTTAGAGGCTGATGGACGATCAATGACCACTAAAATGAGGTTGTAGTACAACTGAAGGCTTTAATAAGCTAGATGTTTCCCCCAGCAGCTCAGGTACAGAATGAGGGCTGCTGGGACGGCACGGGTTCTTATACCCCACCTATCAGGGTGGAGCTATTATGCACTCTAGCCAATGGCAAGCATATAGGTTCTACCAATGGTACTTCAGCCTCTCAGGTACCGTAATACCTATAATACCACATTCACCCCCTGTTAAAAAAAAGTCCAGCGGGGGTGGTGGCCAGCAACTACAAAACATAACAACATGGTATAATTAGTTATGGAGGTACCGTAATTCCCCCGTACAGTGTTCAGTAACTATTTACAAGTTTGGTAGCTATGTACATTCGGTGTTTTATATTTACAGATTACAGTTAAAATTAAGCAATCAGTCGATCGGGGGCCCTGGCCGTCCTCTGTGATCGTCGGAGCCTCTGTGGTGACTCCGGTGGAGGCTCGGGCGCCTGTGACTCCGGGAGCGTGGCTTTGATCTCCATGGCATCTTCGTCACCCCTAGACGGCGCTGGTGGGGAAAATGGCTGACCTGGGAAGGGAGCGCCTGTGGGGGGCGGCGGTGGGTGGGGGGGCCTAGGCAGGGGTGGCGGAAGGACCGATTCTCCTGTAAGGTGCTGCGGTGGAGGGGAGGGTGGGACTGGTGGCTGGAATGTACGTGGAGTTCCGGCGGGCGCCAGGTCCCGTAGGGAGACCGTATCTTGTCGGCCGTCGGGGTACGCCACGTAGGCGTACTGGGCGTTAACATGGAGCAGATGGACCCTCTTGACCAACGGGTCCGACTTGTGCGCCCACAAGTGTTTTCGGAGCAGGATGGGTCCGGGTGCTGCCAGCCAGGTTGGGAGCGAGGTCCCAGAGGAGGACTTCCTAGGGAAGACAAGGAGGCGTTCGTGAGGTGTCTGATTGGTGGTTGTACAAAGTAGTGACCGGATGGAGTGGAGAGCATCCGGGAGGACTTCTTGCCAGCGGGAGACTGGGAGGTTCCTGGACCGTAGGGCCAGTAGGACGGTTTTCCAGACAGTTCCATTCTACCTGTCCGTTACCCCGGGGGTTGTAACTGGTCATCCTGCTCGAGGCGATGCCCTTGTTGAGCAGGAATTGACGCAGTTCGTCGCTCATAAAGGAGGACCCCCCCTATCGCTGTGTATGTAAGCGGGGAACCCGAACAGTGCAAAGATGGTATGGAGAGCCTTGATGACAGTGGAGGCGGTCATGTCGGGGCAGAGGATGGCGAATGAGAACCGGGAGTACTCGTCAATCACATTCAGAAAGTACGTGTTGCAGTCGGTGGAGAGGAGGAGGCCTCTGAAATCCATGCTGAGGCGTTCAAAGGGACGGGAAGCCTTTATCAGGTGCGCTTTCTCTGGCCGGTAGAAGTGCGGTTTGCACTCAGTGCAGATTTGGGAGTCCCTGGTGGCTGTCCTGACCTCCTCGATGGAGGAGGGCAGGTTGCGGGTCATGACGAAATGGAAAAAGCGAGTGACCCCCGGGTGGCAGAGGTCCTCATGGAGGGCTCAGAGGCGGTCCACTTGTGTGGTGGCACATGTGCCGCGGAACAGGGCGTCAGGAGGCTCATTTAGCTTCCTGGGACAATGCAAGATCTCGTAGTTGTAGGTGGAGAGTTTGATCCTCCACCTCAAGATCTTGTCGTTTTTTATCTTGCCCCGCTGTGCATTATCGAACATGAAAGCCACCGACCGTTGGTCAGTGAGGAGAGTGAATCTCTTGCCGGCCAGGTAATGCCTCCAATGTCGCACAGCTTCTACTATGGCCTGGGCCTCCTTTTCGACTGAGGAGTGGCGGATTTCGGAAGCATGGAGGGTACGGGAGAAGGCCACGGGTCTGCCCGCTTGGTTGAGGGTTGCCGCCAGAGCTACGTCAGACGCATTGCTCTCGACCTGGAAGGGGAGGGACTCGTCGATGGCATGCATCGTGGCCTTTGCAATGTCTGCTTTGATGCGGTTGAAGGCCTGACGGGCCTCTATCGACAGGGGAAAAACTGTGGTTTGGATCAGGGGACTGGTCTTGTCTGCGTAGTTGGGGACCCACTGGGCGTAGTAGCTAAAAAACCCTAGGCAGCGCTTCAGGGCCTTAGAGCAGTGAGGGAGGGGGAACTCCATAAGGGGGCGCATGCGTTCAGGGTCGGGGCCTATAACTCCATTTTGCACTACGTAGCCGAGAATGGCTAGACGGTCGGTGTTAAAAACGCATTTATCCTTATTGTACGTTAGGTTAAGGATCTTTGTGGTCTGGAGGAATTTTCTGAGGTTGGTGTCGTGGTCCTGCTGGTCGTGGCCGCAGATGGTGACATTATCGAAATACGGGAATGTTGCCCGTAAACCGTACCGGTCAACCATTCGGTCCATCGCGCGTTGGAAGACCAAGACCCCGTTAGTGACACCAAAGGGAACCCTTAAGAAGTGATAGAGCCACCCGTCTGCCTCGAAGGCAGTGTATTTGCGGTCATTAGTGCGGATGGGGAGCTGGTGGTAGGTGGACTTGAGATCCACCATGGAGAAGATCTTATAATGCGCGATCCTGTTTACCAGGTCGGATATGCGGGGGAGGGGGTACGCGTCCAGCTGCGTAAACCTGTTGATGATATGACTGTAGTCGATGACCATCCTATGCTTCTCCCCGGTCTTTACCACCACTACTTGAGCTCTCCAGGGGCTGTTACTGGCTTCAATGACCCCTTCCCTCAGTAGCCTTTGGACCTCTGATCTAATAAAGGTCCGGTCCTGGGCACTGTAGAGTCTGCTCCTAGTGGCGACGGGTTTGCAATCCGGGGTGAGGTTCGCAAACAGGGAAGGCGGTGTTGCTCGTTTTAGCCTTAGTTTAATTGCTCTAATTCTGTCACCTTTGCTCTTGAATCGCCAGGTATCTTTCTGATACCGCCACGTGGTTCAAGTCCGAGTAATGATCAATAATCCAACACACCGCTTAGTAAGAGTTAAATCAACGCACATTTATTATATACAGCAATCAATACTTATACATTAATTCTACTTCTAAGCTACTTCCTACAACTAACAGGCCAATACTTAACTTTGGAAATGGCCCACCAGGCCAGGGAAACGAAAGGCCTTTCGTATGGGTTCTGAGCCTGCGGGATTCAAAGCTGGTACAGGTCGACAGTCAGGAGTGCCTATCTCGTAGCGAGCGTTGGAGTAAGACTTACGTTTTCAGCAGAAGGGTCTCCAAGGGTGCGGAGAGGAGACGAAGGGAAGAGGGCAAGCGGGCAAGAGAGAGCTCGATTTGACCTTGGACTCTATTCTTATAGTCCCCAGGGGCTTCCCGCCTTTCGGGGCGGACCTTGTACCTGGTTCCAAATGCTAGGACTTGGTCCCAATCACTTGGTTTGATATTCTCCAATGCTGGAGCGATTCCTTGATCGAGGGGTGGTCGTTTACCTCTCTGTGTCAGCTCCTGCTGGCGCCGAAAAGTCTGGGTCGGCTTTGTGTTACTAATTTGTAGCATATTGTTCCCGGGATTGCTACTTTATATGCAGATGGCTGCAGGTATCGATTCGGTCTGGCTTCCCCAGAGGCGAATACAGTTTTACCTGCAGCTGTCTGTTTGAGTCCTGTTGGCTGATTTTCCCATCAGCCTCTTCCGTTTGCCATTTTAAATCGGGGTTTGGCCATTCTAATCGGGAGTTAGCCATTTTACATGGCTACAGCGGGTCAACCTTAAGGGTCGCGAGGCCACAGACAGTAAGGGGGGGTATAGGGCCGCCGAATTGGAAGGTCAGACTTTGAAGGTTACACTGGAAGTCTAAACCCAGGAGTGTAGCCGCGCAGAGGTGGGGAAGGACGTAGAGACGGAAATTTTTGAACTCCCTTCCCTGGACTGTAAGGTTTGCTAAACAAAACCCCTTTACCTCCACTGAGTGGGAACCAGAGGCTAGTGAGATTTTTTGATTAACAGGGTGGATGACGAGGGAACAGCGCCTTACCGTGTCGGGGTGTATGAAGCTCTCCGTGCCCCCAGAGTCGATTAGGCAGGCGGTCTCGTGGCCGTTGATGAAAACAGTCGTCGTAGCGGTTGAGAGTGTTCGAGGTCGAGATTGATCCAGAGTCACCGAGGCCAATCGCAATAGTTGAGAATTCTGTTCAGGCAGTGTGTGGGCGGCCGAGCTAGGGGCCCATCCAAGATGGCGTCACCCATTCGTCGCACATGGCCTGGGGTGCACAAAATGGCGGCGCCCGTCCCTCAAGCGTGGCACCCGTGGAACTAGATGGCGGCACCCGGGGTCCGCACGTGGCCCTGGGATATGGGGGTGGTGGCGACCGCTGGCCACACGAGGTCCGTGGAGAAGTTTGTGGTGGCGGTCCGGAGTCGCCGCTGGAGACCGCGGCCACCGCTCGGGCCTGACATACCCCCACGAAATGGCCCTTTTTGCCGCATCCCCTGCAGATGGATGCGCAGGCCGGGGAGCTTGGCCTGCCCACAAAAGTAGCAGCGGGGCCCCTCGGGGTTGGCAGGCTGCCTTGCAGCGCAGGCCTGCGGGGGAACGGGGGAAGTCTCTGGGTCGGCTGCTGCGGGGTTCCACGCTGCCCAGGGGGCTGCCACGCGCTCGAGAACGTAGGCGCGGGCGTTCCTGGAGGCCACGTCCAGGGAGCCTGCAAGGGCCCGTGCCTCCCTAAGACCCAGGGTGTCTTTCTCTAACAGGCACTGGCGGATTTGAGATGAAACATACCTGCCACGAAAGCGTCCCGTACTAAGAGTTCCGTGTGCTCGCTCGCCAAAACTTGTGGGCAGCCGCAGCTTCTGCCCAGCACCAGGAGTGCGCGGCAGAATTCCTCCAAAGATTCCCCAGGGGTTTGCCATCTTGTTGCAAGCAGGTGCCGGGCGTAGACCTGGTTTACCGGGCGAATATAGTGTCCTTTTAGCAGCTCGATTGTTGCATCGAAGTCTTCTGTTTCCTCGATGAGGGTGTAGATCTCCGGGCTCACCCTTGAGTGCAGGACGTGCAGTTTCTGGTCTCCCGTGGGTGTGTTGTCTGCCGTCTCGAGGTACCCTTTAAACCACGCCAGCCAGTGCTTAAAGATCGCCGCTGAGTTCGCTGCGTGGGGGCTAAGTTGCAGACACTCCGGCTTGATTCGAAACGCCATCCTTTCTTCCTAAAATCTAGCTTATTAAATTGATGCACGATCAATGACCACTAAAACAAGGTTGTAGTACAACTGAAGGTTTTAATGAGCTAGATGTTTCCCCCAGCAGCTCAGGTACAGAATGAGGGCTGCTGGGACGGCATGGGTTCTTATACCCCGCCTATCAGGGCGGAGCTATTATGCAATTCTAGCCAATGGCAAGCATATAGGTTCTACCAATGGTACTTCAGCCTCAGGTCCCGTAATACCTATAATACCACAGAGGCAAGGCATTTAACTGTGGGATCTGGCCGGAAGAGGACTTAGTTTTCTGGGTGTTTAGTGAGAGGCCTATTTTTTCACATGCTTCAGAGAAATGTCAACAATGACCTGGAGCTCTATTTCTGACTGAGTGCACACACAACTATCATCTGCATATCAAAGTTGTAAGACGGAGGGTTGGATTGGTTTTGGATTGAAGAGTTGGTTGAACAGTTCCCCATCTTTTTTATAGATTATCTCCATACCCACGCCTGTGGGTAATTTGCTGCAGGTGAGGTGTAGTATTATAATGAGGAAAATGGAGAAGAGGTTCGGTGCAATGACACAGCCTTGTTTGACCCAATTTTCAAGAAGTTTGTAATGGTTCTGTACTGAAAATCACATGTCACAGTGGAGTAGATGGAGGATGGTGACAATTTCTGAGAGCCAAATTTGAGGAGGATACTCCATAAGTCTTCACTGTTGAGAGCCAATGCTTTTGGGAGATCAAAAACAGCCAGGTTTAATGGGTTGGTGCTGTTCCTTGCACTTTTATTTAACTTTTAGTGAACATCATGTCTGTAGTACCTCTTGATAGTCAAAAACCACCGTGACTCTGGAAGGAGTTCCTTGGCCACTGGTTGGAAGCAGTTGAAGAGGATTTTTCAATGTTCCCCCTTTAGCAGATAGCAGGGTGATTTCCTCCCTGGTTACCACAATCAAACCTGTCTCCCTTACTGAACATAGTGTCGATCAATGTCCCAGAAATCCCTGGCATTCGCTCTTCCTAGATGAGGAATACCAGGTTGTACAGCCGTTCCGGGATTGTTTCTCCACAATGTTTAAGAATTGCACCAGGATTCCATCTGTTCCCAGGGCCTTGTTGGTTTTCCACCGTCGAATGGCTTTTCAACTTTGCCCCAGACTGGAGTAGCGCCATGACTGAGTCGGGTAAGGTCTTGAGGAATGGAGTTGAGAACATTCGAGTCGAAGAGAATCTCAGTTGAGGTGTTTTTCCAAACTATTTTCTCCAGCAAGCACTCACTGCCTCCCTATACTTGGAACAGCTCCCTTTCATGCTTGGTACTCAATGGGGAAACTGATTAATGGTAATCTCCACCTCAAAGGACAAACAAGTGAAGTTAGGCTAAACCTGTATTAAACCACACTTTGAGCAGTGTGCAATTCGCCACCATATTATAAAAAGATTAGGGGCACTGGAAAGAGTGCTGTGATCTACAAGAATAATACCAGAAATGCGTGGTAAACAAAGCTGGGAAGGATTGATAAGCTGGGTTTCTTTTCCCTTTAAATAAAAGACTGAGGGGTGACTTAGTAAAGGTTATGAAAGGTTTAATAGGTTGAATACATATATCATTTTTTTTCTTGTAGAATAGAGCAGAACTAGAGGTCAATGTCAAATAGTCGGCAAGAGATTCAATTACCCAGAGCGGTAAGAACGAGGTGCTTGTGACCACAGGGAGTCGTGGAAACAAATAATATGGATGCATTTAAGGGGAAACTAGAAAGCATACAAGGCAATAGAATGTTACAATAGTAGATTCAGATGAGGAAAGATGGGAGGAGGTGCAAGTGGAACATGAATACTGGCATGGACTGAATGGGTCAAATGGCCAGTTTCTGTGCCGTACATCCTATCTAATTCATGGCTGGAGCTGGTGTGGGGTGTCAGCGGTCAGGATGGAGCGGGAGAATAAAAGGAACATATTTTGAACTACAATTCAGCCAGGAAAGGATTTCCCTGCACAAAGCATGGATGTAACAGCCATTACCCAATATATTGGGGTAGCTCAGGAGCTCAAAGGGCACAGGAAATGTACCACTTTCAGTACAAACTATTCTTTCTGGGCACTAGATGTACTGCACTACAATTACCCACAAAATTGGACAAAATGCATTCAACCTATCAGAGATACATGGGACTGAAGTTAAGCAACTTGCCCATAAATACCTAGGGCTGGATATTTCCGCCCCACCCGCCACAAGAACACCATGGGCGAGATGCGGACAATGGAGAAGTCCATTGACCTCGGGCAGGATTCTCTGGTCATTGGATGGACGCGACCAGAGAATCCCTCCCCTACAGTCAGTCAGTCATCTATTTTGGAATATTGGTGGCAATGAAGATTACATTTATGCCAAAATGCCTCTTTGGGAGTCAGGTGCTTTACAGGGAATTTAAGATATATTTTGCTCTGAATCCACTGAGGTATCTACACTTCAGCAGCAGGAGGAGGAATCAGGGACTTGGGGGGAATTAATAGACTTGACATCAGCTGATATAACCAATTTACCTGTGCCATACTGAAGGAATTTTTGAAATCACATTTTTACCTTAATATTATGATAATACATGAGTTTAATCAAAATATTATATACTAGTTACTGAAATGCACATTATTTGAATATCCTTTTGAGTTCCCAATGAGTCATTTCATTTTAGTCTTAATAGTATTTTCAATTGCTGTTTTGAATTTAATTAAGGAGATCCCTTTGTAACTATCCCTGGGTAGACTTATACTTTTTATGATCTGAATTCTCATGGCTAACTTAAAGGACTCCCAGGACAACGTTTCACCTGTTTAAATATTTACTGCAACAAATAATTAAAATCAACATTGATTAAACATTACTTCGTAATCCCAATCTTGCAGTTAATGCCATTTCTTGGTAATTTTATTACATTAAGACTCTCATATGTAAAATAATTTTGTGAAGAAATAGATTTCACTGCTAAGAAATATACTTTTATTACCCAAGGCCAGCAACTTACATTCTCAAGTTAGTCATAGGAATGATAGATGTAGTGCGGATTTTTTTCAATCACAGATTGTCCGTTTGTGAAATTTCACATCTTCACAGGAACTATGCTTAGTAAAGTTGCTAACTTGTTTCAAATTGTGGCCAGTTTTGTGATCAGATCCATGTCAACTGGTAATTAATGCAAAACTACCTGAAGATAAAACCTTTCAGCTGACTGACAGTACACCCTCTTCCCTCAGCCCATCAATCGTGGGCTAGGTGCAAAGTTAAAAAAGCCAGTATACTAATGAGTAGCGTCAAATCTCATTCTGGCTTTAGTTTTATTCACTCATTCAGCCAACCAAATTGAAAGTGAAATTCATTCATTCCCCAGAGGAAGCCAGAGTGAAAATCTCAATTGTGTGGGTTTCAGATTAAAGTTAATCAATTTGTATACCATACCTCTACTGTGCTGCCACCAAGATATACTCATACTACAGAAAATAAAGTCTGGGTTATATTTGGAGGTCATTGGTATTAGCTATTCTCAGTACCTTAAATGAATAATAGACTTAGAACAGTATTAGTAAAGCAATATTTATGATATTTCAAGATTGAACATGTACATTGTACAGATACAGAAAACTGTCCCATGCAAACACAATGGCTGTAAATTTTGGCCCTTTTATTAGTGAAAGCCGAAGTATTAACATTCCCACTCGATACCGAGTGTTCAAGTTGAAGTTCTATTTTTTTTTTTTAAAAAGCACTACACGATTTTATTTTCTGTCTTTCTTCTCTTCCTTCTTAGATTCGCATTTTTCTTTGTCATCTTTCTTCTCCTTCTTTCCCTCCTCCTTTTCTTGCCCTTCCTTCTTTTCTGCATCTCTGTTGGCAATTTTATTGTTGATTAAGTTGTGTAGCGCTACTACTGATCGAATTAGTGATGCAAGATACACCACCAACATCTGATCATTCGTCTTCAGGTAAAAGGCTTTCACAAACTCCTGCAGATTAACGTCAGGCAATAAGTTGAAGACATCCTGCAGCTGGTAGATAATTTGATGGTTGATGGGCAACTTCCCTGTGGCTACTTTCTCCAAGTAATTCCTAATCTCTAAAATTTTTGAGTTCAGTCCTTTGAGACCATGCACTTGGTTTGTGATTCGCTGCGACAGTGTGCCCACTGTAGTGTCCTTAATATCTCTGCAAGGGGGACACAAGTATAGAAACTGAACACTATGACTTGCTAAGACCAGACTCTAGAATAAAGTCAGATAATTAAAAAAGTCACTTGTTTAAAGAAATCAAAGGCACATTTAGCACAGGGAGGGTATGCATATCAATATTATATGACATGCCGTATTATAGCTACAAATGTTAGCCAAATTATAATTTCAGTTCAAACTAGATTTATTTATTGTCAAATTACAAAAGGATTTAATTAAACACACACACCCCACCACCAAAATTAAGTACACGAACACAGTATCAAAGAGATGGGAGAAATTTACTGAACTTTGCCTGAGACAAAGAATTGCTTCGACATTGCCAGCTTACCGTAGCAAGTGCTCCACTCCAACTTCTTCTGCTTCCTCTGCTCCTATTTCACTCGTCACATGTTCAAATGTTTTGGAAGTCGGAGTTCCATCCTGTAGAGATACCACAGTTAATGCGGAACTTAAACAACCCCAAGCTGTGCAGCATAGGTGGATTGGCCACGCTAAATTGCCCCTTAATTGGGAAAAAAGAATTGGGTACTTTAAATTTTAAAAAAATGCTGCGCTTAATATTATTCACCGAGCGCCATTGTTGAGTTTGTGGAGGTTTGAGTTAGAGACACTGACCAGCCGATAATTATTTTCCTTTATCGTAGATTATCATAGAATTTACAGTGCAGAAGGAGGCCATTCGGCCCGTCGAGTCTGCACCGGCTCTTGGAAAGAGCACCCTACCCAAGGTCAACACCTCCACCCTATCCCCACCCAACACTAAGGGCAAGTTTGGACACTAAGGGCAATTTAGCACAGCCAATCCACCTAACCTGCACATCTTTGGACTGTGGGAGGAAACCAGAGCACCCGGAGGAAACCCATGCACACACGGGGAGGATGTGCAGACTCCGCAGTGACCCAAGCCGGAATCGAACCTGGGACCTGGAGCTGTGAAGCAATTGTGCTATCCACAATGCTACCGTGCTGCCCTCTTTTCTTGAAGATACTGATTCTCGCTTTGGTACGAGCAAACATCCGGGAGACACCTCATATGCAGGCATCACAGCTATATTTAATCATATACCACCTCAAGAATCACATGTATTGGTGACATGTGCCCAGTGGTTAGCACTGGGACTGTGGCGCTGTGGGCCTGGGTTTGAATCTCAGCCTTGGGTCACTGTCTGTGTGGAGTTTGCGCATTCTCCCCATGTCTGCATGGGTTTCACCTCCACAACCCAAAGATGTGCAGGTTAGGTGGGTTGGCCACCCTAAATTGCCCCTAAAATTGGAAAAAATAATTGGGTACTCTAAATTTATACAAAAAAAAAAATCAAAGAAAATCACATGTATTAATTGTCGAATTCTCAAATATTGCCCTGGCCAAAAATCAAGCCCCAAGAACTAGCAATTATTGATTTATTTTCCCTTCTTGGACACCGATCTGGAGGCAGGGCTGAAAAATGTTCCAATAGCTGAATACTGCTCAGATAACCTCGGATCATCATAGAGTGTTGTTCAATGCTATTTCCATTTCCCAGTGTGTGAAAAAATACTGAATAACATCACAGCAGCCTCCTTATCAATAGGAGATGTGGGAGAAAGCCACAGAGTTGATACCTTTGAACAACCAAAGGGCCATGGCCGACTTGGACTTTTGGGTCTGTAAATAGGACAGATTTCCAAATTCAGTTACTAATGGAATTAATTTTAAATTCAACTTTGATCATTTTGAAACCTATTGGAAAACTATAAACCACAAATTTCAATGGGTTTCAGCAGCTGAAAAAAACACCATCAAAGATTAATTACACTTTTAGGCATTGACATACATGTTTCAGAAATCATAATGCGATACTTACGTCATGAACTTCCTCCACTGAAATGTAAGCCTCTGTCGGCAGCCCCAGGTCTTTTGGCTTAACATCAATGATGACCAAAACCTTAAAAAAAATATAGTTTTATCTGAGTCTTAAGAAGTTATTTATATTCCATTAAAGTAAAAGATGAGAAAATAAATATTCTTGGGTAATTATTGACTGTTATGTACAAGTGCTGCAGCTGAAGAGGACAATGGGGAAGTATGTTGTATTCCATTGCTGTGTTATCCTGGTAATTCCACAAAGACGAAATGAGAACAAATAAACCATATTGTGTTTGCAATATTCCGTAAATGCAAACTTCCAAATGGCACCACTTTAGAAAAGAAAATTAAGAGATTCTTTACCAATTTGTGTTACAGCCAAGGTTGGCAGGTTGTTAATCCATTTAACTTCAAACGGCCTTAAAACAAAAGCTTCTGCCACATCTCTTCTAACATCCAAATAGATGTGCAATATAACGTTGCAAAAAAAATTAACTGGGAGATGTTGCACAAGATTCTTATTTTTTTAATAAAATATGAACCAGAAATATCACTAGATTTTTATTACACACATGTAATGAAAATATGATTGGCAAACAGCAACTGCAAGTTGGACCAAAACCTACTGAACTCTTCAATGAAGAGAGTGAAAGTTTTAGATTATAGCCAGATGGGTCACAAACTAATGAAAATATGGAAGCCTCTATTCAGAACAAAAAACATTTAAACCAGTAAAATGCATTTACAATTTAGTGTGCCATCCAAAATAAATGCTGACATATATAATGTACAAACCAAAACAGTATAATTTACCATGAACTAATGAAAAGTTATTAGAAGGAGGAAAAGTCTAAAACCTTACAGAATTCGGACAGTATCGTTTCATCAGTTCATTAATAGCAATGTCATTTTTGTGTAACTTGGGTCCAGTGTGGTACCATCCAACGATCCTTTCCCTGGCTAAGACAGATGCAAAATCATGCATTAAAATGCAATTCACTAATTGTTAAGACAATCGTTAGACCTGACACATTGATTAAGCAGCACCATGTGAATTGCAATTCAACCTTTTCCTTCTAAAAAAAATGCCCAAGTGAGATTTGTGCCAGTCAAGTAATGAAATTTATGTACCTCATTACAAACTTCTGCATTGAACATGGCAGTCCGCAGACAGGATTAAAAAAAAAAGTTATATATTTTCCTAAACTAAATGCAGGTTTGAAACAGGAGATTCATATAATGCCCATTTAATTTCTCATTTTAAATTTATTTTCTCTAATTTGACATCAAACTATGCAGAAAAACAACCCGATATCTGTTACTCAAACTGATAACAAAATGAAATATACAACAGCTAGCATCTTTTATTTGTTGAAAAAAATTATCCAATGATCCACTCCTTTCGGCCTCAATCACTCACTTCACCGAAGTACAAACATACAAAACAGGAGCAGGAGTAAGCCATTTGTCCCCTTGAACCTGCTCCGCCATTCAATAAGATATGTATGTGTTGAGTTCCACATTCCCATCTACCCCCAATAACTTTTGATTCAGTTGCCCAACAAGAATTTATTGAGCTGTGCTTTAAAAAGATTCACTGACCCTCTTCCATCACCTTAATAGTGATCAGGATCTCAACATAGTTTTAAGAAGCAACCCATAATAAAACCACTCCGTTAAAATAAAACAGCATCCAGCAGGTACAATGTGAGCTTAATGTCAACCAGAGGCACTGTAGAACAGTGATCTCCAAATAGTTGATCGTTATAGACCGGGCAATCCCGGGGTTTTGAACAATTGTCATTTCCCGTCGAACCACACCAAATTGTTCGAGACTCGGGATTCTCTTATGACCAGTGAATCAGCTCATTGCATGCCAAACTGCATCAAATTGCGCAAGATTCGTGATTTCTCGTAATGAGCGACTTAGCTCATTGCCTGCCAAACCGCACTAGTCGAAGGATTCCTTGTAATGACAAGCGCATCAGCTCATTGCCTGCCGAAAAATGCCAAAAATCTGAGAGACTGCAACAAGATTCTCGCAGACACCGAAACGTGGGATAAGCTGGTTGAAGACAAAATGTTGAGAGAGGAGCCAGGGACCTCCAAGAAAGCAAAAACCTACCATTTCCAATAGGAAAGGGAAAACAAATTTATTTTTACGAATGTCAAAGGCAAGACTATTGGTCAACAGAGTGTAGCCTTGGGTAAAAGAGGTAATTTGGAACAACATCACAAGCAATACATGATAAATTCAAATAAAATTTCCCTTTAAACAGCACGATTCGGATGAGGAAAGTCAGGGAGTTGAAGGGGATTTTGAAAGCTCAGCAGTCACTCTTTCCAAAACTTGTGGCTAAAGGCAAGATTAGCAAAGAGGAGTCTTTTCGCATTAGCCATCTGCTGGCAAAACATGAGACCATTCACTGATGGCAAAGTTATCAAGGAAGCTATGACAGTTGCTGCCGACACTTTGTTCAAAGTCTCAAAGAACAAAGGTGAAATTATGACAGCCATCAAGAGTATGCCGCTAGGTGCTTTAGCAGTAGCCAGAAGGGTGGAATTCTCACTGTCGTTTAATGAATCAATTGACATGACGGATACAGCCCAGCTGATTGAATGCCGTGCGAATGAAAACAGAGCCTTGGCAACAAAAAAGGATTTTCTCACTTTTTTGCCACTGAAAATGAGGCAAGGATGTCCACAACGACTTCAAAAGGGACGTGACTGAGAAAAACATTGAGATCAAGGAACTGGTTTCAATCACAATCGATGGTGCACTGTCAGTGCAGGCTTTGTTGCACTTTGCAAAAATGATCCTGAATTCCTCTCCTTTGTCAATTACCACTGTTATCCATCAACAAGTGCTAGCAAGCAAGATCAGTGACTTTTCTCATGTAATGACAGTTGTTGTCAAGATCGCCAACTCAAATTGTGCTAGAGCTGTGCAACATTGCTTGCTCAAATTATTACTCGGTTACTTGAGGGGCGGCACAGTGGCTAGCATGGCTGCATCACAGCACCAGGGACCCGGGTTCAATTCCGGCCTCGGGTGACTGTCTGTTTGAGTGTGCAGGATGTCAGAGTTTGCACTTTATCCTAGTGTATGCGTGGGTTTCTTCCAGGTGCTCCTGTTTCTTCCCACGGTCCAAAGATATGGTAAGGTGTACTGGCCATCTGTGATTAAGTAATAATAATCTTTACTGTCACAAGTAGACTTTCATTAACACTGCAATGAAGTTACTGTGAAAAGCCCCTAGTCGCCACATTCCGGCACCTGTTCGGTTGCTGCTTAAGTGTCCAAAAACTTAGATGGGGTTATGGGGATAGGGTGTGGAGCGAGGTAGGGTGACCTTTCAGAGGCGCTGTGCAGACCTGATGGGCTGAATGGCCTCCTTCTGCAGTGTAGTGACTCTATGAGCTTGATGCCAACTATGGTGAACTAATCCTTCATGCACATGTGAGGTGGTTAAGTCGAGGAAAAGACCTCCAGAGATTTTTACCTTTCTTAAATCAAGAAAGGAGGTGTACAGTGAGCAGCCAGATAATGCATGGTTGCTAGACTTGACGTTTATTATGGACACAAGTGCAACATTTATTGAGCTAAATCGCGAACTGCAAGGGAGGGACAGAGACTTGTCACACATGATCAATGCAATGGACGGGTTCAAGTTAAAACTGGGCCTGTGATCCTCTCAGTTAAAGAACAAAATTGCTGAGCACTTCCCAAATCTGGAGAAAATTCAACAACAGGTTAAACAGAAAGGATTCCATTCAAACAAATTCTGCGACCACCTGAACAAACTGGAAAAGGAATTCAACAGACGATTTCAGGAGTTAAAAGACAGGGTGGAACAAATCACTAAGTTTGTCTCAAACCCTTTTCTTCAAGCGGACATTGGAGAACTGACAGCACAATGTCAGCTGGTGTTTGAACAAACCAGGGGACATGACATGGAAATCATCACCATTTCAAAACGACTTAGAGCTGAAAGCTAGGTCAAAGGGCAAAGACTTCTGGGTACTTGTAGACAGAGAGAAGTATCCTCTTCTGACATCCTGCACATTCAAGGTGAAGGCCTACTTTGGTATCACATACCTCTGTGAGATGGCTTTTCCCCAGCTGAACATCATCAAGTCCAAGTATCGCACTCATCTCACAGATGCCCATCGGATGGACTGTATGAGACTGGCCGTCTCAAACTACAACCCAGACTTCATAGCAATCACAGAAATTGTGCAAGCACAGGTGTCACACCGGGAATAGGTTGAGTGTTATGCATAGCGTACATTTGGGAGTCCTAGTAAAGTCAAATTTTTAAGAGACGATCTTGTGCTGCATTTAGATTCTAAACGTAATCCTGTGCTTAAAAAGGTGGAGACCACTGTTGTAGAAGGAATCTTACCATTCACTTTCTTAAACATCCCATACATATTTTCCAAATAATCATGATCCAGGAACCAAACTGAATCATCTTTCTCATCTTCATCGAATGGAACTGACAAGGAAAAGCACATTCAAAAGGTAAAATGTCAGACATCTCTAATATAACTGTTTTACTTGTATTGTTCAGGGATTTCCCTTCCATTTTAACAAGGGATAACCGTCTGAAGAGATAACCAGGCTTTACTTTGCAACCCAAAAATTAATTGAAATTAAAAACGCCAATTATTTAAAATGTGCACCAAGACTGATTTTGTTCAAAATGCAATAGCTGGCCATGAAGGATTTTTGCTTCGCCAAGGTAATAGTTCCAGTTACACTAACACCGTTGAAAAGATACAGTAAGAAGTCTCACAACACCAGGTTAAAGTCCAACAGGTTTATTTGGAGTCACGAGCTTTCGGAGCGTAGCTCCATCAGGTGAGACTCATGCTCCGAAAGTTGATAAATTTTGGCTCATAAAGCCAAATACACCTGTTGGACTTGAACCCGGCGTTGTAAGATTTCTTACTGCGCCCACCCAGTCCAATGCCGGCATCGCCACATCTTTGGAAAGGTAGCCACACCTCTGTAAAATGTAATACTGTACATAATAATCCCCAACTAAAGGTCCAAGGTTTCCTACTCAAAAAATGGAAGAGATTACTGCTTTGCACATAACAATGCAAACAGCCTAAAGAACAAACACATTTTGTATGATCTGTTTTTCAAAATTGAGATTAGTACTGGATTCATTGCATCCAGATTGACTATTTCACAGCGATATTTATTACTTCAAAATGTCATGATGGGGTCTGAACTTCCCATTTGGCAAGTCCTCAGTGGTAGATCTTGACTGAGGACTGTGACAGACTATTCTATATTATAAATAATTCACACTCAATAATTAATCATAACCATTGCTGATCAGTAATTACCAGATTCACTACTAATTTTGGCTCTTACCTGCAAAACTGTTTGAAACATCAAGTACCTTCTTGTGCCAGGAACCCAGCAACACTCCAACTACTCGTTTTTGATTTCCAACTTTTCCTATTCTGAACATTAAAATGAGAAGTTACCACAATGAATAATTTAATTATCTTAAGAAAAGCAAATAATTAAAAACACCCCGTGATGGTCCAAAGGAAGTTATTTCAAAAAAATATTTTCCTTCCATAAACGTCAACATCTTTTTTCTTTCTGTCGCGACCTTCCTGTCGCTTGCCATTTCAACTCACCATCCTGCCCTCATGTCCATCCTTGGCCTGCTGCAACGTTCCAGTGAAGCCCAGTGCAAACTGGAGGAGCAGCACCTCTTCTTCCGATTAGCATGTTATAGCCTTACAAACTTAACATTGAGTTCAACAACTTCAGACTGTGAACGCTCTCCTCCACCTTCACTCTATTTTTATTGCTATCAATATATATTAATTTCTTCCATTGTTCTGTTTTTAACTCACCACTGTCACCCCTCCCCTCACCACCACTTGGGCCATCTGTTCCCTGTTCCTAGAGGCCCTTTGACACACTGCTCCATGCACCCCCCCCCCAGTGCAAATCCAATCCTATTTCCAGTTCTCTCCAGCTTTGATAAAGAGTCATCCAGATTCAAAATGTTAGCCCCCTTCTCTTTCCACAGATGCTGTCGGCCCTGCTGAGATTGCCGAGTATTTTCTGTCATCGTTTCAGGTTCCACCACCTGCAGTACATTGCTTTCATTTTTTTTCTTTAATCTAGTGAAAATATTCCAATGAATTGCAGTGCCGGGGGCAGTGGCACACACATTTTAGCACAAGTGTGTGGAAGCGATGATATAATAATTTTAAAGTCGGAATTAGTTCTTTTAAAAAGAATTATCACTTGATAAGTCTACTCATTAAAGGAATATTTTCATTCAGATCTGTAATACATTATCGATAATATCTTGCCACCGTACCCTAATAAACATCTGTCTTCTAATATTTTGAACACTACTGAACTTGCTGCTATTTACGTAATGAGGAAGGGCAAGATATTATTCTGCAAGCAAAACATTCCACTTTCTGTATTTCAAGCATCACCCTTCCCCAACCCTGTCATATGCACTTTGATCAGAGAACCTCACCTGCCTTTTATTGTGTAAGTTACGTACATTTTAAGTCTGTTACCCCAAAAGATTACAGCAACAACTCTCAGCTTGGTTATAGAATCCCTACAGTGCAGAAGGAGCCCAATCAGCCCATCGAGTCTGCACCAAACTTCTGAAAGAGCACCCTTCCTAGGCCCACTTCCCTGCCCTATCCCTGTAACACAGTAAGCCTACCTGACCGTTGGAATCTAAAGGGCAATTTAGCACGGCCGGTCCACCTAAACTGCACAGCTTTAGACTGTGCGAGGAAAGCGGAGCACCCAGAGGAAACCCAGGCAGACACGGGGAGAATGTGCAAACTCCACACAGGCACTCGCACAAGGCCGGAATTGATCCCAGGTCCCTGGCGCTGTGAGGCAGCTGTGCTAACCACTATGCCACCGCGCCGTATTCACCCCTCCAAGCCAGAAAGGTATGAACTCCAGTTCCATTCTGGGACTTTTATTTCAACAATGCAGTGTTTGACCTGAGGGACAGTTTTTCACACCAGATGCTAAATCAAAGTTCAGATTGCCTGTTCAGGAGGATATAAAAAAAATCACGTGTTATTCCAAGTACCAGGTGTTCTCCTGGCTCCCATTAATCAACACCACCTAAAACAGCCTATTCAATAAATGTCATGCCACACAACTGCCAGGCAATGACCATAGAATCCCTACAGTGCAGAAGGAGCCCATTTGGTCCATTAAGTTTACACTGACCCTCTGAAACACCACCCTACCTACCCTCCACCCTATCCCTGTAATCCCATAACCCCACGTAACTTTGGACACTAAGGGGCAATTTAGCATGGCCAATCCACCTAACCTACACATCGTTGGACTGTGGGAGGAAACCGGAGCACCCGGAGGAAACCCACGCAGTCACAGGGCAAATGTGCAAACTCAACACAGACAGTCACCCAAGGTGAAATTGAACCCGGGTTCTTGGTGCCGTGATGCAGCAGTGCTAACCACTGTACCACCGTGTCGCCCCATCTCCAATAAGAGAGAATCAAACCATTGCCCCTTGATGTTCTTTTTAAAAAATTTTAAATATGTTTTTATTAAGAATTTTTCAACAATATTTTCCACCTTACAAACACCCCCCCCCCCCCCCCCCGTAACAAAGAAAAGAAAGAGAACTTGCGTGGCAAGACATGAACATGGCAAGTCAATAAGATACAGAACTTTGTACATTGGATTCTTCCCGTACATGTCTGTTTCCGGATCATTCATGTGTTTTCTTGCTCAAGTGCCCCCCAAAGGAACCCCCCTTCCCCCCCTTCCCCTGACCCCTCCCACCCCTACAAACGATGTCCCCCCCTCCCCTGGGCTGCTGCTGTCCGACCTTCATCTAACGCTCCGCGAGATGGTCTAGGAACGGTTGCCACCGCCTGTAGAACCCCTGCGCAGACCCTCTCAAGGCAAACTTTATCCTTTCCAACTTAACAAACCCAGCCATATCATTTATCCAGGCCTCCACGCTGGGGGGCTTCGCCTCCTTCCACATTAGCAAGATCCTTCGCCGGGCTACTAGGGACGCAAAGGCCAGAATGCCGGCCTCTTTCGCCTCCTGCACTCCCGGCTCGTCCACTACTCCAAATAGTGCTAGCCCCCAGCTTGGCTTGACCCGGACTTTCACCACCTTAGATACTGTTCCCGCAACTCCCCTCCAGTGCCGGGCATGACCAAAACATATGGACATGGTTCGCCGGACTTCCTGAGCCCCTTCCACATCTGTCCTCCACCCCAAAGAACCTACCCAGCCTCGCCCCCGTCATATGTGCTCTATGAACCACCTTAAATTGTATCAGGCTAAGCCTGGCACAGACCCTTGATATTCAATGACATTACCATCACTGAATCGCCCCATATCAACATTCTGGGGGTTACCATTGACCGAATACTGAACTGGACCAGCCATATAAATACTGTGGCTACAGCAATAGGTCAGAGGTTAGGAATCCTGCGGCAAGGACTTCCGGTTGCGGCTATGCGGAGCTAAGCCGCACATTCGGCGGCTCCCACTAAAACGGACTTTTGGGCTCTCCAGAGGAGCCCCAACGGAAATTTTTCGACGACTTCCAGTGTGGGAAGGTGATAGCACGGTCCACCCCCCATAGTATATGGACTGGACTAGGAGCGGTCAAAAAAGCATTTTTGAGGCAGCGAAAAGTGCGAGGGAGAAAAAACAAGATGGCGGCGGGCGGAGATCAAGCGGCATGGGTGCAGGAGCAGCAGAAGTTTCTCAAGCGCTGCTTTGAGGAGCTGAAGAAAGAGGTGCTGGCGCCAATGCTGACGGCAATCGAGGGGTTAGTGGAGACCCAGAAGGCCCAAGGGGCGGCGATCCGGGAGGTGCGGGAAAAAACCACGGAGAACGAGGATGAGATCTTGGGCCTGGCGGTGAAGATGGAGACACACAAGAGGTGGGCGGAAAGATTAGAGGACCTGGATAACAGGTCGAGGAAGAATCTTCGGATTCTGGGTCTCCCTGAAGGAGTGGAGGGGGCCGATGCCGGGGCATATGTGAGCACGATGCTCAACTCGCTGATGGGTATGGGGGTCTTTCCGAGTCCCCTGGAGCTAGAAGGGGCTCATCGGGTCCTGGCGAGGAGACCCAAGGCCAACGAACTGCCAAGGGCAGTAGTGGTGAGGTTGCACAGTTTTGTGGATAGAGAATGTGTCTTGAGATGGGCCAAGAAAGAGCAGAGCAGCAGGTGGGAGAATACGGAGATCCAGATCTATCAGGACTGGAGTGCAGAGGTGGCAAAGAAGAGAGCTGGTTTTAATCGGGCCAAGGCGGTGCTCCATCGGAAAGGGGTGAGGTTCGGAATGCTGCAGCCAGCACGATTGTGGGTCACAGTTCAGGATCGACACCACTACTTCGAAACGCCTGAGGAGGCTTGGACCTTTATACAAACTGAAAAGTTGGACTCAAACTGAGGGTTTGTGGTTGTGGGGGGATGTCGGTTGTATACAGGGTTTTAACTATGCGTAGGGAATGTTCCACGAGTTGGGTGATTGATGGGGATGGGGGAAAGAGATCTGATGGGGAGACTGTGAGAGAATGTGGGCGCCGGTGCTGGAGGGAGGGGAGGCCCGGGGATGGGGGAATTGAGATAAGGCTGCAACAGGAGCGGCGCCCGAGGGGGCTGGGCCGGCTCAGGAAAGCGCGGGCTTTTTCCCACGCTGGGGAAGGATTGGGGGGGGGGGGGGGGGGGTGGAGGAGCGCACACTGATTGCTGGGGAAGTGTTATGGGGGGAGCAAAAGAGCTAGATACAGATCTAGCGGGGGGTGGGGGAAATAGGGTTGCTGTTGCATTGGCCGATGGGGAACTGGAAACAGAAGAGGTGGTCGGGGCGGGGGGCCCCCGTCTGGGGGACTGGAGAGTGCGGGAGGCGCGGGCACGGGACTGGCCTAGAAAAGGAGACAGTTAGTCGGCCGGGGGGGGGGGGGGGGGGGGGCGCAATCCGGCTGATAACTTGGAATGCGAGGGGCCTGAATGGGCCGGTTAAGAGGGCCCGAGTGTTCGCACACTTAAAGGGACTGAAAGCAGACGTGGTCATGCTTCAGGAGACACATTTGAAGGTGGCAGACCAGGTCAGGTTAAGAAAAGGATGGGTAGGACAGGTGTTCCATTCGGGGCTGGATGCGAAGAATAGAGGGGTGGCAATACTGGTGGGAAAGCGGGTGTATTCCAGACATGGAGGTAGGAAGCTTGATAATGGGTGGGGGATTTCAACACGGTGTTGGACCCAACATTAGATCGCTCCAGATCTAGGACGGGGAAGAGGCCGGCTGCGGCCAAGGTGCTTAGAGGGTTTATGGACCAGATGGGAGGAGTAGACCCGTGGAGATTTGCTAGGCCGCTGGCCAGGGAATTTTCTTTTTTCTCTCACGTACACAGAGCCTACTCCCGGATAGATTTTTTTTCTTTTGAGTAGGGCGCTGATCCCGAAAGTGGAGGGAACGGAGTACTCGGCCATAGCTATCTCAGACCACGCCCCATACTGGGTGGAGCTGGAGTTGGGAGAGGAGAGGGACCAACGCCCGCTGTGGCATCTGGATGTGGGATTACTGGTGGATGACAAGGTGTGCGGGAGTGCATTGAAAGGTATTTGGAGGCCAACGACAACGGGGAGGTGCAGGTGGGGGTAGTATGGGAGGCGCTGAAGGCGGTGGTCAGGGGAGAGTTAATCTCCATCAGGGCTCACAGGGAGAAGAGAGAGGGCAGGGAAAGGGAGAGGTTAGTGGGGGAGATCCTAAGGGTAGACAGGAGATATGCAGAGGCCCCCGAGGAGGGACTACTTAGGGAGCGGCAAAGTCTCCAGACGGAATTCGACCTGTTGAAATGAAAATTGCTTATTGTCACAAGTAGGCTTCAAATGAAGCCTACTGTGAAAAGCCCCTAGTCGCCACATTCCGGCGCCTGTTCGGGGAGGCTGGTACGGGAATTGAACCGTGCTGCTGGCCTGCTTTAAAAGCCAGCAATTTAGCCCAGTGTGCTAAACCAGCCCCTCATGTTGACCACAGGGAAGGCAGAGGCACTGTGGAGGAAAGCACAGGGGGCGACGTACGAGTATGGGGAGAAGGCGAGCCGGATGCTGGCTCATCAGCTCCGTAAGAGGATGGCAGCGAGGGAGATAGGTGGAGTTAAGGGTAGCAGGGGATCTACGGTGCGGAGTGCGGTGAAAGTAAATGAGGCATTTAAGGACTTTTATGAGGAGCTGTACAGATCTCAGCCCCCCCGCGGGGGAAGAGGGGATGCGACGATTTCTCGATCAACTGAAGTTCCCGAGGGTGGAGGAGCAGGAGGTGGCTGGTTTGGGGGCGCCAATTGGGTTGCAGGAGCTAGTTAAAGGACTGGGGAGCATGCAGGCGGGGAAGGCCCTGGGGCCACATGGGTTCCTGGTTGAGTTTTACAGGAAGTATACGGACCTGTTAGCCCCGTTGCCAGTGAGGACTTTCAATGAGGCAAGGGAGGGGGGGACCTTGCCCCCGACAATGTCCGGGGCGCTGATCTCTCTGATCCTGAAGCGGGCCAAGGACCAACTGCAATGTGGGTTGTATAGACCGATCTCGCTCCTCAATGTGGATGCTAAGTTGCTGGCAAAAGTGCTGGCTGCGCGAATTGAGGACTGTGTCCCGGGGGTGATTCATGAGGACCAGACGGGATTTGTAAAGGGCAGGCAGCTAAACACCAATGTGCGGAGGCTCCTCAATGTGATTATGATGCCCTCGGTGGAGGGAGAGGAGGAGATAGTGGCAGCTATGGACGCGGAGAAGGCCTTTGACCGGGTGGAGTGGGAGTATCTCTGGGAAGTGTTGCGGAGGTTTGGGTTTGGGGAGGGGTTTATCAGGTGGGTTAAGCTCCTATATAGAGCCCCGGTGGCGAGTGTGGCTACGAATCGACGGAGGTCGGAGTATTTTCGGCTGTATCGAGGGACGAGACAGGGGTGCCCCCTGTTGTTTGCATTAGCAATTGAGCCTTTGGCTATGGCATTAAGGGAGTCCAGGAAATGGAGGGGGGGTGGTCCGAGGGGGAGAGGAGCATCGGGTGTCGCTGTATGCCGACGACCTGTTGCTGTATGTGGCAGATCAAGTGGAGGGGACGGTGGAGGTCATGCGGATCCCAAGGGAGTTTGGGGACTTCTCGGGCTATAAGCTCAATGTAGGGAAAAGTGAGCTCTTTGTGGTGCATCCAGGGGACCAGGGAAGAGAGATAGACGACCTACCGTTGAGGAGGGCGGAAAGGAGCTTTCGGTATTTGGGGATCCAGGTAGCTAGGAGCTGGGGGGTCCTGCACAAACTTAATTTGACGCGGCTGGTGGAGCAGATGGAGGACTTTAAAAGATGGGATGTGTTGCCACTCTCACTAGCGGGCAGGGTACAGTCGATTAAAATGATGGTCCTCCCGAGGTTTCCTTTTGTGTTCCAGTGCCTTCCTATTATGATTACCAAGGTCTTTTTTAAGCGGGTAGGTAGGAGCATCATGGATTTTGTGTGGGCAAACAAGACTCCGAGGGCAAGGAGGGGGTTTCTGGAGCACAGAAGGGACAGGGGAGGGCTGGCGTTGCAGAATCTGGGTGGCTATTATTGGCAGCCAACGTGGCGATGATCCGTAAGTGGGTAATAGAGGGAGAGGGGGCGGCATGGAAGAAGCTGGAGATGATGCCATGCAAAGGAATGAGCCTGAGGGCACTGGTGACGGCACCGCTGCCGCTCTCGCCGACAAGGTACACCATATGTCCGGTGGTGGCGGCAACGCTAAAGATCTGGGGGCAGTGGAGACGACATAGGGGTGAGATGGGAGCCTCGGTGTGGTCCCCGATCCGGGAGAACCATCTGTTCGTCCCAGGAAGGATGGACGGGGGGGGGGGGGGGGGGGGCTTCGGAGCTGGCATCGGGCAGGGATCAGAAGGATGGGGGACCTGTTTATAGACGGGATGTTTGCGAGCCTAGGGGCGCTGGAGGAGAAGTTTGGGTTACCCCCGGGAAATGCGTTCAGGTACATGCAAGTGAGGGCGTTTGTGAGGCGGCAGGTGACGGGATTCCCGTTGCTCCTGGCACAGGGGATTCAGGACAGGTCAGCAGCAGCAGCAACCCGGGGCGGGGTGGGGGGAGGTTTTTTCCCCTCGGGGTACCTGTAAAAAGCATATGGGAGGGTTATGATGTGCGGGAAAAATCCATTGTATAAGTTCTGTAGTATGTTTGATTGATATGTTTATGTTTTGTTCTGTTCTTTTCTCTTTTCTGTTACCGGGGGGGCGGGGGGGGGGGGGGGGGTTAATTGGCTGAAAATATTTGTTGGAAAAACTGTGAATAAAGATATCTTTTTTTTTTTTTAAAAAGGAATTCTGCGGCAAGTAACTCACCTCTTGACTCCCCAAAGCCTGGCCACCACCTACAAGGCACAAATCAGGAGTGTGATGGAAAACCCACCACTTGCCTGGAAGAGTGTAGCTCCAATAACACTGAAGAAGCGTGAATCCATTCAGGACAAAGCACTTCACTGGATGGCATCCCTTCCACAAACATTCACTCCTTCCACCACCGATGCACAGTAGCAGCAGTGCATACCATCTACAAGATGCACTGCAGGAACTCACCAAGGGTCCTTAGGCAACACCTTCCAAACCCACGGCCACTATCTTCTAGAAGGACAAGGGCAGCAGATATATGGGAACACCAACACCCGGAGGTTCCCCATCAAGTCCCTCACCACCCTGACTTGGAAATATATTGCAGTTCCTTCACTATCACCGGGTCAAAATCCTGGAACTCCCTCCCTAACAGCACTGTGGGTGTACCTGCACCACATGGACTGCAGTGATTCAGGGTAGCTCATCACCATCTTCTCAAGGACAATTAGAGATGGGCAACACATGCTGGCCTAACCAGCGATCCCCACATCCTGTAAAAATTATTTTTAAACAAAAATCATCTCATTCACTGGTGGTGTGACCTTGGTGTGCATAGACTGATATTTTACCCAATTTAGCATGGCCAATCCACCTAACCTACACATCTTTGGACCCTTTAGTTGAAATTGTGTATAAAAATAAACATTTATTTAAAAAGAATTAAAATTGACAATACATTCTTCACTTAAGATGTGTTATGGCTAATATGATTAATCTTTAAGAATGCAAGGGAAATGTGCCGACACAAAATCTGGTTGGGGACAATAACAATTGAAGTAGCGTATAAATGCACACTATTTGATAATACAGTATGATGAATTAGCATACAGTGCAACTTTTTTGTACAGCCAATAAATAAAACTGAATGTCAAGAAAATTGGTATTTGTCTCAGATGAAACAAACATTTAGCCTAATACACAATGCTCAGTTGGCCGGACAGCTGAATTATGATGCAGAGCGACACCAACAGCACGGATTCAATTCCTGTACTAGCTGAGGATATTCATGAAGGCCTGCCTTCTCAACCTTCCCTGAGGGATGGTGATCCTCAGGTTAAATCACCACCAATCAGCTCTCTCTCTCACACAAAGGAGGAGAGCAACGGATGGTCATCTGGAACTTTGGCGACTTTCATTTTCATCTCTTAAATGCATACGTTATTCACCTCAATGACTCCACGTGAAAGTTCACAGGTGTGGATCATGAGCCTTTTAGCATTTAAAGCTAATTCCATAATTATCACCAGTCCCAAGAACACCAGTGGCTCAGATAAATACTTAGTTACTGATTCTCAACAAAATGACAAGTATCTGCAAAATAACGTAAGCTAGATAGAGAAAAACTATTCCCTCTGGTGTGGGAGAGTTTATAGCAAGGCAGCATAATCCTGAAAATTAGAGCTATGCCATTCGGCAGCAATGGAAGGAAACTCCCCTTCACACAAAAAGGTCACGGAAATCTGGAACTCTCTCCCAAAAAGCCGTGGAGGCTTTGTCAATTGAAAATGTCAAAACTGGGGTTGGTAGGTTTTTTTTTAAACATGAGGTAAGGGTTAGAGGACCAAGGTGGATAGATGGAGTTAAGTTACAGATGTAATCGAATGCCAGACCAGGCTGGAGGGGCTGAACAGCTCACTCCTTTTCCAGTTTCACAGCAGCACCTGATGATGATGATTTCCAACCTTTTAAAAAAAAAATTACACAGCCTTGGTTTCCAGCTCCTGCTAAAAAAAATCATTAGTCAAACATTCATTCTGACGTTTAATACACAATACTTTTTGAAATCAGGGCGGCGAATACCGCTTTCCCCCTGGGACCTAGTTAACTTTAACCGATATTGGCAACCAAATGCATACATATAATAGTTTTGTTTGATTGATTTAAAACCGAGAGATGGTAAATGTGGATAGAAACTGCGAGGGGGTGACAGATAGAATCAGCTTTAGAGAAGGTGCTGCTGTGACTCAGCAGCAGCAGTGGTGGCGGCGGCTGTAACTCCAGCCGCTCACTGCCTGTCTGCGAGTGTGTGGAGGGGAGGCCACAGGCCCTGCGCCCACTCACCCCAGCACAGCCCCGGGCACACGCACCAGATCTCAACCTTTTCACCTGTTAAAATGATCCACGACGCTCAGCAACACCAGCGGGTGAACCACCACTTTCTCCACCACAGGGTCGGGCATTATCTCCGAGTCGCCGCGGCCGCCAGAGAGAAGGAAGGGGAATTGGGGGTGGGGTGGGGGGGAAAAGAAACCCACACACACACACAAACCGGAAACGGTCGGTGCACCCGCGACCTCACTTCCGATCCATGTCCCGGCAACCGTGGCGGCGCCGGAGGTGACGTCGGCCGCGAGCGGCAGGGCGGCCATGTTGGTGAGGGCAGCGAGGCCGAATGGCTGAAGAAGGGTCGTGAGCCGAGGCTGCGAGATAGCGGCAACGCCGGGGGACAGGCCTCTCGCTGCCTGGCGTTCTGTGTGTGTTTGGAGTGAGGGGAGTTGGTGTGAAACGGCGCAGCAGGTGCTGCTTTTTGTCAGGGAGCATTAACTTCACAGGCAGGTAATATGTTACTGTGAGAAAGGGGGATGGCTAAAATGGTCACACTGGCTTTTTAACACACAGTCACTCAGCCCAGTCAGTTTCCCTCCAAGAAGCAGGTTCGCAAGTGCAGTCTGATCCTCAAATGCACTGTCTAATGAATTGGGGAGCCTTGGGCTGTCACCTCCCACATCTTTGCGCCCATTTTCCCTGGAACTCAAGATTTGAATCCTTCCAATCAGCTCTCTGTCGCTGTCACAGTGCCGAAACAGTTCTTATAAAATTCACGAATGACATCCTTCCTATGCGACTGTGTCAGAGATGCACTTTCCCTCCTGGCCATTCTGCAGCTTTTGGCATGGTTGTTCGCACCACCCTCCAACGCATATTCACTGTTGTCCAGCTGGTTGGGACTGCTTTCACTTGGTTCCACTCATCTGTCTATTCGTAGCTGGAGTATCACCAGCAATAGCTTCTCTTCCCACCTCCACACTTTCACCTCTGTTGCCCCAAGGATCTGTGCTTGGTCCCCTTATATTTGTTTACATGCTGTTCCTCAGTTACACCATCCAAAGGTACAGCATAATTTTCCACATGTACACTGATGACAGACATCCCACTTGACTTTACGATATCTCTCCGCCTCTCCACTGTGTGTCCAAATTATCTTGTCCAACATCCCAAACTGGAGGAGCAGAAACTTATTTCCGCTGAATACTGGGAATATTGAAGCTGTTGTCTATTCCAGTGCCACTGATTCCATTCCTGCGCAATTGTGTGGAACTGGGACTGATCTGTTCATAATGTTGCTGTCATATTTGACCGCCCCGCGAGATGAGCTATGTATCCGCACCGTCACTAGGACTGCTTTTTGTAAATGTTTTTAAAAAGAAAATCCAATTGAGGGGCAATTTAATGTGGTCAATCCACCCACCCTGCACATCTTTTGGGTTGTGGAGGTGAGACCCACGCACACACTGGGAGAATGTCCAAACTCCACACAGACAGTGACCCAGGGCCGGGATTGAACCTGGGTCCTCGGTGCTGTGGAACAGCAGTGCTAACCACTGTGTCGCCTTAGGACTGCTTTTTAACATTATCTGACTGCTTCATCCCTCAACTCATTGCAGATATCTGCAATATAAACAAAACTGAGCCAGAAGTCTTATTTCACATGGAACTTTGAAGGAGGTGGTGCTTATGGGAAGCAGTACTCTTTCTTGTGAAACATTTGGATGTTGTTTAACAAACATATCCCATTCTTGACTACTGGAATGACTTTTCAGGGTCACAAAGTTTAGCATTAGTGAATAGACAAAATTTATTTCGTCCCCATGGCTTCTCGTTTAAAGACTATTTGGATTTTGTGTTTGCATAAAGTTTGAGGACAGTTTGATAAAAGAAAGTTATGTTGGTCTTGTACATGAATTAAATCAGTTTACTGTCAATGGTGTAGTGATCTATATATCTGCTTTTAGATACATTCTGCAAAATCAGGTTGAAAATAACTAGGTGACAAATCAGTATGATTACTATCTTTAACATTGCGGTGCAGGAATCTAATAATTATCAGTAGTTCCTGTAAAATAAAAGCTTGAGCTACTTCAGTGTCTAACTTTGCATAATCAATGTTCTGCTTACCCTGTTTTTAGGAGCATTTACTTAAACCTTTCGGACCAGACTGGTGTGGACATTACCTGCTACAGCTGTTGAGCATGAATGATGATGACTCCATTCACCGGCTGGAGGGCAGTGACCCTGACAATCAGACTGGGGGATTAATAATAAAAAAGAAGAGTGCCACAGATGACCAACATATCTTTCGAGCACCAGCACCAAAGACCTCACTGCTCGGGCTTGATAAATTGGCTGCCCAGAAAAGAAAAGAGCGGGAAGAGAAAGAAGAAGAAAAGAAGAAATCAAAGGTGTCATCATATAAAGACTGGGAGGAAGGAAAGGAAGATTGTGGTTCTGATGAGGAAAGTGGTGACAAAGTAGGCAGAGGTGGGAAAAAAGAAAGGTATGACACTGCAATTACAACTTGTATTAATTGAATTTTGTTCCCTGTTATTTTCTGCACTATTATTTACCCAAATTTATTTCCAAGCATCCATCCTTTCACAAGGAGGAGGCGATTGATGATGATGAATAGTTCTCTTTTTGGTTGTTAGTCAGTTCCTTTCAGATATCATAGCATGATGCAAATAGTACCTAGGATGACAAAGATGAGTCCCACACAGAAAATTATGATTTAGCTTGAAGATACTTCAACATGTATTTTACTAGCTCTTTGGAGATTGACAGGGGTCAGAAGGGCTGTTGAAATGGGAATGTGATATGCTGCACCCATGCCATGTCAGTAATATTCTGGCACCATCTACCCGTTTTGCTCTTTCAGTGCAAATTTGACCACTCTGGTTGAACCAGCTTGCAATATGGGTAACATTAAATCTCCGAAGAATTATATTTTAGGTTGATCTTGCATTATATTTCATCACATGCTACAAAAGCTTAGAGTGCTCCTTCAGTTTCTCTTTCCTGTTGAAGACAAATTCTTAAAAAAGTGAATTGATAAAATTCCGTCAAGGACACTTGTAAGTTAATTTTAAAATAGTTACCGTTTTGATTAAGATTATTTCTTGTTGGTACAACGAATAATTTAAAAAATTACATAACTTCCTCCGAGTGGCTGATTGCCACTCTTGACGGACCTTGTTTCGCCCAATCTTTCTCACTCAGGCTGGGTTAGACAGGAGTAGCGAAGCGTGCCCTGGCTGCTTCGGTGTTGAGTAACTGGGGCGCAGAGAGGTAAGAAACTCTCCTTTTTACAGAGCTAGCATCTGTAAAGGAGGGATTTAGATTTATTGTCTCGTGTACTGAGGTACAGTGAAAAGTATTGTTCTGCGTAGAGTCCAGGTAGATTGTTTCATGCATGAAAAACAGAGGACATACGATAAATACACAATGTAAATACATAGACATCGGGTGAAGCATACGGAGTATAGTGCTGCAACAGTAGAGAAGATGCGTAGGGAGATCAGTTCAGTCTGCAAGAGGGTTATTCAGGAGTCTGGTAACAGCGGGGAAAAAGCTGTTTTTGAATCCACGCGTGTTCTCAGACTTCTCTATCTTCTGCCCGATGGAAGAGAGAATGACCCGGGTGGGAAGGGTCTGTGGTTACGCTGCCTGCTTTCCCAAGGCAGCGGGAGGTGTAGACAGAGTCAGTGGGTGGGAGGCGGGTTCGGGTGATGGACTGGGCTGTGTTCACAAACCTCTGTAGTTACTTACGGTCTTGGGCTGAGCAGTTGCCATGCCAAGCTGTGATACAGCCAGATAGGATGCTTTCTATGGTGTATCTGTAAATATTTAAAGGGACACTTAAAAGGTAAGTGGTTCAAATAGGGGTGGGGAGGGTGGCGCGATTTGAACCATTTAACTTTTATATTTAAAATAAATATGCTAACTCTTTCTACTCAACACCTGCTTGCTGACCCACTTGCTCACCTACACTGGCTTGCTACGTCTCCCACTCCCAGACCCTGCTCACTGACCCTCTAGGTCGTCACGCATCCTGGCCCTCCCTGTCCTGCTCGCAAACCCTTCAGGTCCTCACCGATCCTGCTTGCTGAACCTTCCACTCGCCACACATCTTCTTTCTGAACTTCCTGTTCCCACCTCTCTCACCTCTTATTGAACTTCCTGTTCCCCGCCTCTCCCATTTGCTGCCCTGGAGATGAGCGGCAAGAAGCAGGAAGATGTCCTTTGTTGTGCAGATAAGCCACAAGCAGCAGAGACAGTGAAAGGAAGGGTCAGCAGAGAGCAGGAGAGGTTGTGAGCCAGAGGGTCAGCAGAAAGTGAGAGAGGCCAGAGGGTCAGCAGAGACTGGAAGGGCTAGGGAGTAGGAGAGGTATTGAGCAGGAGATTGGCAAGCGGGAGATTCAGGGAGTGGGAGAAACCACTGCAAAATGGCGACGCTTGGGTCATGTGACCGTACATCAGCCCTGGTTTGAAATAACTTCAAAATGAAACTCCCAACACTGAATGTAAATATGGGATCCAATAATTGACTGTTAAAGTGTAAGAGTTAAACAGGGATTTACTGCAACTGGCCAGGATATATGTTTGGTCAGGCCACTTGGTGTCTCTAAGGTGGCTCCTCCAGCAGTGCTGCACTCTCCTATTGCTGCACTGATGTGTCAGCTAGCATTAAATCCTGGAGTGGATTGAGCAGCAATGTTTAGTGTGGGGGTAGAAAAGAAAAAATTGCCACCTACATGCATATTTGATTTAACTGCTGGTCCTTGTGCAGGTATAAAACTTGGGTAATTTTAATAACTTTATTTTGCATTATATTGTCTATTTCTGATCACATAAATGCAACATATGAGTTTGTCTGAGAAAATTCTTATTTTTTTGCTTATATTGTGAAATAGTAAGAAGTCTTACAACACCAGGTTAAAGTCCAACAGCTTTGTTTCAAATCACTAGCTTTCGGAGAGCAGAAGGAGCAGTGCTCCGAAAGCTCGGGATTCAAAACAAGCCTGTTGGACTTTAACCTGGTGTTGTTAGACTACTTACTGTGCTCACCCCAATCCAACGGCAGCATCTCCACATCATTGTGAAATAGGTTCAAGTATATTGTTCCAACGGTCGTAATATTTGCCCAATTCTACAAACGATATATCTGTGAAGGTCTAGAAATGTTATTTGTATCAAACTCTTTATAAAAAAATTTTTTTTTAAATTAAATGAAGATTTTCATAAAATATCAATAACAAAATGAAAAAGGAACCCAACAGGGTTAAGTACAAAACACAGTCTAGAAAAGCAACCCTCCATACCCTACTCCCCCCTGTACAGAAATAATAAATTAACATTAACATCCCGACTTAACACAGCAGGTATATATACCCCCTCAGACCCTTCAGTGTAAAAATCAAAAATAAAGTAAACCCCCCCCCCCCCCGAGTCGCTGCTGCCATTGACCAATGTCTACCGTTCTGCCAGGAAGTCTAAGAACGGTTGCCACCACCTAAAGAACCCTTGTACCGACCCTCTCAAGGCGAATTTCACCCTCTCCAAGTGAATAAACCCTGCCATATCGTTGATCCAGGATTCCACGCTTGGGGGCCTCGCGTCCTTCCACTGAAGAAGAATCCTCCGCCGGGCTACCAGGGACGCAAAGGCCAGAATACCAGCCTCTTTCGCCTCCTGCACTCACGGCTCCTCTGCCACCCCAAATATTGCGAGCCCCCAGCCCGGTCTGACCCTGGGTCCTACCACCCTCGACACCGTCCTCGCTACGCCCTTCCAAAATTCCTCCAGCGCTGGGCATGCCCAGAACATATGGGTGTGATTTGCTGGGCTCCCTGAGCACCTAACACAGCTGTCCTCACCCCCAAAAAACCGGCTCATCCTTGTCCCGGTCATGTGTGCCCTGTGCAGCACCTTAAACTGTATGAGGCTGAGCCTCGCGTATGATGAGGAAGAGTTCACCTTCCCTAGCGCATGTGACCACGTCCCTTCCTCAATCTCTCCCAACTCCTCCTCCCACTTGCCTTTCACCTCCACCACCGAGGCCTCCTCCTCCTCCTGCATCACCTGGTAAGTTTCCGAGATCTCCCCCCCCCCGAGAGCACCCTGTCCTGTACTGGCATGGCAGCAGCCGCGGGAATTCCACCGCCTGGTAAACGCCCTTACCTGTAAGTACCTGAAGGTGTCCCCGTACTTCTCCTCCAGCTCACCCAGGCTCGCAAACTTCCCGTCCACAAACGGGTCTCCCAACCTTCGTATCCCTGCCCTGTGCCACCCCGAAAACCCTCCATCTGTTCTCCCTGGGACAAACCGGTGGTTCCCCCATATTGGGGTCCACACTGAGGCCCCAACTTCCCCCCCCCCTGTGCCACCTCCACTGCCCCCAGATTTTGAGGACAGCCGCCACCACCGGGCTCGTGGTATAATTCCTTGGAGTGAATGGCAGCGGCGCCGTTGCCAGCGTCCCCAGACTCGTACCCACACAAGACGCCATCTCCAGCCTCTTCCATGCAGCCCCCTCCCCCTCCATCACCCACTTGCGCACCATCGTCGCATTGGCGGCCCAGTAGTACCCACAGAGGTTGGGCAGCGCCAGCCCCCCCCCATCTCAACTCCGCTCCACGAACACCCTTCTCACCCTCGGAGTCCCTCGCGCCCACACAAACCCCATTATACTCCTGTTGACCCGCCTAAAGAAGGCCTTCGGGATAAACACGGGGCGGCACTGGAACAGGAACAAAAACCTTGGGAGCACCATCATTTTGACTGACTGCACCCTACCCGCCAAGGACAGCAGCAACGCGTCCCACCTCTTGAACTCCTCCTCCATTTCCTCCACCAGCCTTGTGAAATTAAGCCTATGCAGGGCCCCCCAGCTCCTGGCCACCTGAAACCCCAAAAACCTGAAGCTCCTCTCCGCCCTTTTTAGTGGGAGCTCGCCAATCCCCCTCTCCAGGTCCCCTGGATGAACCACAAACAGTTCGCTCTTCCCCATGTTGAGCTTGTACCCCGAAAAATCCCCGAATTCCCTAAGGATCCTCATTACCTCTGGCATTCCCCTCACCGGGTCCGCCACATATAGCAGCAAGTCGTCCGCATAGAGCGACACCCTATGCTCCTCCCCGCACCAACCCCCTCCAGTTCCTCGACTCCCTCAGTGCCATAGCCAGGGGTTCAATCGCCAGTGCGAAGAGCAGGGGGGGACACGGGACACCCCTGCCTCGTCCCTCGGTGCAACCGAAAGTACTCGGACCTCCTCCTGTTTGTGGCCACACTTGCCATCGGGACCTCGTACAACAGCCTAACTCACCTGACAAACCCCTCCCAAAACCTCTTCAGCACCTCCCACAGGTACCCCACTCTACCCTATCGAAGGCTTTCTCAGCGTCCATCGCCACCACTATCTCCGCCTCCCCCTCCCTCGCCGGCATCACGATAACGTTCAAAAACCTCTGCACATTCGCGTTCAACTGCCTCCCCTTCACGAACACTGTCTGGTCCTCGTGGATGATCTGCGGCACACAATCCTCACTCCTTGTGGCTAAGACCTTCGCCAGCACCTTGGCATCTACATTTAGCAAGGAAATCAGCCTGTAAAACCCACACTGCAGGGGATCCTTTTCCCGCTTCAGGATCAAGGAGATCAGTGCCCGGGACATCGTCGGGGGCAAAGCCCCTCCCTCCCTTGCTTCATTGAAGGTCCTAACTAGCAACGGGCCCAACAGGTCCATATATTTTTTATAGAATTCGACCGGGAAACCGTCCGGCCCCGGTGCCTTCCCCGCCTGCATTCTTCCTATCCCTTTGGTCAGCTCCTCCAGCCCAATCGGGGCCCCCAATCCCGCCACCAGTCCCTCCTCCACCGTCGGAAACCTCAATTGGTCCAGGAAGCGGCCCATCCCTCCCCCCTCCCGTGGGGGCTCGGACCGGTACAATTCCTCATAAAAGTCCCTGAAGACCCCATTGATGCCAACCTCACTCTGCACCATACTCCCTCCCCTGTCCTTAACTCCCCCGATCTCCCTAGCTGCGTCCCGCTTCCGAAGCTGATGCGCCAGAATCTGGCTTGCCTTTTCCCCATACTCGTAAATCGCCCCCTGGGCCTTCCTCCACTGCACCTCCGCCTTCTTGGTGGTCACCAGGTCGAATTCGGCCTGGAGGCTGCGCCTCTTCCTCAACAATCCTTCCTCGGGCACCTCTGCATACCTCCTGTCTACCCTCACCATCTCCCCCACCAGCCTCTCCCTCTTTCCCCCTCTCCCTCCTCTCCTTGTGGGCCCTAATGGAGATCAGCTCTCCCCTAACCACCGCCTTCAGCGCATCCCATACCATCCCCACTCGGACCTCCCCATTATCGTTGGCCTCCAGGTACCTCTCTATACTTCCTTGGACCTGCTCGCTCACCCCCTCGTCCGCCAACAGCCCCACCTCCAAACGCCACAACGGGTGCTGGTCCCTCTCCTCCCCCAGCTCTCAGTCCACCCAATGCGGGGCGTGGTCCGAAATGGCTATCGCCGAATACTCGGTATCCTCTACTCTCGCTATCAGCGCCCTACTCAAAATAAAAAAGTTGATTCGGGAATAAGCCTTATGGACATGTGAGAAGAATGAAAATTCCCTAGCCCCCGGCCTTGCAAATCTCCAAGGGTCCACCCCTCCCATCTGGTCCATAAACCCCCTCAGCACTCTAGCCGCCGCCGGCTTCCTACCCGTCCGAGATCTGGAGCAATCCAGTGCCGGATCCAGCACCGTGTTAAAGTCTCCCCCCATTATCAAGCCCCCCACTTCCAAGTCTGGGATCCGACCCAACATGCGCCGCATAAAACCTGCATCGTCCCAATTCAGGGCATACACATTGACCAGCACCACCCTCTCTACAGCTTACCACTTATCATTACGTACCTACCGCCATTGTCTGCCACAATGCTCGACGCCTCGAATGACACCTTCTTTCCCACCAAGATCGCCACCCCTCGATTTTTGGCATCCAGCCCCGAATGAAACACCTGACCTACCCACCCTTTCCTCAATCTTACCTGGTCTGCCACCTTCAGGTGTGTCTCCTGGAGCATAACTACATCCGCCTTCAGCCCCTTCAGGTGCGCGAACACGCTTAACCGACCCATTCAGTCCCCTTACATTCCTGGTTATCAGCCGGATCAGTGGGCTACCCGCCCCCCTCCCCCGCCGACTAGCCATGACCCCTCCTCGGACAGCCACGCACCTGCACCCCACGCCCGGCCCGTTCCCCACGGCGGCAGACCCCCGTCTCGACCACCTCTGACGCAGCTCCTTTTAACAGGCCCAGTCCCCTCACCCCCGACCCGCGCCTTCCCCTCCCCGCGGGGCCCCATCACACTGCCGGCCATCCACACCAGTTCCATTTGCTTAACCCCCTCCAAGAGCCTCCCCGACCAACCCAACCAAAAGAGTGCCCAACCCGCCCTAACCACCCTCACCGACCAGAAAGAGAAAAACACAATGAAAAAGAAACCAAGAGCAAAGGACCCCCCTCAAAAAAGTAACATATCAACCGCAGTCCCCAAACGCCCATCCCGGCCCTCAATCTGTGTCCAACTTCTCGGCCTGAACAAAGGGCCATGCCTCCTCCTGAGACTCAAAATAATGGTGCCGGTCCTTGTAGGTGACCCACAGTCGCGCCGGCTGCAACATGCCAAACTTCACCCCCTTCCTGTGCAGCACCGCCTTCGCTCGATTGTACCCGGCCCTCCTCTTCGCCACCTCCGCACTCCAGTCTTGGTATATTCGAACCTCCGCGTTCTCCCACCTGCTGCTCCTCTCCTTCTTGGCCCACTTGAGCACACACTCCCGATCAGCGAACCGATGAAACCGCACCAGCACCGCCCGCGGAGGCTCGTTAGCCTTGGGCCTATTTGTATCAAACTCAATAATCAAATGTATTTTTAATTATAGTGAAGTATTTAAATTCAAAATTATTGTTCACGCTTGATAGTTTTGTGGCATTAACTGCATAAAGCAGGAATAGCTGTTTTGGCATTGCATTCGTATTATTGTATCTTAGAAGTGGGGACAGAATGTTTTAATTAAAAGTTCAATGAGCAGTTAAATTGGCTGAAGATCTGCTTTCTTTGTCAGAAGGTTTTAAGGTGAACCATTCAGAAGTTAACTTTGAGCCTGCTGCCGATGTGCTTGTGAAGTGTAGTACTTTAGTATTGTTGCAGAAAGCTGTGTTGACAGAATCATTCATTGAACATTTAAGCTTTTACGAAGTTACATTCTCCCACGGGTCATTCTTTGGATCACCCATGCCTTACTGTGTGTACCGTCGGCTGGGTCAAAATTCTCACATGTGTTCCGACTCCCTTCGGACCCAAGTTGATCGGCTATGCTCGTTCAATTGGGCTCTGTCTAACTGCACAAAAACTGCTATAAATTGTATCCACAAGTGACTGGTGTATGCCATTGGGTGTTGCCCTTTCTTTTGTCTATGCCTATTCAGGCCGTCCACTGGGCCCCCTCTATCATATCCTACAGCAGTCAAAATTGCCCCCTTTATTTCTTCTAATGTCCCCCTGGCACAAACACATTAGTATCAGCTTTATCTCCTCTACATCATTTAGCCCATGTAAAACCTTTTGTTTTTATTCTTAAAGAATGCGTTTGGATCCCTTGTTGGCTCAAACGCCTCAACTGTCTTGGCAATGACGGTCAATTGCACTACAGTGTATATGTGATGCTAGCCTTCTGGCCATCTCGCCGGCTAGTGGTGAGTGGGTTCATAGGGGCGGGAGCATTTTCTGGGGGTGCCGACAGTTCTATCGTCTGGAACGGGGGAAGGAGTCTTCACCCATTATAAGAATCGGCATATTCACGGCTTCCTCCTCTATCTCTTCCCCGGGTCACCAGCTCCTGATTCTGTTATGAAGGCGTGCGTTATCCTTTTTATGGACAATTGTGATTTTAACTTTCCAATCTTGCACAAGCACTTTGAATGGTCTGCTGCGTGGGCTCTATTCACATCGGTCGTAGTATAGGCCTCCATGACCGATGAGCCCGATCCAGTTCATATCGGGAGGGATCGTTCCCCCTCCCCCAATAGCTTCACCAACATCGTGGCAAAATACTCCGTCGGCCTCGGGCCTTCCACCCCTTCAGGCAGACCCACAATCCTCAGATTCTGTCGCCAGGATCTGTTTTCCAGGTCTTCCATTTTGGCTCGCAGACCCTTGTTGGTCTCTATCACCCTCCACAACTCCTTCCCCATCGAGGTGAGTTGGTCACTGTGCTGCGATAATGCCTCTTCCACTTCCTTCAGTATCTCACCTTGCTCCCACACCTCCGCCGCTGCGCTTGATACCGCCGCCCTCACTGGGGCAATCGCCTCCTCCACCAGCTCTTTCAATACCGTCCCCATCTCCTTCTTCATTGCTTCCATGTGTTTTGTGAACTGTTTTTCAAGCTCCACAGCCATCACCTTGGTCATTTCTTCTGCTGTGAGCGATGCGACCGCCCCTGGTGCTCCAGCCTCCGCTTTCCTTACAGTTCCTGCGCTGACTTTTCCATTCACCGGCAGACTTTTTTTAACCCCCTTTTTCATGGCCGTTTTTCTCCCAAACTTGGACATTTCTCCTGCCTGTGCCTTCTTACAGCCTTTTCAGCCTGCGTTGCCCTGGGACCGGGCGTTAAAACTCCAAAATTCATATTCCTGAGTGGGAGCCCTCCAGTGTGCGCTGCCTCCCGCCTGTTGTCACCGGAAGTCCCGACAAGCCGACTTTGATCAAAGTATTACCAAGGAGTTAATCAATTGTAGTGTCCAATTGCGGAGTCACATCTAACGTTAAACATTATGTTCTGAATTTTGCAAACATGGGCTTGTTGAGTATCATTGCCTATTGCGAGCAGTCAATGGGTCTTGACAGTCATTGGGCCTATGTACGGGCATTGAAAGTCGTATACCACATTACGCTTTTGTGTGATAGGCAGAATGTTTTCTTTGGCATGATGGCATCCTATTAGTGGTGAATACCATTTGTGTTGCTACTGCAGAGTAGTAGAGTGATGCAGCTAGCTTCATCTGTTACACAAACTTTTGGGGTAATTTGAGGTTGACTGGGCACTTTTCAGATCCAAATATGGTTGCCTGAGGCCCATTTGTGAACATGCACAATATACCGTGGACATTGTTATTTCTGCATCTGTCTTGACACGTGCAAGACAAAAAGCTTTGATGGCATGCCTTTTTTCAGTGATTATATAAATTCCAGTCAAATCCTGCAGGTGAGGTCTGCAGGTAAGACTAAAACAACGCGGTTTCAAGTCTCCGCTCCCCAGCATACCCCTGGCAAATGGCCAAGCGATCGAAAACAACCTGGACGAGCTTAACGCTAGACTTACCTTTCAGAGGGAAGTAAGAGACTATTGTGTGCTCTGTTTCACAGAGACATGGCTCACCCTTGCCATATCGGACTGTGCCATACAACCTGAAGGCTTCTCAATACACCGGCATAACCGCACGGCGTCATCAGGCAATGCAAAGGGTGGAGGGGTTTACCTCCTCATCAACTCTTCCTGATTCTTGGACCGGGCGACCCTGGTGTCCTACTGCTCCCCTGACCTGGAATAGCTGACTGTGAAGTGCTGCCTGTAATAATAATAATAATCGCTTATTGGCACAAGTAGGCTTCAATAAAGTTATGTGAAAAGCCCCTAGTCGCCAAATTCCGATGCCTGTTCGGGGAGGCCGGTACGGTTATTGAACCCGCGCTGCTGGCCTTGTTCTGCATTACAAGCAAGCTGTTTAGACGACTGTGCTAAACCAGCCCCTGCCTTCCACAGGAGTTCACTTCAGCCATTATCACAGCGGTCTACTCCCACCCCAGGCGGAAGTGAAGAAGACGCTGGATGAATTGTACACAAATATGAATAACAATGAAACAGAATACCCGGAGGCCTTGTTCATCGTGGCCGGGGACTTCAACCAGGCCAACCTCAAGTGTACTGCCAAAATTCCACCAACATATCTCCTGTTCCACCAACACTCGACCACTGCGACACAAAAATCAAGGGCGCCTACCAATCCATCCCCCCGACTGCACTTCGGAAACTCGACCATAAGACGGTGCTCCTTCTCCCGGCATACAAGCAGAAACATGAGTGGGAGAATCTGGTTAAGAAGGTCGTGCAGTGTTGGTCCGAGGCAACAGAAGAGCTCCTACGTGACTGCTTGGAGTCAGTGGACTGGTCCATATTTAAGAACTCCGCCACCAACCTAAACGAATATGCCACCACCGGCACAAACTTTATCAGCAAATGTGTAGAAGACTGTGTGCCAAAGAAAGTAGTGCGTGCATTCCCCAACTGGAAACCATGGCTTAATCAGGAGAATGACTCCCTACTGAAGGTCAGGTCTGAGGCGTTCAAGTCAGACGACCCTGATCTGTCCAAGAAATCCAGATACGACCTCCGCAAAGTCATCAGGGATGCCAAGAGACAATATCAGACCAAGCTAGAGTCACAGACTAACGCAGCGCACCCTTCCCCAATGAACTCAATGCATTCTATGCTTGGTTCGGGCAGGAAACCATCAATCCGCTGTTAACTGCCCCAGCAGACTCGGACACACCCATACCCACCGTCAGAGCTTCTGAAGCCAGATTGGCCTTCTTGGAAGTGGACCGCCGGAAAGCGACACCCTGACGGGGTCCCTGGTCGTGCAGCCGGATCCTGCGCGGACCAGCTGGCAGATGTGTTCGCGGACATCTTTAACCTCTCCCTACTCCATTCCGAGGTCCTCACCTTCTTCAAGATGACCACCATCATACCAGTGCCAAAGAAGAACCAGGCAACGTGCCTCAATGACTTATCGTCTGGTAGCCTTGACATCGATCATTATGAAGTGCTTTGAGAAGTTGGCCATGAGGCACATCAACTCCATACTCCCAGAATGCCTCGATCCGCTGCAACTAAAGGAGTGGTGCGGGAAAGAGGGATTCCATTTCATGGGGCATTGGCATCAGTACTGGGGCAGGAGGGACCTGTACCGTTGGGACGGTCTTCACCTGAACCATTCTGGGACCAGCGAATAGGATAAATAGGTTGGTCACAAGGACTTTAAACTAGCAAGTTGGGGGGAAGGGAAGTTTAAAGCTATGGACAGTATAATGGTTAATGGAGATCAAGGCAGCAGGTTACGTGACAGGTTATTATGTAGAGATATGGGTTCAAAGACAAGGAAAATTAGGAGAAAGGGTAAGATGAAAAATAATTTGCGAAAAGTTACTGATCAAGGTGTTAGGATTCATAACAAAGACATAAAAAACAGCATAAGTGTACTTTACCTGAATGATCGTAGTATACGAAATAAGGTAAATGAGTTGATGGCGCAAATCATGAATGACTATGATTTAGTGGCCATTACTTAAACATGGTTAAAAGATGGTCACGACTGGGAGTTAAATATCCAAGGGTATCAGACTATACGAAAGGATAGAATGGACGGTAAGGGCGGTGGTGTCGCTTTGTTGTTTAAGGATAGCATCCGGGCAATAGTAAGGGATGATATTGGTGCTATGGAGGACAAGGTTGAATCAATTTGGGTGGAAATTAGGAATAGTAAGGCGAAAAGGTCACTGATAGGAGTAGTCTATAGGCCACCAAATAGTAACAGGATGGTAGGGCAGGCAATAAGCAAAGAAATAACGGATGCATGTAGAAATGGTACAGCGGTTATCATGGGAGATTTTAATCTGCATATCGATTGGTTTAACCAGGTTGGTAAAGGCAGCCTTGAGGAGGAGTTTATAGAATGTGCCCGGGATAATTTCCTGGAACAGTATGTAATGGAACCTACAAGGGATCAAGCGGTCCTAGATCTGGTCCTGTGTAATGAGGCAGGATTGATTAATGATCTCATAGTTCGGGATCCTCTTGGAAGGAGCAACCACAATATGGTGGAATTTAAAATACAGTTGGAGGATGACAAGGTAAAATCAAACACTAGTGTTTTGTGCTTAAACAAAGGCGATTACAATGGGATGAGAGAAGAACTAGCTAAGGTAGACTGGGAGCAAAGACTTCATGGTGAAGCAGTTGAGGAACAGTGGAGAACCTTCCGAGCGATCTTTCACAGTGTTCAGAAAAGGTTCATACCGACAAAAAAGAAAGACGGTAGAAAGGTGAAAACCGACCGTGGATATCAAAGGAGGTGAGGGAGAGTATCAAATTGAAGGAAAAAAACATACAAAGTGGCAAAAATTAGTGGGAGACTAGAGGACTGGGAAGTCTTTAGGGGACAACAGAAAACTACTAAAAAAGCTATAAAGAAGAGTAAGGTAGACTATGAAAGTAAACCGGCTCAGAACATAAAAGCAGATAGTAAAAGCTTCTACAAATGTATAAGACAAAAAAGAATGGCTAAGGTAAATATTGGTCCTTTGGAAGATGAGAAGGGAGATTTAATAATAGGAGACGGGGAAATGGCTGAGGAGCTGAACAGGTTTTTTGAGTTAGTCTTCACAGTGGAGGACACAAATAACATGCCAGTGACTGATGGAAATAAAGATATGATAGGTGAGGACCTTGAGATGATTGTAATCACTAAGGAGGCAGTATTGGGCAAGTTAATGGGGCTAAAGGTAGACCAGTCTCCTGGCCCTGATGGGATGCATCCCAGAGTGTTAAAAGAGATGGCTAGGGAAATTGTAACCGCACTAGTGATAATTTATCAAAATTCACTAGACTCTGGGGTGGTCCCAGAGGATTGGAAAGTAGCAAACGTGACACCACTGTTTAAAAAAGGAGGTCGGCAGAAAGCGGGTAATTATAGGCCGGTAAGCTTAACTTCGGTTGTAGGGAAAATGCTGGAATCTATCATTGAGGAGGAAATAGCGGGGCACCTGGAGGGAAATTTGCCCATTGGGCAGACGCAGCATGGGTTCACAAAGGGTAGGTCGTGTCTGACTAATTTGGTAGAATTTTTTGAGGACGTTACCAGTGTAGTAGATACCGGGGAGCCAATGGATGTGGTATATCTGGATTTCCAGAAAGCTTTTGACAAGGTGCCACACAAAAGGTTGCTGCATAAACTAAAGATGCATGGCATTGAGGATAAAGTGGAAGCATGGGTGGAGGATTGGTTAACTAACAGAAAGCAGAGAGTGGGGATAAATGGGTGTTTCTCTGGTTGGCAACCTGTAACTAGTGGGGTCCCTCAAGGATCAGCGTTGGGCCCGCAGTTGTTCAGAATTTACATAGACGAGTTGGGAGTTGGGGACTAAGTGCAATGTGTCAAAGTTTGCAGACGACACTAAGATGAGTGGTAAAGCAAAAAGTGCAGAGGATACCGGAAGTCTGCAGAAGGATTTGGATAGGTTAGGTGAATGGGCTAGGGTCTGGCAGATGGAATTCAATGTTGCCAAGTGTGAGGCTATCCATTTTGGGAGGAATAACAGCAGAATGGATTATTATTTAAACGGTAAGATGTTAAAACATGCTGCTGTGCAGAGGGACCTGGGTGTGCTGGTGCACGAGTCGCAAAAAGTTGGTGTGCAGGTGCAACAGGTGATTGAGAAGGCTAATCGAGTTTTGTCTTTCATTGCTAGAGGGATAGAGTTCAAGACTAGGGAGGTTATGCTGCAATTGTATAGGGTGTTGGTGAGGCCGCATCTGGACAATTGTGTTCAGTTTTGGTCTCCTTACCTGAGAAAGGACATATTGGCACTGGAGGGAGTGCAGAGGAGATTCACTAGGTTGATCCCAGAGTTGAGGGGATTAGATTATGACGAGAGGTTGAGTAGACTGGGACTGTACTCATTGGAGTTTAGAAGGATGCGGGGGGATCTTATTGAAACATATAAAATTATGAAGGGAATAGATAGGATAGATGCGGGCAGGTTGTTTCCACTGGTCGGGGAAAGCAGAACTAGGGGGCATAGCCTCAAAATAAGGGGAAGTAGATTTAGGACGGAGTGTAGGAAGAACTTCTTCACCCAAAGGGTTGTGAATCTCTGGAATTCCTTGCCCAGTGAAGCAGTTGAGGCTCCTTCTTTAAACGTTTTTAAGAAAAAGATAGATACCTTTCTAAAGAATAAAGGGATTCGGGGCTATGGTGTACGGGCCGGAGAGTGGAGCTGAGTCCACAAAGATCAGCCATGATCTCATTAAATGGCGGAGCAGGCTCGAGGGGCCAGATGGCCTACTCCTGTTCCTAGTTCTTATGTTCTTATGTAATTCACATACCGCTACAACTGGTTCACAGCAGATGCCATTTCCCTGGCCCTACACTCATCCCTGGAGCACCTCGACAACATGGACTCCTACGTCAGACTCCTATTCATTGACTACAGCTCCGCCTTCAACACCATAATCCCAGCCAAGCTTATATCAAAGCTCCACAACCTAGGACTTGGCTCCCACGACCAAGAAAGCACAACAGCGCCTATACTTTCTCAGGAAACTAAGACAATTTGGCATGTCTGCATTGACTCTTACCAACTTTTACTGATGCACCATAGAAAGCATCCATCTGGCTGCATCACAGCCTGGCATGGCAACTGCTCGGCCCAAGACCGTAAGAAACTTCAGCGAGTCGTGAACACAGCCCAGTCCATCACATAAACCCGCCTCCCATCCATTGACTGTCTACACCTCCCGCTGCCTTGGGAAGGTGGGCAGCATAATCAATGACCCCTCCCACCCGGCTTATTCACTCTTCCAACTTCTTCCATCGGGCAGGAAACACAAAAAGTCTGAGAACACGCACTAACAGATTCAAAAACAACTTCTTTCCTGCTGTTACCAGACTCCTATATGACCCTCTTATGGACTGATCTCACCTCTTCACACATCTTTTCTACTGAGTAGTACTACACTCCTGTATGCTTCACCCGATGCCTGTGTCTATGTATTTACTTTGTGTATTTATGTTTGCCCTATGTGTTTTTTTTATATATGGAATGATCTGTCTGAAATGTACGCAGAACAATACTGTACCTCGGTACACGTGACAATAAACAAATCCAATCCGATCCAAACAACAGTTTATATTTGTACATACCTTTAATGTGATTATATGTCCCAAGGTGCTGCACACGAACCTTACAAAACAATAAAATGACACCTAACCACATCAGGAGATATTAGTCAGGTGACTAAAAGCTTAGTCAAAGTGATAGATTTTAAGGAGTATCTTAAAGGAGGAATGTGAAGTAGAGAGGTTTAGGGAGTGAATTCCAGAGTTTAGGGCTGAGGCAACTGAAGGCATGGGCACCAATAGGGGAATCCGTTAAAACCAGGGATGCACGAAAGGCCAGAAATAAATGAATTCCGATATCTCTGAGGGATGTGGAGCTGGACCAACTTGGATTTATTTTTGATACAAACAAAAATAAAGCTAAACTAACCAATTCTATTTATGGAAGGGGACATTAATCTTGCATTAAATTTTCTACTTTAATACTCAATTCTAGGGATGGCAGTCTGAAAGATTGACTGCACTAAGTGCTTGTTTGACTTTCAGAATTCTATCATTTACAATTAAATGACTAGTATTTAAGTTACTAATGTTAAACAGAAGTTGTTGTGTGCGCAGCTAAATGTGGCCTTATTGTTGTAGATACTATCGTACCTCTGGTGCAGAGACGCCTTCGCACACAGGTGGTGTTAGCGAAGAATTTAAGGAGCGGCATCGACAAAGAGAGCGGGATCGCCGCGAACACGGAGTTTATGCATCATCAAAGGACAATGACAAGGAAAAGAAAAGGGATCGAAGCAGAGACCGTGACTGTGAGTCAAGAGGGGTCATGATAAAAATGTTTTCATTGCCATTTATATGTCGCTAAAATGGAGCATCAGATTTTCTGTATTTTCTTTAATGTTACTGTCGCACATTTTGAGGTTCAAGGCTATGCTACCACTTAGGGGCTTTATATATTCAAAATGCTACTCTTGAACTAAACTTTGTTCTCAAGAGGTAACACTCGCAGGCTTAGCATATTGCTTAAGGTCGGGAATAATGCCAGTGAACCCAATAAGATACCTATGGTAGATACGCACCTGTCAGAGTTTCATTGGACACTGAATTGGAACTGCTTCTAAAAAGTAATTTTAATTTATTTACTATAGGACTGTATAGAATATTGTTTTATTACTGTTTGTACATGTGGAGAGATTTCAGCTTGAGTGAAACAAATCCAAAGTCCAAAAAGGTTGTCATTTGAAAGTAACATCGTTACATATAAAAAAAATCAATTAGCTTTTCATTGGCTGGCTGCTATTCATTTGCTTATCGAATTCACAGAGGATGTTGTTAATCTGTAATAATGCTGTTATGTAATTCAAAACCACACAGCATGGAGGGAAAATTTTATTTTTGAAATCAAATCTTTGAAAATACTAGTGAGACAGGTTTTGCTTGTGGTGAATGGTGGTACGGTGGCACAGTGGTTAGCACTGCTGCCTCACAGCATAAGGACCCGGGTTCAATTCCAACCTTGGGTGACTGTCTGTGTGGCGTTTGCACGTCCTCCCTGTGTCTGCTTGGGTTTCCTCTGGGTGCTCCGGTTTCCTCCCACAGTCCAAAGATCTGCAGGTTAGGTGGATTGGCCATGCTAAGTTGTCACTGAGTTGAAGGTTATGAGGTTGCAGGGGAGTGAACCTAGGTAGGGTACTCTTACAGAGGGGTGGTGCAGTCTCAATGGGCTGAATGACCTCTTTCTGCACTGTGGTGATTCTATGATTCCAGCCATTCATTACACTTACCCGTAGACTTTCTATGAGGCTTGGCAATGATTGTACTGTAAATTAGACCCAAAATGCATGCACCATCTAGAAACAGGGAACACATTTCATTTATGTTAAAACAATTAAAGGTGTATGTAGCTCCACATTTATTAAAAATGATTTTCAGAGCCTGTTTGGCAGTAACCACAGTGTGACTCCACATCCACAGCAATGTGGTTGACTTTTAACTGCCTCTCAAGGGCATTTAAGGATGGAGAATAAATGCTGGCCCAGCCAGCGATGCCCATCGAATAAAAGAAACTGCATCAGGATCGGGCAGTAATTACCACAGATTCTGCTGTTAAAAATGTGCTTTGCACTGGAATGAATACGTATTAACTTGTGATGGATTTTGTCTGTGTCAGTGAAGTAAGCACAACAACCTCATGCCATTCAGAGTATTTGAATGGGGAGCTAGACTATAAATGCTGTTTTCTTTGAGAGGCTTTTGGAAGAATGTTATGTTACGGATAACAACTGGGTTTCCGTGTTTAACTGGCCATGTACTATTTCCAGGCATTTTCCAGTTTCCACATCAATAATGGTGAATACTGTTAGCTTCACTGTTCTTTCTGCTGCAAAATCTGGTCCAATATTTTTTGGAACTGTATAGTTCATATATTAAAATATTAAGAGGATAAAATACTTTTCATGGATCATTTGAACCTTTACAGAGCTCCAGCTCAAAGCTTTCTTTGGAATTACATTTTGTCATTTATCATTTATACCCTTCTCCTATTGTGCCACATAATTGAAGAGTTACATTGCTCATCGATAGCCTTTTACTTTCAAAGATATGGGCACGGAGAGAAAACAGAACTTAAATTGTCTCAAATATTGATGTAGTAAGCATTCATATCATGTTTTATAGCAATGATTCATATTTGGAAGTTTATAATCAGCAATACTCGAATTTAAAAGGCTTGTATGTGATTAACTTTCTTTCTCCTTGGCTATCCATTGGCAAAGATTAGTTTATCAAACCGTACTTCTTGATTTAGCTTAGTTTATTTTCTCTTAATTTTATTGCTTTGCTTTATTATTTTTTTGTTTTAAATATTTTTATTCTCCTTTTTCACATTTTCTCCCAAATTTACACCCACCAACAATAAACAATAATCAGTAACAAATATGTCAATCCCCATATCAATAACAACAATCTCATCCTCCCACCAAACCACAAACATTAGCCCACATGTTCACATAAACAAATGACAAAAAGGAATCACCCATAGTCACCATTAACACACAGTCCCCCTCCCCCCAACTAATGTTCGATGTTATCCAGTTCTTGAAAGTGCATAATGAATAATGCCCATGAATTGTAGAACCCCTCCATCCTTTCCCTCAGTTCAAACTTAACCTTCTGAAGAGTCAAGAGTTCCAACAGGTCCCCCCGCCACGCCAGGCACAGGGTGGAGAGGTTGCTCTCCAACCCATCAGGATCAACGAGGCGAAGGCTGCAACATCTGCCTCCGCACCCGTTTCTAATCCCGGCTGGTCCGACACCCCAAATATGGCCTCCTGAGGGCCTGGGTCCAGTTTCACGTGCACCACTTTAGAGATTACCCTAAAAACCTCCTTCCAGTAATCCTCCAGCTTTGGACAGGCCCAAAACATATGAACGTCATTAGTGGGGCCCCCCCTGCAACGTTCACACACATCTTCTACTCCTTCAAAGAATCGGCTCATCCTCGCCCTCGTGAGGTGTGCTCTATATACCACCTTCAGCTGTATCAGCCCCAACATCGCGCACGAGGTGGAGGCGTTCACTCTCCGGAGCACCTCACACCAGAACCCCCCCCTCCATATCCTCTCCCAACTCTTCCCTCCACTTTGCTTTGATCCCTTCCAGTGGTGCCTTCTCCTCTTCCAAAATAGCTCTGTAAACCGCCGACACTACCCCCTTCTCCAGTTCCCCTGTCGTCAGCACTCCTCCAGTAATGTGGAGGCCGGCTCCACCGGGAAGCGCTGTATCTCCTTCCTGGCAAAATCTCGAACCTGCATGTATCTAAACATTTCCCACTGCCCCAGCCCTTACTTCGCTTCCAGCTCCTTCAATCCTACAAACCGACCCCCAAGAAACAAATTTTTTAGTATCTTAATCCCCTTCATCTCCCATTTCCGAAAATTTCCATCCTACTTCCCTGGCTCAAATCTGTGGTTCCCCAAATCAGGATTTCCCTTGACCCTGCGCCCAACCCGAAGTGTTGGCGAAACTGCCTCCAAATTATCAATGAAGCTATTATTACTGGACTTCCTGAGGATTTCCCCAGGGCCATCGCGAGAGGCGCTGTTGCTAGTGCCTTCAATCCCCTGCACATGGGCTGGTATAGCACAGTGGGCTAAACAGCTGACATGTAATGCAGAACAAGGCCAGCAGTGCGGGTTCAATTCCCGTACCGGCCTCCCCGAAAAGGCGCCGGAATGTGGCGACTAGGGGCTTTTCACAGTAACCACCACCACTCCCGGACAGCTTTATTATTTTTTTAGTCATTCTTTGCTGTTTTTTATTTTCTATCCACTCTTCTGACCTGCTACTAATCTTCATGGAATTGTATGCTTTTTCTTTTTGAATTTGATACTATCTTTAACTTCCTTAGTTAGCCACAAATGGTACATCCTTCACCTTGAGTCTTTCTCTCTCACCAGAATGTATCTTTATTTGTTATGAAATGGCTCCTACGTGTCCGCTGTTTATACTTACCTATCTCTTAACCTAATTCCCCAGTTTACTTTAGCCAGCTATGTCTTCACACCGTACTTATTCTTATTTAAATTCAAGCACTAATCTTAAACCCACTTAAAATTCAATCATATTATAATCACTGTTACAAAGGGATACCTTGCCAAATCTAAAATAACCTGCTCGAGCTGGCTGTGGGATGTGCTACTGTAAGAATTTGTCCCTAAAACACTTTTGTCACACCTTTGTTACAATTCCCTGTTATTTCATCCTGCAGACCACGTCCTTCAGTGTGCTTACTGTTAGGGGGGGCCTATAAACTATACCCACAAGTGATTTCCTATCATTACTATTTCTTGTCTTTACCAAAACTGATTCTCCATCTTGATCTTTGTAACTACGCCATCTTTCTCTGAGGTTTTAATGCCATCCTTAATTAACAGAGCTACCCATTGTCCTTTTCCTAGCTTCTTGTCTTTCTGAAAAGTCAATGTATCCTTGAATGTTCAGGTCCCCGCAATTGTCATCTTGAACCCATGTCCCTGTTACAGCTATCAAGATCATATATATTTATTTTGATTTGAGATCTCAATTCACCTCTTTTATTGCCGATGCTACGTGGATGCAGTTACAGAGCCTTTAGTTCTGTCAGTTTACTATTTTCGCAACCTCTAACCTTGCTGGCTCACTCTTAAGTTTGTATGCTCTATGCACAAGAAATTCAGTTTAAGACAACAAATTGTACATGAGACTAAAGAATTGCAGAGCATCTTCAGTGGATCCTGAATTAAGTAGAAATTGTATATACTCTGACAAAAACAATTCTAATGTAGCTTGGTTGGATAGCTATATATTGTAAATTAACTCTTTCCTTGCAATGTATATAATTTGCTTTCATTTTTACAGCTGATCGAGAGTGTAATAGGTCCAGTTCCTCCAGGAGAAAGGACAGAGACACATCAGAGCGAAGTGAAAGAGGGTACAGAGACAATTGCTCAGATCGAAGCAGAAGCAACAGAAAAGGCGAACCCGGCACTCCCAGGCACAGATTAAAAGGTGAGCCAATTTATGCTGAATGAACAAAATCTTGATAAAATCTGCTGTAGAGGCAAATCAGTTTTCACCCTGATTATAATTGACTAGCTAACCTTGTGACTGGACTTCCACATTCCGTGATGCCTGAAAGAGTTGGTGACAAATTAGCAGTAATTCATAAAATTACATTAAATATAAAGCACAGAAGCTGACTATTTGGCCCAACAAGTGCATACAGGTATTTATGCTCCACTTGAGCTTCATCCCAGCTTTCCTCATCGAGCTGCTTATCTAGCCTCCTCTTAAATTCATCCATCTTTCCCTCATCCACCCACTGTGGTAGTGAATTCCACATTTTCACCTGGATAAAGGTTTTTCCCTGAATTCCCTATTTGATTTCTTGGTGATGATTTTATATCAGTCTCTAGTTTTTCGCATCCTGTCCCAGAGTTTGCAGTCAGTGGTGAAGCAAGTGCGCTTGCCAGTGACTGTGAGATAGGTCTCACTTGGACAGGCAATCTCTCTGGAGAGGATTTCACCTCTATTACCATTCAGTGGTAATGCAGCTGATTGTGGCATTGGCAGATTGGAGCAGCAGTGATATAATCAGTAATAACTGCTTTCCAAATAAGCTGGTTTCACAAAGCCGAGTCATATTCAGCTCGAAATGTTAACTCTGTTTCTCTCTCCATGCATACTACCAGACCTCCTGAGGTTTTCCAGCACTTTCTCTTTTAGTTTCAGATCTTAAGTATCCCTAGTATTTTGCTTTTATTTTAGTGATATCACTGGACTGTTCAAGCAGCCAGTCAGAGGCACACAAACAAAAAAGTAAAAACACTACACTAAAATCACTTCTAAGAAATATTAACACTGTGCAAATTAAATTTTGCAATGTAGACTTGGAGTGAGGATAGAAGGTAAAATATTTGGAGCATTTAAAAAAAATTATTTTAAATAAAAAAAAAAATAAAAAAAAAAATTTAATTCTTTTCCAATTAAGGGACAATTTTGTGTGGTCAATCCACCTACCCTGCACATCTTTGGGTTGTGGGGGTGAGACCCATGCAGACACTGTGAGAACGTGCAAACTCCACACGGACAGATACCCGGGGCCGGGATCAAACCTGGGTCTTCGGCGCTGGGAGGCAGCAGTGCAAACCACTGTGCCACCATGCCGCCCTAAATATTCTGAATATTTTAAATTATTGTTGAAGCAAAAACTTCAAAAATTTAATGATCATTTTACAGCACTTCATGATCATAACATTGTTTTTTCAGCGCCAATTCTGTTCAACAGATTTTATTAATCACATTGCCGTTAAAAAAATGATACCTGATTGAACAAAGTGTAATGTTTTATGTGTTTGCTAAAGGGGCAATGGGTGTTGGGAAGTTTACTTACTCACTGATTGCATGATTGCCTGCTCTGTGTGGGGCTGGGGGACGATGTAGGGGGTCCACAGCACAGGCTGTGTCGAAACGCTGAGTGTCAGACCGCAACCTCTGGATTCCTACATTAATCTGTTTGTGTCCAGCGTCCTGAAGCTGTGATCAGTTTCAGAGGAATAATGATAGCGAGCTCTGACAATTCACTGTCAAACACCCCAAATCCGAACTTCTGTGTCCAAACTATCAAACCTTAAATAATTTTAAAGAGCTCTAATGGATCATCCCTCAACCTTTTCTTTTCAGGAGAACAAAAGACAGCCTATTAATCTTCATGGTTCTGGTATCTGTTAGGACTGTACGGGAATCCCAACCATTTGCAATTTGTAAGACTGTGAGGGAAGACTACTAAACTACAGGAGTGATAACACTGATCATAAGGTACCTTTTATGGTAAAATAAACTTTACTTTAAATACAGAATTAACCATATTAACAACAAGGAAATAGCTTTACAATAAACAGTTAAAACAGTTCTTAAATAAAAGGAAAAAGAACTCAATATCTACATCTGTTACTGTATATTTTAAATTAAGCAACCTAATACAGTTCAAATGCCACTTATAAATAAAGTTAACAATCATGTTTACTTGCTTCCCGAGCAGACATTCAGAGAGAAACCATTTCAGTAACAACGGAAAATCCGTCTCTCTTGTCAGACGCTTTTGTTCAAATTAAAATCCTATAGCAGATTGCTGAACTATAGATAGATCTGGCTCCTCCAATTAATTATATAATCTGTATCCCAAGCATATGGCATTCCCCAGTCTCCTGCCACTAAGATGTCCCAAGACCCGCTTAGCTAGGACTAAACACAATTCCTCATAAATTATCTACATCCCAGGGATCCTCCAAAATCAAAACAATGTTCCACTAGCCATCTCTCTGTAAACAAGTAAATGGTTAAATCAATGATTACATCACGTTACGATCCTTTAATCACAGCTTTAGCAGACATACTGCCTGTATGTATTTGAACCCAGGGTTTTAATAACATTACAACAACAGAATAATTTCCTACATTCATAACATATCCTCGCAAATATTTATTTGCACCTACTGTAGGATCTCAATATCGTTTTTACAATCTAGTGACAAGTGATCAAAGTACTCCAATCGATTTTTGATATGAGCTTTGTCGATACGAGCTTTGTTAATTTAAGCTTTGTATAACTTCACAACTTTTCACTTCTAGCTCTCTACAAATAAGCCCTATTTATTGCTGGTTTTCTTTTTCTTTTTTTTATAAATTTAGTGTACCCAATTCATTTTTTCCACCTACCCTGCACATCTTTGGGTTGTGGGTGCGAAATCCACGCAAACACGGGGAGAATGTGCAAACTCCACACGGACAGTGACCCAGAGCCGGGATCGAACCTAGGGCCTCGGCGCCGGGAGGCTGCAGGACTAACCTACTGAGCCACCGTGCTGCCCGTTTGCTTCTTTTTCATGGTCTTGTTAATGGCATTGTTACTTTTAGCAATTTCTGTACTTGTAGTACCAGATCCCTTTGCTGCAATACTCCCATTTAGATGATTAGTTTCTGGGTAATATATGACCTTTTTTTTTTCTTATGAAGTGCAGTACTGTAGACTTGTGTTAAAACAAATTTTCCAATTATTTGACCATTCTGCAAATGTATTAATATCTTGTAATTTGTTGCAGTGCCAACTATTTCCCTCCCACCCCCCAAATGAAATTGGTGTCACCTGCAAATTTAGAAATTGTATTATTGATTCAAAATCTAAATTATTAAAATTAATTCTGAACAACTACGGTCCCAGTTCTGATCCCAATGGGGCACCCGCTTCTGCTTTCTGTCATTCTGAATAGCTATTCTTTACCCCAGCTAACTATCCATTTTGCTACTTGTCACCTGACACTACATGATCTGAGTGTTTTCATTAGTCTATTGTGTGGCACCTGATTGAAGATATTTTGGAAATCTATATAAATGACATCGTCAATATCACCCTTGTCTATTCTCTCTGTTCAGAATCACAGAATTGTTACAGCACAGAAAAGTCTATTTGGCTCATCGTCTCTGCACCGGCTCTCCAAATGAGCATTCTGATGTAGTGTCATTCCCCTGCCCTTTCCCTGTTACCTTGCACATTGTTTCTATTCACATAATAATCTAATCCCCTCTTGAATGCCTTGATTGAACCTGCCTCCACCACATTCTCAGGCAGTGAATTCCAGATCCGAACCACTTTCTCCCAGATTTGCTTCTTTTGCTTAAGATCTGTGCCCTCTTATTCACAGTACTTTTATGAGTGGGAACAGTTCCACTCTGTCCAGCCCCCTCATGATTTTGAACACCTCTGTCAAATCTCCTCTTATCCTTCTTCTCTCCAAGGAGAACAGTGCCAACCTTTCCAGTCTGGCCTCATGACCAAAGTTTCATCCCTGGAACCATTTTTGTAAACCTCTTCTGCACTCTTTCCAATGCATTCATGTCCATTCTATAGTGTGACACCTAGAACTAAACACAGTGATCCAGCTGAGATCTAACTAGTGTCTTGGAAAAGTTCAGTATAATCTCATTGCTTTTGTATTCTATACCCCTATTAATAAAGCCCAGGATATTGTGTGCTCTATTAGCTGCTCTCTTCATCTGTCCTGCTACCTTCAGTGATCTGTGCACATATACACCCAACTCCCTTTGCTCCTGCACTCCCTTAAGAATTGTACCCCTTATTTTATATTGTTGGTCTATGTTCTTCCTACTGAAATACACCACCTCTCCACACTTCTCCACAATGAACTTCATCTGCCACCTATTTGCCCATTCCATTAACTTGCCTATGTCCTTTTGAAGTTCTACACCATCCTTCTCACAATTTACAGTTCTTCAAAGTTTTGTGTTACGACAAAGTTTGAAATTGTCCCCTGGACACCAAGATCTAGATTCTAGATCATTACATATCAGAAAAAGAAAGGATCCCACCACTGACCCTGGGGAACTCCACCACAAACCTTCCTCCAGCCCGAAAAATATCCATTGACTATTACTCAGCCAATTTTGTATCCACTTTACTACTCTCCCTTTTATTCCATGAGCTGTTACTTTGCTCACAAGTTGTGTGGCACTGCATCGAATGAATGCCTTTTGAAAGTCCATGTACACCACATCAACAGCATTACCCTCATCGACCCTTTCTGTTACTTCTTCAGAAAACATCAGCAAATTAGTTAAACACTATTTTCCCTTTAGAAATCCATACTGGCTCTTAATCAACCCACATTTTTCCATGTAAGTCGTAATTCTGCACTGAATTATTGTTTCTAGAAGCTTCCCCATCTCAAGTTAAACTGACTGGTCTGGAATTGCTGGGCTTATTCTTACAACATTTTTTGAACAAGGACATAATGTCTGCAATTATCCAGTCCCCTGGCACCTTCCCTGAATCTAGGGAAGACTGAAAAAGTATGGCTAGTGGCCCTGCAATTCAACTATCACTTGGATACATCTCATTTGGTCCTGGTGCCTTATCAACTTTAAGTACTGGCAGTCTATCCAACACTTCTTCCGTATCAATTTCCAGTGACACCATTGTCTGGATAGCATCTACCTCCTTGGTATAGGGCAGCATGGTAGCACAGTGGTTTGCACTGTTTTTTCACAGTGCCAAGGTCCCAGGTTCGATTCTCGCTTGGGTCACTGTCTGTGCGGAGTCTGCATGTTCTCCCCGTGTCTGCGTGGGTTTCCTCCGGGTGCTCTGGTTTCCTCCAACAAGTCCCGAAAGACGTGCTGCGAGGAGAATTGGACATTCTGAATTCTTCCCTCTGTGTACCTAAACAGGCGCTGGAATGTGGCGACTAGGGGCTTTTCACAGTAACTTCATTGTGGTGTTAATGTAAGCCTACTTGTGACAATAAAAATTATTATTATAAAGACAGATGCAAAGTATTCATTTAATACCTCACCCATACTCCTTGCCTCTGTGTGTAAATTCCTTTTTAGGTCCTTAATCGGTCATTTTATTATTTATGTGCCAAAAAAATACTTTGGGATTTTTCTATTATGTTGGCTGCCAGTCTTTTCTCATAATCCCTCTTTGCTTCTCTACCTCTTTATAGAAGTCAGCGAGATTGGTCAAGCAAGGCTTTTCCTTTTGAAACCCATTCATTATTATATTAGGTCTCTAGATTTTATTTTCCCTTTGGTGTGAATTTCATTGATTTTCCTGCCATCTGTTTTAAAATCACTGATCTGTGGATCCCAGGTCATATTTTACCTCAGATATGGATAAAATGTTAGCTATCCACCAGCCCGTTTTCTTATTAAGGATGCATTACAAAGCCTTAGCTATTCTTTAGCCTTTTAAAAATATATGGGTGCAAGTGTTATGGCATAAATTGAAATCACCAATTCCCTTTTTCCTTCTGTCCGTAATCAGTGCAGTTTACTTTTGAAAAGACATGCCTGTGTCCTCAAAACCTTGTTTGTGTGTGGCCAACTTATAATCACCATCTGAAGACTTCCATGAACTTAAAGAGGATTGATGTGGAGATGCCGGCGAGAGAGGATTGTTTATTCACTCACTCCAGGATGCCTAGTGCTGTCAATCACACATCACACATTACACATTCAAGAAAGATGCAATTAAAAAAGGCAGTGCACCTCTAGAAAACAAAGCAGGTTAGCAGTTCACATGTCTTTGAAAATCCAGTGAAGGAGGGAGCTTTTCCCTCTAGAATTGCAGATTAGGGAAATTCAGATGGCTGGGATCAGGTTCGGATTAAACTGCAGTGTTCCTTTGGAGAGAAGACAGTTCAGCAGGTCACATTGACAGGAAATGGTGGCTGCTGTAACTGGAGATCCAGTTTCTTTACAGGTGTGCTCGGAGCTTTTCAGAAACCGACTGGAAGAGGCTTTTTAAAGGATTTTCAAGCCTTCCAGTTCTTGAAAGGCAAGACGGTACACCCTTTCTCTGCAGGTGTGGTGTTGATGATGTTGGTCTGCAGACTGCCCAGGCCTCTTCTGAGTTTAGGAACGAAAGATTATCAGTATCAGAGAACAGTTTTGATCACATGATAGACAATCTTTCAGTACTAAAGAATTCATTTCAGCCACGTGGTCAAAGATCCTTCAATAGAAGGTAAACGGTAGTTTTTCATACTTTGTTTTTGAATAGCTGATTTTGATAGCTTTTCTTTGTTACCTCGTAAATCTGGAGTCTCTGTTTTGAAGCCAACTTGGACAATAGCAGGTGTGAAATTCCAGAGGAGTGCTATTTAAGCATTAACATTCTAGGGGGAGACTCCTGCCCTTGAGAATTCAATTCGGAACATTCGGTAAACTTGTTAGTCTGTTGAAGTTGCAGATGGCCACCTGACTCCCTTAGCAGCCATCTTAGCAGCTCAAAGTCCATTTTAAAAGCAATAAAGTTTTTTAAAAATTGTAATATCGTCAAATCTGTACTGGCATGACACCGGTTTTTTGCCCTTTGAGTTTGGTTAGTTTATTTAAGGAAAGGGTAAAAATATGAAGCATGTTCCACATCTATAGGGGCTGTTTAGCACAGGGCTAAATCGCTGGCTTTGAAAGCAGACCAAGGCAGGCCAGCAGCACGGTTCAATTCCCGTAACAGCCTCCCCGAACAGGCGCTGGAATGTGGCGACAAGGGGCTTTTCACAGTAACTAAATTGAAGCCTACTTGTGACAATAAGCGATTTTCATTTCATTTTTCATTTCATCTACTCGTAATGTAGGCCATGGCAGGCCAGGTAACAAATTATTTGGACATAAACCATTCTATAGAATAGTATTCAGCATAGGAATGTGCGTGTGTTGGGGGTGGGGAGCTGGTTTTGGAGATTGCTGGAAAATAATGGGAAAGAAAGACTGGGGCCTTATTTTTTTTGTATCACATTTGAAATCACCTTGTTTTATAGATGCTCTTACTCCTTCTCGATCTAGCTGGGATGATGATGACAGTGGAATTGGAAGCCAATATTCTCATCGATCTCAGTGGGAGTCTCCATCTCCTACTCCCTCACCAAGGGATGCAGATAAGAGTGAAAGAAGTTATCGCTCTTCAGGCCGTGACACTGAGAGACGTGATAAAGAAAGGTAAGTGAAAAATGAATATGTAACTGAAAATATGAGTTCTGTATAAAAATAGATGAATAGAATAGTACAGTTGTGACATCTTTCCCAACTAACCTAGAGAGATCCTTTGAGTTTAAAAAAAACTATTGTGAAGGTCTAGTATTGACAAAGCTTCTGGTGCACCCAATGACCATGGCAATGATCATAGACTAAAACTATAAAACTTTCCACTTGGGGCAGGATATAAATTTTCAAGAGCCAGAAATTTAAACACTTTGATAGTTAAATGAATCAATTCAACATGTGTTCCCATGGTGGCTGAACAGGTAGCTGAGGCACATAAACCAGGTAGGTCCCAGGTCTGTATTCCAAACTATGCAGAATTAGTTAATTTTGGATAAAGTTTAATGGATTCTCCCTTTGATGCTTTGATTCATGAGTGTGCAGCAAGAGAAAAAAAATGGTTTGTGATCCAGGTTGATGTCATCTCGTGTGACATCAGGGCCAAGTCACGATTTGTATAGCATTGCAAATGTTGTACATGAAGTCAGTGTTGGAGGGATCGCTGAACGTGCTATTTACCGTCTCTAGAATATAGACGAGGATTCTTTTCACCTGACTACAGTTAAAGAACTGATAGATGGAATGATGAATAATGAGCAATGAGTGAGGCACTGGAGAGTGAATACGGAATTACAGGAGAGTCTTAAAGGTGGAATAGGATGAAGTTGGGGAGAAAGAAGAAAATATAAAGCATTCTGAGTCCCTTTGTTTTAAGCAATTCAATGTTAGTTGATGGTCTATGAAGCAGTTTATTCTCAATATAATGTGTCCATATGGTTTTTGCTTTATTTAATTCCAGTTTAAGTATTTAGCAAGAGTTTTTTTTCTGCCATTTCGTGAACCTACAAAATAGGTAATTTCAGGAAGAAACATGTCTGACTGTTCAGTTGATCATGCTGTAGTTATTCTCCTATTCAATGATGTTTTGACCTAGCTCTAAATCTGAATTATGGCCAGTCTCTCGATGAAGTATTGTAGTCTATTTGATCCTGAGACATGGAAACTGGCATAGATCATGTTCCCTGTGATGGTTTAAATTCTTCATGCCTAAAGGATATGTTTCATTGATTGTTCTGAGATTTTAGTTGTCATCATCTCTTGTACTTTAAGTAGGATTTTCTTTCTTAAGATCTAGAAGGAACCATTACGAAGAGGATACACCCCTGCCTACACCATCATACAAATACAATGAGTGGGCGGATGACAGAAAGCATTTGGGGGCAACACCTCGACTTTCCAAAGGCAAAGGTATATGTTTTGTTCTGAATTTGTCTCTCCTAAAATAGATCTTTGAAATAAAATTCTTAATATTACACTCAAATGCAGATTTGTTGTAAACTTCATCTTAACAGCGTAGTGACTTGCAGCTGACTATTCATTATGGAGGTTGGATTTCCACACATTCATACAGAGTGAACGGAGAATTAGCCCAGTATACTGTTTAATTTAGAAATACTTCTGAATTGGTAATCGGAAGATTTGAGTATCAAATGATACAAAAGTTTGTGTAAAGAATGCATGGAAAATTGAGTTGTAGATGAAAGTTTAAGATATAAAATTTGTGATATGCTCCTTAAGCAGAAGTCTCAAGTATAATGCATAGCTATAATTTTAATGTTGTAACAGTGATCATTTTGCTGTATTTGACTCAAATGTTGTCATCTCCAACCTATTCAGGGAGAAGGGAGGAAGGTAAAGATGGCATTTATTTTGAGAATGAAGATGAGCAAAGACAATGGGAGGAAGATCAAAGGGTAAGGTGCTTTCCAAAATTTTAAATTACTGTTTGAAAAATAATTGAACATTTTTGTTTATCATTTGAAAAATGCACCATTTTAAAAAAGTTGCTAGCATTTGAATTCCTACTTTTATCTGATGTATGATGGAAAAGATGCTTTATACATAAATTGTCTCTGCACAGTAAGAAAAGGAACCCTATAACATATATTTCAGAGCATTATAACAACGCTCTGAAATGCTACAGAGTACCTGCATAAAATAACTTCAATAATGTGATTGTTGGTGCACTGTGAACTGGAGAAAGGCCAAACTTAAGTTTATATAATGTCCTCAGTGTGTTCTAAAGCTCTTCATGATCGTTCAAGTACCACCACTGTTGTGATGTAGACAAATGTGGCAGCAACATGTGAAAATCTGATCCCAAAACATAGCAGTGAAATAAATGACCAGATTGATCCTCCATCAACATCACAGGAACTATGTTGACCAGGATACCAAACAGTAGTGGAATCTTTTATGTCTGCCTGAACAGGTAGATTGGGCCTTGGTTTAATGTCTTGTCAGAAAGACAATGTAGCACTCCAGTACTGCACTCGGCTGTTAGCATAATTGGTGTCAAACCATTGGAGCCAATTAGACCGAGAAGGCTTTCACTGCGTTCAGGATGGGGTGAATTGATGATTTGGCTAATTCAATGTTTTTGACCACGGGCCAAATTGCCAAAATACCCTTCACGCACAGTGTGTGTCACTCTTCTTAAGGATGACAGTGCCATCCGTCAACGCTGACAAGAACACGTACATCAATTCCTCAACTGTGAATCCACTGTGGAAGCTGACACTCTACAGGCTATCTCCCAATACCCTGTGGTAGAATCTGTGGATGAATCACCATTAATGGGAGAGCTGCAGCAAAAAACAACAAAACCTGCAGCACCAGTGGTATTCCAGCTAAGGTCTGCAAAGCTGGTGAACCTTTGCTCAGATCAAGTCTCCATGCGCTCATCCTACGGATTTGGAAAATTATCCCCCACAAATTTCAGGAATGCGACAAGTGTAACCTCTTCAGGAAAGGAGATAAATCATACTTTGGAAACTATTGAGGTATTTTTCTCTTGTCCATAGCAGGGAAATACTGACACACATTCTCTTGAATCGTTTTCCCCTATGACTAAGGACATCCTTTCAGAAAAACAGTGTGCCGTTAGACATTCCATAGGGATTCTCTGTCATTGTCTTTGTTGCCAGTCAAATCCAAGAAAAATCTCGAGAACAACACCAGGAACTCTTCATTGCATTTAACGACCTGACCAAAAAGCATTTGACTCAGTAAATCATGAGACTCTATGGATTGTGTTCCAGAAATTTGGATATCTCAGCAACTTCATTGTAGTCATGCAATTGCTTCATGGTGATATAACTGCAACTGTCCTAAGTGAGAATTCTGAAAATGTATTTATCAAAGCTGTGTGATGGCCCCCATGCTATTCACAGTCTGCTTGATGGTGGCTATTCACCCCATTAAAGATCAACTACCTTCTGGGGCAGTTAAATACCGCTGAGTTGGGAAACTCTTTAACTCAGTTGACTCTGTCAAAGCTAAACTGACCACCATAGACATTCATGGTCAACAGCTTGTGAATGATTGCAGTATTGTTGCTCACTCTGCAGCTCACTCTGCAGCCACCCTCAATCTCTTCAAATCTGCATACAAGAAACTCTGCTTGTCCTTATCGACCCAGACCTAATCAGTCAAATATTCCACCTCCCATATGTATTGAAGGAGAGACTCTGGAATATGTTGAGCACTTCCCATAACTTGGCAAACACTTACCTCAAAAGGCCGGTATTGAGGAGTTCCAACACTGGATCAACTAAACCAACTTAGCCTTTTACGGCAGTCAGTGTTTGACAGCAAAGATCTCTACAATTTAACAGAACTCCTGGTATAGAGAACAGTTGTCGTTACAGCACTCCTGTACTGCAGTGAGGCCTGGACAGTGTATCACTGGCACATCAGCGTGCTAGAGAAATTTTGCCAGCAGTGCCTCCGCTGCATCCTCTAGATTCAATGGGAGGTCTGTCAAAGAAATGCTCTGGAAGTCTCCTTGAAGCCAGCTCCACAAACATCAAACAGAACTCCTGCAAAATCAACTACGATGGACTGGAAGCTTGCTGAAAAGTGTCTCCCCACCAGGTCCTGTTTTCTCAACTCTCAAATGGCCAGCATTCTGGGGAGGGCAAAGAAAACACTACAAAGACACTCTGAAGCTCTCCTTGAAGCGTGACTTCCGTGACATTAATGTCAATTGTATGAGCTTGGTACCAATTATTCAAAATGGCAACAACTTGTCCATCAAGCTGCACTGTGCTTTGAGTCCAAATGCCTTATTGATGAGGCAGAGCTGCAGCTGAGAAGGAAGAAAATTACCTTGTGGGATATCCTGTCCTATGTGCCCAAAGATGTGTAGGTTGACAATTGGCCTGTTTAGTCACATGAAACCCACGACAGAAACTAGTGACACCGAGTAGAAGTCATCCCCGAATTGAGGGACAGTCGCTGCCAGCAACAATCTGAATTAACGCTGGTCCACTAGTCAAGTCGAAAATATTAATCAATAAATCACGATTAAATGAGGTGTGACTTATTAAAGGTGAATGAATGGAGAAGTTGTAGGAATTACTCTTATTTCTCACATTAATTTATGCTATTGAACATGTTTACTCATGGATAGAGTTATTTACAGAAATAGCGCTATAAATAATTTATCGAATTGCATCAGCAATTTGGTGCCAGTTAACGAAGGGACAACAGTTGGATTAGTCAGATGAGATCCATGAAAAGGTTTCCTCCAAAACCTTGGATAAAATGGATACATTTTGGAGAGAGATTGGAATCTTATTCCTTACCTATAGAGCCACATTCTGTCTCCACACTTCACAACTATTCTGCAAGGTAACCGTTGAAGCAAATACCAGCAGGAAGGGTCCTACTTGGACACCAGAAAAAAGACTAAACAGCTTGGTAATTAAAAATATTGGCATATTAAGGATGTTTTGTCCTTTTAAAGGGTTTTCTCTTGCCATCAGTTGGTATTTTAAGAAGCACAGCAACAAATAATAGCTCATTTAGGGAATATTACAATTTTAGCCAGAACCAAAATTTTAGCTAAAACAGTGGCAAATGATATTTAATCCTGAAAATGTGAGATGATGCATTTTGAGGACTATCAAGGCAAGGAAATACACAATGAACTGTAGGGTGCTAGGAAGTATAGAGGACCAGAGGAATGTTGGGGTGCATGTCCAAAGGTCCCTGAAGGCAGCAGAACAGGTCGATAATGTGGTTATCTTCCGGGAGAGGAGACAGCCGGACCTGCGAGGGACACCTCTACTCGGGCAGAGAATAAATACAACGCGAGGCTTGGGGTCTTCACTTACCTTCCGGGAGTGGAGACAGACAGCGGAGCCGGGCACCTCTACTCGGGCAAAAGCAGAAAATACTGGATAATCTCAGCAGGTCTGAGCATCTGTGAAGAGAGAATGGAACTAATGTTTCGAGTCTGAATGATTCTTTGTCAAAGCTGGAGAGAAAAGCTTTCAGATTAAATGTAAAAAGGAGAACTATTTTACAGATTAAAGAAACTAAAAACCAGTTGTAAATTTAAAAAAAGCTAACCCTAAGAATAATAAAATAGAGATACAGGGCCAGGTGATATGTTGTACCTGGATGATGTCGGAGCTAGTGGACCCCATTGTGGTTCCTAGTGACCACATCTGTAGCAAGTTGTTTGCTTGAGGAACTTTGGCTCAGAGTTGATGAGTTGGAGTCTAAGCTTTGGACGCTGCAACACATCAGGAAGGGGGAGAGTTAGCTGAACACTGTTTCAGGGGGCAGTCACACCCCTTAGATTAATCACATTGAATTTGGTCAGGGACAGGAGTTATGTACTATGAGTGAGACAGGCAGACGGATCTAGGAGGTAGGGTTGCAAGAGCCTCAGCTCTTGTCCAACAGGTTTGAGCTTCTTGTTCCCTGTGTGGATGAGAGCGGGCACTGTAGGGAGGATGAGCAAACTGATGACAGCATTGAGGTACATGGAGGCACTCAAGTGGGGAGTGAGAAGAGAAATGTAGTCGTAATCGTGGATAGTATAGTTACAAGCATAGCCACTTCTTTTGTGACCAGGATCGAGAGTTCCGAAGGTTGTGTTGCCTACCTGATGCCAGGGTTACTATCTCATCTGGGCTGCAGAGGACTTGGAGTGGAAGGAGAAAGATTTTTTGTGGTCCACCTAGATACCAAAGACATAGGTAGAACAAATATAGAGGTTTTGTTGAGTGAATGTGAACAGCTAGGGCTAAATTTAAAAAACAGGACCAAAAAGGTAATAATCTCCGGATTGCTACCTAACCACGAGCTAATTGGCACAGGGTCAAGATTGAAGCGGTAAATGCGTGGCTCAAAGGTTGGCGTGGGGAAAAATGGGTTCAAAGTCATGGGACCAGTACTGGGAAAGGAGGGGGCTGTTCCTATGGGATGGACCTGACCTGAATCACACGAGTCCTGGCAAATCACATAACTAGGGCTGTAGATCGGGCTTTAAACTAAATAGTGGGGTTTGTCGGGGGTGAGGGAGATGTGGGTTCACTTCCATGGAAAATTTGAACATCACAGTTGAAGAAGAAAGTAGGAGTGCAGATTAGTGATGAGGTGGATTGTTACCAGAAAATGAAGGGATAGTATGTGCGAACATCATATTGCCCCAAGGAATCATACAAGATTTGGGAAATTTGACAATAGAACAAATTTAAGGGCTTTGTGGCTGAATGCACGAGGCATTTGGAACAGAATTACTGAGTTAACAGTGCATATAGAGACAAAGGAGTATGATTTGGTGGCACTAACTGAGACATGGTTACAAGGAGACCAGGTCTGGAATTTGAATATCCAAGGGTACTCTGTATTTTGGAAGGATAGACAAAGGAAAATGAGGTGGTGTAGCTTTTCAAGTAAAGGAAGAGATCAGTGGTGTAGTGAGAAATGGTATAGGCACTGGAGAACAAGACGAGGAATCAATCTGGGTAGAAATAAGAAATAGCAAAGGAAAGATGTTTGTGGTGTGGGTAACCTGTAGGTTACAAAACAGTAGTTCTGCATTGAGGCACAGTATAAACCACAAAATACTGGGGGCTTGTAAGAAACAATAATCATGGGTGATTTTAGTATGCATATAGACTGGATCAATCAAATTGGCAAGGATAGCATCGAGGGAGAGTTCATTAAATGTATTAGAGATTGTCTCTTGGAACAATATGTTTTGGAACCAACCAGGGAGCAGGCTATTCATGATTTGGTATTGTGTAATGAGGAGGGATTAACTAATGACTTTATAGTTAAGAATCCTCTCGAAAGAGTGATCACCGCATGATAGAATTTCAAATTCAGTTTGTGGGTGAGAAATTAGAGTCCCACACTATCGTTCTGGAATTCTACAAAGATAATTACGTAGGCACGAGGACAGATTTGGCCCTTGTGGGCTGGGCAGGAGGACTATAATGTAGGACGATTGGTGAGCAGCGGCAGTTTAAGGAGATATTCAATTCCTCCCAACTAAAATATATTCCAGAGAGGAAGAAAGATTCTAAGAGGGGGAAAAACATCCATGGCAAAGCAAGGAGGTTAACAATAACATAAAGACAAAAATGAAGGCAGACCACATTACAAAGGACAGTGCAAGCTGGAAGATTGGGAAATGTTTAAAGATCAACAAAGGGTTACAAAAAAGTAATAAAAAGAGCAACGGTAAATTATGAAAGAAAACTAGTGCAAAATATTTTTAAAATAGCAAAATCTGCTTGAAGTATGTAAAAGGGAAGAAAGTAGCTAAAGTAAATGTTAGTCCCTTGGAGGTTCAGACCGGGAATAGTAGGGAACGCAGAAATGGTAGAGATGCTAAATCAACATTTTACCTCAGTTTTCATGGTGGAGGACACTAGTACCATCCCAATAGTAACTGGTAATAAAAAGGGAGAAACTTAGAATAATCATCATCAACAGGGACAAAGAACTGAACAAACTATTGGGATTGAAGGCAGGCAAGTCCCCAGGCCTGAAATCCTTGGATCTTAAAGGCAGTGGCAGTAGAGATAGTGAATCCATTGGTTATAATATTGGCAGGACCCTGGAAGCAGCGAGGATCAGAGGGATCTTGTTGGTGCTTGTACATTGGTCCCTTAAGGTAGCAGAGTAGGTGATACAGTGGTTAAGAAGGCATATGGTACACTTGCCTTTATTAGCCGAGGCATCGAGTTTAACAACAGGGAGATTATGCTGGAACTGTACAAAATGTTGGCTAGGCCACAGTATTGTATGCAGTTGTGGAATCCACATTATCATAGAATTTACAGTGCAGAAGGAGGCCATTCGGCCCATCGTGTCTGCATCGGCTCTTGGAAAGAGCACCCTACCCAAGCCCACACCTCCACCCTATCCCATAACCTAGTAACCCCACTTGCCCAACACTAAAGGCAATTTTGGACACTAAGGGCAATTTAGCATGGCCAATTCACCTACCTGCACATCTTTGGATTGTCGGAGGAAACCGGAGCCGGAGGAAACCCACGCACACATGGGGAGAACGTGCAGACTCCGCACTGACAGTGACCCAGCCGGGAATCTAACCTGGGACCCTGGAGCTGTGAAACAATTGTGCTGACCACTATGCTACCGTGCTGCCCTATCGGAGGATGTGATAGCACTTGAAAGGGTGCAGAGGAGATTTACCAGGGTGCAGTGTAGGAATTCTATGTTGCCTGGGCTGGAGAGTTTAGGCTATGAAGTGAGATTGGATAGACTTTTCCTTGGAGCAGAGGAGACTGAGGGGGGACAAGATTGAGATGTATAAAATTGAGGGGCATTGATGGAGTGGACAGGAAGAAACCTTTACTCTTGGTAGAGGCACCAATGACCAGGGGGCAAAGATTTAAGGTGAGGGGCAGGAGGTTTAGAGGGATTGTGAGGAAAAGCTTTTTCACCCGGAGTGTGGTGAGAGTCTGGAACTCACTGCCTGAAAGGGTGGTGGAGGCAGAGGCCCGCATAACATTTAAGAGGTATTTAGATGTGTACTTGCAATGGCAAGGCATAGAAGGCTATGGGCCAAGTGCTGAAAAATGGGATCAGCATAGTTAGGTGGTTATTTATAACCGGCGCAGGCGTGATGGGCGGAAGGGCCTTTTCCGTGCTGTAGACCTCTATAGCTCCAATATTCCAAAATTCTTTGGATGTGGGAAAGGTTCCAGTGGATTGGGAAAATGCTAATATAATGCCCTTATTCAAAAGGGAGGTTAGCAGAAAGTAGGAAGATAGTTTAACATCTGTCATTGGGAAATTGTTAGAATCCGTTATTAAGAAAGTAATAACAGGACATTTGGAAAGTCGAAATGCAATCCATCAAAGTCAGCATGATTTTATGAAGGGTAAATCATGTTGCAAATTTGGTAGAGTCCCTCAAAGATGAAACAAGCCAAGTGGTAATAGGGATCCTGTAGATGTAGTATATCAGGACTTCCAGAAGGCATTTGATAGGGGGTGATGCACAAAAGGTTAATACACAAAATAGGACCACATGGGGTTAGGGGTAATTTATTAGCTTGGATGGAAGACAGAAGACAGAGAGTTGGGATAGATGGGTCTTTTCCTGTTTGGCAAGATGTAACTAGTGGGGTGCCACAGGGTTCAATCCTCGGGGCCCCAACAATTTACAATATATGGGGCGATTCTCTGAGCCCCGCGCCGGGCCGGAGAATTGGAGCAACCGAGCCACGACACCCCGATGCAGGCGCACGATTCTCCGAGGTGCGGAGAATCGGCGCCATTTGTGCTGGCGCGTTTGGCGTGCCGCTGGAATCGGGTGGGGCCGCCGATTCTCCGGCCCGGTTGGGCCGAGCAGCTGCTCCGACACGACAGAGTCCTGCCAGCGCCGTTTACCCCTGGTCGCTGCCGGCGGGAACTCTGTGGGAACGCTCGGGGGGGGGGGGGGGGGGGGGGGGGGGGGGGGGGGTGCTCCGAAGGGGTCTGGCCCACGATCGGGGCCCACCAATCGGCGGGCCTCCTTTCCTCTGCCTGCAGTGTTATAGCCCTGCACCATTGTTGTGTGGGGCGGCCTGGGGGAGGGTAGCCACTGCGCATGCGCTAGTTGGCGCCTGTCCAACTGCGCATGCGCGGGACCCAAGGCGCCGCGTAATCTCCGACGCCGCGCCGAGGCCCCGTCCCCGCAAATCTCACCATGCCCCTGCCAGCCCCACGGAGGCCCCAGAATAGGGGTTTGGGAACGGGTGCCGATGCCAGAGTAAAACACTCCGGCTTTTACTCCGGCATCGGCACTTAGACTCCCGTTGGGAGAATCCCGCCCTATATTAATGACTTGGGTGCAGGGATAGAAGGTACTGCAACAAAATTTGCAGATGTATTAAAACAGGTGGGTTAGTAAGTTGCAATGAGGAAATAAGAAATTTAAAAATATAGATCGCTTAGATTTGAATTTAGGTTTGAATTTGGTACTCTAAATTTATTTTTAAAAAGGCATATGGGATACTTGCCTTTATTAGCCGAGGCAGAGAATATAAGAACAGGGGGGTAATGATGGAGCTGTGGTAGATGCTGGTTAGGCCACAGTTGGTGTACCGTGTGCAGTTCTGGTCAAAACACTGTAGAGGAAGGAGGTGATTGCACTAGAGAAGGTGCAGAGGAGGTTCACCAGGATGTTGCCTGGGCTTGAGTATTTCAGCCATCAAGAGAGGCTGAATAGTCTGGGGTTGTTTTCCTTGGAGTAGAGAAGGCTGAGGGGGGCCTCACCGAGGTGTCTGAATTGAGGGTTGTAGAAAGAGTGGATAGGAAGAAACGTTCCCTTTAGTAGAGGGGTCAATAACCAGGGGTGTTGATTTAAGGGAGGAGCAGGAGATTTCGAGGCGATTTGAGGAAAATCTTTTTCACCCAGAGGGTGATGGGAATCTGGGTGCCTGAAAGGGTGGTAGCAGCGGGAACCCTCACAACATCTAAGAAGGGTTCAGATGAGCACTTGATAAGCCATAGCATAAAAGGCTGCGGTCCAGGTGCTGGAAAATAGGATTGAAATAGATAGGTGTTGGATGGCTGGCACAGACATAATAATAATCTTTGTTGTCACAAATAGGCTTACATTGACACTGTAATTAAGCTACTGTGAAAGGCCCCTAGTTGCCACATTCCGCCACCTGTTTGGGTACACAGAGGGAGAATTCAGAATGTCGAAATTTCCTAACTGTATGTCTTTCAGGACTTGTGGGAGGAACCCGGAGCACCCGGAGGAAATCCACGCAGACAGGGGGAGAACCTGCAGACTCCACACAGACGGTGACCCAAGCCAGGAATCGATCCTGGGACCCGGAGCTGTGAAGCAACAGTGCTAACCACTGTGCTACCGTGCCACCGAGCTGAAGGGCCTCTTTTAGTGCTGTAAAACTATGACTAGCCTGCTCACTAGGTTTTGCACTGTGGTTAGCACTGTTGCTTCACAGTGCCAATGTCCCAGGTTCGATTTCCAGCTTGGGTCACTGTCTGTGCGGAGTCTGCACGTTCTCCCCGTGTCTGCGTGGGTTTCCTCCCACAAGTCCTGAAGGACTTGCTGTTAGGTAATTGGACATTCTCAATTCTCCCTCAGTGTGCCCGTACAGGCGCCGGAGTGTGGCGACTAGGGGATTTTCACAGTAACTTCATTGCAGTGTTAATGTAAGCCTACTTGTGACAATAATATTATTGTTATTATTGATGTCTGGTGGGCTGGTGAATGATACTATAGAAGCTCTGGATGATGTGCGTTGTATTTGTGATTCTACACAGCTTTGGAGCGGGTCAAGCATGTTTCTAAGCGCCGTTATATTTATACAACAAATGTTCAGGTCTGTGGCATCACCATCTTGGTCAAAGTGAGAACATTTTTCAGAATAAAAAGCATCAGCTGCTGGAAGCACTGTTGCATCTGACGGAGGTTGTGGGTTCAAGTCCCACTAGCAAGACTTAAGCACAACAATCTAAGCTGGCAACCCGGTACAATTATGAGGTGGTGCTGTTCTGACAAGGTTGCCGTTTTTCCGATGCAAAATGTGCTTTCTAAGGTGGGCAGAAAAGGCACTATTTTGAAGAAGAGGGGGAGAGTTATTCCCAGTGTCCTGGCGAATATTTATCCCTCAGTCAACATCACATTCCATTATCTTGTCACTATCACATAGCTGTTCGTAGAAGTTTGCACATTAGCGGCCGTATTTCCTGAATTGCAACAGTGACTACAATTCAAAAATTTTTCATTACTTGTAAAGCACTTTGGGACGTGTGGTGAATGTGAACAGTGCTATGTAAATACAAATCTTTTTTTTAACGTGAGCTGCTTTGCAATAGATAAAACTGAAAATGATGTGAGAATGTTCCCTGAAAAACTGCCTTAACTTTGTTTGTTGTCACTTGTGCTATGTGTATCTCATTCTTGTAGCAAGCAGATCGAGACTGGTACATGATGGATGAAGGACATGACGACTTCCACAATCCTCTGGCATATACTTCTGAGGAATATGTGAAGAAACGGGAGCAATTGTTGCAGAAGCAGACACAGAAGAGAATTTCTGCACAGAAGAGACAAATTAATGAGGTAGGTGTGATTTGTTTTTAATTTTTCTTCCTTCACCCTATTAGCTTGATGAAGGCATCCCAGAAAAAGAATATTTAAGAAAACGTAAACTTATTAATTAGAGAGCAATGTCAGGATATGCAAGGTTATATATGGGTCATATGGGCTTACAGAAAACTCATATTAAAATTAATTTTAAGGGTCCCGCAAGTGTTGCTTGCTGTTTACTTGCTGTACTCAGGTTAATTTACTGTTGAACTTGCATTTGAGTATGTTATTGACACTCATCAAAGGATAGTTTATTTTTCTTGGTGTTCGTTCTGCCATTGGATGTTTTCCTGGGGCCAGTGGCTTTTTTAAGTCTCTGAACTCAATCTCAAATGAATAAAATTAACGACTGAATATTCTTGCCATGCATAGGGACTCTAATATAATCCATGCAGGGGTCCTTGAATGCATTTTTTGGTCTCTACTTCAAAATACAAATTAGGGTAGTCTCTGAATTCTTCATTTCATTGATTCAATCTGGAATCAGCTTGCAGCCTTCATAATGCCCGAGTTAAGCTTAACCGATTACATTAACTTTTGGAAAATCAAATTTTATGCTGGAAAGTTATGCCACATTCTCCATTATTTGAACTCAGGCAGAACTATGATGGAGCAGAAAAGTGGAGCAAGATGCCCTTGAATGACAGGAAGAGCTGGGTTTCGAGTAGCTGACCAATTTACTTTGATTCCTACAACCATGATATTGAGGGAATGGCATAGGTTTAAAAAAAATTAATTATTGGGATATGTGTGAAGCTAAATGGTCAGGATTTATTGCCCAGCCTTATGGCTGAATAATACAGCAGGACAAATGCCAGCCCCCAAATTAAATGTGGCAGGGCCATTAACCAGGGCTGAGTGTGACTTCTGTTCCTCATTGGCTGGCAGCTCCATCAGTCCCGGCAGCGCCAGGTGGGCATCAGCGCCAGCTGCCACGATTACAGGTGAAGCAAGGAGCCCAAGGCCTAGGACCCCAGGAGAAGATGAGTCTTGGGTCAGGTACGTTTGGGTAGGTTGGGAACAGGGGCATTTGGGAGGAGAGAGAAAGGGAAGGAGCCTGTAGGAGGAACAGGGGTTCTTCAGTGTCCGGGGTGCGCTGCAATCAGCAGTAGGCAACCCCTGAAAAACAAACCCCCTCCACTTCGTTTCTGCTCTTTAACCACTCCGAGTTTAAAAATTGGGCTTTCTGCTCCCGCCTAAATGACCCTTAATTGGTCATTTAAATATGGCAGGTGTGCTGCCCATTTTGTGGCACCTGCGCACCCCCTGTATTGTGGGGGAGAGCTTAGGGTTTGGCGGGAAGGTGGTGAGATGGGCATCCACGCTATTTTATCTGCTTCCCCCCCCCCCCCAACATTATTTTAAAAATTGTTTTCAGTGCATTTGCCAACTTCACAAGCAGCTGTTCCTCCTCCTGACACTAGTGGGTGTCCTATTGCAGTGCTGCTGAATGTTGCTGCGCAGCAATGGTAAAGTCCCTCTGCATGCTGCACTAAGACAGGTTGTTGGTGGTAAATAAGCCCCAATTAAAAAAAAAAAAGAGTTGCAGCAGCACTAACCATTGTGCCACCGTGCAACAGCAACTATCCAGAAGTGCAGACTTCAGCTGGGTAATTGCCCGGCACTGGGAACCTTCCAAAAATACAATTTAAATCGGAAACTTTAAATAATTCTGACTGGGTTACATCAATTGTTACCCTGAAAACGTTAGAAGAATTATCTTCCTAGAAGAGTCATCCAGTTAGAAGAGTCATCCAGACTTGATTCGCTCCCTTCTCTCTCCACCGATGCTGTCAGACCTGCTGAGATTGTCCAGTATTTTCTGTTCTTGTTTCAGATTCCAGCAAATTCACCCCTCAAGCCATGGGATTATCCCACGCGCCCGGCTCTCCTCTCGCTCGCTCTCGTTCTCTCTCTCTCGCGCTCGTTCTCTCTCTCGCGCTCTCTCTCTCTCTCTCCTCCTACACACTTACCTTCTCCTTGGCCGGCCTGTCATGGACCTTTAAACTTACCTGTTATATGGCAGCTAGTGCTGTAATAAATGGGCGAGACCTCCTTCACTTCAGCTCTCCTGAGCTTTGATGCTGAGAGTTGCTGCATTGTTTGGATCTCGCTCGCCTGAGGCGGATGGTCAGGCGAGAGAATATCGGAAGAAATCGGGCACAGAGCAGCAGTCGGACGCTGATTGTAACTTCAAGGAAGTTCAGGCTCTATGATAATTGTGGTTTACTTGGTTCAAGTGACACAAAACATGGGGCTATATTCAAATAAAAAATGGTGTTATTTGATACAGAGATAATATTCTTGGTGGCGCTCATTTGTTTAAGCGTTTTGTTCAATGTAAAGTCTTTAACAACTTAAAAATGATAATTCTCTGTTCCTGATGTTTCAGCAGGTTTAAATTAGAGACTAGTTGAACCAAACAGATGCTAGGTCCTCGGTTTAATTGTGGAATTTGGCTTAACTGACCCAGGGCAGTTTTGAGGCATTCTTTTGGCCTAAGAACCCCTGTTAGGTTGGAAAGAATCTCCTAAGATTCTAGTTCCAGTAGTGAATGCACAGTTGGGGTCTGGTCCTTTTGCACCTTTACCAGTTGGGCGCCGGATAATGTTACCATTTGTTGATACTTGGTGACAGAGCACTTTAGAAAAATAGTTGATTATGTTTGGCAATTGGTTGTTTTTTAGGATAATGAACGATGGGAAACAAATCGAATGTTAACCAGTGGTGTTGTTCAGCGTCTGGAAGTGGATGAAGATTTTGAAGAGGACAATGCAACTCGAGTTCACTTGCTGGTGCACAATTTAGTCCCACCATTCTTGGATGGACGAATTGTCTTTACCAAACAGGTAGGTTTGATTTGAATCTACCACCTGCCAGACTTTTCTTCGAATGTTTTGAACAAAGCCTATAAGTGATGTATTTTTTGGATAGACCAAAGTCAACTCCGTTAAAATTTGTGCCAGTCTAATGTGGGAGCCAACAGATTTGGTTATGCAGCTTGCTCCCACATTGCCCTCTGCTAGTTGAAAACTATTTTTAAATGGCTGTCAAATGTTTAATGTTTGAAGACAGCTTTCTGCTGATATTTAAGAATTTTGAAAGTTTAAAAAAAAGTTGTTTTCCAGCCAGTGTGAAGGCCACACTCTCACATATTCATTATAGTTTGCAGTTAGATTCATTTATTCACATCTGTTAAGATGTGAAATTTAACTTTCGCTGCAGATGAACACTGCCAGTTTTGCATATAAATGTAGTACTGTGATTGATTCACAAACAAAGAATAGCTAATAGTGCTGCGTTCAGATCAATAAATATTTGTTCATTATCTTTCTTAATCCCTCCAGAGTTTTGAGCAATCTGTTTTATTTAGCTAGCAGTTAAAATTATTTTGTCTCAAAAGAACTGCTGATCAGTTTTGATATTCCTTGGTAGGAACATACACAGGAATTTAAGCTAATATTAGTTGCTGTGGTACAGTTTTAGTTGCTGTGGTACAGTTTTAAAGAGTATTGCTGAAAAGAGAGACATGTTGTCAAAGTTTTCCGTCTAATCAGGGCAAATGCAAAAATGCCAAATTTCAAGCAATCATAACAATTTCTACTCAAAGAGAAACGGGTGCTGATGGGTTGGCAAGTTGATACTGATTGGCTGAGGCTTTGACATGGAAAAAGCAATGGGCCACTACATAAGATCATAAGACGTAGGAGCAGAAGTTGACAATTTGGCCCATTGAATCTGCTCTGCCATTCAATGAGATCGTGACTTATCTGATCTGATAATCCTCAACTCACCATATCCCTGGATTCCCCAACTGATTAAACATTTGTCTATCTCAGCCTTGAACATACTTAACCCAGCCTCTATAGCCTTCTGCGGTAAAAAAAAAATCCACAGATTCACGACCCTCTGAGAGAAGAAATTCTTCCTCATCTCGGTCTTATTAGTGACCTCTTACTCTGAGATTATGCCCTCTGGTCCTTGACGCTCCCACAAGGGGAAACTTTATGTCCTGTCAAATCCCCTGAGAATCCTATATGTCTCAATAAGGTAGCCTCTCATTCTTCTAAACTCCAGCGAGTACAGTCCCAACCTACTCAACATTCCTCATAAGAAAATCCCTCCATACTCAGGATCAACCTCGTGAATCTTCTCTGGACTGCCTCCAATGCAGTATGTTTCCTTGGATAAGGGGACCAAAACTGTTCACAGTATTCCAGGTGTGGAATCTGTGGAATTCTTTGCAGCAGAGGGCATCGAGGCTGGGTCTTTAAATATGTTCAAGGCTGAGATAGGCAGATTTTTAATCAGTAAGGGAATCAAGGGTTTTGGGGATAACGCGAGCTGAGAATTATCATATCAGATCAGTCATGATCTCATTGAATGGTGGAGCAGACGCAATAGGTCAAATTATCTACTTCTGCTCCTACGTCGTATGGAGAAGGTAGTGTCTTTTAGCAAGACTTCCTTATTTTTATATTCTATTCCCTTTGAAATAAAGGCCAACATTCCATTTGTCTTCCCTGTTACCTGAAAACTTGCATGCTAGCCTTTTCTGATTTATGCATGAGGACCCTCAAACCCTCTGTGCAAGCTCCTGGGTAATTCCAAAAAGGCAAGACATTTGAACATATTCCTTTTGTTTGCAGCGAATGGGTAACTATGTTGCTTCTAGGAATTGTAAATGAGCCATGTTATGATCTTGACTGATTATCTTAAATTGGTTGTTCGTGTGGCTATTAGCACATGACGGGTGAAGGTGAGGGGATGGAACTGGTGAGCTGCTCATCCAGAGAGACAGTGCACATAAAATGGGAGGTGGCCTCCTTTTGCACCATAGAAATTTTGATTTGATGATTCAGTTTTAAAGAGGGTGTAGAAACAAAGGGGCCTAGGGGTGTACCTTAACTGCATTTTGAAGGTGACAAGGCAAGTTAAGAAGGTTGTTGAAAAGCATATGGGATCCTTAGCTTTATAAATAAAAACACACAAAGAACTTGTGCTAAATATTTTTTAAACCACTGGTTAAGGCTCAGCTGGAGTATTGTGTCCAGTCCTGGATACCACACGTTAAGACAGAAGTCAAGGATGCAAAGGAGATTTACGAGAAAGGTAATGAGGAATGCAAGACTCCAGAATGTGAACAGACTACAAACTGAGGTTGCTCTCCTGAGAATAGAGGTTCAGGGAAGATTTAATAAAGGTGTTCAACAGACAGAATAAGTAATGGGAAACTATTTCTTGTGGCAGAAACGTTAGTAACTAGAAGTCAGATTTAAATGACCGGCAAAAGAACCAGATGTAACATGAAGTCAATTTTTTAGTAGCAAGTTGCCATTATCTGAATGCACTGCCTGATGGGTTGATGGAAGTGGATTTAATAATAACATTCGAAAGGGAATTGGATGAATACCTTTGGGGGAAGCTTTGCAGGGCCTTGCGGAAAGGGCAAGGGAATGGGACTGAATGGTTGACATTTTTTGCACTCAAGGTCCTGCTTTTGTGTTGTATAATTCTGTTGTAGTAAGCTCTTTCCTAACTGATATACATTCCTCAATTTGTTTAAATTTTATACTGACAGCCAGAGCCAGTGATTCCAGTGAAAGATGCCACGTCCGACATGGCAATCATCTCCAGAAAAGGAAGCCAACTGGTCCGCAAGCATCGTGAGCAAAAAGAGCGCAAGAAGGTAAATAGATGGGAAAAACGGTCCTGCTATTTTGTATTAATGGATAAAGTTCAGCATAAAATGTAAGGATTAACCTCTCTAAGAGTGAAATTTGAGTATGAGCCAAGGTTAAGAATAAACAAATCCTTTGACTTCAGTGACATAAATTTCCACTGGTTCAAAATTTGAAACCCATGTTGAAAAATTAAAAGGAGCAAAATTTGATAGATTTCAATGTGCGCACTGAAAAGCATGTGTTGTGTTACAGTATTACAGGACCCATTGTGACCTAACTTTTTTCCTGGTATGCTAAAATCAATCATACACTTTGTACAAGTAAGCCCAAATGGATTTCTGAGGTGGAATTTTGGTATTGCAACCAAAATACCAGAGTTCTAGCTTACCAAACATTTGTTCATCCAATGCTGGAATATGCAAGTTATATGCAGAATCCTAATGTTGAGAGAGATAAATAAAACTGAAGCGATCCAGAGAGGTACTGCATGATTCTAAGAACACAAGAATTAGGAGCAGGCGTAGGCCTTCAAGCCCACTCCACTATTCAATGAGATCATGGTTGATCTTTTACATCAACACCATTTTCCTGAATTATCCCTGTAACCCTTGATATTTTTAATTTGTACAAATCTAGTGATCTTAAGCTTGAACGTTCTCATAGAACCCCTACAGTGCAGAAGAAGGCCATTCGGCCCATCAAGTCTGCACCAGTCCTTGAACGAGCTCCCTACTTAAGCCCATGCTGCCTCCACCCCAATCCCTGTAACCCAGTATCCCTTCCTAACCTTTTGGACACGAAGGGGCATTTTAGCATAGCCAATCCAACTAACCTGCTCATCTTTGGACTGTGGGAGGAAACCCACACAGACACGGGAGAAAGTGCAAATTCCACACAAGATAGTCACCCAAGTCCCTGGAGCTGTGATGCAGCAGTCCTAACCACTGTGCCACCATTCTCGACAACTGAATCTCCCACAGCTGTCTGAAGCAGAGAATTCCGAAGATTTACCTCACACTGAGTGAAGAACGTCCTCCTCATCTCAGTCCTAAACAGCCTACCTCTTATTCTGAGACTGTCCCCGGTACTGGACCCCTCTAACCAGGGGAAAGATCCATCCAGTATCTACCCTGTTGGTCGCTGTAAAAACATTGTATGTTTGAATACTGTTAGATCCGAGGGAAACAGCCACGCATAAGCTGTAGGTTTTTTAAAAAACAAATTCCAATTAAGGGGCAATTTAACGTAGCCAATCCATCTACCTTGCACATATTTGGGTTGTGTGGGTGAGACCCATGCAGACACAGGGGAAAAGTGCAAACTCCACACAGACAGTGACCCGGTGCCAGGACTGAACCCGGGTCCTCTGCGCCGTGAGACAGTATTGCTAATCACAATGCCACCCACTCATAAACCATAGGTTAGAGCACAACGAGGTTTATTATTATTTTCAATCAAATCACCGCCACTCCCTGGAGGGTCTCCTTCCCTGGCCTGCACCCAGGTCAGGGTTTATTTACTAGAGGGGCTACACCCGTTAAGGAGAACCCCGCCCTTTTACCGGGGAAGTTAATATTCCCCGGAGGACACGGGAAACCTGATATCCCGTGACCTCCTCTGGGGTTATAACAAATGCGTTCATCTCTCGTTCTTCTAAATGTCAGAGAATAAAGGAGCGCTCTATTTAATCATTCCTCATCGGACAATTCCTCCATCCCAGGAATTAGTTTGGTGAACCGTTGCGACACTCTCTGGTAAGTATATCTTTCCTTGGGTAAGGAAACCAAAACGGCACACAATACTAGGAGTATAGGAGTAGGCCATTCAGCCCTTTGTGTCTGTCCCACCATTGAATGAGATCATGGCCGATCTGTGGCCGAACTCCACATACATGTCTTTGGCCCATATCCTTTAATATCTTTGCTTAACAAAAATCTATCTGTCTCAGATTTAAAATTAACAACTGGTCTAACTTCAACTGCTGATGTGGGAGAGAGTTCCAAACCTCTACCACCCTTTGCATGAAGAGATCCCTCCTAACATCTCTCCTGAAAGGCCTGGCCCTAATGTTTTAGACAATGCCCCCTAGTTTTAGAATCTCTAACCAGTGGAAATAGTTTATCTTTATCACCCTGTCTAAATTCTATCGGGCCTAATTTGTGTAATCTCTCTTCGTAACTTATGCCCAGTAGTCCATGTATAATTTTTGTAAACCTATGTTGCACTCCCTCCAATGCCAAAGTATTCTTCCTAAGGTGTGGTGCCCAGAACTGCTCACAGTATTCCAAGTGGGGTCAAACCAGGGTTTTATATAGCTGCAGCATAACTTCTGTGTCTTTAAACTCCAATCCTCTAGATATAAAGGCCAGCATTCCATTAACCTTCTTGATTACTTTCTGCACTTGTTTGTGGCATTTTAAAGATCTATGCACCTGTACCCCAAGCCTCTTTGGACATCCACTGTACTTAACCTCTTCCCATTTAGAAAGTACCCTGCTCTATCCTTTTTTGTTCCAAAATGGATAACCTCACACGTGCTTGCATTGGATTCCATCTACCAAAATGTTGCCCATTCACCTAGTCTGCCAATATCTTCTTGCAATTTTATGCTATCATCTAGACTGTCTATGATACCTCCTAACTGTATCATTAGCAAATTTGGATATATAACTTTCCATGCCTTCATCCCAGTCATTAATGAATAATTGAGGCCCCAACACAGATCCCTATGGTACATCACGAGTCGTCACCTGCCAATTAAAATATTTACCCATTATCCCCACTCTCTGTTGCCTGTCACTCCTCTAATTTCCTAACCATGCCAATAATATGCCCCCAACTCTGTTAGCTTTGGGCGGCACGGTGGCGCAGTGATTAGCACTGCTGCCTACGGCGCTGAGGACCCGGGATCGATCCCGGCTCTGGGCCACTGTCCGTGTGGAGTTTGCACATTCTACCTGTCTCTCGTGGGTTTCACCCCGCAACCCAAAGATCTGCAGGTTAGGTGTATTAGCCATGCTAAATTGCCCCTTAATTAGAAAAAAAAATTGGAAAAAGAAAAGTTGCGTAGTCTAAATTTATATTTAAAAAAAAAACTCTGTGAGCTTTCACCTTAGTTAACAGTCTCTTGTGTGGGATTTAATAAAATGTCTTCTGGAAATCCAGATAAATAACGTCTATCGTCATTCCCATGTCCACTACCTTAGTCACCTCTTCAAAAAATACGATGAGATTTGTCCGGCATGACCTTCTCTTCACGAGGTGTTTGGTTACCCTATCCCTGATTATCGACGTCAGCAATTTCCCCACCACAGATGTTAGTCTGATCTGTAATTTAGATTTATTGTCAAGTGTACCAAGGTATAGTGAAAAGTATTGTTCTGCGTGCAGTCCAGGCAGATCACTCCACACATGAAAAACATCAGACAGACCAGAAATACACTATGTTCCCTGATTTCCGCCTTTCACCCTTCTTAAAAAGTGGAGTGACATGCAATTTTTCCAATCCAGAGGGACTACACCTGAATCTAGGAAAATCTGAAAGATTACAGTAAGGGCATCTACAATGTACTCCCTTACTTCCTTTAACACCCTCGGAGGGAAACCTGGTGATTTGTCACTCTTTAGTTCCATTAATTTCCTAGTTACTGATGCTGTACTTACATTAATTGTGCTAAGTCCCTGTCCTCTATCGACTATTAATTTTTTCGGGACTTGGGCAAATTATCCTCCTTTACAACTGTAAATACTGAGGCAAAATAATTGTTCAATATGTCTGCCAGTTCCCCATTATCAGTGACAATATCTCCATTCTCAGCTTTTAGTGTGTCCACATTGCTCTTGACCACCCGCTTTCCCTTTATATAACTATAACATTTATTCTTATTGATTTTGATGTCCCTTGCAAGTTTCCTTTCATGATCCTGTTTTAGTAGCTCTTATAAGCTGCTTTGACCCTTTGCTGGCCTTTGTATCTATCCCATTTGTCTGGATCAGTGCTGCGTTTTGCATTTCTGTAGTCCCTTTCTTTTAGTTTATGCTGTCCTTCACCTCTTTAGCTGTCCAAGGCTGGTTTCTTTTTTGTGAAGTGTAATTTTGGGGTATATACCTGCTCTGTATTTTGTTAAATGGTTCCTTCAGTATTCTCCACTTTTCTTCAGTCGTTTGACCCATTATCAGGTCTTCCCAGTTTAGCATGGACTCATCCCGTTAAAGCTAGCCTTGCCCATATCTAAACTTTTAGTAGCTGATTAGTGCTTTTCACTTTCAAATGCTACATTGAATTCAATCACGTTGTGATCACTATTTGGATAATGCCCACGTACAGTTAGGCTACTCATTAAATTTGGCTCATTACTCATAACTAAATCTAATATTGCCTGCAACCTGTTACATCTAGAACATATTGCCGTCGAAACTATCTTGGACACATTCCAGAAATTCACTACCTTTTTGACAGGTGCTTGCCTGCCTCTCCCAATCTATGTGTAAGTTAAAATCCCTCATTAATACTATTCTGCCTTTGCTACGCACTTGCCTAGTTTTTGCATTTATATAATCTAACACCTCAGAACTGTTACCAGGGGGTCTATACACAACACACATTACAGTTTTAGATCCTTTTCTATTCCTCAATTCCACCCACATGGCCTTCCCTGGATGCTATCCCCTCATTATGTCCTCCCTCATCATTGAGGTGATAGGATTTCTAATCAGTAAAGCTACTCCACCCCCTCTGCCATCTTCTCTATCCCTCCTGTAAACTTTACAACCAGGTATATTTAGTTTCCAGTCCCGACCTTCCTGCAGTCACTCTGTTATAGCTGCTACATCATAATCTTCTATTTAAATTTGCGCCTGCAGTTCATCTAGTTTATTCCTTACACTCCGTGCATTAATATATAGAACTCTTACTTGGGCTCTACCCTTTAACCTGTCCCTCAGCACTGATGCTTTATTCGCTTGTTTATTATTTCTCTTTTCTGGTTGAGCCAGTATGCTACTTGTAGTTTTCCCATTACCTTCAGTTTCTGAAGTTGGGTTCCTGACAATTATGCTCCAGGTGTTACCTCACCAAGGCTTTATATAATTGCAGTAAAACTATACGCAATTCCTCAGGTAATAAAGGCCAAAATGCCATTTTCCGTCTTAATTGCTTGCTGTACCTGCACGTTAACTTTCAGTGACTCATGAACAAGGAAACCCACGTCCCTTTGAAGTTCACTGCTTCCCAGTCTCTCAGCATTTAAGATATATTCTGCATTTCTGCTTTTCCTATCTAAGTGGATAACCTCGTATTTCACCACATTGTATTCCATCTGCCAATCTTTGCGCATTCATTTGCCTTTCCAAGTCTTGAAGTGTCTTTGCAAGCTCCTCACAACTCAAACTTCCGCCTAATTTTGTGCCATCTGCAAACTTAAAAATGTTACATTTAATCCCCACATCCAAATAATTGATATAGATTGTGAATAGCACTGATTCTTGCTGTACCCCACTATTCATGGCCTGGCAACCTGAAAATATCCCATTTATTCTTACTCTCTGTTTTTTGTTAATTAACCAGTTTCCAATCCATGCCAGTATATCCACCTCCAATCCCATGTGCTTTAATTTTCCTCTCATGTGGGGCCTTATCAAAAGCGTTCTGAAAATCTAAATATCTGCCAGTTCCCCTTTATCTAGTCTGTTAATTACATCCTCAAAAAACTCCCAACAGATTTGTTAAACATGATTTCCCTTTCATAAATCCATGTTGACTCTCTCAATTCTACCATTATTTTCAAAGTGTCCTGGTATCACACCTTTATTATAGATTCTGGCGTTTTCCTACAACTGATGTTAGGCTCATTCTGCACAAATCAATGTGAGAAATACACCAGCATCACATCCTTGATTAAATATTGGAAAGGGAATCTACAGCAAAGCGGGGAGAAAAATAGACTGATCAGGTTCTATAACATTTGGAATGGACGTGTGGGAATTGACAGAAACAAGCACCTGGTGCCCTCTGGCAATGACAGCCGTCAATGGTAGGTGTCTACACATGGTACAAAGACCATTTGTTTCCAAGACACTATATCGACAATCTTTTCTTCCCAAGTACAATTCCACAATGCAACAAGTTGCCAAAGGAAATAGTCATTTGAAATATTCAAGACCCATCTTTAGATTATTTCCATTTGTAAATTTTCCTTAATTTCTGCAGGTTATACTTTATTTAGCTAGTGCTACCACTCGCTGGAGTTTAGAAGGATGAGCAAGAATCTGATCGAGATATACAAAATACTAAAAGGGATTGATGAAGTAAATATAGACCCAAATGTTCCCCCTTTTTAAAATAATCTTTATTGTCATAAGTAGGCTTAAATTAACACTGCAATGACGTTACTGTGAAAAGCCCCTCGTCGCTACATGCCAGCGCCTGTTCGAGTACACAGAGGGAAAAATCAGAATGTCCAATTTACCTAACAGCACGTCTTTCGGGTGTAGGATGAAAATGGAGCACCCGGAGAAAACCCACGCCGACACAGGAATCGAACCTGGGACCCTGGCGCCGTGAAACTACAGTGCTACCCATTGTGCGGCCCACAAACTGGATGGCCCGTACGGGGATTGAACCCACGACTTTGGCGTTATTAGCATCACACTCTAACCAACTGAGCTAACCGGCCAACTAAATAAAGGCAGAGCTGAGATTCGAACTGAGGATCTCCTGTTTACAAGACGGGTGCTTTAACCATCTAAGCCACAGCGCCAATTGCCCTTGTGGGGTAATCTAGAAAGAGAGGTCACAAATAAAAGATGAGAGGCGATAGATTTAGAACTGAGATGAAGAACTACTTCTCTGAGCTGGTGAATTTGAGGAACTCGCTGCCCGTAGTACGGTGGAGTCTGAGTCATTAAATGGTTTCAAGAAGGAGATGGATATATTCCTAATTAAAAATGGGTTAAAGGGATATGGGGAACAGGTAGGGAGGTGGATTTGAGAATAGGAAGAGATCAGCCATGATCTGATTGAATGGCGGAGCAGGCTCAAAGGGCTGAATTGTCTACTTCTCCTAATTCCTATGTTAACCCCCATTGACGGACAACGAGGCTATTAAACTCTAATGGATGATTGGCTGGTCAGATAGGAGTGTTCCGAAGGACAAGGGCCCGGGGCATCTCACTAACGAGTTTAAGCCTGAATGGGACAATGGAACTCCGGTCAGGCAAAGGCTTATCCCTCTGACTCTGTGCTAGCAATTTTTTTCCCTCAGTCCATTTAACCCTGTAATTGCCTGCTACATCTTCAATCCCATTTCTGGACCCAAGTTCCTAATATCTCTCTTGTGTAACGTTTTACTAAATCAAAGATGAATACATTGAGGGCTGACTTCACTGATTCCTTTGACTGAAAAGTGGTCAGTTCTGGCCAAATGCTTTCTTGTGTATTGTGGAGGAAGAATGACCGATTACTATACTTGAGCTATCCAAGATCAATTTCATTTTCCTGGGGGGAAAAAATTTGATGCTAAATGTTTTTTTCTTCTCTTTACTATAAACCTACCCATCATACACAGGATTGATGAAAAAATAATGTAGGCTCTTTATTAGAAGATAAGACTGTATACAAATAATATTCACTATGACACTTGGTATTGTACATCTCGTCGCTACCCTGCTGCTTGCAGACTGCCTGCAAGTCATGGGATTAATGCATCGCATTTTGTCTTGAGGTGCTAGTGGTTGACAATAGTTGAAGATACATCCTCTGACAGATATATGCACATTATGTCATGGCACCAAGCAAGGTGAAATACTTGTATGCTTTATTATTTCATTGCATTGAGAAATTAAAAATTTCTTGCCACACTGTACAAATAATATTTTAATTATGGCACTCTAGAATTATAGGGGTCTTTGTATTAATTCAAAGGATGTGAGCATTACTGGCAAGGCCGTCATTTGTTGCCCATCCTTAACTGCCCTTGCGAAGATGGTGGTGAGCCATCTTCTTCAGTTAGGCATGGGTACACTCAGTGCTGTTAGGAAGGGGGCTTTGGGTTTTTGACCCATTAACAGTGAAGGAACAACATTCTACTTCCAAGTCAGGCTGATATGCAGCTTTGAGGGAAACTTGCAAGTGGTGGTGTTCTTCTAAATAGTAGAGATCGTTGGTTTTGAAGGGAGTGTTGAAGGTTGCTTGACAGAATGATGCAGCGTATCTTGTAGATGGTACAAACTCCTGCCACGGCTGATGGATGGAGTGATTGTTTGAGGTGGTGGATAGGGTGCCAATCAAGCAGCTGCTTTGTCCTGAATGGTCTCAAGCTTTTTGAGTGTTGTTGAAGCTATATTCATCCAGGCAAATGGAAAGTATTCCTGACTTGTCACTTTTAGATGTGGACAGGCTTTTTGGAGTCTGGAGGTAGGTGAGGTATTGCTGCAGAATTCCCAGCCTCTTGTTGCCAAAGTATTTATATGGTGGTGCAGTTCAGTTACTGATAAATGTTAACAACCAAGGTGTTGATGATGGGAGCTTCAACAATGATGATGATGCTGTGGAACGTGGAGATGGTTATTGCCTGTCACTTATGTGACATGAATGTTAATTGCTTAGGGGCGGCACAGTGATTAGCACTGCTGCCTCTCAAAGCCAGGGACCTGGGTTTGATTCTGGCCTCAGGTGACTGTCTGTGTGAGTTCCTCCCTGTCTCTGTGTGTTTCCTCCGGGTGCTCTGGTTCCCTCCCACAGTCCAAAGATGTGCAGGTTAGGTGGATTGGCCATGATAAATTGCCCTTTTGTGCCCAAAAGGTGAAGTTGGGTTACTGGGTTATGGGACTAGGGTAGGGGCGTGGACTCGGTAGGGTGTTCCTTCCAAGGGCTGATGCAGACTTGATGGGCCAAATGGCATCCTTCTGCATTGTAGGGATTCTATGATTCTTACCAGCCCAAACCTAAATGTTGTCCAAATTTTGCTGCATGTGGGCAGGAGCTGCTTCAGTCTCCGAGGAGTTGCAAATGGTACTAAACAATGTGCAATCACCAACAAACATCCCCACTTCTGACCTTCTGGTCAAGGGAAGGTCATTGGTTAAGCAGCTGAAACGGTCGGGCCTTGGACATTACTGAGAAGAGCTCTTGCAGCATTTTCCTAGGGCTGAGATGTTTGTCCTCAAGAACCAGAATCATCATCCTTCGTGTTAAATATGACTTTCAATTTTGTTTAGCCTCCTTAATGCCACACATGGTCATATGCTTCTTTTGATGTCAAGGGCAGTCTAGAGTTGAGTAGCCCTGGTGGAATCCAAATTGGTCACCAACCATTACTCTGCTTTGAGAGTAGGTGGTAATTAACTGGATTGAATTTGTCCTGCTTTTTGTGGACAGGACATACCTGGAAAAGTTACATATTTGTTGAGTAGATGCTACTGTGTAACTTCGGTTTTAGTAAAAGAGTATTACGTTTTATTTTCTGAATTATCTTCATTGTGCTTTTAGTATTCTATTCTGCAGTCAGTCACAATGCTTTAAATGTCCATAGTTTGTGGATACAAATAGTGTCTCAAAACCGGAAACCTCCGGACTGACTGTTGAATTTCGGATCTTGGCTGTTTATGGAGAAAAATAATCAGAGCCATAATTCAATTCATAGGAGACACGTGAAATCAAGTAAATTAATTTTCAATTTTCATTCAAGTTTGGAAAAAAGAATACATAATAGTGAAGAAATAACATTATTAAGACTAGTATGCACTGCACAGCGTGTCACTAACACTATTAAGACTGATCTGTTTCATTAACATTTGGTCCTGGTTGGGCGGCTTGGGATGGCGGACCAGGCTAAACCAGGTCAGGTAGGGTCGAAGTTGGCTTGGACTACTTGGGGCGCAGGAATAGACCACCGCACAAAACACACAACTAGTCTGGCATACGACTGTAGCACCGAGCCAAATTGCCCCAGTAAATTTTTTTCTCATTTAATAGCAATTAGAATTGATGTTTGGCAGTTTATAAAAATGTCCAGTTTTTGGACAACTCCGGTTTTTGGATAGTTGGATTTGAGGCTTAGTATATGTCATAGAGCTCATCTTAAACTTGGGCTGACTTTATCAGAATTACTTAAATGAACATTTGCCCTAGTTCAAAACAAAAACAGAAAATGCTGGGAAAACTCAGCAGGTCTGGCAGCATCTGTGGAGAGGGAAACCGAGTTGACCTTTTGACGTGTATGACTCCTCGGCCTGTTAAATTGAATGAAACAAAGCAGCAAAGGAATACAAAAAATGTTGTACCATACAAAGAGTGAATATTAAAGCAACTTGAAAGTTTATCAAAACTTGCGATTTTAAAAAAATTAATAAGGGGAAGCGAATGGGAAAGGCAAATGCTGGCCCATGAAAGAAAAAAACAGTGAAATTATAATGGACAACAAATAATTGGTAAACTTGTTAAATTAAAACTTTATATCTGTTTTCACATCGGACGAAGAGGGCAAAAATACTAGCAGTACCGGAACCAATTCAAAAGATATGTGAAGGAACATAGGGCATTTTACACAGCGTAAGTAAAAATATGGTTATTAAAAAATAATACCGCAGACAAATCCTCAGGACCTGAGAGTTTACACTCCAGTATATTAAAAGAAATAGCTGATGAAATTATAGATGTCTGAGTCACAACTATCCAAAGTGCTCTGAATTCAGACAGCTTTTGGATTTGAAAATTGCAAATGCCACTCCATTATTTAAGGAGCGAGAAAATGAGGAACAGACAGGTAACTCCAGGCATGTCTGTGAAACAGCAGTTGTGCGGGGAGTTTTGGAATTTGTCAACAGGTACAGTCATTAAGTATTTGGATGATTACGTGCATGGATTTGTGATGGTTCAGTCATGTCTCAGTCATCTACTGAATTTTCTGAGGTGGTCACAAGTATGATGGTTGGACGAGTATCTCTGGATGTTGTCCATATTGTAAAGGTCCTTCCTGTTAGTTCCTGTTTATTCCCTTATTTCACCTTTTATTTTTGCCATTACATTTTTGTTTCGTACACGTGTTTTTGAGGCAAGTGGCCTGTGCCTTTAATTCAAGCACAGGATTTCAGCACTGGGAGAGATCACTGTACTATTCCATACTGGAGTTGTGGACTGGCACCAATGACCAAGGTTGGCTGGTACTCGGGTTGATTGATTTGGCTGATGGCCAATGAATTGGCCCAAAAGGCCGTGCTCTGCCTAGTAAGAGGTGGTGATTGGATCTGATCCCACTGGAATGTTTTTCAGAGCTCCAAGGGTTGAGTTTGGTTTCAGTTTTGATCTTGGCAACCCAGGAAAGGACCTGCTAACCTTTCTTGAGAGCCTGGATGAAGCTATATACAGGCAGAGTCTAGAACCGATCAACTCTCTCTCTCCTGAAAGGCAAGGCAGAACAGCCCAACACTCGACAGAAAGATAGAGGCCTGAATGTGAACCTTGAGCTGAAGGCCCAGTTTGATGAGAAACAAGGTATCTCTCCAGAAAGCTGCTGCCTGTTAGTACTGCATTTTCTAACATGCGGGGACCCTGAATGAATGACTCTGAACAGAAGACCATTACCAGCTGCAATTCAGCGACCCAAATCTGTAAGCTTGCTGTGAAGAAAGTGTATTAAAGATCCACTATGCGAAGCAAAGATTATTATCTTTTGACTTTCATTTTTATTATTTTTCACCCTTTTCCCTTCTTCTTTGGTTGTCTGTCGCGTGTGTGTGTGGGTAGAGGGTTGGACAGTTTAGAGGGGGTAATAGGTACTAGTTTGTTATCCAGTTGTATTTACTGAATACTTCATTATAGTTCTCGTTATAAATAAACCGTAATTGTGCTTAAACCTACAAACCTGGTGACTGTAATTATCAGGCAGCCAAGGGCCAAAAACCTCAAGACTATTTTTATAAGAATTATTGGTTAATTCACATGTGTTGTGACTCCAGGATGAAGAGGCCTGGAATTGGCCGCACACTTGCCCAGGGTGTCATATATATAACATTGGTACAGAGCAGTGTTTTTTGATCAATGTGTTATTGATTGTTTTGGTAAATTTGGAATTGGGTTGGCGTCTGGCCACTAGTTTGATATTACAGGCCTATGGAGTTGTAAGCAGTTGTCTCGTACACACTAATTGTTTCTGATAATTAGTCTGTAGCATTCCTCATTTTGTCAAGCAAAACCAATAAAAGTATCGGCAGTTTTCAGAATATAATGTAATAATACTATTATAACAGAGTACAAGTGTTTTCCACTTACACAATATATGTATTTTCACTGGCACAATATATGTATTTTGTGTATTTGCTTTTTAACTTATTAAACCAAACAACTGAGCAAGTAAAATTATTGAGCAGGATTCACTTAGCCCATTTCACACAACTGCTGAAGTTGAAAGTTCTGGTGATTATATCTTCAGTACTAAATATATATATTTACATTTTTAATTGCAAATATTTCTGTGACAGGCTCAACATAAACACTGGGAACTGGCTGGGACCAAACTGGGAGATATTATGGGCATAAAACAGGTGGAAGAGAAAGATAAAGATGTAGGAGAAGATGGGAAAGTGGATTACAGGTATGTATATTTTTCTCTCCTTTATCCAACAAAAGTGACAATCTCCATTTATGTAGGATCGTAAAGTTAGTAAAACATTGTAAGGCACTTCAGAGGTGAAGATTTGGGTGCTGAATGTTAGCAAGAGACTTGATGATCTTGAAGGTGGGGGAGAGAGGTAGCATTTATGGGAAAATTCAAAGAGTGTTGAACCAAGGCAACTGAAGGCTTTGTCTGCCAAGGTGGAGCAGAGGATGTTAGTGCAAAAGAAGGCCGAAGTCAAGGTTTGAGGACTCATGATGGTTTGAAGGAGTCAGAGTTAGAATCATGGAATGGTTATCGCACAGAGGGAGGCTATTTGGTTCATCGTGTTCATCCTACCACTTTATAGGAGCGGCTCAGCTAGTCCCCCTTCCCTGCCCTCTTTCCCCATTGTCTTACATATTTTTTCTCTTCAGGTGCATATCCAATTCCCTTTTTTTTTTAAATAAATATTTTATTGAAAATTTTTGGTCAACCAACACAGTACATTGTGCATCCTTTACACAACATTATAACAATACAGATAATAATGACCTTTTTTATATAAACAAAAAACAACAAATAAATAAATATTAAATAACAAAAATGAAAACTAGCCCTAATTGGCAACTGCCTTGTCACAGGCTATACCCCCCCCCCCCCCCCCCAAGTCCTGGACTGCTGCTGCTGCCTTTTTTCCCCCATCTATCTTTCCGCAAGATATTCGACGAACGGTTGCCACCGCCTGGTGAACCCTTGAGCCGACCCCCTTAGGACGAACTTAATCCGCTCTAACTTTATGAACCCCGCCATATCATTTATCCAGGTCTCCGCCCCCGGGGGCTTGGCTTCTTTCCACATTAGCAATATCCTGCGCCGGGCTACTAGGGACGCAAAGGCCAAAACATCGGCCTCTCTCGCCTCCTGCACTCCCGGCTCTTGTGCAACCCCAAATATAGCCAACCCCCAGCTTGGTTCGACCCGGACTCCTACTACTTTCGAAAGCACCTTTGTCACCCCCATCCAAAACCCCTGTAGTGCCGGGCATGACCAGAACATATGGGTATGATTCGCTGGGCTTCTCGGGCACCTCGCACACCTATCCTCCACCCCAAAAAATTTATTGAGCCGTGTTCCAGTCATATGTGCCCTGTGTAATACCTGAAACTGAATCAGGCTTAGCCTGGCGCACGAGGACGACGAGTTTACCCTGTTTAGGGCATCTGCCCACAGCCCCTCCTCAATCTCCTCCCCTAGCTCTTCTTCCCATTTCCCTTTTAGTTCGTCCACCATAGTCTCCCCTTCGTCCCTCATTTCCCTATATATATCCGACACCTTACCATCCCCCACCCATTTCTTTGAGATGACTCTGTCCTGCACCTCTTGTGTCGGGAGCTGCGGGAATTCCCTCACCTGTTGCCTCGCAAAAGCCCTCAATTGCATGTACCTAAATGCATTCCCTTGGGGCAACCCATATTTCTCAGTCAGCGCTCCCAGACTCGCAAACTTCCCATCCACAAATAGATCTTTCAATTGCGTTATTCCTGCTCTTTGCCACATTCCATATCCCCCATCCATTCCCCCCGGGGCAAACCTATGGTTGTTTCTTATCGGGGACCCCCCCCAATGCTCCGGTCTTTCCCCTATGTCGTCTCCACTGTCCCCAAATCTTCAGTGTAGCTACCACCACCGGACTCGTGGTATAGTTCCTTGGTGAGAATGGCAATGGGGCTGTCACCATAGCCTGCAGGCTGGTCCCCCTACAGGACGCCCTCTCTAATCTCTTCCACGCCGCTCCTTCCTCCTCTCCCATCCACTTACTCACCATTGAAATATTAGCGGCCCAATAATACTCACTTAGGCTCGGTAGTGCCAGCCCCCCCCTATCCCTACTACGCTGTAAGAATCCCTTCCTCACTCTCGGAGTCTTCCCGGCCCAAACAAAACCCATGATACTCTTTTCTATCCTTTTGAAAAAAGCCTTCGTGATCACCACCGGGAGGCATTGAAACACAAAGAGGAATCTCGGGAGGACCACCATCTTAACCGCCTGCACCCTCCCTGCCATTGACAATGCTACCATATCCCATCTCTTGAAATCTTCCTCCATCTGTTCCACCAACCGCGTCAAATTTATCCTGTGCAATGTGCCCCAATTCTTAGCTATCTGGATCCCCAGGTAACGAAAGTCTCTTGTTACCTTCCTCAACGGTAGGTCTTCTATTTCTCTACTCTGCTCCCCTGGATGCACCACAAACAGCTCACTCTTCCCCATGTTCAATTTATACCCTGAAAAATCCCCAAACTCCCCAAGTATCCGCATTATTTCTGGCATCCCCTCCGCTGGATCCGCCACATATAGTAGCAGATCATCCGCATATAAAGATACCCGGTGTTCTTCTCCTCCCCTAAGTATTCCCCTCCATCTCCTGGAACCTCTCAGCGCTATCGCCAGGGGCTCAATCGCCAGTGCAAACAGTAATGGGGACAGAGGACATCCCTGCCTTGTCCCTCTATGGAGCCGAAAATATGCCGATCCCCGTCCATTCGTGACCACACTCGCCACTGGGGCCCTATACAACAGCTGCACCCATCTAACATACCCCTCTCCAAACCCGAATCTCCTCAACACCTCCCACAGATAATCCCATTCCACTCTATCAAATGCTTTCTCGGCATCCATCGCCACTACTATCTCCGTTTCACACTCTGGTGGGGCCATCATCATTACCCCTAACAGCCTCCGTATATTCGTGTTCAGCTGTCTCCCCTTCACAAACCCCGTTTGGTCCTCATGAACCACCCCCGGGACACATTCCTCTATTCTCATTGCCATTACCTTGGCCAGGACCTTGGCATCCACATTTAGGAGGGAAATTGGTCTGTAGGACCCGCATTGTAGCGGATCCTTTTCCTTCTTTAAGAGAAGCGATATCGTTGCTTCTGACATCGTCGGGGGCAGTTGTCCCCTTTCCTTTGCCTCATTAAAGGTCCTCGTCAGTAGCGGGGCGAGCAAGTCCAAATATTTTCTGTAAAATTCAACTGGGAATCCGTCCGGTCCCGGGGCCTTTCCCGTCTGCATGTTCCTAATTCCTTTCACCACTTCTTCTACCGTGATCTGTGCTCCCAGTCCCGCCCTTTCCTGCTCTTCCACCTTGGGAATTTCCAGCCGATCCAAAAACTCCATCATTCTCTCCCTCCCATCCGGGGGTTGAGCTTCATACAATTTTTTATAAAATGTCTTGAACACTTCATTCACTCTCTCCGCTCCCCGCTCCGTCTCTCCTTCCTCGTCCCTCACCCCCCCTATTTCCCTCGCTGCTCCCCTTCTCCTCAATTGGTGTGCCAGCAATCTGCTCGCCTTCTCTCCATATTCATACTGTACACCCTGCGCCTTCCTCCATTGTGCCTCTGCAGTGCCTGTAGTCAGCAAGTCAAATTCCACATGCAGCCTTTGCCTTTCCCTGTACAGTCCCTCCTCCGGTGCTTCCGCATATTGTCTGTCCACCCTTAAAAGTTCTTGCAGCAACCGCTCCCGTTCCTTACTCTCCTGCTTCCCTTTATATGTCCTTATTGATATCAGCTCCCCCCTCACCACCGCGTTCAACGCCTCCCAGACCACTCCCACCTGAACCTCCCCATTGTCATTGAGTTCCAAGTACTTTTCGATGCATCCCCTCACCCTTAGGCACACCCCCTCATCTGCCATTAGTCCCATGTCCATTCTCCAGGGTGGGCGCCCTCTTGTTTCCTCCCCTATCTCCAAGTCTACCCAGTGTGGGGCATGATCCGAAATGGCTATAGCCGTATATTCCGTTCCCCTCACCCTCGGGATCAATGCCCTACCCAACACAAAAAAGTCTATGCGTGAATAGACTTTATGGACATAGGAGAAAAACGAGAACTCCTTACTCCTAGGTCTACTGAATCTCCACGGGTCCACCCCTCCCATCTGCTCCATAAAATCCTTGAGCACCTTGGCTGCTGCCGGCCTCCTACCAGTCCTGGACTTCGACCTATCCAGCCTTGGTTCCAACACCGTGTTAAAATCTCCCCCCATTATCAGCTTTCCCGTCTCTAGGTCCGGGATGCGTCCTAGCATTCGCCTCATAAAGTTGGCATCGTCCCAGTTCGGGGCATACACGTTTACCAAAACCACCATCTCTCCCTGTAATTTGCCACTCACCATCACGTATCTGCCCCCGTTATCCGCCACTATAGTCTTTGCCTCGAACATTACCCGCTTCCCCACTAATATAGCCACCCTCCTGTTTTTCGCATCCAGCCCCGAATGGAACACCTGCCCCACCCATCCTTTGCGCAACCTAACCTGGTCTATCAGTTTCAGGTGCGTTTCCTGTAACATAACCACATCTGCTTTAAGTTTCTTAAGGTGTGCGAGTACTCGTGCCCTCTTTATCGGCCCGTTAAGCCCCCTCACGTTCCACGTGATCAGCCGAGTTGGGGGGCTTCCCACCCCCCCCCCCCCCCCCCCCCCCTTGCCGGTTAGCCATCATCTTTTTCCAGCTTCTCACCCAGTTCCCACGCAGCTGTATCTCTCCCAGACGGTGCCCCCCCGCCCATCCTTTCCCGTACCCACTCCCCCCTTTCCCCAGCAGCAGCAACCCAGTAATTCCCCCCCCCCCCCGCTAGACCCCCCGCTAGCGTAATTACTCCCCCCATGTTGCTCCCAGAAGTCAGCAAACTCTGGCTGACCTCGGCTTTCCCCCGTGATCACGGCTCGCACCGTGCGACGCCCCCTCCTTCCTGCTTCTCTGTTCCCGCCATAATTATCATAGCGCGGGAACCAAGCCTCTCCCTCGGCCCCGCCTCCCATGGCCAACGCCCCATCTCCTCTCCCTCCCCACCTCCCCCCATCACCACCCGTGGGAGAGAGAAAAGTTACCATACCGCAGGATTAAAACATAAAACCCCTCTTCGCCCCCCCCCCCCCATTCGCCCCACCACTTTGTCCAAAAGTTCATTTTCATAATCCACTCATTCCAATTTTTCTTCTACAATAAAAGTCCACGCTTCATCCGCCGTCTCAAAGTAGTGGTGCCTCCCTTGATATGTGACCCACAGTCTTGCCGGTTGCAGCATTCCAAATTTTATCTTCTTTTTGTGAAGTACCGCTTTGGCCCGATTAAAGCTCGCCCTCCTTCTCGCCACCTCCGCACTCCAATCTTGATAAACGCGGATCACCGCGTTCTCCCATTTACTACACCGAGTTTTCTTCGCCCATCTAAGGACCATTTCTCTATCCTTAAAACGGAGGAATCTCACCACTATGGCTCTGGGAGTTTCTCCTGCTCTCGATCCTCGCACCATAACTCGGTATGCTCCCTCCACCTCCAACGGACCCGTCGGGGCCTCCGCTCCCATTAACGAGTGCAGCATCGTGCTCACATATGCCCCGACGTCCGCCCCCTCCACACCTTCAGGAAGGCCACGAATCCTCAAGTTGTTCCTCCTTGCGTTATTTTCCAGTGCCTCCAACCTCTCCACAGATCGTTTCTGGTGTGCCTCCTGTATCTCCGACTTCACCACCAGGCCCTGTATATCGTTCTCATTCTCTGCTGCTTTCGCCTTCACGACCCGAAGCTCCTGCTCCTGGGTCTTTTGTTCCTCTCTCAGCCCTTCAATCGCCTGTAATATCGGGGCCAACAACTCTTTCTTCATTTCCTTTTTTATCTCCTCCACGCAGCGTTTCAAGAACTCTTGTTGTTCAGGGCCCCATATGAGACTGCCACCTTCCGACGCCATCTTGGTTTCTGCTTGCCATCCTTGCCGTTGTTCCAAAGGATCCGCTGCAATCCGGCCACTTTCCTCTCCTTTTTCCATCCGTGTCCAGGGGGAACACCCTTCTGGTTTACCGCACGGTGTTTTTAGCCGTTAAAATTGCCGTTGGGGCTCCTATCAAGAGCCCTAAAGTCCGTTCCACCGGGAGCTGCCGAAACGTGCGACTTAGCTGGTCATCGCCGCACCCGGAAGTCATCCAATTCCCTTTTGAAAGCCACAATTGACTCTGCCTGCACCACGTTCCCAGGCAGTGTATTCTAAATCCTAACCACTTACTGCTTTTTCCTCATGTCGCTATTGGTTCTTTTGGAATCCGTGTACTTTGGTTCTCAGTGCTTCTACCAATGGGAACAGTTTCTCTCTATTCACTATGTCTTGATCTCTCAATTTTGAACCCCCCTGTCAAATCTCCTCTCAACCTTCTCTGAGGAAAACACCCCCAGCTTCCCTAATTTATACACATAACTGAAGTCCCTCATCCCTGCAACTATTCTTGTACATCTTTGCTGCACCCTCTTTAAAATCTTCATATACTGCCAACCTGCTGGTGCACAGAAATGGACACAGCACTCCACTTGAGGCAGAACCAATGTTTCACAAAAGTTCATCATAACTCCCTTGACTTTGCACTCCACGTCTCCATTTATAAAGCCTAGAATCCCTTTTTAAAAAAAATACGTTTATTGCAAATTTTTCATATTAAACAAAACCATCCAAAACAATTAACCACAATTACACAATCGAAAAAAGAGACAAACCAGCAACAACACATATTAACTTTAACCCAAAAAACAAAATAAAACCCTCTAACAGCTGACTGTGAATAGCTCCTTAAAAAAGGAAATTAATGGCTGCCATCTTAGGTAAAACCCTTCTACTGACCCTCTAATGATATACTTAACCTTCTCCAAATGTAGAGAAGACATGAGATCACTCAACCAAGTCGAGGCACTAGGGGGAGTAGGAGACCTCCACCCAAGCAGAACGCTTTTCCGGGCTGTCAACGAGGCAGCCTTTTCCAAAAAACGTGTATCTAAAAATAACTGAAAAGACCAGAACCAGGCAATTACAATTTATCTGCCACCTCCTTAAAACTAACAAACCTCCCCTCCATGAACAGGTCCCCAAACCTCTCCAGACCCTTCCCCTCCCATGACTTAAACATTGAGTCCAAACCCGCTGACAGAAAAAGGTGGTTGTTGCCGATGGGGGCTAGCGAAGACCAGGAACAGAGCTTGAAATGCTCTTTGAACTACTTCCAAATTCTCAAGGTGGAGACCACCAGTTGATTCATGGAAAATCTCACCAGAGCGAAAGACAACGATGCAAAGGCTAGAAACAGTGCTTCCATTTGTCCCCACATGGAACCAGGATCGCTTAACCACAACAATATTTTCTGAATATTGGCTGCCCACTAGTAAAACAATAAATTGGGTAGAGCCAAGCCCCCTGATTGTCTGTCTCTTTGGAGCAAAGCCCCACGGATCTTTGGAGTCTTACCTACCTAAATTAAGGAGGACATTAATCTGTTGACTTTAACAAAAAAGGACTTGGGGATAAAAATGGGGAGATATTGAAAACGGAATAACAATCACAGGAGCCCATACATTTTAATTGTCTGAATCCTACCCTCCAAGGATAGAGGGAGGTTATCCCACCTCTGCAAATCTGACTTGACACCGTTAACCAGATTAGTGTAATATAATTTATGAAGCGAGGCCCAATTTTGGGCCACCCTGACCCCCGGATAATGAAAGCTAGTCTTGGCAAGGTGAGAGGGTACCATCCACAGTTGGGCTCTCCTCCCTGGGGAGTTGACTGGGAGACATTCTCTCTTGTCCACTTCAACTTGCAACCAGGGAAGGAGCCACACTAAGAAGCTTTGTATTGCGTCCATGGAGGCTACTGGGTCTGTAATATAAAGAAATAGGTTGTCCGCATAAAGGGACACCCGATGCTCCACCCCTCCCGATTTATCCCACTCCACTTAAAGAGGACCTCAGTGCAATAGCGAGCATTTCTAAACCAGGGGATGGTTTAGCACAGTGGGCTAAACAGCTGGCTTGTAATGCAGAACAAGGCAGCAGCCCTGTAATGCAGAACAAGGCAGCAGCCCGGGTTCAATTCCCATACCGGCCTCCCCGAACAGGTGCCGGAATGTGGCGACTAGCGGCTTTTCACAGTAACTTAATTGAAGCTTACATGTGACAATAAACGATTATTATTAATTATTATTGCCAAAGCAGACCGGAGCAGAAACAGTGGACACCCCTGTTTCATGCCCTCCATTCAACGGAAAATAACCAGAGTTCAGGGCATTCGTACGGACACTTGCAGTGGGGGGCTTATGCAATAGTCAAATCCAGGAAATAAACTTGTGGCTAAATGCGAATCTCTTAAGAATCCCAAACAGGCACTCCAACTTCACTACATCAAATGCCTTTTCAGAATCCAGAGAAAAATCACCTCCGGCTCGAGCACAGAGGAGGGGAAACGGGCAGTGTTTACCAGGCAATGTATATTGGCTGACACTTGTCAGCCTGAACGAAGCCTGTCTACTCCTCTGGGAGACAGGGCTCCAGTCGCAGTGCCAGCACCTTGGCAAGTAACTTTACATACATATTCAAGAGTGAGATGGGTCGTTGCGACCCAGCCTGTTGCGTCTTTGTCCTTCTTGAGAATCAGGGGGATAGAAACCTGTGTGATGGTAAAGTGCAACGAACCCTGCGATAAAGAATCATTAAACATGTCTGAATTAAAGGCACCAGCTGCTCCGAGAACTTCTTACAGAATTCAGTGGGGAAGCCATCTGGGTCAAGGACTTTGCCAGTCTGCATCAACCCAATGCATTTTATAATTTCATCTGGGCTTCATCAACGGAGATTCCAACTCATCGCCTCTCTCCACCTCTTACCGCTGGGATGGGTAAGTTGTTCAAACAGTCGGTCATGACTGATTCCTCCGCCAGAGGCTCCAATCTATAAAGACCCGATAGAATGTTTTGAAATCCGCATTAACCTGAGAAGAGACGGAAACCAGGCTACTGCTCGAGTTGTGTACCTGTACGATTTCCGGGGAAGCCGTCTGCAGATTAAGCTGATGAGCCAAAAGGTGGCAGGCCTTCTCCCCAAACTCATAAAAATTGCCCCTCGAGCATCACAGCTGGCCCTGTCGAAAATACCTCTAATTGTGTTTGAAGTTTTTTCCTACTTGTCAACAACTCCTGGGTAGGGTCAAGTGAGGACTGGTGGACCACCTCAAGAATGGAGTCACCATCCTCTGCTGCTCTGCCCTCGCTGTCTTCACCAAGTGTGCTTTATAGGAGATCATCTCCCCCCGAGGATCACCTTAGGGGTTTCTGACAGCATGGACGGTGAGATTGACTCCTGTTAAATTTTATATAGTCCCCAATGCCAGTGGGCATGCGTTCACAAAATTTCTTGTTCACTAATAATGTTGTGTCCAACCTCCATGGCGGATGTTGGGATGGACCTGTCTGTAGCGCCTAATCAACAAAGTGTGAGGCATGGTCCAAAATCATAATCGCTGAGTACTTAGCCGGCACCACTGGAAGGAAGAGAGACCTATCTACCACAAAAAAAATCTATTTGTGAGCATACCTGATAAACGTGAGGAAAATAAATCTTTGTCACCTGGGTGCAAAGTGCACCACGGATTCCCCTCCCAATAAATGCTCCGTGAAAGACGACAATGCTCTGGCCACACTTTAAAAAAATATATATATATTTTATTCAAGATTTTTTGGCCAAACATAACAGTAGGTAGTGTTTCTTTCAAACAACAATAAAGCAATATAAATAACAGTGGCCAGTTTTAAACAAATAAATAAATAATATATGAACAGAAACAAAAACCAAACTAAATGGCAACTGCCCTGTCAAAAATGAATACTCTCCAAAGATACAATCCAACAGTCCAATATACATTACCTAAAACAAGTGCCTATACATATACAATAACATCCCTGAGAGTCCGTCCGATTCTCCCCCCCCCCCCCCCCCCCCCGGCGGTTGCTGCTGTTGTCTTCTTCTTTTCCATTCCCTCTATCTTTCTGTGAGGTAGTCGACGAACGGTTGCCACCGCCTGGTGAACCTTTGAGCCGAACCCCTTAGTACGAACTTAATCCGTTCTAACTTTATAAACCCTGCCATGTCGTTTATCCAGGTCTCCACACCCGGGGGTTTGGCTTCCTTCCACGTTAACAATATCCTGCGCCGGGCTACTAGGGACGCAAAGGCCAAAACATCAGCCTCTCTCGCCTCCTGCACTCCCGGCTCTTCTGCAACCCCAAATATAGCCAACCCCCAGCTTGGTTCGACCTGGACCCCCGCCACCTTCGAAAGCACCTTAGCCACCCCCACCCAAAACTCCTGTAGTGCCGGGCATGACCAGAACGTGTGGGTGTGATTCGCTGGGCTTCTCGAGCATCTCGCACACCTATCCTCTACCCCCAAAAATTTACTGAGCCGTGCTCCAGTCATATGCGCCCTGTGTAACACCTTAAATTGTATCAGGCTTAGCCTGGCACACGAGGACGATGAGTTTACCCTACGTAGGGCATCAGCCCACAGCCCCTCCTCAATCTCCTCCCCCAGCTCTTCTTCCCATTTCCCTTTCAGCTCATCTACTATGATCTCCCCCTCGTCCCTCATTTCCCTATATATGTCCGACACCTTACCATCCCCCACCCATGTCTCTGAGATCACTCTATCCTGCACCTCCTGCGTCGGGAGCTGCGGGAATTCCCTCACCTGTTGCCTCGCAAAAACCCTCAGTTGCATATACCGAAATGCATTCCCTTGGGGCAACCCATATTTTTCCGTCAGCGCTCCCAGACTCGCAAAGGTCCCATCTACGAACAGATCTCTCAATTGTGCTACCCCTGCTCTTTGCCATGCTCCAAATCCCCCATCCATTCTCCCCGGAACAAACCAATGGTTATTTCTTATCGGGGACCGCACCGAGGCTCCCGTCTTTCCCCTATGCCGTCTCCACTGCCCCCAAATTTTCAAAGTAGCCACCACCACCGGGCTTGTGGTGTATTTCTTCGGTGAGAACGGCAACGGTGCCGTCACCATAGCTTGTAGGCTAGTCCCCCTGCAGGACGCCCTCTCCAATCTCTTCCACGCCGCTCCGTCCTCTTCTCCCATCCACTTACACACCATTGAAATATTGGCGGCCCAGTAGTACTCACTTAGGCTCGGTAGTGCCAGCCCCCCCTGTCCCTACTACGCTGCAAAAATCCCCTCCTCACTCTCGGTGTCTTGCCGGCCCACACAAAACTCATAATACTCTTCTAGATTCTTTTGAAAAAAGCCTTCGTGACCACCACCGGGAGGCACTGAAACACAAAAAGGAATCTCGGGAGGACCACCATTTTAACCGCCTGCACCCTACCTGCCAGTGACAGGGACACCATGTCCCATCTCTTAAAGTCCTCCTCCATCTGTTCCACCAACCGCGTTAAATTAAGCCTATGTAATGTACCCCAATTCTTGGCTATCTGGATCCCCAAGTACCGAAAGTCCCTTGTTACCTTCCTCAACGGTAAATCCTCTATTTCTCTGCTCTGCTCCCCAGGATGCACCACAAACAACTCACTTTTCCCCATGTTCAATTTATACCCTGAAAAATCCCCGAACTCCCCAAGTATCCGCATTATCTCTGGCATCCCCTCCGCCGGGTCCGCCACATATAGCAACAAATCATCCGCATACAGAGATACCCGGTGTTCTTCTCCTCCCCTCCACTTCCTGGAACCCCTCAATGCTATGGCCAGGGGCTCAATCGCCAGTGCAAACAATAACGGGGACAGAGGACATCCCTGCCTCGTCCCTCTATGGAGCCGAAAATAATCAGACCCCCGTCCATTCGTGACCACGCTCGCCATCGGGGCCCTATACGGCAACTGTACCCATCTGATATATCCATCTCCAAAGCCAAATCTCCTCAGCACCTCCCACAAATAATCCCACTCCACCAAATGCTTTCTCGGCATCCATCGCCGCCACTATCTCCGCTTCCCCCTCTGGTGGGGGCATCATCATTACCCCCAGCAGCCTCCGTATATTTGTATTCAGCTGTCTCCCCTTCACAAACCCAGTTTGGTCCTCATGAACCACCCCCGGGACACAATCCTCTATCCTCGTTGCCATTACCTTGGCCAGAATCTTAGCGTCCACATTCAGGAGGGAAATAGGCCTATAGGACCCGCATTGCAGCGGGTCTTTTTCCTTCTTTAGGAGGAGCGATATCGTTGCCTCTGACATAGTCGGGGGCAGCTGCCCCCTTTCCCTCGCCCCATTAAAGGTTCTCGTCAGTAGTGGGGCCAGCAAGTCCATATATTTCCTATAGAATTCAACTGGGAATCCGTCTGGTCCCGGGGCCTTCCCCGCCTGCATACTCCCAATCCCTTTCACCACTTCCTCCGTCTCAATCTGTGCTCCCAGTCCCACCCTCTCCTGCTCCTCCACCTTGGGAAATTCCAGCTGATCCAGAAAGCACATCATTCTCTCCTTCCCATCCGGGGGCTGAGCTTCATATAATCTTTCGTAAAATGCCTTGAACACTCCATTCACTCTCTCCGCTCCCCGCTCCATCTCTCCCTCCTCATCTCTCACCCCCCCCTATCTCCCTCGCTGCTCCCCTTTTCCTCAGTTGGTGGGCCAGCAACCTGCTCGCCTTCTCCCCATATTCGTACTGTACACCCTGTGCCTTCCTCCATTGTGCCTCTGCATTACCCGTAGTCAACAAGTCAAATTCTACATGTAGCCTTTGCCTTTCCCTGTACAGTCCCTCCTCCGGTGCCTCCGCATATTGTCTGTCCACCCTCAGAAGTTCTTTCAACACCCGCTCCCTTTCCCTACCCTCCTGCTTTCCTTTATGTGCCCTAATAGATATTAGCTCCCCTCTAACCACTGCCTTCAGCGCCTCCCAGACCACTCCCACCTGAACCTCCCCATTATCATTGAGTTCCAAGTACCTTTCAATACACCCCCTCACCCTTAAACATACCCCCTCATCTGCCAATAATCCCATGTCCATTCTCCAGGGTGGACGCTGTTCTTTTTCCTCCCCTATCTCCAGGTCCACCCAATGTGGAGCGTGATCCGAAATAGCTATAGCCGTGTACTCCATCCCCGTCACCTTCGGGATCAGTGCCCTTCCCAAAACAAAAAAGTCTATCCGTGAATAAACTTTGTGGACATAGGAGAAAAACGAAAACTCCTTACTCCTAGGTCTACTAAATCTCCAGGGGTCTACTCCTCCCATCTGCTCCATAAAGTCCTTAAGCACCCTAGCTGCAGCCGGCCTCCTTCCGGTCCTGGACCTCGATCTGTCCAGCCCTGGGTCCAGCACCGTATTAAAATCTCCACCCATTACCAACTTCCCCACCTCTAGGTCCGGGATACGTCCTAACATACGCCTCATAAAGTTGGCATCATCCCAGTTCGGGGCATATACGTTCACTAAGACCACCGCCTCCCCATGCAATTTGCCACTCACTATCACGTATCTGCCCCCACTATCCGCCACTATGGTCTTTGCCTCAAACATTACCCGCTTCCCCACTAGTATAGCCACCCCCCTGTTTTTTGCGTCTAGCCCCGAATGAAACACCTGCCCCACCCATCCTTTGCGTAGTCTGACCTGGTCTATCAGTTTCAGATGCGTCTCCTGCAGCATAACCACATCTGCCTTAAGTTTCTTTAGGTGTGCGAGTACCCGTGCCCTCTTTATCGGCCCGTTCAGCCCTCTCACATTCCATGTGATCAGCCGGGTTGGGGGGGCTCTTTACCCCCCCCGCCTTGTCGACTAGCCATCTCCTTTTTCAATCCAGCTCCTCACCCGGTTCCCACGTAGCCGTATCTCCCCCCAACGGCGCCCACCCGCCCCGACCACCCCACCCCATACCAGCTCCCCCTTCTCCCCAGCAGCAGCAACCCAGTTAACCCCCCCCACCCCCACCCCCCCGCTAGATCCCTCACTAGCGTAATTGCACCCCCCATGTTGCTCCCAGAAGTCAGCAAACCCTGGCCGACCTCGGCTTCCCCCCCGTGACCTCGGCTTCCACTGTGCGAGGCCCCCTCCTTCCTGCTTCCCTGTTCCCGCCATGATTACCATAGCGCGGGAACATAGCCCGCGCTTCCCATTTGGCCCCGCCCCCAATGGCTGGCGCCCCCAGCTCCTCATCCTCCCTCCCCCCCTCCCCCACGACATGGGGAAGAGAGAATAGTTACAGGGTCGCAGGATTAACAACTTGGGAAATCATCTCTTCCCCCTTTTTCCCCCTCTTCACCCCACATATTCGCCCCACCACTTTGCCCCAAACGTTCTTTTTCTAGCCCGCTTATTCCAGTTTCTCCTCGACAATAAATGTCCACGCCTCTTCTGCCGTTTCAAAGTAGTGGTGTTTCCCTTGATGTGTGACCCACAGTCTTGCCGGCTGCAGCATTCCAAATTTAACCTTCCTTGCGTGCAGCACCGCCTTGGCCCGATTAAAGCTTGCCCTCCTTCTCGCCACCTCCGCACTCCAATCCTGATATATGCGGATCACCGCGTTCTCCCACCTACTGCTCCGAGTTTTCTTTGCCCATCTGAGGACCATCTCTCTGTCCTTATATCGGAGAAATCTCACCACTATGGCTCGAGGAATTTCTCCAGCCCTCGGTCTTCGCGCCATAACTCGATAGGCTCCCTCCACCTCCAACGGGCCCGTCGGGGCCTCCGATCCCATTAACGAGTGCAGCATCGTGCTCACATATGCCCCGACGTCCGCCCCTTCTGCACCTTCGGGAAGACCAAGAATCCTTAGATTCTTCCTCCTCGCATTATTCCCCAGCACCTCCAGCCTTTCCACACACCTTTTGTGTTGTGCCTCGTGCATCTCTGTCTTCACCACCAGGCCCTGTATGTCGTCCTCATTCTCAGCAGCCTTTGCCTTCACGACCCGAAGCTCCTGCTCCTGGGTCTTTTGCTCCTCCTTTAGCCCTTCAATCGCCTGTAATATCGGGGCCAACAGCTACTTCTTCATCTCCTTTTTAAGTTCTTCCACGCAACGCCGCAGGAACTCTTGATGGTCAGGGCCCCATATTAAACTGCCTCCTTCCGACGCCATCTTGCTTTGTGCCTGCCTTCCTGGCCGCTGCTCTCGAGGATCCACCGCAATCCGGCCACTTTCCTCTCCTTTTTCCATCCGTGTCCAGGGGGGATTCCCTTCTGGTTTACCGCACAGTGTTTTTAGCCGTTAAAATTGCCGTTGGGGCTCCTATTACGAGCCCAAAAGTCCTTTCCACCGGGAGCTGCCGAAACGTGCGACTTAGCTGGTCATCGCCGCACCCGGAAGCTGCTCTGTCCACACTTGATGGAGTCAGTGATTTGAACTTGGATCGGTCCAGACCAGGGTCCAAAACACAGTTTAGCTCCTCATTCAAAATAAGCTGATGAGAATCTAAATCGCGGAGACAGGCCAGTAGATTATTACTAAAATTTGTAGCGTCCCTGTTGGAGCGTAGATATTAATCATGAGTGACCATCAGAAAGCCACAGACAATAACATGTTTGCCATTGGGGTCAACCAAGATATTCGAAGCAGAAAATTGAACCCTTTTATTAATTAATATTGCCGCACCCCTGGTCCTATCATCGAAACCCGAACAAAAGGCTTGTCCTATCCACCCCTTCTGCAGCATTCTCTGGTCCCTGACCCACAGATGAGTCTCTTGCAAAAACACAACTCTTGAGGTGAGCAAGTAGTCTCGACCTTTCACTGAACCATTTAACCGCCTAACGTTCCATGAGACCAAACGAATTGGGGGTCTCCCCCCCCCCCTCCCAACTAGAGTTAAAATGGTTCCAAACAACAAAATACTAAAGCCCATAAACAATTGTGCTCTAAAAGGGAGCTAAATATTAGCATAACAGACAGAACAGAACCCCACATAGAACTCAACCTCCAATCTCAGTCCAAACTGTAATAGTTCAACCCCAACAAGAACAGGAAATTGCAAGAACAACCAGGGAACACCAGCAGTGCAACAATTTAACACGCCCGAACCCAACATCCAAAATCTCAATCACCCCGCGTCCAACCTGTGTTTCTTAACAAAGGAGTCCCGCCTTGCCTGGCGCATCAAATAAGTCCTTTCCATCGAAAGTTACTCTAAGCCGAACCGGGTAGACCACACTCGACCGGACTCCACTTTTATGCAGGGTGGCCTTGGCTCTATTGAACGCAGCCCTTTTCTTCACAATCTCCGCTCCCACGTCTTGGTAGAACCTGATAGCGTGGCCGTCCCAATTGAAGCTCCGATGCTTCTCCGCCCATCTCAGAACTTGCTCTTTCTCTTTGAAGCTATGGAACTTCATTATTACCGCATGCGGTCGATCTTCATGCCAGAGTGTACGGTGGGCTCGGTCCAACTCAGGAGGGGACATGAATCCATCTGACCCCACCATCTTACCGAACACCCGTGAAGTACGCTGTGGGCCTTCCATCCCCTCTGGCCGCACCACAATTCAAATGTTTTACCTCTTGAACCAATTCTCTGGATCATTCACCTTGGCCTTCAGCGACTGACATCTCTACTTCCAATGAGGCAATCTGATCACTGTGTCTCTGATGGATCTCTGTGTCTATTCGGAACCCTGGATATCCGTTATCCCTACTTAGTTCCCAAATAACAGAGGTCAAGTCTGCTTTTTTGGCAAAGTTCAGTTGTACTTTATTTGTCAATACGAAATTAGGTCAGATTGATTGTCTTTAGCGAATACAGTAGTTGAGTTTTCATTCAATTACAAATTGTGGTAATTCTTCAAATCATAATACACAGTATAAAATGACGGAGTGATTTAAACAAAAGAAAGATGGCGATTTAGAAAAGCAAGCATAGAAAATAGGTTTCAGAAAGAGATGGATTGATTCCGGAATGGATTTTTGCATCCCGACAAGTGATTTTTAAGGAGATTATTATCTTAAGATGTTGCCTTCTTTACAGCTGTGATTGGCTTTAACTAATTTATAACTGACTCAATTTGGCCAAACTGCCTGTCCGTCAATTTGAGAGATATGTATTTAAATATATTGGTGTGATATTGATGTGAATTTCCCATTCCATTGCTTGAGAAAAACACATTCTTCGCTAGGACTTATTACCCTAGACTGGTTGTTACCATAGAAATGAAACTGCCCGTTCTTTCACACAATGGGGCCTTTCAGCCAGCTGACGTCACTGTTCCTTCAGTCTCTAGCAAGTCTCAAGCAATTTGCAAAATGTTCCCAGCTATTCGGCTTTCCTCACTCTCATGGTTAATATGATTTAGTTAATTATTCTTAATGAGTTCTCAATTAAACCTTTTACTTATATCATCTATAGCTAACTAGAAAGCCAATTTCTATCATTCTCGAAAGGGCCACTTCCATATCTTTTATCGTGGCTCCATGGGCTGTCACGGTTTTATTGGTCTTCTCCAGAGCCGCTCGGATGGGGCCAAGGTGGGGTTATGGCAAAAGGCAAAGATATAGTATGCGAAAAGATTGACCACTAAAATAAAGGGAAACCATTATCGCTCTTCCCGTGGTGCTCGTGGAGTACAAGCTTCCCAGGCAGCGGGCAGTGGCCCGCCTAGCTGAGTACGTTAAACCGAGTATAAAAGTCATCCCAAGCAGGGACCGGCATGTTGGTTGTTCCAATGGGGACAACGGTGATTGTAGATAGTTAGTGCCGTGGGCAGCTAATTGTTAAAAGTAAAATAAATCTTTTCCTTCCTACCGCTGGCATACGTGGCCATTTAACCTTCATTTCCTTTTCACTTCTCCCTGATCTATATTCAGCGTGGTTCTCAGTTTTATTATCAACCTGACATCTGTCAAATGCCCGTTTCTGCTTCTCATTCTCCTTCCTGCATCATTTCTCCAGCCACGTATTTATCTGCTCTATCTTTCTATTTCTATATTCACTAATTTGGGTATTGATTGCTTGGTCTATCTGTTATAATGGTGCTGTTTGGCTGACAGTTTCTTGTTTATGTGACTGTTATTCATGTGAGGCCCGAATCGATGTCTGAGCAGGCTACTTGACAATGGAAAGCATAAAAGACTTAATGTAACCTCATTTCCAAACATGAGCACTCCAGCAGGGCTTGTTAGAGAAATTACGAATGAGAATTATGGCTTTCTTTACCCCACCCTCCCTCCTTCCCCTTCCGAACCTCCTCAACTCCAGGCTCAGCCCTGTGTTCCTGCTGAGAAAATCTACAGGGCTGCCTGTTAAGTAGGTTGTTAGCCATAGATTTTCATTTAATGCTTGCAATGGAAATGATTATTGTTGTCGGAGCTTGGGGAGCCCATGTTGGGACAGCTTGGGCCTCGTGAACTGTAAAAGCTGACGCAAGGATGATGGTGACTGTGAGACTGGGTAAAAAGCTAGAATAAAATATAGGAAATGGCATGCACTTGCAAGGGTTTTAGTGGAGGATGAGACAATGGAGAGGGAAAAAATAGCACGCGAGGAGCCAGAAGTTTAAAAAGAGCGCAAGAGAAACACAGAATCGCAGACTAGTACAGTGCGGAAGAGGCCCTTCAACCCATTGAAATCTGCACCAATGCATGAAAGACACCTGACCTGCTTATCTAATCCCATTTTCCAGAACCTGGGCCATGGCCTTGAATGTGCAAAGTGCTCATCCAGGTACTTTTTAAAGGATGTGGGGCAACCTGCCTCTGCCACCCTCCCAGGCAGGCAATTCCAGAACACCACCTCTGGGTAAAAATGTTTTTCCTCAAATCCCCCCGAAATCTCCTGCCCCTCACCTTGAACTTGTGTGTCTCCTCGTAACTGACCCTTAAACGAAGGGGAACAACTGCTGCCTATCCACCCTGTCCATGCCCATAATCATGTACACCTTGATCAGGCCGCCCCTCCGTCTTCTCTGCTCCAGCGAAAACAACCCAAGCCTACCAAACCTCTCTTCATAACCTAAATTTTCCATCCCAGGCAACATCCTAGTGAATCGCCTCTGCACCCCCTCAGTTCAATCACATCCTGCCTATAATGTGACAACCAGAATTGCGCACAGTACTCCAGCTGGGGCCTCACCAAAGTTCTATACAACTCCAAAATGACCTATTTTCCTTTGTAATCTATGCCTCGATTGATAACGGCAAGTGTCCCATATGCCTTTTTCACCTATTAACCTGCCCTTTGGATGCCATTGGGGGGGGGGGGTGGCCTCTTAGGGGAAAAGAGCAGCAGCCAGGTTCAGAGCATCGTGGGAGGCTCTGCTGCCCAGACAGGTGGGACGAAAACGAGTGGCAGGGCTATAATGATGGGGTACTCAATAGTTAGGGGCACAGACAGATGCTTCTTGAATCAAGGATGGTATGTTACCTCCTTGGTGCTAGGGTCAGGGATGCCACAGAGCGATTACAGGCATTCTGGGAAGGGAGGGTGAACAGCCGGTGGTCATGGTACACATTGGCACCAAAAACATCGATAAACTAAGGGAGAGGGTGGCACGGTAGTGCGCACTGCTGTCTCACAGCACCAAAGACCAGGTTCGATCCTGGCCCCGGGTCAATGTCCACGTGGAGTTTGCACATCCTCCCTGTGTCTGCCTGGGTCTCACCCCCACAATTCAAAGATGTGCAGGAGAGGTGGATGGGCCACGCTAAATTGCCCCTTAATCGGAATCTTTTTTTAAAAAAAAAAGGTAAAATAACCTCAAATGTAGTAATCTCAGGATTACTCCCAGTTCCACATGTTGCGACAGCAGGAATAAGAGGATAGATAGGGGCTGGTTTAGCACACTGGGCTAAATTGCTGGCTTTTAAAGCAGACCAAGGCAGGCCAGCAGCACGGTTCAATTCCTGTACCAGCCTCCCCGAACAGGCGCCGGAATGTGACGACTAGGGGTTTTTCACAGTAACTTCATTTGAAGCCTACTTGTGACAATAAGCAATTTTCATGTTCAATTTCATAAGATGAATACGTGGTTGGAGGGAGGTGTAACCGGGAGGGATTTAGATTTTTGAGACACTCAGACCGGTTCTGGGAAGATGGGACCTGCACAAACCGGACGGTTTGCACCCAGGCAGAGCTTGGATCAATGACCTTGTGGGCGCTTTTGCTAGTTCTGTTGGGGTGTATTTAAACTAGTGTGGCAGGGGGATGGGGTCCAGGAGTAGGATCAGATAGGTCAGATTCAGATCAGGAAAATGGAGGTAGAACACCAGCTAGTCAGGCAGAAGATGTAGTGATAGGCTTGTAATTACAGTAGAAGCAAAGTTTGGAAAGTCCAGCTGGAATAAATGACAAGGTTAAACAGTTTAGAAACAAACAAAGAACGATACAGCACAGGAACAGGCCCTTCAGTCTTCTAAGCCTGTGCCGATCACGTGTCCTATCTAGACCAACCGCCTGTATCCTTCTATACCCCGTCTGTTCATGTGCTTATCCAGATAAGTCTTAAAGGTTGCTAACGTATCTGCCTCAACCACCTCACTTGGCAGTGCATTCCAGGTCACCACCACCCTATGTGTAAAAAAAACTTCCCCAGCACATCTCCACTGAACCTATCCCCCCTCACCTTGAACTTGTGCCCCCTTTTAATTTTCAATTCTGCCCTGGGAAAAAGCCTCCAACTGTTCACCCTATCTATACCCCTAATAATTTTATAAACTTTTAGCAGGTCGCCTCTCCACCTCCTCCTCTCCAGGGAGAACAGTCCCAGTTTATTCAATCTCTCCTCATAGCTAATACCCTCCATACAAGGTAACATCCTGGTAAACCTTTTCTGTACTCAAAGCCTCCACGTCCTTCTGGTAGTGTGGTGACCAGAATTGGACACAGTATTCCAAACCAATGTTCTATATAATTGTAATGTAATTTGCGAGCTTTTATACTCTATACCCCATCCTATGAAGGTAAACATGCCATATCCTTTCCTTACTACCATTTCCACCTGTGCTGACACTTTTAAGGATCTGTGGACCTGCACACCCAGATGTCTCTGCGTCTCTGTGCTCCTGATGGTTCTGCCATTTATTTTATAGCTCCCACCTGAATTGGATCTATCAAAATGCATCACCTCTCATTTGTCCGGGTTAAATTCCATCTGTCATTTCCGTCCAATCCTATCTTTTAAAAAAAAAAAAAAAAAATTTAGAGTACCCAATTCATTTTTTCCAATTAAGGAGCAATTTTAGCATGGCCAATCCACCTATCCTACACATCTTTGGGTTGTGGGGGCGAAACCCACGCAAACATGGTGAGAATGTGTAAACTCCACACGGACAGTGACCCAGAGCAATGATCGACCCTGGGACTTGGCGCCGTGAGACAGCATTGCTAACCACTGCCCCACCGTGCTGCCCTGATGTTTCCACCCTATCTATATCCTGCTGTATTCTCTGACAAATTTCATCACTATCCGGAACTCCTGCAATCTTAGTATCATCTGCAAATCTGCTAATCAGACCCGCTACGTTTTCTTCCAAGTCATTTATATATATTACAAACAGCAGAGGTCCCAGTACTGATCCCAGTGGAACACCACTAGTTACAAACCTCCATTTGGAAAAACTGTTTCCACTGCTACCCTTCAATGGTCTTCAATGGCCAAGCCAGTTCTGAATCCATCCAGCTAGTTCACCCCTGACCCCATGCAATTTAATCGTTTGCACCAGCCTGCCATGAGGGACTTTATCAAATGCTTTACTAAAGTCCATGTATACAACATCCACAGCCCTGTTCCGGGTGCGGCGATGACCAGCTGAGTCGCACGTTTCGGCAGCTCCCGGTGAAACGGACTTTTGGGCTCTTGATAGGAGCCCCAACGGCAATTTTGACGGCTAAAAACACTGTGCGGTAAACCAGAAGGGAATCCCCCCTGGATACGGATGAAAAAAGGAGGAGAAAGTGGTCGGATTGCAGTGGATCCTTTAGAACAGCGGCAAGGAAGGCAAGCAAAAACCAAGATGGCGTCGTAGGTGGCAGTTTAACATGGGGCCCTGAACAACAAGAGTTCTTGAAATGCTGTGTGGAAGAGCTCAAAAAGGAAATGAAGAAAGAGCTGTTGGCCCCGATACTACAGGCGATCGAAGGGCTAAAGGAGGAACAAAAGACCCAGGAGCGGGAGCTTCGGGTCGTGAAGGCAAAGGCAGCCGAGAATGAGGACAACATACAGGGCCTGGTGGTGAAGACGGAGACGCATGAGGCACATCAGAAACGATGTGTGGAAAGGTTGGAGGCACTGGAGAACAACGCAAGGAGGAACAACCTGAGGATTCTTGGTCTTCCTGAAGGTGTGGAGGGAGCGGACGTCGGGGCATATGTGAGCACGATGCTGCACTCGTTAATGGGAGCGGAGGCCCCGGCGGGTCCGTTGGAGGTGGAGGGAGCATACCGAGTGATGGCGTGAGGACCGAGAGCAGGAGAAATTCCCAGAGCCATAGTGGTGAGATTCCTCCGTTTTAAGGATAGAGAAATGGTCCTTAGATGGGCAAAGAAAACTCGGAGCAGTAAATGGGAGAACGCGGTGATCCGCGTTTATCAAGACTGGAGTGCGGAGGTGGCGAGAAGGAGGGCGAGTTTTAATCGGGCCAAGGCGGTGCTTCATAAAAAGAAGATAAAATTTGGAATGCTGCAACCGGCAAGACTGTGGGTCACATATCGAGGGAGGCACCACTACTTTGAGACGGCGGATGAAGCGTGGACTTTTATTGTGGAAGAAAAACTGGAATGAGCGGGTTATTAAAAAGAACGTTTGAACAAAGTGATGGGGCGAATGTGGGGGGCGAAGAGGGGGGTTAAAAAGGGGGGAAAGAGGAGTTTTATGTACTAATCCTGCGATGTGGTAACTTTTCTCTCTTCCACAGGTGGTGATGGGGGGAGGAGGGGAGGTGGAGGAGATGGGGCGTTGGCCATTGGGGGCGGGCCCAAGGGAGAAGCGCGGGCTTGGTTCCCGCGCCATGTTAATCATGGCGGGAATAGAGAAGCAGGAAGGAGGGGGCGTCGCACGGTGCGAGCCGAGGTCACGGGGGAAGCCGAGGTCGGCCAGAGTTTGCTGACTTCTGGGAGCAACATGGGGGGAGTAATTATGCGAGCGGGGGATCTAGCAGGGGGGTGGGAGGGGGGAATTACTGGGTTGCTGCTGCTGGGGAGAGGGGGGAGCTGGTATGGGAGGGGATGGGCGGGGGGGCACCGCCTGGGGGAGATACAGCTGCGTGGGAACCGGGTGAGGAGCTAGAAAAAGGGGATGACTAATCGACAAGGGGGGGGGGGGGGGGGTAGGAAGCCCCCCAACCCGGCTGATCACGTGGAACGTGAGAGGGCTGAACGGGCCGATAAAGAGGGCACGGGTACTCGCACACCTTAAGAAACTTAAGGCAGATGTGGTTATGTTACAGGAAACGCACCTGAAACTGATAGACCAGGTTAGGCTACGCAAAGGATGGGTGGGGCAGGTGTTCCATTCGGGGCTAGATGCGAAAAACAGGGGGGTGGCTATATTAGTGGGGAAGCGGGTAATGTTCGAGGCAAAGACTATAGTGGCGGATAACGGGGGCAGATACGTGATGGTGAGTGGCAAACTACAGGGGGAGACGGTGGTTTTGGTAAACGTATATGCTCCGAACTGGGATGATGCCAATTTTATGAGGCGGATGCTAGGACGCATTCCGGACCTAGAGATGGGAAAGCTGATAATGGGGGGAGATTTTAATACGGTGTTGGAACCAGGGCTGGATAGGTCGAAGTCCAGGACTGGAAGGAGGCCGGCAGCAGCCAAGGTACTTAAAGATTTTATGGAGCAGATGGGAGGTGTAGACCCGTGGAGATTTAGCAGACCTAGGAGTAAGGAGTTCTCGTTTTTCTCCTATGTCCATAAAGTCTACTCGCGAATAGACTTTTTTGTGCTGGGAAGGGCGTTGATCCCGAAGGTGAGGGGAACGGAGTATACGGCTATAGCCATTTCGGATCACGCTCCACACTGGGTAGACTTGGAGATAGGGGAGGAAACAGGAGGGCGCCCACCCTGGAGAATGGACATGGGACTAATGGCAGATGAGGGGGTGTGTCTAAGGGTGAGGGGGTGCATTGAAAAGTTCTTGGAACTCAATGATAATGGGGAGGTCCAGGTGGGAGTGGTCTGGGAGGCGTTGAAGGCGGTGGTTAGTGGGGAGCTGATATCAATAAGGGCACATAAAGGGAAGCAGGAGAGTAAGGAACGGGAGCGGTTGCTGCAAGAACTTTTGAGGGTGGACAGATAATATGCGGAAGCACCGGAGGAGGGACTGTACAGGGAAAGGCAAAGGCTACATGTAGAATTTGACTTGCTGACTACGGGCACTGCAGAGGCACAATGGAGGAAGGCACAGGGTGTACAGTACGAATATGGGGAGAAGGCGAGCAGGTTGCTGGCACACCAATTGAGGAAAAGGGGAGCAGCGAGGGAAATAGGGGGAGTGAGGGATGAGGAAGGAGAGATGGAGCGGGGAGCGGAGAGAGTGAATGGAGTGTTCAAGACATTTTATAAAAAATTATATGAAGCTCAACCCCCGGATGGGAGGGAGAGAATGATGGGCTTCTTGGATCGGCTGGAATTTCCCAAGGTGGAAGAGCAGGAAAGGGTGCGACTGGGAGCACAGATCGAGGTAGAAGAAGTGGTGAAAGGAATTAGGAGTATGCAGGCGGGAAAGGCCCCGGGACCGGATGGATTCCCAGTCGAATTCTATAGAAAATATGTGGACTTGCTCGCCCCGGTATTGACGAGGACCTTTAATGAGGCAAAGGAAAGGGGACAACTGCCCCGACTATGTCTGAAGCAACGATATCGCTTCTCTTAAAGAAGGAAAAGGACCCGCTACAATGCGGGTCCTATAGACCTATTTCCCTCCTAAATGTAGATGCCAAGATCCTGGCCAAGGTAATGGCAATGAGAATAGAGGAATGTGTCCCGGGGGTGGTCCACGAGGACCAAACTGGGTTTGTGAAGGGGAGGCAGCTGAACACGAATATACGGAGGCTGTTAGGGGTAATGATGATGGCCCCACCAGAGGGGGAAACGGAGAAAGTAGTGGCGATGGATGCCGAGAAAGCATTTGATAGAGTGGAGTGGGATTATTTGTGGGAGGTGTTGAGGAGATTTGGTTTTGGAGAGGGGTATGTTAGATGGGTGCAGCTGTTGTATAGGGCCCCGATGGCGAGCGTGGTCACGAACGGACGGGGATCTGCATATTTTCGTCTCCATAGAGGGACAAGGCAGGGATGCCCTCTGTCCCCATTATTGTTTGCACTGGCGATTGAGCCCCTGGTGATAGCGTTGAGGGGTTCCAAGAAGTGGAGGGGAGTACGTAGAGGAGGAGAAGAACACCGGGTATCTTTGTATGCGGACGATTTGTTACTATACGTGGCAGACCCGGCGGAGGGGATGCCAGAAATAATGCGGATACTTGGGGAGTTTGGGGATTTTTCAGGGTATAAATTGAACATGGGGAAAAGTGAGTTGTTTGTGGTGCATCCAGGGGAGCAGAGTAGAGAAATAGAGGACCTACCGTTGAGGAAGGTAACAAGGGACTTTCGTTACCTGGGGATCCAGATAGCCAAGAATTGGGGCACATTGCATAGGTTAAATTTAACGCGGTTGGTGGAACAAATGGAGGAGGATTTCAAGAGATGGGATATGGTATCCCTGTCACTGGCAGGGAGGGTGCAGGCGGTTAAGATGGTGGTCCTCCCGAGATTCCTCTTTGTGTTTCAGTGCCTCCCGGTGGTGATCTCGAAGGCTTTTTTTAAAAGGATTGAAAAGAGCACCATGGGTTTTGTGTGGGCCGGGAAGACCCCGAGAGTGAGGAAGGGATTCTTACAGCGTAGCAGGGATAGGGGGGGGGGGTGGCACTACCGAGCCTAAGTGAGTATTATTGGGCAGCTAATATTTCAATAGTGAGTAAGTGGATGGGAGAGGAGGAGGGAGCGGCGTGGAAGAGATTAGAGAGGGCGTCCTGTAGGGGGACTAGCCTACAGGCTATGGTGACAGCCCCATTGCCGTTCTCACCGAGGAACTACACCACAAGCCCGGTGGTGGTGGCTACACTGAAGATTTGGGGACAGTGGAGACGGCATAGGGGAAAGACCTTGGGGGGGGGGGGGGGTCCCCGATAAGAAACAAACATAGGTTTGCCCCGGGGGGAATGGATGGGGGATATGGAATGTGGCAAAGAGCAGGAATAACGCAACTGAAAAATCTGTTTGTGGATGGGAAGTTCGCGAGTCTGGGAGCGCTGACCGAGAAATATGGGTTGCCCCAAGCGAATGGATTCAGGTATATGCAACTGAGGGCTTTTGCGAGGCAACAGGTGAGGGAATTCCCGCAGCTCCCGACACAAGAGGTGCAGGACAGAGTGATCTCAAAGACATGGGTGGGGGATGGTAAGGTGTCAGATATATATAGGGAAATGAGGGACGAAGGGGAGACTATGGTAGATGAACTAAAAGGGAAATGGGAAGAAGAGCTGGGGGAGGAGATCGAGGAGGGGCTGTGGGCAGATGCCCTAAGCAGGTAAACACGTCGTCCTCGTGCGCCAGGCTAAGCCTGATTCAGTTTAAGGTATTACACAGGGCGCATATGACTGGAGCACGGCTCAGTAAATTTTTGGGGGCGGAGGATAGGTGTGCGAGGGGGGAGGGAGGGGGAGGAGGGGGGAGGGGGGGGGGGGGGAGGAACCAGAAGGACTCTCAGGGTTGTTAATATATACTGTATAATATGTATAGGTCGTTGCGACAGATAATTATATATTGGACTGTTAAATTATATTTTTGGAGAGTGTTACTTGTGATAAGGCAGTTGCCAATTAGGGTTAGTTTTCATTTTTGTTATTTATTATTTATTCATTTTTTGTTTATAAAATAGGTCATTGTTATTTGTGTTGTTATAATATTGTGTAAAGGATGCACAATGTACTGTGTTGGTTGACCAAAAATTTTCAATAAAATATTTATTAAAAAAAAACATCCACAGCCCTTCCCTTGTCAATCATTTTTGTCACCTCCTCAAAAAACTCAATTAAATTAGTGAGACATGACCTCCCTCGTACAAATCCAAGCTGTCTGTCGCTAATAAGACCATTCACTTTCAAATGTGCATAGATCCTGGCCGTGATTCTCTGAGCCCAGGTCGGAGAATCGCTGGCGACGTGGGAAATTACCGCACGCCACTCTGATGCCGGGCCGCGATTCTCCGGCAACCGGAGAATCGGCGGCAATCTCGCCCACGCGGTCGACAAGCCGCCGGTCGGGAACCGCTGAAAGAGATCGGCGGCGATTCTCCACGGTCGACCGGCCGAGTTCTGCCAAGTCCCGCTGGCATAATTCCAACCTGGTATCACCCGGCGGGAGCTCGGACCCGCGGCCGAGATGGCCATCCTGGTGGGGGGGGGATCTGACTCTGGGGTGGGGGGACCTCCACGGCGTCCAGGCCCGCGATCGGGGGCTACCGATCGGCGGGCGCCCGTGATCTGGAGGGGGCCTACCTCCTTCTACACAGGCCCGCTGTAGGCCTCCGGCATGTTGTGCGACGCCAGGCGCGGAGACGGCTGCCGCGAGCCTTGCCGGCCGTACAGGGCTGCCTTTCGGCGCCAGAGCTGCGCGCAGCACTTTGGCGCCTTGCTGGCCACTGAGGACCACTGGGCCTGGAGGCCCGTTGACGCCGGTGTACAGCACTCCGGTGTTTACGCCGGTGTCAACACTTGGCCGGGATTTCTGAGAATCCCGGCCCCTTTGAGAATCTTTTCCAACAATTTCACTATCACTGACGTCAAGCTCACTGGCCGATAATTACCCGGGTTATCTTTGCCACCCTTCTTAAATAATGGTACACAATGCAAGGAGTATTACAAACACGGTGAATGAGTTAAGGGCACAGGTAGACACATGCCAGCAAGATGTCATTGCTATAATGGAAACCTGGCTAAAGGAGAGGCAAAATTGGCAGCTCACTATCGCTGGTTATCGAGTCTTCAGACATGATAGAATGGGAGATAAAGAAGGAGGGGAGGAGCACTAATTGTTAAAGAATCAATTCCAGTTGTCAGAAGGGATGATATACTAAATGGGTCAACAAGCTAGGCTTTATGACTTGAGCTTAGAAATAAAAAAGGGGCAGTCACACTACTGGGAGTATACTAGAGACTCCCAAATTGTGAAAGAGAGATAGAAGAACAAATATGTAGGCAAATTTCTGCCTGTAAGAACAAGAAGGCAATGATAGTAGGATACTTTAACTATCCCAATATCAACTGGAATTCATACAATATAAGGGGAACTGAGGGAGAAAAATTCATGGTGTGTCCAGGAAAAAAATTTCATCCAATTAGTGACAAACCCAACAAGAGGAGATGCAATTCTAGACCTAGTCTTGGGGAGCGAAGAAGGGCAAGTGGGTGAAACGACAGTTGGCGACCATATCAAGGATAGTGATCACAATTCAGTTAGATTTAGTATTACCATGGAAAAGGACCGAAATAAAACAGAAGTAAAATTTTGAACTGGGAGAAGGCAAGCTTTGCGGGAATGAGAAGGGACTTTGCTGAGGTGGACTGGCTAGCACTGCTAGAGGATAAATCAGCAGAAAACCAGTGGGAAGCACTAAAAAATGAGATCCTAAATTTACAAAGTAGACATGTATCCTTCAAGAATAAGAGTGGTACTGCCAAATCTGGACCCCTCTGGTTGTCTAGAGGAATACAGGGGAAGATCAAATAGAAAAATGAAGTGTATAGTCAGCGCAAAGAACTAAGCGCTGCAGATAGCCCAGATGAGCATAGGAAGTGCAGGGACAAAGTAAAAAGTGAAATTGGGAAATCAAAGAGAGCACATGAAAAAAGATTAGCAAATAAAGTTAAAGAAAGCCCAAAGACGTTTTATCAATCTATTAATGGTAACAGGTTAGTTACGGAAAAAGTGGGGCCCATCAGAGATGAAAAAGGGAACTGGTGTGTAGATGCGGAGGCTGTTGAAAGTGTTTGAAATTAATATTTTGTCTCCGTGTTTACAAAGGAAAGGAATGATGCAGATATGGCAGTCCAGGAGGAACTGTGAAATATTGGATGGGATAATCATAAAGAGAGAGGAAGTACTCGAAGGGTTGGATTCCTTGAAAGTTGATAAGTCGCCAGGGCCAGATAGATTGTTTCCGAGGCTGCTGAAGGAAATCAGGGAGGAGATAACAGGTGCTCGGGGGATGATTTTCCAATCCTCGCTACTTACAGGGGCGGTACCGGAAGACTGGAGAAATGCAAATGTGGTTCCATTGTTTAAAAAGGGATTGAAGGAAATACCGAACAATTATAGGCCAGTTAGCCGTACATCAGTGATGGACAAATTAGTAGAATCAATCCTGAAAGATAGAATTAAATGTCATGTGGAAAGGCATGGACTAGTTGGGGTTGGTCAGCATGGATGTGCTAAAGGAAGGTCTTGCCTCACAAATTTGATCGAATTAATTGAAGAAGTGACAAGAAGGGTTGATGAAGAAAGTGCAGTGCATGTTGTGCACATGGATTTTTAACAAGGTGTTTGACAAGGTCCTACATGGCAGATTGGTCAAAGAAGTAAAAGCCCATAGGATGCAGGGCAATGTGGCAAACTGGATAAAATGTTGGCTTAGTAACAGGACACAAAGGGTAATGGTCGATGGCTGCCCTTCAAATGGAAAGTTGTTTCAAGTGGTGTTCCACAGCGCTTGGTGTTGGGACCCTTACTGTTTGTGTTAGATATTAACGATTTGGGTGGAATGTGGTGGGCAAGATTGGGAAATTTGCAGACAACACAAAGATTGTGCGAGTGGTGGATAGTGTAGAGGATAGTAATCTCTAAAATGATATGGATGGGTTGGTGGAGCGGGCTATAAAGTGGCAGATGGATTTTAACACAGAGAAGTGTGAGGTCATGCATTTAGGGAAGTAAAATAGTTATCAGGGGTACACAATAAATGGGAGTATACTAAGAGGGGTAGATGAAGTGAGAGGTCTTGGCACACAAGCAAACAGGTTCCTGAAGGCAGCAGTTCAAGTAGACAAGGTTGTAAAGAAAGCTTATGGAATGCTTCATTGGCAGAGGTATAGAATATAAAAGTAAGGATATAATGTTGGAATTGTATAAAACACTGGTGAGGCCACAACTGGAGTATTGTGTGCAATTCGGGTCAACAAATTGCAGGAAGGATGTCATTGTTCTTCAGAGAGTGCAGAGGAAGTTTACAAGAATGTTGCCAGGGCTAGAAAAGTGTGGCTATGAGGAGAGATTAGATAGGTTGGGTTAATTTTCCTTGGAACAAAGAAGGCTGAGGGGTGACTTAATTGAGGTCTACAAAATTATGACGGGAAGAGATGGTGGACAGGATGAAATTGTGGAAAATTCTAGAACCAGGGGACATGGATTCAAGATAAGTAGCAGAAGGTGTAGAGGGGACATAAGGAAGAACCTTTTTACAAAGTGGGAATTTGGAATTAGCTGCCTGAGTTGGTGGTGGAGGCAGAGACCCTTAACTCTTTATAAAAGAACATGGATCTGCACCTTAAGTGCTGTTAGCTACAGGGCTATGCACCGGGTGCAGCAAGGTGCCATTAGAAAGGGCACCTGGGTGTCCTCGGGCTGACATGGACAAGATGGGCCAAATGGCTGTGCTGTAACTTTTCATGTTCAGAAGAATATTACTGTGATCAATTCTTATTTCTTGCAAAGGATTTTGAAATTTTAAAAAAATCTAATCTTGTTTAATTTGTGGAAGACTAATTTACAGATAGGAAAGCTGTAGGGATAGATGATGTAATCATTGATTTTTGTAACATTTTAGATAATTACGCAATTGGTCAAACAGCGAATAAAGAATGATGCTGAACATTGTAAAGTATTAAATATTGGTTGGGAAAGTGGTCATGTAATTGCTTATCTTTCCTTAATGTTTCCATCCTTGCAGTCTGACTGTTTAATTTGTTCAGAACTGCATTGAGACTGCCCATACAGATTTTGTTTCTCATACTTTCGACCATCAGTGTCAAGAAATAAGCTGGGGCTGGATTCTCCATCGGCGGGATCCTCCGTTTTACTGGCAGTGCACTCACGGCCGCGGATTTCCCAACGGTGTGGGGGTGCCACAATGGGAAAGCCCATTGATCGGCTGCCGGGACGGAGAATCCTGCTGCTGGTGGGTGTTCGTCGCACCAGAAAACGGGTGTGGCGGGAGAATCCCGCCCCTTATCTCTGAATTAAATCCCAGAAATAAACTGTTAGTATTCTAATGCACTCTTCCCACCACTTGCCTATTTTCTCCCTTGTGCCTTTATGCATGCAAGTTAAATAAAACATCAACAAAAGCTGTTACATGCCAGACACATACAGCTTCTACCATCCATTAATAACTACTATCTTAAATGGTTGTATAATGTGGCTATTATGTTTAGAAACAATGTTCAGGATTGAGGAGTCATGGTTTTGTTACAGATTACTATACAGAATAAGCTGATAACAGAAATGCAATATTAACGTCTTTGAAATATATTTTCTTATGTTACTAATATGTAGAATTGACCAGAAGTTTGCTGATCATATGAAGGACAAGAATGTGGCAAACAGTGAATTTGCAAAGAAGAAATCCATTCTTGAACAGAGGCAGTACCTACCTATATTCGCTGTTAGAGAACAGTTACTCAATATAATACGGTAAGTAACGATTTTATATTTAAATAACACATTGCTGATGGTTGGGGGAACTGAGGTACCAAATGACTTGCCTCATGTATACTGTGGTCATTAATAAAAACATCAGAAGTGTGATTCGAATTTTTTTAATACAATGAGCTGTGATGATCTGGAATGTACATAACTTGAACAGGCGGGGAAGCAGATTCAATAGTAACATTCAAGAAAATTGGATAAATATTTGAAGGGGAATAAATTGCAGGGTTATGGGGAGCTAGCAGGAGAATAGAAATGATTGGATTACTATTTTAAAGATCTAGCACCAACTAGATGAGCTGTTCGACCTTCCTCTGCGCTGTGCCATTCTATGCTATTCGGTGACTATCTCTGAGTGAAGCTAGCCAGTGCAGTATGGTCAGTTTTGGGTCAAATGTCATTACTTCAAAATTGAATCATATTTTCCACTTAAATAATACAAGCTAACATTACAGTGTAAAGAATAATCAGTAGCAGGGCTACATTGGCACACATTATCAGTCTTTTTAACCTTTTTCTTGCAGTTACACAGCCAGCAGGGCAGAATGCAACTTTGGTGTTGATTTGCATGTTTCTTTTACCAGCATCCTGGGCCACTGAAACATGCCAGATTTTCTTTCAATGTTCATTCTTGGCATGTTGACGTCTCTGGCAAAGCTAGTATTTATTGTCCATCCTCAATTGCCCTTGAGAATGCAGTGAATAGCCTTTATGAATTGCCATGATGTGGAGATGCCGGCGTTAGACTGGGGTGAGCACAGTACGAAGTCTTACAACACCAGGTTAAAGTCCAACAGGTTTGTTTCCGAAAGCTACCTGAGGAAGGAGCAGCGCTCCGAAAGCTAGTGACATCGAAACAAACCTGTTGGACTTTAACCTGGTTATGAATTGCTGCAGTTCTGACAGTCACAGTACAATGCAGCGTTGTTGGGTAGAAAGTTCCAGGATTTTGACTGAGGGGGGTTCATTTTCTAACCTACTGTTGTGGCCATTGTAATCATGTGGCTTGTTCTGGTCAGTGGTGACCCCAGGAGACTTTGAATGTCAGGATTCAATGATGGTAATGCCAAAAAATGTCATGTGGAGTTGATTCTCTTACTGGAGATGGTCTTGGAGGTGGTCTGGCACTACTGCCATGAATGTTACTTGCCATTTACCAACCCAACCCTGATGTTGTCACGGTCATCCTGCATGTGGACCACTGACTGCTTCATCATCTGAACAGTTGCAAATTGATTGTATAGGGTTCAGTTCTATCACCAGTGAACATACTACTGACCTAACCATGGAGGGAAGGTCATTGATGAAACAACTTAATGTGGTTAGGCCTAGGCCACAGCCCTGAGAATCTCTTGCAGTGTTGTGCTGAGGTTGAAATGATTGGTCTCCAAAAATCACAACCATCTTCATTCGCGCCAGTTATGACTCTTAACCAGTCTGTATCCCACTGACTTCAATTTTATTAGATGCCACATTCCGTCAAATGCTCCCTTGTTGGCAAGAGCAAACACTTTCACCTTCACCTTTGGAATTCAGCATTTCACAACAACAGAAGAATTAGGAGCAGGAGTAGGCTATTCGGCTCCTTGAGTCTGCTCTGCCATCCGACAAGTTCAAGGCTGACCTAACTGGCCTCAGCTCCATTATCCTGTCTGCCTCTCATAATCCTTGACTTCCTTCTTTGATAAGTAAACTATCTAACTCAGCCACTGCTTTCTGCCAAAAGGAATTCCACGTGGTAACAACCCTCTGAGAGAAAGAAACAGCTCTTATATCTCAGTCTTAAATGGGAAGACCCCTAATCTTTCAAGTATGTCCCCTAGTTCTAGACTCCCCCACGAGGGAAAACATCCTCCCAACATTCACCTAGTCGAGTCCCCTTGGAATCTTACATATTTCAATAAAGTCACTCCTCATTCTTCTAAACTCCAATGGGTATAAGCTTGGAAACTGTTCAACCTTTCCTCCTAAGATAACCCCATTCATCCCAGGAATAAGTCAAGTAACCTCTCTGAACAGCTTCTAATGCAGTTATATCCTTAAGTAAGGAGACCAAAATTACACAATAATCCAGATGCGGTCTAAAGCCCCATGCAGTTGCAACATCATTTCCCCTTTGCCAGGGAATCCCTTTGCAATAGGTGCCAAATTTGTATTTGCCCTTCTAATCACTTGCTGCACCTGCATACCATTTTTCTGTGATTCATGCACCAGGATGCCCTGATACATTTGTACCGTAGAGTTCTGCAGTCCTTCTCCATTCAACTAATGTACTGTTTTTCTATTCTCCTTTCCAAATGGACAAGACACATTTTCCCACATTATACTCAATCTGACAATTTTATGCCCATTCGTTTTATCTAAATCTCTCTATGTCGTCTTGACAATTTATTTTCCTACCTATTTTTGTTATCTGCAAATTTAGCAACCGTACATCCAGTCCCTTCATCCAAGTGATTGATACCGAATGTCAATAGTTGATTTTTTTTTGAGTTGGAACCAATGCTAGAATGAGATCCATAACCAAGTGATCCTGGGAGAACCCAAACTGGGCATTGGTGAGTAAATGCTGCTTCATAACACTTTAACGACAATTTCTGTCACTTTGCAGCTGATTGAGAGTAAGCTGATGGGCCAAATTTGATATGTTGTGCTTTTTGTGGACCGGGCATACCTGTGCAATTTTCTACTTTGTCCAATAGTTATCCTGGAAAAGCTTGGCCAGAGACATGGCTAGTTCTGAAGCATAGGTCTGCAGTTCCACAGCTTGGATGTTGTCTGGCATGGAGCCGTTGCAACATCCAGTGTGCACAGCCATGTCAGTGAATCGAATTGGATGAAGACTGATATCTGTGATGCTAGGAGGAGGCTCAGCTGGACCATCTACTTTCGGCACTTATAACTGAAACTGGTTGTGAATGCCTTTTGCATTTAAATGCTGGGGCCTGCAATCATTTTGGGTGGAGATGTTCATTGAGCCTTTTCCTCCTGTTAGTTGTTTAATTATCCACTACCATTCTCGACTGGCAGGACAGTAGAATTTGATCTGATTTGTTGGTTGTGGAATTGCTTAGTTGTTTATAGCATACTGCTGCTGCTGTTTAGCATGCATGTAACCTTGAGTTTTAGTTTCACTGTTGGCACCTCAATTTCTGGCTGCTTCTGGTCTCAATCTTTCCTCTTCTACAATGCCCCTTTGAACTGGGACTGGCTACTTGGCTCAATAATAATCTCAGAGTAAAGGCCTTGAGGATTGTGTGGAGTACATACTGAAGGTTCACACAACTTCATGGATGCCCAGTTTTTGAGTTGCTAGATCTGTTCTCAATCTTTCCGGTTTAACACGATGAGAGTGCTGCACAACATGATGGAGGGTGTCCTCAGTTTAAAGACAAGACTTTGTCTCCACAAGGACAGTGCGTCAGTCTCTCCTACCAATACTGTCATGGGCAGATACATCTGAGGCAGATAAATTGGCAAAGGAATGGTCAAGTCAGGTTTTCTCATGTTGGTTCCCGCATCACGTATTGCAAGCCTAGTCTGATAGCTATGTCAGCTACTTGACTGCTCTTGGTGGTAGACATTGAAGTCATAACTGAATTACGTTCTGTGGCCTTGCTATACTCAGTACTTTTTCCAAGCAGTATTCAACGTGGTAAGTACAATTCATCAACTATGGAGGGGACACCAAGCAATAATCAGAGCTGTTTTCCCTTTGACTCTGGATCCCATGAAGTCTCATAGTATTTTTGAGGACTGTCAGGGCCACCTCCTCTCCACTGTACATCGCTGGGCCTTACCTGCTGGCTGACTGGGACCGTGTGACTGTGACAAGCCATGCTTGACTAGTCAGTGGGACATTCTCCCAAGTTTTGCACAGGTTCCCAGATCTCAGCAAGAAGGACTTTGTAGGCTCAGTTGAGCAATCTGTCTTTATCCTGTCCAAATTGAATGCCTAGGTCGAGAGCAGGTAGTCCATCCGGTTTCATTGTACTTTTTTTGTTGGGGTTTGATACAACTGAGTGTCTTGTTCAATTTGGGAATTTGTCATGTGTAACTTTGCATGATCAGTGAATGTTATGTTTTGCCTCTCCAGGGCCAGATGTTGGAACATTCCTGTCTTTCAGCTATCTTTTGGGTGTGAATTTAAGCGCTTCATGAATTTCAATAATACCTTGTCACCAAATAATAAACGTGGAACCGAGGGAGGAGAGCCCAATAAAATGTCAATTTTTCTCACCTTGAAATAAATTAATGGGGAATATTTTCCCTGTTCAGTCACTTAGAGGAAATATGTGAACCATTGTGGTGTACATAATGTAAGTAACACCAAATGAGGAAAAAACCCAAATATGAGTAAAAATAGAAATGAATGACCAATATGCACCTAAAAAAATAGCAGTGAAACAGTAAAATAAAAAGAAAATATGATGATGCAATTATTTAGCACCTTTCATGTTCTTTGGGCATCCCAAATCACTTCACAGTTAATAAATTACATTAGTACGTAGTAGAATAATCTCTCTTACCATAGTGTATTTGTGATATGCAAGGTTTGTTGTGTTTTTAAATACATGTCACTTATTTCCCTAATTCAATAAGATATACATCTTTGTGTGTATGCATAATGGGGGAAAAAAGAACAGCTGGGAAATGTAGATGGGCAAGTACAAGGTCAAAACTATGATTAGTATATGTATTGACAGAAAATATCAGATTGGTAGCTCCAATGATTGAATGTTGGCCTCCCAGCCACAGGATCACTGGCTCTTATTCCAACTGATATTCTGACTTGCTTGCACTGAAAAAAGTTGACCAATCTTTGGTCAAACCATTGGCAACAGTGGCACTGTAAACAAAAGGGGGAAAGCAGAGCCGGTCCTGTGTCACAAAATATACTTTCTATTTTCTTAAAGTAGGAAGTTAATGAAGTAAAAATCAATAGATTATTCCAATCAGACTGTACCTTTGTCCTGGCTTTAAGGACATCAGAAGAAGATCGTTTGTGTATGTTGGGGTAGGTGAAAGAAAGACCGAGCTTCAGATAGATAATTTATTTTTCTTCTTCATTCTGTACAGCGATAACAATGTCGTCATTGTTGTCGGAGAAACTGGAAGTGGAAAGACGACTCAACTAACACAGTATCTTAGTGAAGATGGTTATTCAAACTATGGCATGATCGGATGTACTCAGCCCAGACGTGTGGCAGCCATGTCTGTGGCGAAACGCGTTAGTGAGGAGATGAATGTGAATCTTGGAGAAGAGGTAATGAAATATTTCCGGTCTGGTCTTTAGTGCCACATAAGTTCAATTGATTATGCTTACCTGGGGCATATGACACTAAATTTTCTTCATCCATTTTTTTTTAGGGTATCTATTATGAAATGTTTCTGAAAGAGATTGAAAAATATCTTCTTTAATTTCATTATTTTAAAAAATGTTAAACTTGTGTTTATGCTCAAAGTACCAGAAGCTCGCAGTGAAGCAGCACTGCAGTTGTGTGGCATTGGTATCATTAGACGTAAATTTATTTTAAAGCTGAAGCATTGAACAGGACTTTGGGGAAAAATGGCTTAAAAAGAATATGTTTTATATATTCTGCAGTCGCCAGAAACTTGAATGGACTTAGCATTGTTGTGAGTAAATGATCATGGATGATGTGCTCCACAGATTGCTATGCACCAGATTAAAATATCTTGAAGACACCTCATCCATTATATGAATTCTGCACCCTGATAAAATCATAGAATCATAGAATTTACAGTGCAGAAGGAGGCCATTCGGCCCATCAAGTCTACACTGGCCCTAGGAAAGAGCACCCTACTTAAGCCCACCCCTCCACCCTATCCCAGTAACCCCGCCTAACCATTTTTGGACACGAAGGACAATTTATCACGGACAGTCTACCTAACCTGCACATCTTTGGACTGTGGGAGGAAACGGGAGCACCCGGAGGAAACCCAAGCAGACACGGGGAGAACGTGCAGAATCCGCACAGTGACCCAAGCCAGGAATGTGGGACCCTGGAGCTGTGAAGCAACTGTGCTACCGTGCTGCCCTGATCTTTATATTTATTGGACAATATTTGTAATTCTATTACCTACCATCATCATTCTTAGAAGATTGTTAGTAATGATAAGTTGTGAACTATCTTGCACATTCTCAGCTTTTAAAAAAATAAACCAATTATGTACAATGCTTTTTACAAATTTTTCAAAATTTGATTTTTAGAACAGTGATGCATCTTATGGGAAATAGCACAGCAGCATTAAAAAGCTCAAGTGAGGACGGCGCGGTGGTTAGCACTGCTGCCTCACAGCGCTGAGGATCCGGGTTCGAACTTGGCCCTGGGAGTCCATGTGGAGTTTGCACATTCTGCCCGTGTCTGTGTGGGTCTCACCCGCACAACCCAAAGATGTGCAGGGTAGGTGGATTGGCCATGCTAAATTGCCCCTTAGTAAAAAAAAAACTCAAGTGAGGATCTGATGTTGGTATCTAATGTCGAATAAACATAAAATGTTTGTGATTTTGGTACTAAAACAATAAAGGCGGCAGAATTCCTGTTGAAACCGTTTTGTGCTTGGAATGTTTTGTGCTATAATTATCGACAGGAGAAATTTTTCTCTAAAACGATGGCAGAGTTTGCTATGTCATTTCTACTGCATTCAGAAAAGAGGCTGCTAACTAGCAAGAATCTTTCTTCTTAAGAAACAACATTTTCATAAACTGAACATGGCTTCAGCCAATCAATTTGCACAGTAGATACAAGGGTAGATTTTCAGATTGAGTATGAACGTGAACATGTGAATCCATCAGGAAAACTGGGTGGTTCCCTGATTACCTTGTGCATCAGAGCTTTTCTGGGATGGAAACATTGACAGCCTGAACAGGTGATAGCTTCAGTTAAAGAGGACAACGGTTGGTAGTATAGCTGTAAAATCATTTCTGGACTGATTTCTTTTTTTCTAATTTTCCTGCTACCACTTGAATTTAGTGGAATCTTTCTGTAAACTACTAACTGTAGTTAGTGGTATAACAGTTGTGCTCTTCACCACTTTATTACTGCAGCTGATGAAAAATCCGCTTGTTGGTAGGAGTTTGCATATTCTCCCTGTGTCTGTGTGAGTTTCCTCTGAGTGCTCTGGTTTCCTCCCACAGTCCAAAGATGTGCTGGTTAGGTGGATTGGCCATGATCCATGCACAGGGTTCCGTGAATAGGGCGGAGGAGTGGGTCTAAGGAGAGTGCACTTTCAGAGTGCCGTGCAGACTTGATGGGCCAAATGGCTTCCTGCAGTGTAGGGATTCTATGGTAGCTACACACCCACATCAAACTCAATGGGCCGAATGACCTCCTTCTGCACTGTAAATTCTATGATCTACAAACTGAGGTGCATGTACCTCACTTTGACAGATGGGCAGTGGATTTGGAGGCTCCTATGCCCAAAGAAAACAGCAACACATGGCCAGAAAGTATGACCAGAAAATGTGAATGCGCAGCCCACCATAATGCTAAATGTGTCCTCAGAAACAGCCCAATCACAATCATACATTAATGGTACTGCAAAACATGTCAAATCAGCCAACAACTTGCCAAAATGCCACCAGACCCTATTGTCCCACTTAGCTGGCAATGATCTTGTGGTCAAGGTCATCAGATAGTCATATGTAGAGCATATCCATCTGCACCAGGTCACCTCCAATGATGGTAGTACTGTTGCTTCATAGCGCCAGGGACCTGGATTCGATTCCCGACTTGGATCACTGTCTGTGCCGAGTCTGCATGTTCTCCTCGTGTCTGCGAGGATTTCCTCCGGGTGCTCCGGTTTCCTCCCACAAGTCCAGAAAGATGAGCTTGTTAGGTGAATTGGGCATTATGAATTCTCCATCCGTGTACCCGAACAGGCGCCGTAGTGTGGCGACTAGGGGATTTTCATAGTAACTTCATTGCAGTGTTAATGTAAGCCTACTTGTGACACTAATACAGATTATTATTACCTTGCAGCATTGGGTGTTACAGTCATTGATTGTACTAGTTAGCTGTGACATCGAGGTTACCTTGATGCTCTTGTCGGCTTACTGCAATACTGATGTTTGGAAATGGTGGCAAGGATCGCCACTTTTTTTGGAACCACCTCCTGCAATGCTACTTAAACATCAGTAGCTATAAACAGGGCATCGAATATTCGCTCATCATCTGCAGATGCATGTCAGTTCCATGAGTTTCTTATTGATTAATTTTTTGTCTTTCGTTTCAGAGCCCTTACTCTCTTCAGCTGTAACAAAGCTTGCCAGTGGATTGACATGCATTCTGTGCTTTAAGAAAGAAATATTGTAACTCATTCATTTAACATCTGTCATGTCTTCGGGAGGCCCCAAAGTGCTTTACAGCCAACAAATTACTTTTCAAATGCCAATCTTGGTTCAGTCATGACATTCTGACCTCTGTGGCAGAAGGTTGCAAGTTGAAGTTTAACTCCAGAGTCTTGAACACTTAATCTAGTCTGATACTTAAATGCAATACTGGGAAATGTGGTGTTAACATAATGCCAAGTCAGCCTTTCAGGTGGATGTGAAAGATCCTGACCTACTTCAGAAGTACTTCGTTAGCTGTGAAGGGCTTTGGGATATCCCAAGGAAATTAAAGGTCCTATAGAAATGGAAGTTTTACTTTACGTCTCAGTGGTGTAGCCTCTGGTAAAGGCAAATGTGGCAGCAAATTTACACACAGGGCCCAAAGACTGTAGTAAGGCAAATTACAAGGTCATCTGATTTGGTGGTGTTGGTTGAAGGACAGGACAGCAAGAGAACTCTCTTCCCTCTCTCTCTCTTCCCCCCCCCATCCAACCCTGGGCAGACAGGTGCTCGGTTTAAATTCCCCCTCCTTACTACATTGAAGTTTAGATTATGTGCCCAAGCCTTCATTTGGGACTTGTACCTACAACTTTCTAATTCAGAGGTGAAAATACTACCAATGTAGCCAAATTGAGGCGTAATCTGTGCTGGAGTCTTGGGGACAACAGATGAGTTTGAAATTTAAAATGCTAATTGGTTACACAAGCACGTGAAATAAAAACCAAATAAGTTTATCATTCTATTTTAAAAACTCCCTTTTACTGTTTCCTTCCCTTTAAGCTTCACTTCACATTTCTTTAGTCTCACCACCGGTGTGCTCTCTGTCCACGTCCAAATTGGCATAATTCCGATAATGAGTTGACCGTGGAAAACTGGATGAAACTTTCAAAACATTTGGATGTATATCGCATTCATAATGGAAACTAACCTGAGATAACTGTTAAGCACACAGAAAACTCTGATTACTAACTGGGACTAGACATATCCTAAAATGAAATACCTATGTTCTTAAAGTTCAAAATGCAAGTAAATACAAATGTTAATCAAGTTGAAAGAATTGCAAAGGAAATTTTTAAAATTAGATTAAGGACCTGTATTACTTCCATGTGAGGGCCTCTATATGTCAACTTATATCGATTTCCATGCAAATCATTATTGGACAGTATATATTTTTCCGTTTGGAAAAGGGATAAGATAACACCTGTTCTGAAAAATGTTCCACTAAGTCATAGTGTGCAATGCTTTACTTTTGTTCGTTGTTTAAGACTTGAATTTCTTTGCAAGACATTTTATAAAGTTCGCTCTTGCCACACTTGGTATTCTTATATTTTGGTGCTTTCTTCATATTAACAATTTAAAAACACAACAATGAATTTAAATTCTGAAATCATAGGAGTTATCCTGTAACACAAATTCTCCACAGTTCCTCTGCTATTTTTGTTTCAGAAAGATATTAAAGAGTATAATCTATTTGAAACTTTTGTACCTTTATTAATTTCTTGAATCTCGAATCCAAGCACCAAGGAAGAACTAGGAGTCAATTTAGACAAAATGGAAATATCCTGAATTTATATGTAAAATGCTTTCAGTTTAGCCAAGCAGAAAGTTAGCCCTTTTCTGCCAATATGCCTCTTGAGGTTTCATATTGCCCATTGTTATTATCAAAGTGTTAATTTTATTATCTTTCTTTTCTAGGTGGGCTATGCTATTCGATTTGAAGACTGCACTTCTGAACAAACTGTCATTAAATATATGACGGATGGTATTCTGCTTCGGGAATCCCTGAGAGAAGCAGACTTGGATCATTATAGTGCTGTCATAATGGACGAAGCCCATGAGCGATCACTGAACACTGATGTACTGTTTGGCTTACTTCGAGAGGTGTGTACATAGCTGAGGCATTACGGCAACAATTTTGGGAGAAAAGAGCCCTTAAGATATTTTACACATTTGTTTGTTAAGCATTTTCATCTTTTCCATCCAACAACATTTCCGTATTAAATGTAATTTCCATTTCAATATGGCATGCAGTTGTTATCAGAATGCTGTCTGGTGTACAAGAATGACATGAGATGGTTCGGTTTCCATTTCTTCCATTATCCTTTAACAGAATTTCCTCAGCTGAGATTTAGAAATTGTGGTGAGACGAATCTGCAGGATGTCATATTCTGCCACCATGTTGTGCAGTATGTTACCAAGGCATTGCATCACGTAACCAGATGTGCTAGTTTAACCATTTCCCACTACTTTTGAAGGTTATTTAATTCCATATATTTGTTCAACTTGCATCCAACTTTTTCTAGGTTGTAGCTCGTCGCGCTGACCTAAAGCTAATTGTTACATCGGCAACCATGGATGCAGGCAAGTTTGCCGCATTTTTTGGGAATGTTCCTGTTTTTCACATTCCAGGCCGGACATTTCCTGTGGACATTTTCTTCAGTAAGGTATGGTCCCAGTTGGAGATTTTCACTGATGTGTAGTTCTTTCATTTAATGATTCCTTTCATTACGCAGGACCTCAATAGCTGCAAGTGTTCATATATTCGTAGGCTTTGGAATCCACTCTATTGAGAATTCAAGAGTAGAGTTTAGAGTACTGCTGGCAGCACAGAAACAACTGCACGTGTAAATTGATTTAAAAGTCTTTCTTGTGTCTTTCAATTCATGATTGTGAAATTCCCCAGTTTAGAGGCAAGGTGGATAGAGGCCAGTAAATTGAGGCATCCACGACTAAAACAAAACAGTGCCCTGCAATAACCAAGGAAACATAAACATAAGTCAGTATAAGGAATCGGAACAGTAGTAGGTCATTTGACCCCTCCCCTCAAGCCTGCTTCGCCCTTCAGTAAGACCATGACTTATCTGATTGTGACTGTAACTTTCCTGCTTTCCCTCCGTATCCTCGACTCCATTGTAGGTCAAAAATCTGTCTTAACTCAGCATTAAATATATTCAATGACCCAGCCTCCATTGCTCTCTGGGATAGAGAATCCCAAAGAAATTTGTCTTCTCTGTCTTAAATGCTTGCTTTATTCATTTTGTCACAATAATAGCTTTATAAATATTTTAAAATTTGTATGCATCATCAATAACCATTAATAGTTAATTGTCTCTGCGAATTCTTAAACATTATAAAAACTGTCAGTTCATTTGAACAGGAAAATAATCTTGGCATCTGCCCTAATAAATGAATGATTCAATTTTGAAACCTTTTGAAGTCTGTTCTGGTTCAATTTGACATAGCGAAGTTTCCTGGTGTATAATTTATACGTATTATCAGATGCAGTGCACTAAGAGAAATGCCAAATTTCTGAGGTACTTCTGTTGAAATGTTTTAACATGGATAGTCCATTTGTATGGAGATCAATGGCATCATGTCCAAATCAGTTGCTTTGTATGGAAATAAAATTATCCAGGCAAAAGCAAAGGTAGGCAAGGATTGGCTGGAACTGTGTTAAAGCTTAATAGCTTTTTAAAAAATGTCATTATAATATTGAGTACACAACGTGTTGCTGTAATTTCTGTTTATTTTCCAATGCCTACCGATTTTTCTGCCAAAGGCATTTTTTAAAGAGAGATTGAAGGGGTGATTACACCGTTCATATGGGGAGGGAAGGAGGCCAGAATTAGAAAGGTGCGACTACAGAGAGGAAGGCAGGCAGGGGGTTTGGATCTTCTGAACCTGATGTATTATTACTGGGCGGCGAATGTGGAGAAGGTACAGAGCTGGGTCAGAGGGGTTGACTCCCAGTGGGTCAGAATGGAGGAGAATTTGTGTAGGGGGTCGGGATTGAAGGCAACAGCGCCGCTCCCGACAGCCCCGGAGAAATACTCAGGGAGTCCAGTAGTAATAGCTTTGTTGAGAATTTAGAGGCAGTTTCGCCAGCACTTCGGGTTGGAGGCAGGGGCAAAGGAAATGTTGATTCGGGGGAACCATAGATTTGAGCCAGGGAAGTGGGATGGAAATTTTCGGAGATGTAGCCACCTGGGTTGGCCGCTTCCCGACTTAAAATGGAGATCCGCAAAGAATGCAGGGAAATTCAGCCAAGCAAGGAAAAACTAGCAAGTGCAAAGTCTCCTGTGTATTAGAACTTGCAGAAGCCCAGACAGCACTGAAACTCACAGCCATCTGCATACTAATTGATCCCCGGGAACAATTGAAACATGTAAGGTGAATAAGGCCAAGCCAGACTCCTCGGCGCCAGCAGGAGCCAAGACAAAGGAAGGCCAACGGACACTCAGGGACCGCCCAGCGATCAGGGAACAACTCCAGTATTGGAGAAATCGATCCAAGTGATCGGAACGCAGTCCAATCACTTGGAACCAGATACGGGGTCCGCCTCCGAACGGCGCGAAGCCCTTGGGGACTATAAAGTTGAGCCCCCAAATTCAAATCGGTCTTCTTGGCAGGGTCACTCAGCAGCGCGAAACAACCCTTGACAGTGACCTGCCTAGCTGCCGCAACAACCAAGTAAGTCTCCAGTCAACGCTCGCTACGAGATAGGCGCTCCTAGCTACCAGTCCATACCAGCTTTTGAATCCTGCAGGCTCAGAATCGAACAAAAGGCCATTTGTTGCCCTGACCTGGTGGGCCAGTTCCAAGCTAAGTATAGGCCTTTTAGTGATAGAGATAGCCTAGTAAGTAGAGTTTTATGCATGAGTAGTGATTGACTGTGTATAATAAATGTGTTTTGATTTGAAGCTTACCAATTGGTGTGTCGAGTTATTGATCAGTACTTGAACTTGAACCTCGTGGCGGTATCATAAAGATACCTGTCGACTCTAGAGCAAAGGTTATAGAAACAGAGCAAATTAAGTAAAGACACAACGAGCAACATTTAAGAGCCAACCAAAAGTTAGCAACATTTACTGGCGACATCCTGGTGGGACCCGACTTAGAAGTGGCCTAACCACTCCGGGAGAACCCAAAATTTGAATTGAGAATCCAATTGGGAACAGAAAAACCACAAGTGTTCAAACAGTTCTGATCAATCCTCATAATTCGGAAGCGTGTTAATGCATGCGTAACTAACAGGGCTATAAGGTAAAACTGATAGATTTTTGTTGCAAAAAACTGTCGGGAGTTTGTATTCCGGAAAATAGCGAAAGCCGTACCCGTGTTCACAGCACCGCCTTAGCACCCCTCGTTCCAAATTTTAAAAGAGCATTCAGATAGGAAAAATGGCAATGAAGGCAATGGAACGCCTCATTAACCCTCTGGAATTCATGGTCGCAGCGACCAGCAGCAGAGTAGGACAGTGTCCCGTTTGGGAAGAAGAGATCAGAAAATATCTCAAAGGGAAAGGATGGCCCCTTTGGAGTGAATTCTGTGATAATGAGGAAACAGGACCTGGGGGTATAGGACCTACTTGGTGGGAGAACCTGTCCGAGATCCATAAGAAAAGCTTGGGGAAAGCTCGCAAGCCGATGGCAATCGTGTCCTGTCTGGCACAATTGCGAGGCACAGAGGAGGTCGTTCGGACGCTCCGCAAAGAGATAGAAGAGAGACATTGAATGAGCAAGGCCGATGTTAGTAAGATCGAGAGAGAGAACATAAAGTTGAGAAGGAAGTTGGCAGCAAAGGACGGAGAGGTGGATGATGCCAAGTGGACACACCAGTCTTGTCTAGCGCACCTGAGCACCTTCCAAACCCAATATGAAACGGCCTATCAGGACACGCAACGTGCAGTCCTGGTAAGAGAAGAGACAGAGAAACAGGTAGAGGCATTGCAAAGGCAGTGCAGCGATTTAAAAGCAGTGTTAAGAGCACTCCATGCTGCCACCACAGAGCACAGATAAAGCTCAGTGGATCATTCAAAATGAAGGAAGCAGATTGCAGAACTGCAGTCTTTGCTTTCAGTACAAAATGGGTTTCACAGCACCTTTAGATCCCAATTAGATGAGGAAGACGGCCCTGATTGGCAAGAATTAAACAAAACCGCGCATAGGCATGTTCAGGGAACATGTGCGCAAGGAAAGCCCCAAAAGAGAAAAGCACCCCAACCCCCCACAGAGCAGACAGATCAGGCACCCATGAATCCAGTAACCACCCACTGCACAGTCACATCGGAAGGAGACGCAGAATTCCTTTATACCACCCCCTTAACTGTGACCCAATTACGGGACGCGTGCGAAAAAAAATCACACCGTTCCTCCCCACCTCAGACCCCCACCACTTCTTTGCTAGAGTAAAGCAGCAGGCGACCATGTACGGCCTGGATGAGCGTGAGCAAGTGAAGCTCACAGTTTTGAGTTTAGACCCTTCAGTTGTAGCAGCCCTTCCCGACTCTCAGAATGCAGGAGGAGGCACCCTTGCAGAGATGCACACGGCTATAACAGAGGTGACCCAGTAGAAGGCCTGAATAAGTGCAGGCAGAAGAAAACCGAACACCCCATAGCGTTTGCTGGACGCCTGTGGATCCATTTTACAGCAGTTTTTGGAACCTTAGAACGCGCCCATTTGTCCCAAGACAACATGGCCAAATGGACCCGCACCCTTATCTCCCATGACACAGAGGCAGGACAAAAAGCCTGTACCAATTATGACCCCTCGGAAGAAGCGCACAACGAAAAGTGGGTTTTCAAAAGATTGTCCCGCACCTGGGAGCAATCTGTCCAAAACAAACCCGCAATTAGGAAACCCGAAGAACAGCAGGCAGAGGCAGATATCCAAGCAGTTAAAACGCACCAGGACCCCGCATGGGTGAACGAAGGCAGGAACAGCCCCCCACAGAAACCACAGGAGTGTTACAACTGTGGACAATTAGGTCTCTTTGCACGAGAGTGCAATGCCCCACGAAAGCCACAGAAAGCCCAGCAGGCAGGCACTCTGAATGGAAACAGGACAAAGCCCATACATAGTGTAAGCACCCGTTCAGACCAGACAGACCTGAACGGAACTGACTGACGGTGTTCGGGCTCCCCCAGTTGGGTCTGCAACACCCTTTGAGATAGGTCCGGCCGACCAGTCGTTGCAACGAAAATACGGGGCAGCCAATCGAATTTCTCTGGGACACAGGAGAGTCCCGCACCACAATTAATTCCTCCACCATGATCCAAAAAGACACGTGGTCCACTACAGCCACAATCACCCTCAGCGGCTTCACAGGCCACTCACAACAGGGACACATCACAGCCCCTGTACCCGTTCAAATTGGCAACATCACGACAAAACACCCCATAGTTTTGGTCGATCTGGACCACACAGCAGGACACATTTTGGGCATTGATTTCATGAACTCCCACAACCTTTCATTTGACCCAGTAAATCAATGTGTCTGGAAAATGACAAAGTCAGCAAGAGCCCCCGCAACGCTCACAGTAGGTGAGTACGCAAATAAGATTAGCGCAGTCGGCGAATTTTGGTTCGACCCAACCACGATTAGCACAGGCAAACAGGTTCGGGTGGTTCTTCAGAAGAACGACCGCATTTGCAAGTCATAAACATGACTGCGGCAGAATAGCTGGTTCGGTTCAAATAATAGGACCTGACCCTAGACTCCAGAAGCAATACGGATTTCCCCAAGAGGCAGAGGGAGAAATCTCAAAGGTTATTGACAGCTTATTAGAACAAGGCGTACTTAGATCGGTAGCCTCTACTAATAATGCCCTGATTTGGCCAGTGAGAAAGCCCCATGGATCATGGCGACTGACCATCAATTACCGGGAACTCAACAAAGTCACCCCCGCAGCAGCACCCACGGTAGCCACAAGTCCCGAGACCATGCTCAAACAGGGACTCAACTCACGATATTTTACGGTTTTGGACATCAGTAACGGCTTCCATTGGCAAAAGCGTGCCAATACAAATTTGCCTTCACTTTTAAAGGTCAGCAGTACACGTGGACATGCCTTCCACAAGGATTCCACAACTCCCCCTCCATTTTCCACCGACAGCTGGCAAATGGTTTATCAAAGTTTTCTCGCCCCGAATGTCTGGTCCAGTATGTGGACGACTTATTACTGCAGACAGACACCAAGGCAGAGCACATCGAGCTTCTGTCCGAACTCCTGGAACTCCTACAGCAAATTGGATGCAAAGTAAACACCAAAAAGGCCCAAATTTTGGAAGACAAAGTGGTGTATTTGGGAACGATTATCACGCATGGTAAACGCGAGATCGAGCATAAAAGAATTGACTCTATTGTCAAATTGCCTCTTCCCCAGAATGTTTCAGCCCTCCGGTCGTTTTTAGGACTGGTTGGCTACTGCCAAAACCATATTGACGGTTTCGCCACCAAGGTAGCACCCCTCTCTGAACTCCTAATGAAAGGAGCCCCTTGGGAATGGCTTCCGCAGCACACGGATGCGTTAGATATTTTAAAGCGCGCACTCATTGCAGCCCCCGCATTACAGGTTCTAGACCCGCTTTCCCCCTATGCTATAGAGATAGCTAGCACAGAGCGTACCCTTTCCGTCGTGTTCCTCCAGGAACGGCACGAACAGTTAAGACCCGTAGCTTACGCCTGCAGTGTTTTAGATCCTGTGGAGCAGGGATTTTCGGCCTGTGAAAGGCACCTGCTCGCAGTTTTCTGGGCAATTCAGTACTTTTCATACATCACCAGACTAAACCCCATCACAATCCTCACGGAACACACCCCCACCCAACTTTCACTAGACGGACGACTTAAGGACGGTACAGTAAGCCAGATTAGAGCAGCCAGATGGACCCTTCTTTTGCAGGGACGGGACATCACTGTGAAAAGGACCAAGACCCACACTTTCCTAGCCGACAACCTTCAATACCCAGGCACTCCCCACAAATCTGAAATCATCTCACCGCACCACAACACAGGCCCCTTTATTGCAAACCACCCCCCCCCCCCCCCCCCAAAAAAAGATAGGTACTTCACCCCAGAGACCCCAGCCCACAGACACGTGCGCACCCCTAAGGATTTATGTGGATGGTTCTTCCACTGTAATAGACGGGAAGCGCATTACAGGATGCGGCATTTATGTCGAGGACGCGCAGGGACGCACCCTAGAAGAAATCTCCTTAAAACTACCAGGACACTTAGGCGCGCAGGCGGCAGAAATAGCAGCCATTGCGTACATCATAGATCACCCAGATTCCTTCCCCAGCCCAGCAGACATATACTCGGACAGCATCTATGTCTGTAACAGCCTCACAGAATTCCTACCCCTGTGGAAAGCAAGAGGATTTGTTTCAGCAGATGGAAAACCCCTCCCTTCAGCCCCATTGCTCCGGCACATTTTAGACAAAGCACAGGACAGGATTTTTGGCATCATTAAAGTCCGAAGTCACCACCGTTCGTCCCCATCTGGAAATGTAAAAGCCGACGCACTGGCTAAAGCAGGTTCCAGACATGGACATTTTTGGACATCCCTCCCGAAAGCACCCCAGTGAATGCAGTTCAGGTCTCACAGACTAATATCGAGGATTTAGTGCAGGCCCAGAAGCAAGACCGGAATCTCAGGGAGATTTTAAAAGGAAGCTTTCCAGCCCCATACGATAGGTTTAAAAATGCCCTGACCAGACATGACGGTGTGATCCTAAAATACACCCTTTATGTGGTTCCTGAACAGGACAGGAATCAGCTTATTTGTTTGTTCCATGATAGTCATGGGCATCAGGGAATTGACCCCACTACAGCCCACCTCAGGCAGCTCTGTTGGTGGCCGAATTTAAAGGACGACGTCACGCACTATGGAAAATTGCCTTATCTGTGCCCAAAACAATCCGGACAGATATGCAAAGAAAGCTCAGCTTAGCCACACTCGCCCCGTTAATGGCCCCTGGACTAACCTCCAGATTGATTTTATAGGACCATTGCCCCCTTGCAGGAATGGTTACAAGTATGTCTTAGTTGTGATAGACACGTTTACAAAATGGGTAGAAGCATTCCCATCTAGAACAAACACGGCAAAGACTACCGCTAAGATTTTAACCCACCACATCTTTACGAGATGTGGACTCCCCCGCAGCATTGAATCCGACCAAGGTTCCCATTTTACGGGACGTGTCATGAAGAACGTCCTCACGATATTTGGCATTACCCAAAAATTCCACATCGCATACCACCCCCAGTCAAGTGGTATCGTGGAGCGAATCAATCGGACTCTAAAAGCGACCCTCAGAAAAATGGGCCAACAAAACAGCACCACTTGGGATTCAGTCCTCCCTTTTGCATTAATGTTTTTACGTAACACCGTTTCAACATCCACAGGACAGACCCCACACACTCTCATGACCGGACGACCCATGAAAGGCACAGAATTTTTATTAGGACTTGACTTGACCAGCCCTGAAGTGACGGCCCTCACACACGCGAACGCAGTGAAACAGTTAGTGGAAAATGTAAAAACGGCTCAGCTAGCAGCCGCAGTAAGATTAGGCACAAGAAAGAAACCGAGCAAGGCCTGTTTCGATAAGACAGTGCATGCGACTGAGTTCGGTGGAGGACAGCAAGTCATGCTCTCCGTATACAACCCCAGCACATTCCTGTCACCGAAGTATTCGGGTCCGTACTCCATTGTGGACAAAGTAAGCCCCTCCGTGTATAAAATCAAGTACCCCAACGGGAAGACCACGTGGTTCCACATTAACCTGCTCAAGGCATATGGCTCGCAGTCTAACCACACACACCACATCATGCTCGACGCAGCAGACCACGCCCTGCCCACAGCCAACGTATCCCTACCCTCCCCCAACACGCCCACCCCATCCACGGACTCGACCTCGACGCCACCCCCGAACTCTAGACTCCGCCCCGGAACGCCCACAGACAGCAGCGACAGCGACTGTGACACAGAGAATAGCCACAGCTGGCCTCCCTACTATCCCCATGCAACAGGACCCACACCCAGCGAATCTGACCACGATTCGAGTGATCCCTTCCTGATCACATTCCTCAACAAACCTCACCAAAGACCACCGCCCTACGATTACGACCCCGACTCCGTCCCCACAGAATTAGACACAACTTTTTGGCATTGTGACAATTCATACAGGCTCGTCCGAAACAACGAGATGGACCCAAAGTCACACCATGCAGCTTTATCAATACTCATCCATTCCAGAGTATGGCATCCGGGAGAAGAGGATGACTTTGAGTCTGACTCCCAAAACGAGAACCCCTTTGCGACCCTGTTTGCAACTGATAACTGAGGTGTCCAGATGATGTTTTAAAAGGAACCGCTTGGGAGAAACGGTGTTCTTTCTGATGGAACCTGCAGCATGTTGTTCAGTGTTTGTTCGTTAATGTTATCGTTAACTGTTGTTTGTAAACTCGGAGGTTCCACGGCCACACGCCATATTTGTCGGCAGAAACCTGTGAAAACTTGCCAGCACGCTTATCGGCAGAAACCGCTGAGAGCTTGCCAGCCCCCGTTCATAACTGCTCTTCTGGTTCGATGGTAGAACCTTTACAGCAACATACCACGATGACTACATTTTTGCCCGTTCTTGCCGGTTGCTCAGGCAGTGGAGAAACGGCATTGGTACCGCCCTGCCTGAGGACCCCCCTCTGGTCAGCCGCACCCCATTTTTGGCTCATTATATTCAAAATTCTTTTGTTTGGTTTTGGCAACCTATGGTTGCTTCCCTCTGCTATTTACATCCTCAAACACTAGGATGGTAAATCACACAGGCTGCGAGACGGCTCGCAGTACGGCAGTATTTTCTTAGATGTCTAGTCCAAATTTTCGGTTTAAAAATAAAAATGAGGGAGTCACACATGGTGACAAATTATAAAGGGAAATTGGCACTAAAAGACAGACATGCTAACATTCAAGATATTACACAAGATAGTAATGGATATTATGCTTGCGTCCATAGAACTCCGGAACCTCAGGAACTCCAGGGGAAGAAAAAGAGGAAGAGAAGAAGGGAAAAGAAGATAACAATGACGACGTCATACGTGTTTTTCGTCATTATTGTAATTTGTATCCGGTTCCGCGCAAATGCGAACCCCATGACCCCAACCCCCCCCCCCCCCCCCCCCTGGCCGTCAATGATTCACTTCCCCATAGCACCCAGAGCCCAGTAACAAGTAACAACACACTTGGTTGGGGTCTGACGACAGGAGGACTGGAGAAGGAGGTAGTGTCGGCGGTTTACGGGGCTATGTTTTGGTCCTGTCCAAAGCTGGAGGATTACTGGAAGGAAGTTTTTCGGGTAATCTCTAAAGTGGTGCACGTGAAACTGGACCCGGGCCCTCGGGTGGCCATATTCGGGGTGTCGGACCAGCCGGTGTTGGAAACGAATACGGAGACAGATGTTGTAGCCTTCGCCTCATTGATCGGCCAAAGGCGGATCCTGTTGGGATGGAGATCAACCTCTCCAACCTGTGCCCTGGTGTGGCGGGGGAACCTGCTGGAATTCTTGACTCTAGAGAAGGTCAAATTTGAACTGAGGGGAAGGATGGAGAGGTTCTACAATTCATGGGCGTTATTCATTATGTACATTCGAGAATTGGATTACATGGAACATAGGTGGTGGTGGTGGGGGGACGGGGGACAGGACTGTATGTGTTAATGGTGACTGGGTGATTCCTGTTTGTTGTTTGTTTATGTTAACATGCGGACTGCTGGAAGGGTTTGGTGGGAGGATGGGATTGTTGTTGATATGGAGATTGACATTGCATTTGTTACTGATTATTGTTTATTGTTGGTGGGTCTAAATTTGGGAGAAAATGTGAAAAAGGAGAATAAAAATATTTAAAAAAAAATAATACTGAGTACAGGATATTATACAATTACTTTAGATGTTTATTGACCATATATTTGTGTGTGTACATATAAAAATAGTTATTTAACAATATGCAATTAAAGAAAACGTACAAAGCCAGTGGTGGCGGCATTGTAGCACAGTTGCTTTACAGCTCCAGGGTCCCAGGCTTGGGCCACTGTCTGTGCGGAGTCTGCACGTTCTCCCCGTGTCTGCGTGGATTTCCTCCGGGTGCTCCGGTTTCCTCCCACAGCCCAAAAAGGTGCAGGTTAGGTGGATTGGCCATGCTAAATGGACCTTGGTGTCCAAAAAAGTTAGGTGGGGTACGGGATAGGGTGGAGGTGTGGGCTTAGGTAGGGTGATCTTTCCATGGGCCGGTGCAGACTCGATGGGCTGAATGGCCTCCTTCTGCACTGTCAGTCCCATCTACTAAACATGTTTTTGCAATACAATACAATATATTGAGAATGCTTGAGGTGCAGTGGCTATGGAATTTTACTGTGAAATTCCAAAACTAACTAATTTTGAGAGAACTTTTTGAAGCCATTAATTAATACATGAACATTAATTTTTATTCACAATATTAACTTTTGAAAGCAGCTCTGTGCTGCAGCTTATCACAATAGTAATACATGTGTATGCAGTCTTGTGTGTGGCACGCAACAGTTACACTGTGGTCATATTTTGTTTGCACATATAACATTTTCTTTGCTTCCTTGTGTAAAAAGTATTCAAAACCAAATATTTCTAATGTAGAGAAACGTCTTGCACCAATAGTACCAATATCAAATTCCTTATTAACACGAGAGTCTAATTGTCTATGGCCAGTATCTATGGTATTTATTTTTTAAAGAACGAATGAAAGTTAATCATTCCAAGTCGGGTTCTGACTTGCAGGTTATAAAGCAATTAAACTGACTTCAAACAGTTGACTTGAGTCTTTTAACAATAGTTGCATTTTCTAATTTTGAAGAGACACAACTCCCATTTATTAGCACAGTAATGCAGTGTTCATGACATCTCTTATAATATCAAATGTTATAAACCATCATTTAATCCAACTAACTGTTAACAATGCCACAAACAGTTCACTTTTATAATAATGCCACTTATAAATTATGCAATACTTCCTGTGCTATACTTAGTTTTCAGCATTAGCAGATAAAATATACATTTCTAGCATTATCCCATGAATTAGAACATAGAACATTACAGCGCAGTACAGGCCCTTCGGCCCTCGATGTTGCGCCAACCTGTGAAACCACTCTAAAGCCCATCTACACTATTCCCTTATTGTCCATATGTCTATCCAATGACCATTTGAATGTCCTTAGTGTTGGCGAGTCCACTACTGTTGCAGGCAGGGCATTCCACGCCCCTACCACTCTCTTGAGTAAAGAACCTACCTCTGACATCTGTCTTATATCTATCTCCCCTCAATTTAAAGGTATGTCCCCTCGTGCTAGACATCACCATCCGAGGAAAAAGGCTCTCACTGTTCACCCTATCCAATGCTCTGATTATCTTGTATGCCTCAATTAAGTCACCTCTTAACCTCTCTAACGAAAACAGCCTCAAGTCCCTCAGCCTTTCTTCATAAGATCTTCCCTCCATACCAGGCAACATTCTGGTAAATCTCCTCTGCACCCTTTCCAATGCTTCCACATCCTTCCTATAATGCGGCGACCAGAATTGCACGCAGTACTCCAAATGCGGCCGCACCAGTGTTGTATAGCTGCAACATGACCTCATGGCTCCGAAACTCAATCCCTCTACCAATAAAAGCTAACACACCATACGCCTTCTGAACAATCCTCTCAACCTGGGTGGCAACTTTCAGGGATCTATGTACACGGACACCAAGATCTCTCTGCTCATCCACACTGCCAAGAATCTTACCATTAGCCCAGTACTCTGTCTTCTTGTTATTCCTTCCAAAATGAATCACCTCTCACTTTTCTGCATTAAACTCCATTTGCCACCTCTCAGCCCAGCGCTGCAGCTTATCTATGTCCCTCTGTAACTTGTAACATCCTTCCGCACTGTCCACAACTCCACCGACTTTAGTGTCATCTGCAAATTTACTCACCCATCCTTCTACCTCCAGGTCATTTATAAAAATGACAAACAGCAGTGTCCCCAAAACAGATCCTTGTGGTACACCACTAGTAACTGGACTCCAGTCTAAACATTTCCCATCAACCACCACCCTTTGTCTTCTTCCAGCTAGCCAATTTCTGATCCAAACTGCTAAATCACCCTGAATCCCATGCCTCCGTATTTTCTGCAGTAGCCTACCATGGGGAACCTTATCAAACGCTTTACTGAAATCCATATACACCACATCAACTGCTTTACCCTCATCCTCCTGTTTGGTCACCTTCTCAAAGAACTCAATAAGGTTTGTGAGGCACGACCTACCCTTCACAAAACCGTGTTGACTATCTCTAATCAAATGATTCCTTTCCAGATGATTATACATCCTATCTCTTGTAAACCTTTCCAAGATTTTGCCCACAACAGAAGTAAGGCTCACTGGTCTATAGTTACCGGGGTTATCTCTACTCCCCTTCTTGAACAAGGGGACAACATTTGCTATCCTCCAGTCTTCTGGCACTGTTCCTGTAGACAAAGATGACTTAAAGATCAAGGCCAAAGGCTCAGCAATCTCCTCCCTAGCTTCCCAGAGAATCCTAGGATAAATCCCATCCGGCCCAGGTGACTTATCTATTTTCACACTTTCCAGAATTGCTAACACCTCCTCCTTATGAACCTCAAGCCCTTCTAGTCTAGTAGCCTGAATCTCAGTATTTTCCTCGACAACATTGTCCTTTTCCTGTGTGAATACTGACAAAAAATATTCATTTAGCACCTCTCCTATCTCCTCGGACTCCATGCACAACTTCCCACTACTGTCCTTGACTGGCCCTACTCTTACCCTCGTCATTCTTTTATTCCTGACATATCTATAGAAAGCTTTAGGGTTATCCTTGATCCTACCTGCCAAAGACTTCTCATGTCCCCTCCTGGCTCTTCTTAGATCTCTCTTTAGGTCCTTCCTAGCTAACTTGTAACTCTCGAGCGCCCTAACTGAACCTTCATGTCTCATCTTTACATAAGTCTCCTTCTTCCTCTTGACAAGTGTTTCGACTGCTTTAGTAAACCACGGTTCCCTCACTCGACCACTTTCTCCCTGCCTGACAGGTACATACTTATCAAGGACACGCATAGCTGTTCCTTGAACAAACTCCACATTTCCATTGTGCCCATCCCCTGCAGTTTTCCTCTCCATCCGATGTATCCTAAGTCTTGCCTCATCGCATCATAATTGCCTTTCCCCCAGATATAACTCTTGCCCTGCGGTATATACCTATCCCTTTCCATCACTAAAGTAAACGTAATCGAATTGTGGTCACTAACACCAAAGTGCTCACCTACCTCCAAATCTAACACCTGTCCTGGTTCATTACCCAGTACCAAATCCAATATGGCTTCACCTCTCGTTGGCCTATCTACATACTGTGTCAGGAAACCCTCCTGCACACATTGGACAAAAACGGACCCATCTAATGTACTCGAACTATGGCGTTTCCAGTCAATATTTGGAAAGTTAAAGTCCCCCATAACAACGACCCTGTTGCTTTCGCTCCTATTCAGAATCATCTTTGCAATCCTCTCCTCTACATCTCTGGAACTTTTCAGAGGCCTATAGAAAACCCCTAACAGGGTGACCTCTCCTTTCCTGTTTCTAACCTCAGCCCATACTACCTCAGTAGACGAGTCCTCATCAAACGTCCTTTCTGCCACCGTAATACTGTCCTTGACTAACAATGCCACCCCTCCCCCTCTTTTACCACCTTCCCTGAGCTTACTGAAATATCTAAATCCCGGCACCTGCAACAACCATTCCTGTCCCTGCTCTATCCATGTCTCCGAAATGGCCACAACATTGAAGTCCCAGGTACCAACTCGAGGAAGAGGAATAGACCATTGTGTCCCTCTAGCCTGCTCCACCATCCAATAAAAGCATGGCTGATCAGATTGTGGCCTCAACGCCACATTCTGCCTACACCCAATAACATTTGGTCCCTTGTTAGTCAAGAAGCTACGTAGCATTGCCATAAAATTATTCAGTAACCCTGTCTCCACCCACTCTTGGTAAGAGAGTTCAAAGGATTCACAACCCTCTTGAGAGAAAAAAAATTATTCTCATCTCCTTAAACAGGAGACCCCCTTTTAAACTGTGCCGTCTAGTTCTAGTCTCTCCCACAAGGGGTAACATCTTTTCTGCATCTACCTTGTGAAATTCCCCCAGGATCTTGTATGTTTCATTAAGATCACCTCTCCTCTAAAATCTAGGGGAGACAGGCCCAACCTGTCCAACCTAGCCTCATCAGGCAACACCCCCATCCCAGGTGTCAGTCGAGTGAACCTTCTCTGAACTGCTTCTAACACATCTATATCCGAAAATTGTACACAGCATTGCAGATGTGGTCTCACCATTGTCCTGTAATAACATCTGCTTATATTTGATTCCCCTTGCTATAAATGACAACATTCCATTGCCTTTTTAATCTTGTGCTGTGCCTGCATGCTAACTTTCTGTGATTCATATACCTGGACACCTAGATCCCTCTGTAACTCAAGAGTTCTGCACTCTCGTACCATTTAAATAATATGCTACTTTCTATTCTTCCTGCCAAGGTGGATCACATTTTCCCACATTATACTCCATCTGTCAAAATTTTGCACACTCCGTTATCTATGTCCCTTTGCAGGCTCCTTGTGTCCTCTGCACAATTTACTTTCCTACCTTTCTTTGTGTCATCAGCAAACTTTGCAACCATGCATTACACCCCTTTATCTAAGTCAGTGATATAAATTGTGAATAGTTTAGGCCCCAGCACTATTCTCTGTGGCACTCCACTCATCACATCTTGCTAACCTGAAAATGACCCATTTACGCCTACTCTCTGTTTCCTGTTCGCTGACCCATTCTCTATCCATGCTAATATGCGATCCTTTACACCATGAGCTATTACTTTGCATCATAACCTTTGATGTGCCACCTTGTCAAATGCCTTTTCGAAATCTTAAGTACCACACATCCACTGGTTCACCTTTACCAAGGTTGCTTGTTACTTACTCAGAAGAAGTCCAATAAATTTCACAAAACTATGTTGACTCTGCCTGATTGTATAGAGGTTTTCTAAGTGCCCTGCTATAACCTCTTTACTCATGGATTCCAGCAATTTCCCTATAACAGATGTTCAGCTAACTGCCTATTTTCCAATCTGGTGGAACCTATCCAGAACTAAAACTAGTGCATCTACTATCACGGCAGCCACTTTTTTGAAACTCTACGCTGAAGTCACAGAACATCTACAGTGCAGAAGGAGGCCATTCAGCCCATCGAGTTTCCACTGGTTCTCTGGAAGTGCATTCCATCGAGCCCCATTAACTTTCTTGGTGCCTTTTCTCTTATAATTATTTTACGTTCCCCCTCCCTTTCACCCCCTGATTCACAATTATTTCTGGATGTTACCTGTATCCTATAATAGTGAAGTTGGGCAAAAAATATCTGGTCAATCAACTGCCATATTCTTATTTTCCATTATCAGTTCCCCAGACACACTCTCAAGAGGACCAACGCTTACTTTACTTACTCTTTTCCTTTTAAAATACCTGTGGAAACTCTTATTATTTGTTTTTGTATTTCTAGCTAGCCATCTTGTATGTTAAATTTTCCTCTCCTTTTAAAGCTTTGATTTAATTCTTTGCTATACCTTACGTTCTGTCCAATCTTCTGACCTGCCACACATCTTTGCAGAATAATGTCCTTATTCTTTCAATTTGATGCGGTCTTTAACTTCCTTAGCTACGGATGGTGCATCCTTCCCTTCGCCTTTCTTTTTCACTAGAATATATATTTTCTGAGTATTCTGAAATGTCTCCTTAAATGTCTGGCACTGTATCTCCATGGACTTACCCCTTAACCTAATTTCCTAGTTCACTTGACTTTAGCCAGCTGAGTTTCCTTGCGCCCATAATTGGCCTTATTTTAGTTTAAATCCACTCCTCTCTCCCTCAAGCTGAATGTGAAATTCAATCATATTAGGATCACTGCTCTTTACAGTTTCCTTCATGGTGAGGTCATTAGTTAATCTTGTCTCATTGCACATCACTAGATCTAGTTGCACATTTCCAGATGTAGTGTGACCTGCTCGCTGGTTGGTGCTAACACGTGCTTCTGTAATAAACTGTCCTGAAAACACACTCGATAAACTCATCATCCAGGCTACTTTAGCCTATCTGATTCGTTCAATTTGCATGTAACTTGCAATCGTCTGATTATTGCCGTACCTTTCTCACAAGGCCCCTTTCTTTCTGTATAGGCCGTCCTACAGTGTGGTTCCCATTAGGGGGGCCCTATAAATTGCTCCCACAAGTGACTTCTTAACTTTACTATTTTTAATCTCTCCCCAAACTTATTCAGAATCATGATCTCCAGTACTACGCTCATCTCTCTCTATTGTAAAAATGGCATCCTGACCTAACAGAGCCACCCCTCTACATTGTCCTAGCTTCCTGTGTTTCCTAAATGTCGTGCTCTGAACATTCAGGTCCCAGTCCTTGCCATCCTGCAACTGTGTCTTTGTAATAGCTATCAGTTCATACATATTTCTTTTTATTTGCACTGCCAATTCATCAGTTTTGTTACGAGTGCATTCAGATACAGAACCTCTAGCTCTGCCTTCTTACTATTTTTGTAACCTTTAGCCTTATCTGTTGGTGCATCTTAGGTTTGTACATCTATTCCTTCCTGCCATGCTCTGATCATAATTTCCCTTGCTTGCCTCATCTTCTCTAATTAAATTATAGCATTTTCCCACACTTGATCCTTTGCCCCGACTATTTAATTTAAAGGCCTCTCTACCACTCTCGTTATATGACTTGTCAGCACACTCGTCCAGCCATGGTTCAGGTGAAGATCATCCCAACAGTACAGCTCCCACTTCCCCAATACTGGTGCCGTGTCGTGCCCTGTGAATTGATACCCATTTCTCCTACACCAATCTTTCAACCACACACTTAATACGCTAATCTGATTTACCTTGCTTGTGGCTCAGTTGGAAATCCAAACAGTGTTATCTTTGAGGCTCTGCTTTTTAATTTAACCCTCATACTCCTCAGCAGGGCCTCTTTCGTAGATCCACCTGTGTCATTGGTATCTATGTGGACTGCAGTCACAGGATCCTTCCCCTTCTCACAGCAAGTTCATCACAATCATAGAATCTCTACATTACAAAAGGGGGCTATTCGGCCCATCAAGTCTGCATCGCCCCTCTGAAAGTGTACCCTACCTCTGCTCATTCTCCTGCAACCCCACTTTACTTGAACATCTTTGGATATGATGGAGCAATTTAGCATAGCCAATCCACCTAATCTGCACATCTTTGGACTGTGGGAGGAAACCGGAGCACCCAGAGGAAACCACGCAAACACGGGGAGAGCGTGCAAACCCCACACAGACAGTCCCCCAAGGTTGAAATTGTACGTGTATCCCTGGCACTGTGAGGCTGTGTTGCGAACTAACCACTGTGCCAGTGATGGGAGCTAACTGCTAACTGCCTATGTCTGAGTCCTTGCCAGCCTGTTTTGTTATTTATGCACTGCCAAAAATTTGCTGCAGTTTTATACTTCAGTTTCCAAAGGCTGTCATTAATAACTCATGGAACAAAAATTAAATCATATGGCATTGTAGGACAGACATTACAGTGAGTAGATAACTGATGAAATCAGTTAAACAGAGGGATATCATACATGCGAGAGGATCAGAATGAAAGCTGGTCATGAGCTCCACAGGACACTGTTGAGATGGTAGCTATTCGTAATTTTCATTAATTATTTAGATGAGGCCATTAATGGACTATTCTTAGGTTTGCTGATGCAAATTACCAACAAACTTAATACTAATTCCCAACAGCACACCTCATCAGTAAATCCACCATTGATCCCAACAAGTGAACCCAGCAGCAGTTCAAAAGCAGTTTCACTATTCAGTCAGTTCCTTATTCCCTTTTCTAATTTGTTCACTAAATTTTTGATTCCTAAGTTAATCACCATATTTAATTTCATTATTAATTTATTAACTAGAATCACATTTTAAGAAAACTGCATAAGGCAGTTCATGTCCCAGTGTAATTATGAATGTATAAATCCACCAATATTGTCTGTGTGAAATGCCATGCGAGATCAACAAGTATTTACTAAATTAATAAGATTGGCCACTTTTGCTGTTCTCCGGTTCCAGCTGCCCATAAGCCAAAGAACCAAAATGGTAAAAGAAAACTGTTTCGAAAGTTTGGCATAGGCGGTCTAAATAGATCCAAGAGTTGAGTTTGAATGGTTTAATTCTTGACTTTGACTGATGTGTTATGTGCTACTTATGGCCGTGCTTTGTTTCTGTGTATTTTTATAGACTCCCACAGAGGATTATGTGGAAGGAGGAGTTAAACAGGCTCTTCAGATTCACCTATCAACTGTCCCGGGTGACATATTAATATTTATGCCAGGCCAGGAAGACATTGAGGTGAGCGTGCAGTTAATAGTTTAAAAATGGTATAATCTTTTCACTTTCACTCCTTAAAATTCAGAATACAGGACAAGTCAGAAAGGGGGTGCCTTTTCATCACAGTAAGTACCTCTCAGGATCAATTGCAAGAAGTGACTGGAAAGGTGGTCTGGGGAGGATAACACTCCAATAGTTGCCAAATTGACTCGATTAAATGTTAACTTATTGTCATCGTTTGGCAGTGGAGGAAAATTGCTTCTCAAGAGAGATGAGCCAGAACGGAGTAGTCTCAATCTTGAGCCCTGTGTGACTGTAACATAACTTCCATCCTTTTGTATTCCAGTCCTCTTGAGATGAAACCTCACATTCCATTAGCTTTTTAAATTTCTTGTGCCTTTCCATTTACTTTTAGAGAATTTTGCATTTGAACCCCCAAATATCTGTCAAAATAGATGGCTTCAAGTTTTGCCACACTCAGCTGCACCAGTCATTGGTTTGCCCACTCACCTTAATCAATGATTGTCTCATTGTAACATTTTTCTTCCACCTGTACGATTTCCTGTGTCACTTAATGTAATTTCATCTGCAAACTTGGATTTACAAATCTTTATTCCTTTATCCAAGTCACTTATAAATGTAGCTATGGCCCTGGTCCAGGGCCCTGGAGTAGATAGTTATATCACTAGTTCGATCCTGACTATTTGAATGTATATGCATTATCCCTGCTCTCTGTTTCGTACCTCCTAACCAATTCACTGTCCAGGACAATAGGTTGCCTCCAATTCGATGCACTCTTGTTTTTGTTAACAGCCAATTGTATGAAATCTTGTCAAATACCCCTGGAAATGCATGTAAATACATCATTATCTGCGATGTTAGATAGCTCAATACATTCAACTAGATTTGTTAACTGACATACTCTTTACAAATCCATGATGGTACTCTCTGAGCAGCTCATGTTTGTCCAAACGCTCACATCTGTGAAAATAATAGTAAGAAGTCTTACAACACCAGTTTAAAGTTCAACAGGTTTGTTTTGAATCACTAGCTTTCGGAGCACAGCTCCTTCCTCAGGTGAATGAAGAGGTGGGTTCCAGAAACACACACATAGCCAAAGTCAAAGATGCAAGACGATACTTTGAATGCGAGTCTTTAAAGATCCAGACGGAGCAACTGGAGAGAGGGAAAATCACAGGTTAAACAGGTGTGAATTGTCTCAAGCCTGGACGGTTGGTAGGATTTTGCAAGCCAAGGCCAGATGGTGGGGGGTGAATGTAATGCGACATGAATCCAAGGTCCCGGTTGAGGCCGTACTCGTGTGCGGAACTTGGCTATAAGTTTCTGCTCGGCGATTCTGCATTGTCGCGCGTCCTGAAGGCCACCTTGGAGAATGCTTACCCAAAGATCAGAGGCTGAATGCCCTTGACTGCTGAAGTGTTCCCTGACTGGAAGGGAACATTCCTACCTGGCAATAGTCGAGTGATGTTCGTTCATCCGTTGTCGCAGCGTCTGCCATGGTCTCACCAACGTACCACGCCTTGGGACATCCTTTCCTGCAGCGTATGAGGTCGACAATGTTGGCTGAGTTGCACGAGTATGTACCACGTACCTGGCGGGTGGTGTTCTCGCATGTAATGGTGGTACCCATGTCGATGATCTGGCATGTCTTGCACATTTAATCCTACCACATTAAAGAAGCCACCCCCTATGGACAAGCCCTCTGTATTCACAGGATCTGCTCAGGCGAGGAGGAGCGTAACAGACATCTGAAAGATGCCCTTGTACGAACGGGATATGGCGCTCGACTCATCGATCGAAAATTCCAACGCGCCACAGCAAAATCCCGCACCGACCTCCTCAGAAGACAAACGGGACACAACCGACTGAGTACCCTCCGTCGTCCAGTACGTCCCCAGAGCGGAGAAACTACGACATCATCTTCGCAGCCTTCAACACGTCATCGATGAAGACCGACATCTTGCCAAGATCATCCCCACACCCCCATTACTTGCCTTCAAACAACCGCGCAACCTCAAACAGACCATTGTTTACAGCAAACTACCCAGCCTTCAGAACAGCGAACATGACACCACACAACCCTGCCATGGCAATCACTGCAAGGCGTGCCAGGTCATTGACATGGGTACCACCATTGCACGTGAGAACACCACCCACCAGGTACGTGGTACATACTCGTGCAACTCAGCCAACGTTGTCTACCTCAAACGCTGCAGGAAAGGATGTCCCGAGGCGTGGTACATTGGCGAGACCATGCAGGGCTGCGACAACGGATGAACGGACATCACTCGACAATCGCCAGGCAGAAATGTTCCCTTCCAGTCGGGGAACACTTCAGCTGTCAAGGGCATCCAGCCTCTGATCTTTGGGTAAGCGTTCTCCAAGGTGGCCTTCAGATGTGCGACAAAGCAGAATCGCCGAGCAGCAACTTATAGCCAAGTTCCGCACACATGAGTACTGCCTCAACCAGGACCTTGGATTCATGACGCATTACATTCACCCCCCACCATCTGGCCTGGGCTTGCAAAATCCTACCAACTGTCCAGGCTTGAGACAATTCACACCTCTTTAACCTGTGATTATCCCTCTCTCCAGATGCTCTGTCAGGACCTGTAAAGACTTAATTACCTGCAATGACTCGCATTCAAAGTATCGTCTTGCATCTTTGACTTTGTCTATATATATATATATATATATATATATATATATTTCTGGAACCCACCTGTTCATTCACATGCGGAAGGAGCTGTGCTTCGACAGCTAATGATTCAAAACAAAACTGTTGGACTTTAACCTGGTGTTGTAAGACTTCTTACTGTGCTCACCCCAGTCCAACGCCAGCATCTCCACATCGTGAAAATAATTGATTGGGTGAAGCAATGCAATTGAAGATGCACAAAATGCTAGATTTGGAGGACTGCAGAGATCTTGGAGGGTTGTAGGACTAGAGGAAGTTACAGAGATTGGGAGACTTGAGGTCGTGGAGGGAGTTTGAAACAGGGATGAGGATGATAAAAGCAAGGTAGCAAAATCCATATCCCTCACACTTGATGGTGTAGGTGAGCTAAATGGCAGTGCAGGTTGGAGAAGGGAGTTTGTGTTGAGAAAAGGAAAGGACTCCTTTTGAGGAAAAAGTTAAAATAAAATTATTTTGTTGCGTACCTTGGGGAGTGAGAGAGCTCGGGACTGGAGTAGTAGCTAGTATGTACGAGTATGTACACACCAATAATAGCTTTAAATAGCATAAGTCCGATGTTGGGGAAAAGAAACGTACAAATCCCTTGTGATTGAAATAGGCAAATTAGATTGTTGTAACCTCCATCCAGAAAGTCTCTTCTCATTAATAATTAGGAAGAGGATTTGAATCCACCTGTGGACTAAATGTGTTGATACCAGAGTAATGCACAAGAGGGTTACTTTATGAATCAGAACTGCTTTGTTCTAATTAAAATGTGTCCTCTCCATCTAGGTGACTTGTGATCAGATAGTGGAACGACTAGAAGAGTTGGAAAATGCTCCCCAACTTGCTGTGTTACCAATATATTCACAGCTGCCTTCTGATCTCCAGGCCAAGATTTTTCAAAAGGTATACCTCACTGTTTTCATTCACAAAGTGTAATCTTCTGCATAATCCAAACTTCTTAGAACTATAAATTTTTGAAGATTGTCAGTTGTATATTTCTTCTTTTGTTACACTGAGAATTAAGTTTCATGTCTATAATAATATGAAATCAGACGTGAAAAGAAATTCTATAAATGCACCTCATGAGGTGGCTTCTGGATATTCCGGTAGGATAATAGTGTTTGTATAAAGATCAACTGTGTTATTTTACTTTCTTCCATTATGCAGAACAGCCGTAGGCATTGATACATTACCCATTATTGTCAACTTCTTGACTTCAATCTCTCCAACCTCTTGTGTCTATGCAGTGGTTTATGCTTCCTGATGTGATAACATTTTGTTTTAAATTTTTACATATATATTTTTAAATCTGAGATTTCTATTTTAACAAATAACGCAACAAGATCCTCAAAACTGATACAGTACAGTATAAATGCTTCTCCATTCTTGAATACTGAAAAAGTTAGGTGAACACCAACGCAGTTGGTTCAGCTTAATCATTAAACTCGGTGCCTCCGTTTATGCAAGGCAAGACGCTGAACGGATAGACTAGAGAATAAGGGAAAAGATGATAAAGCCATGAAAACATGGTAAAGTGGAGCGCACCTTCACATGTCACAATTGTTCATACAGCCAACGAGGTTATTGGATATGATTTTCGTGCCATGTTGGGCACGCACCAAAACACACCTCCCTAACTCCAGTTATACCAGAGCTATCAATGACACACTGTGATGTCTTTTTCTCCGGCATGGGACATGCTTGTACCTTTGCAGGAGCCAGTTAACGATTCTTTAACCCCAAAATAAAGAAAAGAAATATAGAAAAAATTCACGAAGACATTCGTTCCATTAGACATTAGGGCAGCACGGTAGCATTGTGGATAGCACAATTGCTTCACAGCTCCAGGGTCCCAGGTTCGATTCCAGCTTGGGTCACTGTCTGTGCGGAGTCTGCACATCCTCCCCGTGTGTGCGTGGGTTTCCTCCGAGTGCTCCGGTTTCCTCCCACAGTCCAAAGATGTGCAGGTTAGGTGGATTGGCCATGATAAATTGCCCTTAGTGTCCAAAATTGCCCTTAGTGTTGGGTGGGGTTGCTGGGTTATGGGGATAGGGTGGAGGTGTTGACCTTGGGTGGGGTGCTCTTTCCAAGAACCGGTGCAGACTCGATGGGCCGAATGGCCTCCTTCTGCACTGTAAATTATATGATAATCTATGAGTTCCAAGAGGATATTTTACATATAAGTACAAGATGCAACAAATCCCCCAAATCTAGTATTGTACAGAGTGATCATTATTCCACATATTTATGCACTTGATTCTGAGTGTAATCATTGTGGTCGGTATTTCTCGTCACATGATGACAGGATAAAAAGATACCACAAAGAGCAGGGGATCGAGGATACCAGGATAGAGCCATGAGCACATGGCCCTATGCTGCACATGCGCGCACCTTCTCTCCTTCCCCCCCCTCCCCTCCCGCAGTAAGAAAAAGCTACACATTTGAAACCTAACTCAGCCTCCCAAATGAAGGGGAACAACAAGATACTGCCCTCACCCTCAGTTTAGGACATGGCATGGCGTGTGCACTCTTGTATACAGGAGCCAGTAAACCAAACATAATTCCACCCTGTCAAGACTTGCTCCAAAACAGACCTCATTCCTCTCCAGCCAAATCAGATGTACCACTCAGGCCCCGCCAAAGCTGAAAGACTTGAACCATCCTCCACCGATGGAACCCCACTGACAAGAGGAATAAGGATTTTCAAGACACCATTCAACGTGGTGTCTCGGGAAAGACAACAGCTTCTCACCACGGCACAATGAGGGAAACCCCCTAAAACTAAATATAAAAATAGGAGCCTGTTTCTGCACCTTTCCCACCCAGATAAAGAAAATAAATCCCAGAAAGAGAGGAACACCATGATTAGCCCATAAAAATCGAACAAGGTCGAGCAACGCAAAAGGATACCAGGGGCAGAACAGCATAACCAGACAGTCAGAAATAGGGGAATTCATAACTGGGAACAAAGAAATGGCCGAGGAACTAAATTCATACTTTGCTTCTGCCTTCACAAAGGAAGACATAAATAATATAGCAAAAGTTTTGAGAAATGTAAATTTTAGTGAGGAGCTGAAGGAAATTAGAATTAGTAGAAAAATGATTTTAGGGAAAATAATGGGATTGAAGGCGGATAAGTCTCCAGGGCCTGATAATCTTCATCCCAGAGTACTTAAGAAAGTGGCCCTAGAACTGGTAGATCCATTGGTGGCCATTTTCCAAAATGCTTTTGACTCTGGAATGGTTCCTACAGATTGGAGTCATTGCCAATTAACTAGATACTGATACAACAGTTATTAATGATATTGCTTTGCAGAGTCGGCAGGTATTAAATGATACCACCACAAGGTTTTATCGGATATCGATCAAAGACCAAACAACCAGTTAGTTTGTTCAAGTTCAATGATAGTTTATTTACACACAAGAATTACTTCGACATGCAACATAAAACACTACAAGCTAAATTGCACCTAACACTACAACAACCTGTACTTCACTTCAGGCACCCGGGTTTATGCAGAGGAACAAGGCCTTTGTTCGGATCTTGCCCGGCTGGGTCTGGAGAAGTGACTTTGTTTCTGCTGGGCTCACCTATCTGGTAGCGATCGTTGGTCTTGAACTTATCTTCTGGTCGTGATGCTACACTTGGTTTTAGGCGTAGGTTGGGGCCAAGAGAGACCGAGCGCCGGGGCCAAGAGATACTGAAAACATGGCAGTGTCTCTCTTTATCCTGGGGTTTCGCGCGCGCTCTTTTGGGCGGTCCTTAGCTTTGGACCCAATAATTCGGCAGACTTTGATTACTGCCTTTGATTTTGGCCAATAATGGGGAGGGTGCCTTGATGGCGGGGCGTGTCCTGAGCGGTCATTGACCGTGGCTTTTTGGCTCCCTGAGCAAAGGGAGTGGCGCCGATGAGTCTGTTTCTGTATCTGTTACCTGAGTGCAGGTCTTTTGTTTTGGGGAAATGGGAAATTAGAATGCAAAGAAGCTGGGGGTTTCGATAGCGTCTCGTTATCTGAGTTGCCAATATACATAAGCTCTGAGCGTCTGAATCCTGGGTTGATCATATTTCCATGGTCCTTTGCAGGTGGCCATATTTCCCGGGATCCTTTGTAAGTGGCCATCCCAGATGGCTACAGAGTGTAGCTAATATAACCCTGCTATTCAAAAAGGGAGGTAGAGAGAAAACGGAACCATAGACCTGTCGGTAGTAAGGAAGTTGCTAGAGTCCATTTCATAGCACAGCATTTGGAAAGCAGCAGTATAATCAGACAAAGTCTGTATTACGAAAGGGAAATAAATCATGCTTGACAAATCTACTGGATTTTTTTTGAAGATGTAACTAGTAGAGTTGACCAGGAAGACCCAGTGGGTGTGGTTCATTTAGACTTTCAGAAGGCTTTTGACAAAGTCTTACATAGCAGATTATTATGTAAAGTTAAAGCGCGTGGGATTGCGGGTAGTGTCTTGAGATGGATAGAAAGCTGGTTAGCAGGCAGGAAGCAAAAAGTTGGAATAAATGGGTCTTTTTCCAATTGGCAGGTAGTGACTAATAGGGTATTGCAGGGATTTACGCTAGCACCCCAACTGCTCACATTATATATGAATGATTTGGACGAGGGAACTAAATGCATTATCTCCAAATTTGCAGATGACACAAAGTTGGGTGGGAGGGTGAGCTGTGAGGACAATGCAGAGATGCTTCAGCGGGATTTGGACAGACTGAGTGAGTGGGCATATGCATGACAGATGCAGTATAGCATGGATAAATGTGAGGTTATCCACTTTGGTAGCAAAAATAGGAAGGCAGATTATTATTTGAACGGGTGTAAATTGAGAGAGGTGGATACTCTGCGAGACCTGGTGTCCTCATGTGTCAGTCGCTGAAAGTAGGCGTGCAGATACAGCAGGGAATAAAGGCAAATGGTATGTTGGCCTTTATAGCAAAATGATTTGAGTGTAAGAATTGGGGTGTTTTACCACAATTGTAAGGGCATTGGTGAGGCCACAACTGGAATAACTGGACACAACTGGAAGGATGTGCTTGCTGTGGAGGGAGTGCAACAAAAGTTTACCAGGCTGATTCCAGGGATACCTTGACTGTCATATGAGGAGAGATGAAATTGGTTAGGATTATATTCATTGGATTTTAGAAGAGTGAGAGGGGATCTCATAAAAACGTATAAAATTCTAACAGGATTAGACAGGGTAAATTCAGAAAGAATGTTCCCAGTGGTGGTGGAGTCCAGAACTAGGGGTCATAATTTGAGGATAAGGGTAACCCTTTTCGGACTGAGGTGAGGGGAAATTTCCCAACCCAGAGAATGGTGAATCTGTGGAATTCTCTACTACAGGAAGTAGTTGAGGTGAAAACACTGTAATTTCAAAAAGGAATTAGATATGGCACTTGGAATTAAAGGGATATGGGAAGAAGGCCGGATAGGGTAGTGAACTTGATGAATACCCATGATCATAATGAATGGCGGAGCAGGCCTGAAGGGCCAAATAGTCTACTCCTGCTTCTATTTTCTATGTAAGTTTTGATGTATAACCTCATAAGAAACAGGACATTGCCTCCCAGGGAAGCCCAAGCTTCAAGAAAGAGGACAGTCTGGAAGTTCCTGTATCAGACCATTTGGAGGAAGGCGACTTAACCACAGTCGAAGAAAGATTCTAACAGCGTTGACCCACAGTACTCACATTCGCACTCGGGCCCTAGAGCCAACAGGACACTACATCCCCAGGGGAACCAAATCTCAAGAAGGAGAGCAGACCAGGAGCCCCCAAAAAGGGACATCTCGGGGACGTGTAACCAACTCCACCTCCCAATATACCCTGCACCCGACCCAAGTAAACACAGTTACTACTGCCCTAACCTACTCAATCAAGTGACTACTGCTGCTACCCGCGGAGCCAAGTAAATATAGAAGATCAACCCACCAAAGGCTAGATATCCAAGTGTGAACTGACCGCGCCCATGCACCAATACATATTGCCACCTCCCCCAACAACACCAGGGTGCCTACGGCAGAAGAAAACAAAAAGAACCCAGTCTTTAGAATACATAGTGTCCATACCACCATAGAAGATGAGCAAAGATTCCACAATCCCCAAATAACAAAAGTGTAAAAGAACATAGAATCCCTGCAGTGCAAAAGGAGGCCATTTGGCCCATCGAGTATGCACCAAACCTCTGAAAGAGCACCCTACCTGGGGTCAGGCCCCCACTCCATCCTACTAACCCAGTAACCTCACCTCGCCTTTTAGACACTAAGGGGCAATTTATCATGGCCAATGCACCTAACGTGTACACCTTTGGACTGTGGGAGGAAACCGGAGCACCCAGAGGAAACCCACGCAGATACGGGGAGAACGTGCAAACTCCACGCAGTCCCCGAGGCTGGAATTGAACTCGGGTCCCTGGTGCTGTGAGAAAGCAGTGCTAACCACTGTGCCATCTTACTGAGAAAAACGTAACACTAATAGTTTTAACGGAGGGTTTTCCTCACCTACAATGAGGACTTACAAGGTCACACCAACCACCTCTACACCAAACCATCTACCTGCCACCTTGCTGTGGCATTACTCAACCCCTCTATAAACAAAGTGAAGGGTACCTAAAAAAAGTACTCCGTCTTTGTTAGAGCAAGTATTACAGCATATATATCCAAACAAAACTCGGTAAATATGGCAAAATCCTCATTACTTTACCAACTCAACATGATTTTCGCCAGAACAGAGTAGCAGGCGACAAATGCCTCTGTGTTCATACGTTGTACGTCCTTGTCAGGATGAAAGCCAATAAGTCAAAATCACCGATACAATCACAGGTGGACGAAGTTTAGGATTATTGATGAATGATTGGATAATATCACCATCGATGAAGCTTGGAATGGCCAAGCCATGATAGGAATGTCAAGCAACATCCAAGATCCATCTGGAGTTTCACCAAAGCCACTGCACCTTTGCCATGTTGTCGCCCCAAAACCTTGGTGGTGAGTAACCTAGGCCCCAGCAGGTGGTAAAGACCCTTCGCAACCGACCACCTCCAACTCTTCTTGATGAACATCGAGTACAAAACAACCTAAGACCAGGGGTCTGAATCCTCAACAGACCCCAAGCCTCAATGACCGGATGCAATGTGTTCTATCGAACTCAAGGTGCCCAGCTTTCAAATAGAGATTGTGAAAGCATGGCAGCCTGTTCTCAAATTCGGCAGGGAATTCATTCCCAGGTCCTCTCTGAAGCCCAGGAGCATGGACATGCCCGATCCATCCCATTTCCCCGAATCATCCTGGATGTTCGACATACCATTCAGCAGGATTTCCAAGGACTGAAGGTGAGCGGCCACCAAGGAGACTGCGCTGTCGACTGACAGGGTTCTCTTGACCGCTTCATCCATTCTCTTTACGATACCTCGCAGTCCACCAATGTGAGCACCAATAATTTGTGCCAGGGAGCAGAGACCGTAGTCCACAATTTCATTCACAATAGCCATCATCTCGACGCCAAAAGTATCGCTGAAGAGTAGGCCCGCTCACCAGCAAAGCCGCCACTCTGAACTGGGCCCCAAGCCAGGGGCCTCCGACCACCTCAATCAAACAAGGATCTTCGTGACTTAACTCGTCTCCCCATCGCCAAAATCTAGCCAGGAATTTCCAGGAACTTAGCACATGCACATCAGGATCAAATAATTATGGGTTGTGCATCAGAATTTTAAAAAGGCTTAAAAGATGAGTTGCACCTGAGTGCCCAAAAACACAGCCGCTCCTGTGCTTATCCCGCGATCCCAACCCCCCCCCCCCCCCCTTAATTTATGATGTTGCCTCATATTTATTTTTGTAGCAAATGTAACTAACAGCAAATGCGAGCTTTAAATTCTTGCAATTTGGGGAAATAATTATTTTCCAGTTCAACAGTACACTAAATTTGATTGCCATTCCTATTGATTCTAATGTTCAGCAAATATAATCTAGATCTTTGTTTTTTTCTGATTTCAAGACAGTGTGCAAGTTACTGGGATGTTAGTTCTTGAATGTTTCCAATCTTTACAGCTGAAAACGAAGTTTGCTTATGTTTTGATTTTTAAGTAATTTTGATTCAGAAGTAAGAAGAGGAAGCGAAGAACGAGAGAATTATAACCATTACCCAGTTCACAGATGATTGGCAGTGGTTGTAATAGTTGATTCCTAAATAGTATGTATAAATTATTAGTTGATGTTGGAGAGAAAATGGTGGTGCAGTGGTAATGTTGCTGGACTACGAATCCAAAGGCCCAGGCTAATGCTCAGGGAGCTGGCAGACTTTAAATTCAATTAATAAATCTGGAATTGAAAGCCAATCTCCGTTATGAGATTCATCATAATGTAAGGGTTATTCCTGTTCTTGTTTATTCCCTTATTTCCCCTTCCTTTTATTTTTGCTGTTACGTTTTTGATCCATGAATGATTTATGGACATATGTCTTTAAGGCAGCCTATATCTTTAATTCAAGCAGAAGGAAGCAGTGGCCTGTGCTTGCTGCCTATATATCTTTACTGAATGACTGATTCTGCAAAGAGGACTATTACCAGCTCTAAACCAGAGGCTTTGATCGACCATTGTGCTGTAAGGGAAGCCTGCTGCAGAACCACCATTGGAAGCAAAGACTCTTTTGACCTTCGTCCTTATTATTTTCACCCCTTTCTCAACATTCCCCCCCCAACTCCCTCTTTGTTTGTCTGTCTTATGTATGTGGGGGTTGAGGGTGGGACAGTAAAAGGGGGTATTAGGTTAGCTTGCTAGTTATCCAGTTGTAATACTGCATATTTCATCATTATTTTTGCTATAAATAAACAGTTGTGTTTCAACTTACAAACTCGGTGACTAATTACTGGGCAACTAAAGGTCGAAGACGTTGGGAATTTTTATAAGAATTATTGGTTAATTCACTTGTGTTGTGACTCTGGGGCACATGGGGCTGGAATTGACTGCCCAGGGTGGCGTAGCAATAATAATGAAATTATCATTGATTGCTGTAAAAACCCATATGGTGCACCAACTTCCTTTCAGGAAGGAAACCTGCCATGCTTACTGATCCGGCCTAAATGTGACTCCAGATCTGCAGAAACGTGGTTGGCTTTTAACTACGCTGTGAAGTGCGTAAAAAGCCACTCAGTTCAAGGGCAATTAGAGTTGCCCTTGCCTGCAATACCCACATCTTATGGAAGAGTAGACTGTAGACAATTCCTTGAAGACATGACTGGAACCAGCAGAGAGGGTACTGACGCCTGCTTTTTATTTCACTTTTTGTCCAGGCTCCAGATGGAGTCAGAAAGTGCATTGTGGCTACAAACATTGCAGAGACATCGCTGACTGTGGATGGAATCATGTTTGTTGTTGATTCAGGATACTGCAAACTGAAAGTAAGAACATGTTAATATGGTACAGATTTGACTATAACATTCCTATCGGATTTAAAAGAGCATTCAATTATTTTAGCAAAAAAGAATTCTCTGTTCCTGAAATTGTATTCTTGAAGAATGCTATTGAAAGGATGAACCTTCTTAATTTTTAATGATTTCTGCAGTATTGTTTTAAGTTTACAATATTAACTTCCGCTGTCTGGATGGTCATACTATGAAGGTCCCCCTCCCCAAGATGCACTGGGAATCCCCTCGGAATTGCGTGAATTGCTCAGGAGGTTTGGACTTTGGATGGTTCTGGCTCGCTTACCAGGATAGTTACCAAGGAAAACCAGTTCTGACTCCTGGGTAATTGTACTGCTGACCCCCTGACACCCCATTGGACCCTCTGACCCAAATTACCACCTCAGTCACCTACCTGCCAAACTACCCCCTCACCCATTGGTCACCCTACCCACTCATCCACCTACCTGCCACACTACCCCCTCACCCACTTATCTTACAGACTTGCCATCTCTCCAAAGGCTCTCAAAGAGACTTTGGGGACTTAAATTCTCTACTTACCAGGATACAGCAATCCATGTCATAAAACGCATGGGTGACATAGGTTCTCCCAATGATCCTGCACTACAAAGATAGGACTCCCAGAACAGTTGTGCTCTGCATTTCCAAAGTGGCCTGGTTCAAGGTGCAGACCAGAAATGTGGACCTCAGGTGCAAGGTAAGAAAATGGAAGCAGAATAGCAATTCAATGGTGATTGCCCCTCCAAAGATTTGGCCCTCAGTGATTTATAATATTCCATTATAAATTTCAAAAAACACGTCTCCCAAAGTTATAGTCCTAGCTCCAATAATTTGGTATTGCTGAGAGTGTGTCTATTTGGTCCGCTGCATGAAATGCAGTTTTTGGTTTGTTTCAGAATATGAGGACAGAGTTTTGATTCCTTAAGGTAAGTTCCATTATTTGTCAGATTATTTGTATAAATGCTTGGTATAGCACATTTGCCTCTCTAAAGATCGGGGAAAAAATGGAAACCCCAATCTCCAGACATTTATGCTCCTACTCGTAGATGTTCATAAAATACTATTGGCAAAAAAACAGAATTGCTTTCTTGGCTTGGGTAATGAAGTATGGTAAGGAAAGAAAATGGCTTTAAAATTAATGTCAATTGCTTATCTCTGTTCCTTCTGCACAGTTGATTTAAACAGAGCATCACCATCTTAATTTTTAAGCTATCAATCAGCACCGTGGTTAGCACTGTTGTTTCACGGCACCAGGGACCCGTGTTTGATTCCTGTCTTAGGTCACTGTCTGTGCGGAGTATGCACATTCTCCCCGTGTCTGCGTGGGTTTCCTCCGGGTGCTCCGGTTTCCTCCCACAAGTCCTGAAAGACGTGCTTATTAGATGAATTGGGCATTCTGAATTCTCCCTCAGTGTATCCGAACAGGCCCCGAGGTTTGGTGACTAGGGGATTTTCACAATAACTTCATTGCAGTGTTGAGTTAAGCCTACTTGTGACACTAATAAAGATTATTATTAAAAAGTTAGAACAAGAAGCACTAAAACAAAGCGAGAACAGTACATTTCTTGTTGTTACATATACATATTATCTGCTGTGATGATTTTGCACTTCTTTAATGTTTGTTGCCTTTTTGACCTTTTGACCAGGTATTTAACCCTCGAATGGGTATGGATGCTCTTCAGATTTATCCAATCAGCCAGGCTAATGCTAATCAGCGTGCAGGTCGAGCTGGGCGAACAGGTCCAGGCCAATGTTTTAGGTAATTATAAGTAATTTTCTGTAATTCTGTTAAGTGCATACCCAGCTCCTTGAAAGACATCCAATGACTACTATTGGCTTGTGCGCACTTGGGAATGCTGGCTGCTGCCCACTCAGTTGTATAGCCTGCCAACATCCACATGTGAATAAAGAGATTGGGTTAGGTACCAGAGTAAAATATAACCTCTTCAGGGCAGGGTGAGGCAGGGCAGAAAACCTTTTCAAGCTCTTTTTAATTTTGAATAAGCTTTTTTTAATAGAATAAAGATAGAATTGAAACTTAACAATTTTGTTTAAAATTTTTAATGACAAAAGTAAATGGTAGAAATGGAAGAAAATGGAAAACTGTCCCCTAAAATATTAGACTAGTACTGTGCCCTCCCAAATTAACATCCACATCTGACCTTTCTGACTTGCTGAAGACTAAAGTTTAGAAATAAGTTTGTTCTGATCTACTCAGATGCAGAATAATTTTGTAATTGTCAAATTGTGTACTGAGCATTACAAAATTAGAAAACATTTTAAAATATATTCAGAAAAAACCTTCAGTATTAATATAGACCTCAAATTAAGTGGACTGAAAACGCAATTTTATTTGGATCAATTTACTTTGGTGAACAGTATTAAATTTGACCAAACAAATTGTGGGGTCATGCAGCTATAAATTATACAAGTTGTGTAAAATAACATTTCACATTATGAATAAAGAGATGTACATTCATGTCGCTCAGTATAATAGACTTATTTATTGAACTTTGCAGATTGTACACACAGAGTGCATATAAAAATGAGATGCTGACCACCACAGTTCCTGAGATTCAGCGGACAAACTTGGCTAATGTGGTACTGCTGCTGAAATCACTGGGTGTGCAAGACCTACTCCAGTTCCATTTTATGGACCCGCCACCTGAAGATAACATGCTAAATTCTATGTATCAACTCTGGATCCTGGGTGCCCTTGACAACACAGGTAATTGGAGGAGTGCATTTAGAAGTTTTTTTCTGCACCTATGATTTTGCCTACGAGGGTAAATATTGTAATTGTCTTGCTTTCAACTTTTGAGAAAGAAATATTGTCTGTCAAATTATTTCAAATACCTTCCGGAGCCCTACGCCATATAAAAAAGTAAAGGGTAATGAAAAAACACTCGGGGCTGATTTTATCAATCTGAAGATCCTCACCCGGTACAAAATCCAAAGTGGTTATTGCTGTTGGAATAAGCCGGTACTGTCAATATTATATATTGAGTTGGGTAGACGGGGACAAACCCGAGGCTTGCAATCAACTGCTATACTGTTGAGGGCAACAAACAACATGCATTGGCCTCAGCCAAAGTTCCAAAAGAAGATAGCTGCAAATGGGTTGAATAGGGGCTAGTCATCAAACAGGCAAAGGGATCTAACTGATTCTTTTTTAAACTTTGGTGACAGTGGCATTTATTGTCTTCCAATTACCCTAATGTTGGGAGGTTAACTTTTGGTGCTCCCAAAATGATGTCAGGTAGAGAATTACAGAGGTTTGACTCAGGGGTGATAAAGGAAAGACACAAATATCCAGAATAATGTGTAATTTGGAAAGCAACTCAAGCCTGATGTCATGATATCCATATGATCTTGCTGGTGTTCTCCTTTTTGGTGATAAAAGCTGGAAAGTGCGGTGAAATAAATTTAAGTGATTTATTACAGTGCATCCTGCAGCGACTGAAACGGTGACAGAGCAGGTGCATACTAAGTCCAGCGGCAAGAGGCACAAATAATGAATGTTGAGCTCCTGGAGCACAATTGCAGCTGCACCTATCCAGTTGAATGGTGAGAATTTCATTGCACTCCTGATCTGAACATTCCTGCTGGTGCAGAAGATTTGAAAGATTCGAAGATGAACCCACTCATCCCAAATTGACCAGCTTCTGACCTGTTGGGTGGTACTTGATGTACCTTTTGTGAGGGCCCCTAAGAATCCAGCACGGGTTTTAAGGATACAAAGTAATAACATTTATTTACAATAACATATATATATATATATATATATATATAAAACAGCAGCAGCAACTTCCCTTGCTGCACACTCCTTCCTGCCGGTTCCTAAACTGGCCAGCTTTATTTATACTAGGAGTTTACTAATGGTTTCTCCGCCCCCCTCATTGGGGAAGCTCATACTCCCACAGGATTGTGGGATTGTCATTAGTCCCCAGCCAATGGTAAGTAGGCGGGTTATAACATCCCTCCCCCCCCCCCCCCCCCTCCCCCCCCCCAAGTCCAAGGAATCCACCGAAGACCCTGGTGAAGGAGGGCGTCGGACTCGTTTTGCCGCAGGCCGGACACCATTTGCACGCGGCGCTGGATCAGGCGGCGTGTAACGAGACGGAGACCGGCGCTTCCGTGATGAACGGTGCAACGGTTGTACATCCACGGCTCGTGGACCCGAGGGTTCCCCCTCTGATGCATCCTGTGTCTCCATCTCGGAGTCAGAGTCTGCTGCCTCCGTCATGTCAGTGTCTCGAACTCCATTCGGTTCTGTAACGACCTGCGCAGGCTTCGCGTGAGGCACCAGTGGAAGATTGTGAGGACTACCTTCCCTTGTCTCTGGTCTCTGCGGCTGTAGAAATGAGCTCCGGGGGCGGGGAATCTTTTGAGGGGATAGTCTTCTGGACTGAACGTGGTCTACATGTTTGCGCTGGAGATGACCCTGGGCTTGCACCTGGTAATATATAGGGCCTGTTTGGCGAAGGATTACACCAGGAACCCACTGGGCGCCACCAGCAAAATTCCGAACGAACACTGGGTCACCGGGCGCAAACTGCCGAATTGGCCGATGCCGAGAAAATCCCTGTCCCTGCCGCTCTTGTGTGCGGCGTACTTTTGCGCCAATGTCCGGGAAAACCATACTAAGGCGGGTGCAAAGTCTCCGGCCCATTAGGAGTTCTGCGGGAGCTACCCCAGTCACCGCATGGGGGGTGGTCCTATACGTAAATAAAAAGCGAGCCAGTCTCGTGTCCATTGATCCGGAAGACTGCTTCTTTAGGCCTCTTTTGAATGTCTGCACTGCGCGCTCTGCCAACCCATTTGAAGCCGGGTGGTAAGGGGCAGTGCGGATATGGCGTATGTCGTTCATCTTCGTGAACCTCGCAAACTCCTCACTCGTGAATAGAGTGCCGTTAACCGTGACCAGCACCTCGGGGAGGCAATGCTTACTAAACGACAAACGCATCTTTTCAATTGTTGCGCAGGACGTTGTCCCCTGCATCTTATGCACCTTTAGCCATTTAGACTGGGCGTCAATTAATAGAAGGAACATGGATCCTTGAAAAGGGCCTGCGAAATCTGCATGCAAGCGTGCCCAAGGCCGCCCTGGCCATTCCCAGTGATGTAGGGGCGCGGCCGGCAGAAGCTTCTGATGCTCCTGGCAAATGGAGCAGTTTTGGGCCACCTTCTCAATGTCGGTGTCGAGGCCTAGCCACCAGACATAACTCCGGGCCAACATTTTCATTTTGGTCACACCTGGATGCCCATTGTGCAAGTCTGTTAGTATCAGCTCCTGGCCTTTTTCCGGGACAATCACACGCGTCCCCCACAAGAGGATGCCGTCTTCCACGCTGAATTCTGACAGCTTGGAGGAAAATGCCCGAAACTCGCCTGGGAGCTGTCTATGCTGCCATACAGGACTATGTGCCGAACCTTTGACAGGACTGGCTCCGTCTGGGTCCACTCATGGATCTGTGATGTCGTGACAGGCAAGGTGTCCATAAAATTTAGGGTTGCAACCACCTCACCGGTCGTGGGGGTCGACATGGGGCCGGTCGATAAAGGCAATCGGCTCAGTGTGTCGGCATTTGCTATCTGCGTACCTGGTTTGTGCTCCAGAGAATACTCGTATGCAGCAAGCAACAAAGCCCAGCGCTGGATCCGTGCGGAAGCAATGGGCGGTATTGGCTTATCCTCTCTGAAAAGTCCCAGCAGAGGTTTATGATCAGTCACGATAGTGAAATGGCGGCCATACACTTACTGATGGAAGCGTTTCACCGCAAAAACCACTGCCAGGCCCTCCTTCTCGATCTGCGCGTACTTTTTCTCCGCTGCAGTCAATGTGCGGGAGGCGAAAGCTATCGGTCGCTCGGCCCCGTTCTCCATCTTGTGGGACAGGACGGCCTTAATACCATACGGGGATGCATCACATGTGACGAGCAAAGGCTTTCCAGGATCATAGTGGGTTAGTAACCCAGACGACGACAATTGTTGCTTTACCCGCCGGAAAGCGGTTTCTTGCGGCTGACCCCAAACCCAGGTGTGATTTTTCTTTAGTAGAAGGTGCAAAGGGGCCAGCGTAGTTGCCAGATTGGGGAGGAACTTCCCGTAATAGTTTACGAGACCGAGAAAAGAACGAAGATGTGAAGTGTCAGTCGGGGCGGGGGCCTGTTGAATTGCACGCACCTTCTCTGCGACGGGGTGCAAACCTTCGCGGTCCACCCGATAACCTAGGTAGACTACTTCCTTTGCCTGAAATACGCGCTTTGTGCGACGTAAACGGACTCCAGCCTCCGAAAGGCGTCTAAGGACAGCCTCCAGATTTTCCAAATGTTCCTGCTCCGACGTACCTGTAATCAAAGCGTCATCTAAGTAGACAGCAACAAGTGGTAAACCTCTCAAAATGCCCTCCATAACACGTTGAAAAATTGCGCAGGCAGAGGATACTCCAAAGGGCAACCGTGTATATTCATACAGGCCCCGGTGTGTACTCATCGTTACATATGGTCGGGAGGCAGGGTCCAGCTCCAACTGCAGGTAGGCGTGACTCCTCTAATTTTGTGAACGGGTCCACCTGCAAGCTTCGCGTAGAGATCCTCTATGCGAGGCATTGGATATCGGTCGAGTCGGGAAGCCGTATTCACTGTAAGTTTATAGTCGCCACACAAGCGAACTGTGGCATCTGGCTTCATTACAGGTACAATTGGTGCTGCCCAGTCAGCAAAACGGACGGGCCTGATAATACCCAAACTCTCCAAACGAGTGAGCTCCCCTTCTACCTTCGAGCAAGGCGTAAGGCACCAGGCGCGCCCGGAAATAGCGCGGCGTGGCTCCTGGTTCGACTTGGATACGGGCTACGGCCCCTTTTAGTTTCCCCAAACCAGGCTGGAATACATCTGGGTATCGTCCTAGCACCTCAGTCAACCCTTCAGAAACTGTTTGGAGAATGTGCTGCCATTGCAACCGCAAATGGCGCAACCAGTCCCGACCCAACAGGCTGGGCCCATTGCCGCGCACCACGATAAGTGGGAAACGCCCCTCCTGGCGTCCATAAACAACAGGGATCATTGTAGTTCCTGCAATGTCCAGTGGTTCCCCCGTGTAGGTGGCCAACCTGGCCTGTGAGTCGGTTAATGTAAGGATCTGTATACCCTGCTTGATGCGGTCGAATGTCCTCTGGGCGATCATGGAGACCGCTGCGCCAGTGTCCAACTCCATCTCAAGCGGGTGGCCATTGACCCGTACTGTCACCTTAATGGGGGCCACACGGGGAGCTGCCACACAATGCAACTGCAGGCAGTCGTCCTCCGTCTCCACGTCCTCAGGAGTAGTCGCCGCAGGTTCATCCACATGGAAGGTACGTCCTCAGGAGTAGTCGCCGCAGGTTCATCCACATGGAAGGTACTGGTCCCAGTTTCGGTCAGAACGACGGCGCCTCTGGCGCCCCCAGGACCGCCGTCCGCGACGGGGTCGGCGCCTACAAGTCTGACATGGACATGGCTCCTCATCCATTGGTTCTGGAGAATGCTCCCTTCGGGGAGGAATGTCCGACGGCCACTGGCGTCGGTCCGGACGTTGCCTCGCCCAAGATACCGCAGGAGTGTGTGGGGGACGTTTTCGGACGGAAGGGGTTGCGCCCCAAGGCATGCACTTCCATTCCCTGTATCTCCTGCACTCCTCGTTCTGCGCTCTCTCGGGACAACACTATTTGAATGGCCTGTTGAAAAGTCAATGTTGCCTCAGCTAACAACTCTCTGGGTGGCTGCATTGTTAATACCGCAAACCAAACGGTCGCGTAACATTTCTGTTACCATAGTCACAGTACTCCGCAATCCTGCATAGCCTGGATAGAAAATCGGCAAGGGATTCTCCAGGGGTCCTCTCAGCGGTATTAAACCGGTAACGCTGGACTATCGTGGACGGGGTTGGGTTAAAATGTTGCCCCACTATATTCACAAGTTCATCAAACGTTTTGGTGTCCAGCGCAGCTGGGTACGTAAGGCTCCTAATCACCCCAAACGTATGCGGGCCGCAGGCGGTGAGCAATGTGACCACCTGCCGCTCGTTTTCGGTGATATTGTTTACCCGGAAATAGTAACGCATCCGTTGTGTACTGGTTCCAGCTTTCCAGCGCAGCATCAAAAACATCCAAACGTCCGTACAGAGGCATGGTATAATAGAAAACAACTTCCAACCTGTATCCAACAAAAATCCAGGGAGATGGCTTCAGCAGTGTAGACAGCTATTCACTTTAACCTTCGTCGCCAGTTTTGTGAGGGCCACGAAGAATCCAGCACGAGTTTTAAGGATACAAAGTAATAACATTTATTTACAATAACATATATATATATATATATTATATATATATAATATATATAACAGCAGCAACTTCCCTTGCTGCACACTCCTTCCTGCCGGTTCCTAAACTGGCCAGCTTTATTGATACTAGGAGTTTACTAATGGTTTCTCTGCCCCCCTCATTGGGGAAGCTCATACTCCCACAGGATTGTGGGATTGTCAGTAGTCCCCAGCCAATGGTAAATAGGCAGGTTATAACAGTATCCCTAACTGAATCCTAACTGAACAGTATCCTTCTGCACTGTATGTTCTATGTAATCTATGTAATATGAATCAGGCAGTTAACAACAGGGAACTCAAACCTGCATCTACCCCTGCTTTGTGGTACAGAGTATTCACATGCCATCAGTGAGTGCTACCGCATTGTCAAATCAAACTTATTTTTTGATATTTTGATAATTAGAAACGTAAATGCCTATCAATCCTTTGATCTGGTCAATTTAATTTAGACCACTAGGAACAAATGAAATACACTAATTTACTCCGTTACTCCGTAATATCTTAAATGATTTTTGTTTTTTGTGTTGCCTCTAGGTAGTCTAACTCCAACTGGAAGGATGATGGTGGAATTTCCACTAGATCCCGCTCTCTCAAAGATGTTGATAGTATCATGTGACATGAGCTGCAGTGCTGATGTCCTCATCATTGTCTCAATGCTTTCAGTGCCTGCCATCTTCTATCGACCAAAGGTATGTGTGAGGTTTGTTTGCTGAGATTTTATTTGTAATTTGATTGATGGTGATGATTGGGATTGCAAATGTTACTAACACTACAGTATTAACATTTCTGATTTTTCAAAGTTAAAATCGAATAATTATTTACCCAGTAGTGTTATTCTCTCCCTTTACCTGTGGATAAGCTGTGTGGACTTCATATAACAATGACCCAAAATGTTATGACTCTGTTCAGGATCTCAACTGTGTAGATGCAGTCTTTGCATCGTTCTAGGGCACTGCAGATTGCAGAATTCCTGAAAGTTAATCTTTCGCAATATGTTTGTTAGGATTACGGCACTCAGCAGAAAGCTGGGGGATAATACTGCCTTGGAGAAATATTCTATGGACCAAATTAAGGGATAGAAAGCCAGGTGCAGTCAGCCCTGGATTATTATATACTGAAAATGCTTTCATTTTTATTCTAATAGAAACTCCCCGAATGATTTAATTACATAAATAGGGCTACCATTTTGTTAAAGCCATGTTAGAATACGACAGCCGATGAAGTACCATGTCATGACATATTTGTTGAATTCATTGCTGTACTAAACTCTAATGTTGATATTTAACCAAACCAAAGGAGGAATGGTGCAAATTTGATTTGAATTGTTGAGTTGAAATTGCTGAACAATAAAGTACCTTTTACAAGTCAACCTGGCTTACATAAAATCTACAGATGTTGAAACGTTTGCAATAACATGGAACATGAGGGGAGAGGAATGAAATGCTCCTTGTCATCCTAGAAATGATATGACAGTGAACATCTTATTTTGGAACCTGTGAATGTTAACTTCTGGACCAAAAAATGGTGAACTGTGTAATGACTGTTGAAAACTCAGATTTCCACCAATACAAGTTCAGTCAATACCACAAAAAAAAGTAATGGAATCTGGACATCAGAGCCATTCTCTATGGTATTCTTTTATCCATCCTGTGACATCTGAGAGATTGAGAATCACAATTGATGCAATTTCACCACAAATCAAACCGCTTTATTGCCAAAAGCATAAACTTGAAGACAATACAGTGATTTAAAACATACAATCACCCTGGGTTCATCAAACTTGGTTGACTGCAGGTTGATTGGATCCGATTTGACCAGGACCAGTCCACTTCCAGCTGGATTTCTCCTGTTGATGGTCGCACTTCTGATGGCACCATCTCAATGAGGGTTTTTAGCCTGAATTTACTTTTGTCTGCATGGCAACTACCTTTTTGCTCAATCCTTCTGAGCCACTCGATTGGCAGTCTGCGACAGGTTTGACAGCATGGCAATTGCTCTCGTGCCTCGTTCCTCTGAACCACTTGATTGACAGTCTGGTTTCTTGAGTGCTTGGTAGCATGTTCTGAGAATTGTCAGCTCATTTCCACAGCAAATTTAAACCAATCTTAAACCATATTCGTACAGGCCTCCCCGAGGTGCCTCTGTTATTCCTTTAAGTGGTAGCTTAAGAACTATTGATGTGTTTGTACACTGAGTCTTGATGACCCTGCAGATTGTCGTTTAGATATAGTTCCATTAATCTTTTCTCTTCTTGACCCCATGCTTGTTTGACCACCTAGCCAGGTCGATAGGTAGGTATTCCACCATTACTAATTGTACCAGCACCAGGATGTGAGAAATGATCTGTACCTAGGGATGAAGTCGTCGTTAAAATAAAAGCAAAATACTACAGACGCTGGAATCCTGAAATTAAAACAGAAAATAATGGAAAACCTCAGGTCTGGCATATCCGTGGGGTGTTAACATTTCAAGTCTGTATGATTTCTTCAGAGCTCTGAAGAAGAGCCACTTCCTTTTTACTCCCAATAGTGTCAGAGTAGCCTGCCTAACCTGTTTGCCTCAGTGGTCCCTGATAATGATCCATTCTGTTTGGCAGTCTCCATTTGGTGAATACTTCCTTCGACATCTTCGCTGAGGGACATTGGTGGCATGGACTAGTAACCAGAGGATCAGGCTGATGCTTTGGGGACATAACAGCTGGTGGAATGATACAATGGCAGATGGAATGCAATGTGGAAACGCGGGAGGTTATGGATTTTGGTAGGAAGAATGGAGGCATAGACTATTTTCTAAATGGGGAAAAGGCTTAGGAAATCAGAATCACAAAGGGACTTAAGAGAAGGTTAACATGCAGGTTCAGTCGGCAGCTAGGAAGGCAAATGCAATATTAGCATTCATGTCAAGAGGGTTAGAATATAAGAACAGGGATGTACTTCTGAGGCTGTGTAAGGCTCTGGTCAGACCCCATTTCGAGTATTGTGAGCAGTTTTAGGCCCCGTATCCAAGGAAGGATGTTCTTGCCTTCATCAACTGTACAGGAGTTGGGAAATCATGGAGCTGGATAAAACCTTGCTTAGGCTGCATTTGGAGTATTGTGTACAGTTCTGGTCTCCACATTGCCAGAAGGGCATGGAAGTTTTGGAGAGTGTACAAAGAAGGTTCACCAGGCTGTTGCCTGGTCTTGAGGGTGTTGGCTATGAGGAGAGGTTGAATAAACTAGGATTATTTTCACTGGAAAGACAGAGGCTGGGGGGGGACCTGATAAAGGTCTACAAAATTATGAGCGAGATAGACAAGGTGGATAGTCAAGGCTTTTTCCAAGGGCAGAAGTGTCAATTACAATGGGGAACAGGTTCAAGGTGAGAGGGGTAAAGTTTAAGGAAGATGTGTGGGGTAATGTTTTTCACGCACGAGATGGTGGGTGTCTGGAACGCACTGCCAGAGGATGAGGTGGGAGCAGTCACATTAGCAATATTTAAGAGGCATCTGGATGGGTACATGAATAGAGAGGAAATAGAGGAATACGGACCGAGTAAGGGCGAAAGGTATTTTTTTAGTTCGGGCAACATGATTAGCACAGGCATGGAGGATTGAAGGACCTGTTCCTGTGCTGTACTTTTCCTTGTTCACATACCAAGCAGTTTGTGCAATAGTCAATTACATCCCCTCCTGAGCAAGGCCACCGCTCAACTTCCTTTGTCTTTCCTTTTGTCATCGCCAGGCCTGGGTTGGCCATAATTTCCATGGTCCATTGCAGGTGGCCATCTTAGATGGCCATATTCCATCCTTTTGATCCTGAACGTGAGGCGTGGTGGATCACACTATTGATCCCTGTTCATCCTTGGTGGACCGGTCACCCTTGGTCAAGGCAAGGTTCTACTTTACTCTATCTTATGGTTTGGGACATTTACCTAATATTCCATTAATACATTCATAAATTAATCCATCTCTAACGGTTACTATAATTTTGATCGCTATAACATTTAATTTATCCGCACAGTTGATCTCTAGCTAACGCTATCTAAGCTACTCTCATGCTGCTGGTGAATATCAAAGAACTTATATTGAGTACAAAATTTAAAACAGCAGCATCACATTTCTACTTAATCCTAATAAAGTTAAAGAGGTACATGGTTTATTTTTAGCAGCGATTGTTACATGAGTTCAATTTTGTTGAATTCCAAAGAAGGGGGCTCGGACTGTAAATATCGGGGAGCGGGAGGCTTTTGCTCGCCATTTACGGAGTCGGAGTGTCTGAATGACACTGTAGATTATTGCAGTTACTAGAAGGGCCTCTACTATGTATAAAAGGGGTGTTCCATCTGGCAATGTTTTCGCACCAGGTGGGGTTTCGATGTCTGTCTTTGTGTGGTGTAGTGTCCGGGCTGGTGGTGGCCTGTTGGGTGGTCATGTTCGGGGCTGGTGTGGGGTTTGTAACAAAAATCCGTTGCGTGCGCAGTTGCAGAAGTCCAGCGATGATCCAAACGCATGTCAGCAGTCCTTGCTTCATCCTGTGTTTTCTGTTTTCCGGGTAATCCTGGGGATGCAAGCATAATATCTGTTATTATCTTTGGTTAATATCTCGTTTTATTAGTCTTTCTCTCCTTGCTCCAATTACCCGTTATGATTGTCATCATTTGTGACTCCCTCATTTTTTTTTTTTGAATTACCATTTTGGAGAGACAAGAAATGCTAATTTTTAAGGTACAGAGACTCTCGCAGCTTGTGGTCGATGCGGGGAGTGGTCGGACAATTTCTTCAACCAGTCTTTTCTTTACTTGCAACCAGTGGTGGTTGAGGCTTATCTTAACCAGCCGAATTTCAGGGCGGCCAGTTTTATATATTTGTTAGCCGCAATCACATTGGGCCTGGGGTGTAACTAGCACATGGAGTCGGTGTAGTGTGACCGAAGAGGAGAGAAACAAAAATGAAGTGGCATTGCTGAGGTGTCCCTGCCATGAGAAGTGGCGGGTAAGCGCTCACAGTTTGCATGGGGCAGCTGGGACCTTGTAGCTGCTGTGGGTGGTGTTCTCTTTCATATCTGGGGGCTAGTCTAGCTGGTGGTGGGGGTCTCCTGCAATCTAGGGCGAAGTGTCCTGACTGCCCACAGTTGTAACATGACCCCCGGGGCCATAAGGTGGAGCAGGCTCTCTGGTGTATTGCTTCTTTGGGTATGGTTCCCTGGGATATTGGACTTCTCCTCTACCCTCGTTTATCCATGTGGGTCACTGACTAGCCCTAACTGGATGCATGGTGGCTTCCTGGCCATTCTGTTGTATCTGTTCCTGCAGTGACTGTTCCCATGCTCTAGATAAATGCCTCAGTACCCATGCTTCATTGTGTGCCTGTTCTGTGGGATCGAAGTTTACGCAAGCCTTTTGACCTGCGCCTGTGGCATGCGAGACTAAGCTGCGGGACCATTTAGTGGTGTCCTCCTCATTTAGGTGTGCGCGGTTCAATTGTCCGTAGACTGCCATGAAATGAATCAATAGACGACCAGCAAACACGGTCGGGTGTTCTCCCTTTTTTTGCCTGCAGTGATTTAAACCCTTGACTGGATCTCCTTTTGTTATACCCGATGGCATCTAATATGGCCGTTTTCATTTCCTATAGGGTTCCTCCTGCTACATTTTGGGGTTCTGGCAAAGCTGACCTTACGGACTGGCTAAGGCTCATAACTATTAGCTTTACTTCCTCCTTCTCATCTAGGTCATACATAACTTTTTGTTGGTGCACCTCCTCAAAGAAGCTGTGCGGGTCTGCGGTGGGCTGGAATGGAATAATTTTCGTGCAAGCGTCTCTTAATTGGGTTATGGATAGTGGGGTGGTGTAAACGATATCTGGCTCCTCTTGATCCGATGACCTGCGTTGTGTGGTAAGCAGATTCATGGGTTTGAATTGTGAGTGGGGGTGTGTGCTGCCTGTGCAGTCGGTGCTGCGGGTGCTTTTCTTTTTGGGGCGTGGAGGGTTCGATTTTGATTTCCCGTGTCCTCTACATATTTTTGAGCGCTTTCATTTAACTCTTGCCAATCGGGAGCATCTTCCTCATCTAAAGCCTGCCCGAAAGTGTACCTGAAGCCATTCTATACTGAGAGTAGCGGCTGTAACTTTTCTATCTTCTGTCGGCATTTAACATGGTCAACGGTACTCTGCCTCTGTTCCTTAGTGGAGTTGCGGAGTGCTCTCAAAACTGCTTTTAAATCTGCGCATTTGCTCGTTCGCTGGGCGACCTGTTGTTCTGTTTCCTCTCTTACCAGGACTGCGCGCTGTGTATCTTGGTAGGCTTGATCATACTGGGTCTGGAAGCTACTGAGGTGAACTAGACAAGATTGATATGCACGTTTTACATCGGCCATTTCCTTGTCCTTAGCTGCTAACTGTTCCCGGAGTTGCTCAATCATCTTCTCGCTTTCGTTACTGTTTCCCTCCTTTTTTTCTTCCTTCTCAATTAACTGCCTATGGAGCGTCTTCATGACCTCCTCTGTGCCTCGCAACTGTGCCAAACAGGACACGATTGCCATCGGCTTTCTGACTTTCCCTACGTTTTTCTTGTGGACCTCGCTTAGGTTCTCCCACCAAGCCTGTCCTATCTTTCCTGGACCTGACTCATCATTAGCGGCAAAATTCGACCAAAGGGGCCATCCTTTCCCCATTAAGTATTTCCTTAACTCTTCCTCCCATTGCTCTGCTGTGTTGGTCGCTGCGACCTCGGGTTCCTGTGGATTCATCAATCTTTCCATTGCTTTAGTGGCCATTACTTCTCTTATCTCTTTCTCTACTTTTAATTTAGGACAGGGGAATAAGGCGGCGATTTGAACAGTGGATATGGCTTAAGCTATTTCCGGCTCACAATCCCTTGATAGTTGTACACAATTCTAACGAGTTTACCTTACTCTTCCTGTTAGGTACGCATGCGGGTTAGTACACACTTCCAAAATTCAGTTATTTGGTCGATATGGGACTTGCACTTGTGGTTCTTTCTCTTTCTCGCAATTGGATTCAAAGTTTGTGGGTTCTCTCGGAGTGACAAAGTCACATCTTATCGAGTCCCGTCAGAATTCGCCAATAACGTTACTTTATTTATTTATCTCAGTGAACCACAAGCCTTTCCCCTATATCGATCAAATGACCACACAACCAGTTAGTTAGTTCAAAAGGTGGGTTATTTACATACACAAGAGTTATGTCAACATCCAAACACAATATCTACTACGAGTTAAACTACACCTATCAGCTACAATAATCTATACTTAACTTCAGGGCGACCGGCACTGTGCAAATGGATAAAGGCCTTTATCTGGATTTCACTTGGCTGGTTCGAAGAAAGTGGCTCTGTCTCTGCTGGGCTCATCCGTCAGGTAGCGATCATTGGTCTTGAACTTAGCTGGCTGTTCCTGCTGCAATTAGGTAGGCACAGGCCGGATCCAAGAGAGACAGAACACATGGCTGTGCTCTCTTTTATCCCTCTGGGATTTCACGCTCTTTGGGGCGGTCCTTAACTTTGGACCCAATAGTTCGACAGGGCTCTGATCACTCTCTTCGATTTCGGCCAATAAAGGGGCAGGTGCCTTGGTAGCTGGGCGGGTCCTTAGCGTTCATTGACCTTGGCAGTTGTGCTTTCTGAGCAAGGGAGTGGCGCCGATCAGCCTGTGGCTGTACCGGTTGCTTGATTGGAGTTCTATTGTCCTGGGAAAATGGGCCATTAAAATGTAAACGAGCGGTGGTTTCGGTCAGGCCTGGTTACCTATGTTTTAGATACACATAGGCTGTGTATCTGTCTGAGTCCTGGGTTGGCCATAATTCCCATGGTCCTTTGCAGGTGGCCACCTTAGATGGCTACACCACCTCCTGGTGTGCCTTTAATATATTCATCATCTTATCCTCAAAGGATTGCTCAGGCTGGGACTTTCCCTGTGCTCCCTTCTTTGGTTTTTCTACCCTCTCAAGCAAAATGAACGATTTCCTTGCAGTTGTAACACTCATTACCCCCTTGAGGCTGAACACCTTTTTTTTCTTGATTCTCTCGTTTATCCTGGGAGTCTTCCTAATGGGGCACTTCGACTCCATGTAATTTCCCTTTTATTTTCCCTGTTACGCTAGCCTTTCTCTTTACCTCCGAACAACCTACGTCTTCAGAAATGAGGGCTGTCCTCCTTTATATTTCCTGTTCAGTTTGGTTTCCTTTTGGGTCTTGAACTTGATGAATGGAAGACTTTTTGGTATCAGTGCCTTCTGGTATCAATGTCCTCAGCCAATTTCTGCACTGCTCCCCAGTAAGTCTATTTCTGTTCAAGTCTGCACTTTGATTCTGTTTGTAAATGGGCCGTAAACAGGTCGCAAAGAAAAAGGAAGCATTTGTAAGGTCTAAAAGGCTTAGGACAGATGAAGCCCTTGAAGATTATAAAGCAAGTAAGAAGGAACTTAAGGTAGGAGTTAGGAAGGCTAAAAGGGGTTGCGAAATGTCACTGGAAAACAGGATTAAGGAAAATCCTATGCCGTTTTATACATATGTAAAGAGCAAGAGAGTAGCCAGAGAAAGGGCTGGTTCATTCAAGGATTTTGGAGGGAATCTATGTTTGGAACCAGAGGAAATGGGAGAGTCGCTAAATTAATACTTTGCCTCAGCATTCACCAAAGAGAAGGATTTGGTGGATGAGGAGTATTAGGGTAGAGTGTGTAGATATTCTGAGTCATGTTGATATTAATAAAGAGCAGCATCTTAAAAAGAATTAAAGTAGATAGATCCCCAGGGCCTGATGGGATCTACCCCAGAATACTGTGGGAGGCAAGGGAGGAAATTGCTGGGGCCTTGACAGTAATCTTTGTATCTTCATTGGCTGCAGGTGAAGTTCCAGAGGACTGGAGAGTAGCCAATGTTATTCCATTGTTTAAGAAGGGCAGCAGGGATAATCCAGGAAATTATAGGCCGGTGAGCCTTACGTCAGTGGTAGGGAAACTATTGGAAAAGATTCTTAGAGATAGGATTTACTCACATTTGGAAACAAATGGACTTATTAGTGAATGTCAGCATGGTTTCGTGAAGGGGAGGTCATGCCTCAGTAATTTGATCTAGTTTTTTGAGGAAGTAACAAAGATGATAGATGGGGAAAAGGTAGTAGATGTTGTATACATGGACATCAGAAAAGCCTTTGACAAGGTACCTATTGGTAGACTGGTACAAAAGATACACACGTGGATCAAAGGAGAGCTGGCAAGTTGGATACAGAACTGGCTTGGGCACAGAAGACAGAGGGTAGCAGTCGAAGGGTGCTTTTCTGAATGGAAGGCTGTGACTAGCGGCATGCCACAGGGATCAGTTCTGGGGCCTTTGTGATTTGGAAGAAAATGTAGCTAGTCTGATTAGTAACTTCGCAGCCGACACAAACATTGGTGAAGTTATGGATAGTGGAGAGGATTGTCAGAGGATACAGCAGGATATAAACTGGTTGGAGTCTTGGGCGGAGAAATGGCAGATGGAGTTTAATCTGGACAAGTGTGAGGTAATGCACTTTGGAAGGTCCAATGCATGTAGCAATTACACAATAAATGGTAGAACTCTTGCGAGTACTGGCAGGCAGAGAGATCTTGGAGTGCATGTCCACCCATCACTGAAAGTGGCAACATGTGTGGATAAGGTGGTGAAGAAGGCATACGGCATGCTGGCCTTCATTGGTCGGGGCATTGAATATAATGTTGTAGCTGTGCAGGATTTAGTTAGGCCTCATTTGGAATATTGTGTACAATTCTGGTCGCCACACTACCAGAAGGATGTGGATGCTTTGAAGAGGGTACAGAAGCGGTTTACTAGGATGTTGCCTGGTATAAAGGGCACTTGCTATGAGGAGAGGTTAGATAAACGCGGTCTGTTCTCACTGGAACAACGGAGGTTGAGAGGTGATCTGATAAAGGTCTACAAGATTATGAGTGGGATGGACAGAGTGGATAGTCAATGCTCTTTCCTAGTGTAGGAGAGTCAAGTACTTGGGGACATAGGTTTAAAGTGCGTGGGGAAAAGTTTAGAACAGATGTGCGAGGCAAGTTTTTTTACACAGAGGGTGGTAAATATATGGAACGTGCTGCCTGGGGAGATGGTGGGAGCAGGTATGATAGTGGCATTTAAGGGACCGAGTTTATCTAACCTCTCCTCATAAACAAATATATGAATAGGGTGGGAATGGAAGGATACGGAGTCCGTAAGTGCAAACAATTTTAGTTTAGGCAGGTACCATGGTGGGTGCAGGCTTGGAGGGCCGAAGGGTCTGTTCCTGTGCTGTATTGTTCTTTGTTCTAAGTGCTTCCGGGAGCTTTCCTGGATTCTGGTTCATATTGTTCATTTAATCTTATGGGGCCTCCACAGTATACCCAAGAGCATGCAAAATTGTATTCCTTATACATCCAAATTACCTTCCCCTTGCCGAACTCTTCTTAATAAACCGTTATGTATCTCTGACTTCAGGGCTGCCAACAACACTTTTACATGTTGCACATCATGACAGGTATATAACCTGTTCTACTACCACCAACATGATTGTGGTGTCTCCTTTCCCCAATTTTGGTACATCCCCCACCATGTTTGCTAATTGTTAGTCAGTTTGTCAGTATAGGGAACCTGATATGTACACAATGGTTCTGTTGTTCAACCAATTGCTTTGCATGTCTCCTAAGAGCTATCATCGCTTAGGAGACAACAGCTAGAGAATGTGGGGCCTGGGCCGGGGGCTGACGATTTCCAAATTGAGGCGTCCCATCAGGACACGGCGTCTCCCAGTCCCATCAAACAATAAGTGCCCCGTGTCATATTCAAGTGGACTTTGAAATGCAGATGACGTATGACCCAATATAACTCCATTTGCAGACCGCTATCTCCCTCAGGCCTTTATGCTCTTTCCTCAGCATACTTACATTCTTCTTTCAAATTTTTATATTTTTGTTGATATTCTGGCAACTGTGTTTAATTTGGTACATTGGTGATTCCACTATTACTCCACAATTTATCCCCCACTTCCATCAATTGGCACATAAGGCAGTGGCTTTGAGATTCCGCCTTTTTCAAATCTATTTACATAGAATTTACAGTGCAGAAGGAGGCCATTCGGCCCATCGAGTCTGCACCGGCTCTTGGAAAGAGCACCCTACACAAGGTCAACACCTCCACCCTATCCCCAGTAACCCCACCCAACACTAAGGGCAATTTTAAGCACTAAGGGCAATTTTTCATGACCAATCCACCTAACCCGCACATCTTTGGACTGTGGGAGGAAACCGGAGCACCCGGAGGAAACCCACGCACACACGGGGAGGATGTGCAGACTCCACACAGACAGTAACCCAAGCCGGAATCGAACCTGCGACCCTGGAGCTGTGAAGCAATTGTGCTATCCACAAGGCTACCGTGCTGCCCTATTGTCTCATCCTTTCCTTCTGTTTGTGCAATTGCGGTATGTAAGCCATAAATCATTTGGCTTTCATTAAGGCTGTGTTTATTTGTGCAGCAACACTCGGGGAAGGACTTTCTACACATGTGAAAGGTAGTGTCAGTCGCAGAAAGTGCATCTGGTGTCTTTTCACTCATTTTATCATTTGCAACTCGACAGACAGCCTAAATTAAGTTTTTTGAGATGCAAACTGAAACATGTTATTAAGGAGTAAATTAAAACAATCAAATTAGAATTGACTGTTCCCCAAAATGTTCTGTTCATTTGACAGTCATTAATTTTAAGTTTCTCATCAGAAATACATCGGGTTATTGCTTTTTCAATAGGAATTTTTGCAGATGCCATCAAAAAGCCTTTGAGAAGCATCAAAATGTATGGACTTTCTAAATCGTGCATTATTCCTTAACATTTACTATTTTCTACAGATGAAGGTGTTTTGTAGTAGCAGGTCTCTCCAGGGGAGCCCCTGTTCACGCTTTGTAGCTGCCTTTATTCAGCACAATTGTTCAATGTTTGGAATTAAAAAATACATAATATTAAATTAAATGATCATGGCCCAATGTGGGGCTTGAGACTACGTCTCCGGGATTAAGAGCCCTATTAACTATCAAATGAGCTAGCCAGGCTATGCAGAAATTCGGATTTGTGTAATACTGCCACCATCTGGACAGGTGTCAGCTGTGCATGCATTGCAGGCTGGGTGCGCTTGCGGGACTGTCTGCCCACCTGAAAGGCAGCAGGGTCAGTTACGCAAGTGCCAGCAGCTGTAGTACGAGTTGATTGTGCATGTGCAACCATTCCTGATGCCTTTCCAGCCATTGGCTGGAGTTGCAGTTTTTCATGAAACATGGTTTTGTGAGTGAGCTTATCATCCACTCCCCTGCCTTCTCCATCGGGATTTTGCTCCTGGTTATTTTTAATCCAAAGTTAGATTTTCCCTGTTACATACCAGTTGAGTAAATCCTTTGCGGTCTTGCCTTCAGAGTTATGCCTTATCTCTGATTGTCCCATTGTGTCAATTTACTCAATCTCTTGGCTAGAGCTCACCAATTTGTAATGTCCGAAAGGTTGAGAATCACACCTCTTGCAATTTCACCGCTAATCTAATGGAATTATTACCAAAAACATGAACTTGAAAACAATATTGAGTGATTTAAAATGTGCAGTTACCCCCTAGTTAGTCAGACTAGGTTGGCTGCATGCCGATTGGATCCAACCTGACTAGACTTGATCTGTTTCCAGCAGGATTTCTCCTGTTGATGGTTTTGTGTCTGATGATGTCGTCTCGATGAGGGTTTTTAGCCTGATTTTATACTTTGGTGCAAGGCAACTGCTGTCATTCTCAATCCCCGTGAAAAACTCGTCAGCTAATTTCCACAGCAAATTCAAACATGCTTACAATCCTCTGGGATGGTCGCATCGGCTTCACAATTTTCATTTCGATGCATTTTTGCATCTTTAACGTAGACAGGAATGGATGAGATTTTTTTTTTTTTTACTGCCGTTTGAAAGGGAAAGTGTGTGTATAAATCTTGCTTTAGCTGCCTAAATCTATAAATGTGCTCATTATGGTAATTGTTTCAAAATTACAGGGTCGAGAGGAAGAGAGTGATCAAATGAGAGAGAAGTTTGCTGTACCGGAAAGTGACCATTTGACGTACCTTAATGTTTACTTGCAGTGGAAGAATAACAACTACTCTACCATCTGGTCTAATGAGCACTTTATTCACGCCAAGGCTATGAGAAAGGTAATGTAGCAGTTAAGTCGCTGTGCTCTTATATTTTCCATTGGTATGCCATTAGTAAGTATTCAGATTTAAGTTCTTGTTATTTCAGTAACAAGATAAATTCACTGAGTGAGACATTAGAGCTACTCTTTTTTTTTGTGCAGAAGATTAGGTCCTGTTATTCAGCGACCAAAAATGTACAGTGATCCCGATGGGACTCACCAGCACTTTGTGCAAGCATAACTAAAGTCTGACCTAACCTACTTGTCCTTGTCATCATCAAACATCCTGTTAATGGTCCATCTATTCATGACTGTATTGGTAGGAGGACCACTACACAATCCTTGTGAAAACAAAGCTCAGTCTTCAAACTGAAGATACCTGTACCATATTGTATGGCAGTACCAAGGAGTAGATGGGATAAGTTCAGGCCCCATTTAGCAGCTCAGAACTGGGCTTCCTTGAGGTGCTGTGGGCATCAGTAGCAACATAAGAACATAAAAACTAGGAGCAGGAGTAGGCCATCTGGCCCCTCGAGCCTGCTCCGCCATTTAATGAGATCATGGCTGATCTTTTGTGGACTCAGCTCCACTTTCCGGCCCGAACACCATAACCCTTAATCCCTTTATTCTTCAAAAAACTATCTATCTTTATCTTAAAAACATTTAATGAATGAGCCTCTACTGCTTCACTGGGCAAGGAATTCCATAGATTCACAACCCTTTGGGTGAAGAAGTTCCTCCTAAACTCAGTCCTAAATCTACTTCCCCTTATTTTGAGGCTATGCCCCCTAGTTCTGCTTTCACCCGCCAGTGGAAACAACCTGCCCACATCTATCCTATCTATTCCCTTCATAATCTTATATGTTTCTATAAGATCCCCCCCTCATCCTTCTAAATTCCAACGAGTACAGTCCCAGTCTACTCAACCTCTCCTCGTAATCCAACCCCTTCAGCTCTGGGATTAACCTAGTGAAACTCCTCTGCACACCCTCCATTGCCAGTACGTCCTTTCTCAAGTAAGGAGACCAAAATTGAACACTATACTCCAGGTGTGGCCTCACTAACACCTTATACAATTGCAGCAGAACCTCCCTAGTCTTAAACTCCATCCCTCTAGCAATGAAGGACAAAATTCCATTTGCCTTCTTAATCACCTGTTGCACCTGAAAACCAACTTTTTGCGACTCATGCACTAGCACACCCAGGTCTCTCTGCACAGCAGCATGTTTTAATATTTTATCAAAAGTTTGTTCCATTACCATTCATAACCGTATGGCCTGGCTTAGCATTAAAAACACTAGCATTCCCATCAAGCCAGATTCAATGAAGAGTCTTGGAGAGCATGCCAGCAGCAACACCTAGACATGAGTTGCTGACCTGGTGAATCTACAACACAAATGATGCTAGCCAGATCACAACCACTGTATATGTTGGAGGAAAACCATCGCAATCCAGGATATTGCTGCAGGGGTTTCTCAGGATTGTGCCCAAAGCCCATCCATTTTCAGCTACTTAATGACCTTCCCACCGTCATAAGGTCAAAACGGCAGATATTTGCTGCTGATTCGACAGTGTTCAGTTCCATTCACATCTCTTGTGATAGTGAACATGTCTGTGCCCGCATGTAGCAAGACCTGGACATCTACTTAGTATTTCTAACTGGAGATAGTTGCATATGCATCAACCTTGCCTCTTGTACACAAGTGGTGGGCTCCAGCTCCAGCAAAGAGGCAAATGTTCATGATTCCTCCTTCCGTTAGTTGATTTTAATAGTCTACTAATATTCATGACTGGATGTGACAATACTCTAGAGTTTTGATTTGGCATGTTGATTGTGGAATCACTTAGTTCCATCCACTGCTCAAGTCAGCACCAATATTGGGCTGATAGGTGGTAAGTAATACTTATGCCACACAAGTACCAAGTACACATCTCCAACAGTAGAGATGCTAACCATCTTACCTTTACATTCAATGGCCTTGCCATCATCAGATGTCCCCACCATCAAGATCCTGAGGTTTACTGTTGACCAGAAATTCAATGTGGCTACGAAATGTCAGAATCTCCACAATTTATTGCAAGTGATTTACCACCTGATTTTTCAAAGCTTTCCAAAAGGCACAAGCCAGCAAATTGATGAACTACTCTCCACTTGCCTGAATGAGTATGGCTCCAAACATGCTCCAGAAGCTCACAACCAGGATAAAGAAACCTCCTTGTTTGGTACCCCATTACCACTGATGCACCGTGGCTGCAGTGTGTACCATCTACCGCTGCAGTCCATATGTTGTAGATACACCTGCAGTGCTATGAGGGACAGAGTTCCAGGATTTTGATCCAGCGACAGTAAAAGAACGGTGATATATTTCCAAGTCGGGATAGTTTATAACTTGGAAGGCTCTTCCAGCTGATGATCCCAGGTATCTGCTGCTCTTGTCCTTCTAGATGGGCACAGTAAGAAGTCTTAAAACACCAGGTTAAAGTCCAACAGGTTTGTTTCGAATCACTAGCTTTCAGAGCACAACTCCTTCATCAGGTGTGACTTCTTACTGTGCCCACCCCGTCCAACGCCGGCATCTCCACACCTTCTACATGGTAGTGGTCGTTGGTTTGTAAGATGCTGTCTAAGGAACCTTGGTGAGTTCCTGCAGTGCACTTCGTAGATTGTACACATTGCTGCCACTATGTGTCACTGCTGGATGGCGTGACTATTTGTGGATGAGGTGCCAATCAAGCAAGCTGCTTTATCCATGATGGTATTGAGCTTCTTGTGTGCTGTTGGAGCTTCACTTATCCAGGCAGGTGGAGAGTATTCCATCACACTTATGACTTAGAAACACAGAAACTATGATCATGGCTGACCCTCTATCTCAATGCCGTATTTCTGCTTTCTCCCCATACCTCCTGATGCCGTTAAAATATAAAAAAGTATCTTATCTCTTTCTTGAATACATTGTGGCTTGCCCTCCATAGTCTTCTCTGGTAGATAATTCCACTGGTTCTCTACACTTTGAGCGAAGAAATGTTCCTAATTTCTGTCCTAAATAGTCTACCATGTATCCTGAAACTATGTCCCCTGGTTCTAGATTCCCCAACCAGAGAAAACATCCTCCCTGCATCCAGTCTGTCCAGCGCTGATAGAATTTTATACGTTACAATCCGATCTCCCCTCATCCTTCTAAACTCTTAGTGAATACAAGCCCAGTCGAACCAATCTCTCTTCCTAGGACATTGCTGCCAACCCCGTATCAGCCTAGTGAACCTACGCTGCACTCTCTCTATGGCAAGTGTATCCTTTCTTAGGTAGGCAGACCAAAACTGCATGCAAAACTTCAGGTCTGGTCTCACCAAGGCCCTGTATAACTGCAGCAAGGTTCCCTTCTTCTGAACTCAAATCCTTTTGCAATGAAGGCCAATATAACATTTGTCTTCATTATTTCTTGCTGCACTTGCTTCTTCACTTTCTTTTATAATCTTTATTAGTGCCACAAGTAGACAAACACTGCAATGACGTTACTGAGAAAATACCCTAGCCGCCACACTCCGGAGCCTGACGGACAATTCAGAATGTCCAATTCACCTCACAAGCACGTCTTTCAGGACTTGTGGGAGGAAACCGGATCAAACGGAGGAAACTCATGCAAACCCGGGGAGAAGGTGCAGACTCCGTACAGACAGTGGCCCAAGCTGGGAATTGAACCCAGGTTCCTGGCCATGTGAAGCAACAGTGCGAACCACTGTGCTACCATGCTGCCATTGACTTTGTTGCTTTCATTGACTAGTGTACAAAGATACCCAGATCCCTTTGTACATTCATACTTCCCAACATATCACCATTTAAATAATATTCGTGCCTTGTAGATGATGGACAGAATTTGAAGAGTCAAGAAGTGAGTTACTTGCCACAGGATTCCTAGCCTTGTAGCCACAGGTATTTGTATGGCGAGTCCAGTTCAATTTCTGGTCAGTGATAACCCCCAGGATGTTGTCAGTGGTGGTAATGCATTGAATGTCATGGGGCAATGATTCGATTCTCTTTTGTTGATGATGATCATTGCCTGGCACTTGTGGTGGGAATGTTACTTGCCACTTGTCAGCTCGAGCCTGGATGTTGTCCAGGTCTTGCTGCATTTGGACATGGACTGCTGCAGTATCTGAGGAGTTGCAAATGATGCTGAACATTGTGCAATCATCAACAAGCATCCTCACTTCTGACCTTGTGATGGAAGGAAGGTCCAACTATATCAGAATTTCAGCAATATGTAAGTTCTGTACTAACAAGTGATTGATTTTTTTTTGTGCAATGCTCAGAGATAACAAGACAAATTGAAAAAAGTCAGAAAAAACAATCTTGGTGAATTGTTGAATTCTCCGTCAAAAACTGTTGAAGCAGAGTCCATAAACTAGGTCCGGAGCATACCTTAAGAGTGTGATTAAACTCGGTGATCCCCTGTAAGCTGAGAAATGCATGGGAATAGATCTGAAATATTTCTTTTTGAGGAACAGTAATTTTGTATACAATAAGTTGTTGGGGAGGGCAAAGGAATTCGAAGAGGGATGTGAGGAGAAATAATGAAACGTGGAGCAAGTGTGAGATTTAAGTTATGATGGGTTTATGGACTTGTCCGCCTTTGTTGTTAAAGGTCCGAGAAGTGCGTTCCCAGTTAAAGGATATAATGATGCAACAACGTATGAATATTGTATCCTGTGGTACTGATTGGGATATCATCAGAAAATGCATCTGCGCGGCATACTTTCACCAGGCTGCAAAACTCAAGGTAAGAAAACTAATTAACTTTAAAATTAGTACATGGTCTTAAGTTTGTAGTTTTAGGGATGAGGGCAGCACGGTAGCACAAGTGGATAGCACTGTGACTTCACAGCGCCAGGGTCCCAGGTTCGATTCCGGCTTGGGTCACTGTCTGTGCGGAGTCTGCACATCCTCCCCGTGTGTGCGTGGGTTTCCTCCGGGTGCTCCGGTTTCCTCCCACAGTCCAAAGATGTGCGAGTTAGGTGGATTGGTCATGATAAATTGCCCTTGGTGTCCAAAATTGCCCTTCGTGTTGGGTGGGGTTACTGGGTGATGGGGATAGGGTGGAGGTGCTGAACTTGAGTAGGGTGCTCTTTCCAAGAGCCGGTGCAGACTCGATGGGCCGAATGGCCTCCTTCTGCACTGTAAATTCTATGATAAATGACTCACATTCTCCTCCCCTTCCGTACTTCATATCACACATTGCACTGTCTGAACCTAGCTTGGTGTTTCCTCTAAGGATGAAGTACAGAAGTGACCAGCAATACTGATGTGTGAAGACAGAGGACTAAGGATGGCAATTTATTTTTTGCTAGTTACTGCTGTTGTAGAATGGCTACCACGTTTATCTATATAGTTGCTGCACTCCAAAAATAATTTAAAGTACGAAGTACTATTAGATGTTTTGATGTGAAAATATCATGGACAAAATTCTGTCGAAAACCGGGCTCAGCTAATTGTTTTGCACCAGTTGCCACTCCACTATTACACCTGCTTGCTGATTTATATTGGCTGCTGATTTCGCAACACCTCCAAGTTAATACATTTGTTTGAATTTCTCCATGGCCTTGCCTCCAGCCCTGAAATCAACTTGCTGAACCCCTGAACTTTCCAATTCTGTAAAGCATTAATGATTTTGACAGCTTTCTTTTGAAGATAGGAATTGTTCAAAATTTTAATTCTTACCGAAACAAAGGTAGTTTCAAGGGATTTATATTTGTATTGGTAAACATCCGAAATCTGGGGCGGGATTCTCCCGTACCTGGCGGGGCGGGGGGTCCCGGCGTGATGGAGTGGCGGGACCCACTCCAACGTCGGGCCGCCCCAAAGGTGCGGATGTCTCCGCACCTTTAGGGGCAAAGCCCTCACCTTGAGGGGCTAGGCCCACGCCGGAGCGGTTTCCGGTCCACCGGCAGGCGGGAAAGGCCTTTGGCACCACGCCAGCCGGGGCCGAAAGGTCTTCGCCGGCGACGTGGGTCCGCGCATGCGCGGGAGCGTCAGCAGCTGCTGATGTCATCCCTGCACGGGGAGGGGGTCTCTTCGGCCTCCGCCATAGTGAAGACCATGGCGAAGGCGGATAAAAAGAGTGCCCCCACGGCCACGGCACAGGCCCGCACACGGATCGGTGGGCCCCAATCGCGGGTCAGGCCACCGTTGGGGCACCCCCCGAGGCCAGATCGCCCCGCACCCCCCCCCCCCCCCACCCCCACCCAAGGCCCCCGGAGCCCGCCCGCACCGCCTTGTCCTGCCATTCAAAAGGTGGTTTAACCCACGCTTGGCGGGACAGACATTCCAGCAGGGGGCCGGAGAATCGGTGGGGGTGGGCCCACCAACCGGCGCAGCAAGATTCCCGCCCCCGCCGAATCTCTGGTGGCGGAGACTTCGGGACACGGCGCGGACAGGATTCACGCCAGCCCCTGGCGATTCTCCGACCCGGCGGGGGGTTGGAGAATCCCGCCCCGATATAGTTTTAGGCATGTTTCATTTAATGTTTCGGTGCCTGCAAGGGTAAAATCGAGTTAGCTTTATGCTGGACAATGGTGTTTGTGTGTGTGGAGGTTGGTTAAGTTCCAACTGTGTTTCTATTATGCTCAGAGAGGACTGCGGTGTGAAGAATAAATAAAAGGCATAAGCATGTGGGGGTTGCTTAGCAACTGGAGACCCTTGCAAGGATGAAAAATGCTTTTAAGCATTAGATTAGGTAATTTGTGAGCAGTTGGAGACACAATCTCAGGGAGTGAACATCTCTCAACTCTGTCAGAAGAATGACTGGGCAGGACAGGAGCTGCAAAAAGGCAAACTTCCTAAAGTACAAGTTACGGTCCAGATGACTATGGAATTGGGACAGAAAGAATGTCTGAGAAGGCTGATAGTAAGTGAACAGAGACCAAGGGCTGGATTCTCCGTCCCACCGTGTCTCATTTCTGTTTTACCCCGCCAACGGGATGCTCCGTTACACTGGCCAGTCAATGGGGTTTCCCATTGTGGGGCAGCCCCACACCGTCGGGGAACCCTGGGCTGCCGGCAAAACTGAGCATCCCGCCGGCGGAGAATCCAGCCCCAAGGTATTATTCAGAAGAATTCAAAGAAGAGTGAACAAAGTGTTCTGAGTTAAAGAGACAATCACAGTAACTAGACTTAAAGTGGGACAGCAGACTTCAGAGGTAGATAAAACATTTGATGTCATTTTAATTACATCTGAAAATTGAGAGTTGAAGCAATTGTGAGCAGTTTACACCGCAGTCAAGGCAAAGAAATCCTAAAGTGGTTGATGTGAAATCCTGGACTGAATTCACTGTTAAAATTGAAGCAGAAGCTTTGTTTGAAAGTGTAATTTGTAAACCTGGAGCAGAGTTTGGAATGCATACCTCAATGGAAAGCATTATTATGAGAGAAGAATTTCAAGTGTGTTTTTGGGAGTAGAGTTTGGAAACTCTCATGTGATAATCATCTGAGAGTTAAGTTGGGTTCAGAGCAGAATGCATGCATTTGACCACAATCATCTTGTGTGCTAAAAAAGGGACTTTTTGAGTTGTTAAGACAATTGTATCTTAAGATGTACTTTGTAATCCATGTTAGTCTTTAAAACTGTGTATTTGTTAAACTAAGGGGGAGTAAAACCTTATTATAATCACATTTTTCATGTTTAATGTTTGTTCTTGTTAAATCTAATTAGCGGTCCAGTGCCTGTGTAAAATTTACCGTCTTTTGAACCAGGGTTCCATTCTGAGATCTTCCCGTCCAGTTGTAACATCAAATGGGATCGTAACAGTGCACCTTAGTTTTTCAGCCTTCAGCTTTTTTGACCTGTAAGAGATGAATAGCTTTTAACACATCTTTAATGTTTTTCAGGGTATAGGAGAGTATGTGAATGTGAGAACAGGAATGCCTTGCCACTTGCACCCGACCAGTTCACTTTTTGGCATGGGTTACACACCAGATTATATTGTGTACCACGAACTAGTGATGACTTCAAAGGTAAGATTCGGAGCTGAAAAATGAGTTCTGATGCTAGTTCAGTTGCACATTTAAAAAAAAAATACTGTGAACTATATGTCACGTATTGCAGGGGTTAAGGGAATTTTAGTGGAAATCTTAGTTTAAAATTTGTCGATAATGAATGGAAGTTCAATAAGAAAGTATTTACCAGACAATATTTTCATCGTGTTCACAATGCACCCTGGTAACTAAACTGAAGATTTGAAAAGCTACACAGAATCTAATTGCAAAAACTATGTCCCTTAAAGAAACAGATATATTTGAAGTAAACAGCTATAAAACACTGCAGATGCTAGAAATCGGAAGTAAAAACATAAAATACTGGGATTAGCAGACCAGGCAGCATCTGTGACGAGAGAAACAGGTTTATATTTCAGTTGGATGACCTTTTGTGAGAACTGGGATATTTGAGGAGCTTTGACAGCATATTGTGATCTCAATTATGTGTTGCATATCTGGTAGTTTAGATATGAAAATCTTAGTATTTAAAATAAAATTGAATATTGTAAGGTATGACATCATGATGCTACAGTTGTATCAGAAATTCACATTTGGTCTTTTGCCAGATTAATAGCTTTTTGTAGGTCTCTGGTAAATAACTTGGTACCTTAAATCTCTGCTTTGGCCAATTATCTATCCAGCATTAGCTGTCGTGTAAGTATCACGCAATGCTGTCTGGTCATCAATTTATTGTCCTCGACGGCCTCAAATGGAGCGATAGATTTATTAGAATTGTGATCTTTGTTGAAATAGCAATGCTGAATGTTAAATCTGCAGCGTAAATGATCCCTATTTGTCACCAGAAGGAAGGTATTGTCTGGAAGTACTTGGTTTTTGGCATACTACATGATGAATTCATTTTATTTCCAGGAGTACATGCAGTGTGTTACCGCAGTGGATGGAGAGTGGCTAGCTGAACTTGGACCAATGTTTTATAGTGTCAAGCAAGCTGGTAAAACTCGACAGGTAAGGCAATGCAATCACGCAATCATTTTATTGTATGAGAAATCAGGAATTTGTCCAAACAGTATTTCTGTATACATGAACCGTGGGGTTGCACTAATGCTTGCGTTTTGATTAGCTGCGTTAATACAAGATAGATACTATTTTCACATGGGCGGCGCGGTGGCAAAATGGTTAGCACTGCTGCCTCTCGGCTCCAGGGACCGGAGTTCAATCCGGCCTTGGGTGACAGTGAAGTTTGAACTTTCTCCCTGTGTCTGCGTGGGTTTCCTCTGGGTGCCCCGGTTTCCCCTCTCAGTTCAAAGATTTTTAGGTTTGGTGATTGGCCGTGCTAAACTTCCCCTTAGTGTCCAAGTATGTGCAGGTTAGGTGGCGTCATGGGGGATAGGGTGGGCCTGAGTAGGGTTCTCTTTTAGAGGGTCAGTGCAGGCTCGATGGCCTCTTTCTGCACTGTAGGAATTCTATGGTCCTAAGTTATTGAATTGAAGGGTATGAGAATTGATTAGCAGCTGAAAGGGAAACACATAAAAATAGCAATAAATAGCAAAAGAAATAGCTTATGAGTTGACCCAACAAATAAGGAATCTCCACTTTTCCGGACGCAAAAATTATGTTTTTGCATATACTTGGTGTATAAGTCAACCCCCTCCCAGCTCGTTTCTGCTGCAACATGCTATACTCGCAATCATGGCCAGCTTCAGTTTTTCACTACAAAAATGGTTGTTTTACTTACCAGTACCTTCAAATTGGGTGCAAAGGATCTCACTGGCGATATGGGTTATGCTGCAGAGATGTGCGGGAGTTTTAAGACATCCACGCGGAGCAGACCCCTTGTGGCAAACAACAACGAAAGTGACCACGCACGTCAGTGGTTCAATTTTATCCTTGGCCTAAACATTGACTTCTGTTTTTGGAGACTTCAAAGGTCAACTTAAAACGCGGTCATTTACTTTAAAAAAAAATTTTTTTATTGGCATTTTCAAAATTTATAAACAGTTATGTTCATTGTTGGCCGTGTTTATTCACTGTACAATACAGAAAGGCTTGTCTTTTCCGTCCCTTAATTTCCCCTATTCACATTCTGCCACCTGGCTCGGCATGCGGTCCCCCCCCTTGAATGCCCCTGTCGGGTTTTTTTGGTGGGGGGGGGGGTTACCCTGTGATTTGCGGGGGGGGGTTGCCCCCTCCCTTCCACGTTGTGCCTTTTGTGTCCCTCCAACCTTTTCCCCTCTTCCCCCACCACCCCAGGTTGCTCATTCCTGTGGTACCCCCCCCCCCTGTCTTTATTTTTCTTTTTCCTCTCTTTTTCCTTCTAACTTTCCTGTTTCCCCATCTTATTCACTTTTGCTGGCTTCGAACAGGCCGACAAACTGCCCCCGTGCGTTTAGGAAGCCTTCATCCGACCCGCGGATGGCATACTTAATCTTCTCCAGGTGGAGAAATTCCAAAAGGTCAGCAAACCAGTTTGCAGCTGTGGGTGGTGCTGCCGATCGGCAGCTGAGCAGGATTCTCCGGCGTGTGATTAGGGAAGAGAAAGCTAGGGCGCTGGCCCTCTTTCCCATGTGTAGTTCTGGCTGCTCTGATACCCTGAAGCTTGCCACAATTGGACATGGCTTCACCCTCACCCCCACAAGCTTAGACATTATCTCGGAGAAGGCAGTCCAGAACCCAGCAAGTTTGGGACATGCCCAGAACATGTGAGTGTGGTTGGCCAGGCCCCTCCGGCACCGTTCACATTTGTCCTCCACCTCCGGGAAGGACCTGCTCATTCGGGTTCTGGTCAGGTGTGCTCTGTGCACCACTTTGAACTGCATGAGGCTGAGCCTAGTAAACGGCGTCATTTACGATAGTCAAAGTAAGGATGGAACTGATAGGGACCAAAAAAAATGATCATTTTGTGGAGTAAAGAACATAGCTGAGATATTAAATGAGTATTTTGCATGTGTCTGCATTGAACAGTATGCTGTCAATTTAGTAATAAGGCACTAATGGTATTGGATAGGATAAAAATAGAGTTATATAAGAGTTTGGTAGTCCTCAAAGTAGAACAATCATCAAATTGGTGAGATGCATCCTAAGTTATTCAGGGGAGTAGGGATGGAGATTGTAACGGTACTAAACACAATCTTCCAATCATCTTTGCATTTGGAGTTGGTGCCAGAGAATTGGAGGATTGCAAATATTAAATTCCTTTGAGAAAAAAATAGAAAGGGAGAGGATAACCCTCGGAACTCCATCCCAATTAGCCTAAGATTTTAAAATTATTTTTATGAGTTGTGGGCATTGTTGGCTAGGACAGCATTTAATGCCCATCCCTAGTTGCCCATGAGAAGGTGGTAGTGAGTATCCTTCTTGAATCGTTGAATCCATGAGGTGTCGGTACACCCACAGTGCTGTTAGGAAGGATGGTGAGTGACTTGGATGGGAACTCCAGGTGGTGGTATTCCCAAGTATTTGCTACCCATGTCCTTCTAGATGGTGGGTGTAGGTTTGGAATGTGTGCCTAAGGAGCTTTGGTGAATTCCTGCAGTGTATCATGTAGATGGTAGGCACTGCTCATCGGTGGTGGAGGGATTGGATGTTTGTGGAAGGGGTACCAATCAAGCAGGTTGCTTTTGTCCTGTGTGGTGTTGAGTGTTGTTGAAGCTGTACTCATACTCCTGACTTGTGTCTTATGGATTATGGACAGGCTTTGGGAGTCAGGGAGTGAGCTACTCACTGCACCAAGGTATCAAACACGGTGGAAACATGGGAGCGGACGGTGAAAAAGCATGTAGAGCACCCCCAGAGCAGGGAGTCAGCATCAAGACTGGCTCCGCCAGATGAGCCAGCCATTCATCCCTCCTGCTCGACACACACAGGCCAAGGGGCAATACCCCCAAGGGGCCCCGACAGATGCGAGAGATGGAAGACTCTGGGTCCGACATGGAGAAACAAGGGTCCATGGTTTTGGATGACAGCCTCACCACGGAGCGGTTACTGATGGAGTCCTCCAGCCAGTCAGCATGGAAGTGACATTCCACAACACGTTACATGCCCCCCGACACGGCCCTGTAAAACCTGAGGTGCAATCGCGGGTGGAGCGAAGTAGGAGGCCTCCCCCACCCTCTGTGATGGAGGGCTTACGGACTTTGGGACAGAGGGATGTTGTAACCACTATGAGACCACGGGGACGACCCAATGATCTCCCTGTTGTGCTTGTGGAATACGATCGCCTCTGCTGAGGGGCAGAGGCCCAACAACGGAGCTCGTTAATTTCACCAGATAAAAGTCGATCCAGAAGGGAACCGTTATCTTCAGCTGGGACTGGTTGTGCTTTCAGCTGTGACTGGCTTTACTTTGTATTATAAATAAAGCTTCTTGGACTAACTGTTTCAGGACCCCTCCTGCCTACAATACTTTGCAAGGCTTTTCCACAAGCCTCATGTTGTCACATTTTGTCATCACTTTTATATGTCAGCATTTATAATGTGGGGCATGGGTTGGAAACCCAAAGGGGCATGCTAATAATTTGTATATGTTAGTATTAGTTGCATTGTACAAACAGGGCGTCTGGCCACTAGGTCGTGGTATGGCAAAGCTGTAGTTACAGGCCTCCCATCACTGGCGGCGCTTTTGAAACAAATTACCCAATTCTACTTGGACCGTTTTTTTTTCTTGGACTTTAACATTGTGCAATATGTGAACTTTTAAATTTGGCTTGCTGATTTTCCCTGGCCTGCTTATATGGATGGTTTTAATTTTTTTGTGGTTTAGCCCATTGACATTCCCCCTGCATGTTTTCCGTGACCTCCTGTCTCTACTTCCAAACATTCTACTCCTGTTCTCAGTGTTCCATTTACAGAATCTATTCAGTGATTGCAGTAATTTGTAAAAAAAAAAAAAGAATATGGCAATAACTGGTGTATATTTTGTTTATTTGACTTGGTTCCAGTTGTACCTATCCCAAAGCACCTAAGCCATATTCTATAATGGTTCCTGCCCACTTGTCAGTTGCCTTGAAAGTGCCATGTAACAGTGTTCAACTTGCACTTTTCTCACATTTTAAACTCCCTTACTGTAAGTGGGCGTATAGCTAGAAACCCCTTATGATGTGACATCAAGGAGGAGTGGTAAGCAAGTACTTAAACTTCTGAAAGTGTGTCTTTCTCCCTCGGCTTGCCTGCACTCAGTCCTGTTCCATAAATCACCTGCTATCAGTCTTGTCCCCATTCCTCAAAGTGGAACGTAAGTTACATAAAGGAAGTGGTAAAACTTTACTCAGTACTCAAGACTAAATAATGTTATTTCATATGGCTTTAGTATTCCTGTGCCATTGGGTGTTTTATGACAGATTTGTGCACGCTGAAAAGTAAATTGAAAGCGTGGTGGTTATTCACTTGAAGAATATGAATGGTATAATTTTAGAATCATAGAAGGTTATGGCACAAAAGGAAGTAATTTGGTCCATCGTGTCTGTGCTAGCTTTCAATTAACTTTTCAACCTAATCCCAATATGCAGCTCTTGACCCATAACCCTGTGGTTTGCTGCACTTTTTTAAAAATGCGGTGACTATACCTCTGTCACTCTTTCCAGTGAGTTCCAAATCCACACCAACCTGAGTGGAAAACATGCTCCTTAACTCCTCTAATCCTTCTGCCAATTACTTTAAATCTTTATGTACCCTTTGTTTTGACCTCTCTGCATGGGGGGATAGCTCCTTACTATCCACTCTATCCAGGACTCCTCAATATTTTATGCACTTCATTTAAATTTCCTCTCAGCCCCCTATATTCCAAAGAAAACAAACCCAGCCTATCCAGCCTCTCCTCATAGTTAACATTTTCCAGTCCTAGCAACATCCTCGTAAATCTCCTCTGTTCCTTGTCTAGTGTGATTACACCCCTCCTGTAATGCAGTAACCAGGACTGTAGACAGTACTGTGGCCTAATGTTCTTTACACAAATTTTTTTTTGCACTTTTATAGCCCAATATCATTTTAACCTGGTTCATTGTGCCTGCCTTAAAATACTTTGCAATATTTCAACCTTGGTTCATTCATTGTGCCAATTCATAGAATCATAGAATTTACAGTGCAGAAGGAGGCCATTCGGCCCATCGAGTCTGCACCGGCTCTTGGAAAGAGCACCCTACTTAAGCCCACACCTCCACCCTATCCCGTAACCCAGCAACCCCACTTAACCTAAGAGCAATTTAGCAAGGCCAATCCACCTAACCTGCACATTCTTGACTCTACACCACACTGGGCGAGGCATTTACCAGCTCTGGTTGTAAATCTGAGTGCGGAAAAGCAGCTCATGTCAAAAGTATTTCATCAGGCAGAATTTTACATGACCATCTGTGTAGGGGCTGGGCCGGAAAATGTGGAAGTGGAAGTGCATTTTTCTGAACTATTAAATAATATAAAGGAATTTATTGATGCACTTTATTTTCTCCTTTTCACCACCATACCATGCTTTGTGCTTTTAAAATAGTTGATTACAGGCAGCCCAGAAGCAGATATTTTGTTTGTGACCACCCTTAATGTCTCATCATCACAGCCTAAGCTCTCCTGTTTGACTTTACATCACAGGGATCTTCAAGCCACCTGTATAGTACCGATAGAGAAAGAGTTGAAAAGACAGCCAGAAATAGAAGAGGAGGTTGTACAGGGTTACATGGGACACTCTTAAAGTGACTGCCAGTCAAGACAGAAAGCAGTCTCGGATGTGTCCTAGGTGCATTGAGATAAATAGGATTGGAACCAAGTCAAGGGAACAAAATCAGGAATTAATTGTGCGGCAGCTATTGCAGCGTTTTTATGAATTTCTGTGACCTCTTCTGTTTTGAATAGATTCTGTGAATGGAGAAAAATGTGCAACTTTGAATAATGGAAAGTTGTGTAGCTTTAATAATATGCTCTCTTCCCCACAACCCTCCACCCCGCCAGATCATCTGTGAACCAATATACCAGAAATAGCAAATTTGCTGAAGTAAAATTTGGGAAATCAAAGAACTATGCAACATTGATTCATTATATCTCCAAAATAAATTCGAGTAATTGTAACCTGGTCCCTGTTCTGGTGTACAATTCTTACTGCTGTCGGCTAGGTGTTGAAGTGGGAGATACTGGATGTTTGTTCCCCGGAGACTAGTAAAAGACTAGTTGGTGGAGGTTATAATTACGTATGGTTCCTGAATTATTATGTAATTTGATGATCTTCAACAGGAGAATCGTCGGCGTGCCAAAGAAGAATTATCTTCCATGGAGGAAGAAATGGCCATGGCACAGGAACAGCTTCGGGCAAGAAAGGAAGAACAGGAAAAAAAGAATATTTTGAACAGCGCGAGGTATGGTTAATATTTGTAGCAATTCCGATAATATTCTGTTCAATGTTGCATCACTTTGTTGTTTTTTAAAAGACTGAACATGACCGTATACTTTAAAGACAAGCTATCCATGGGAAATCATTATAGTTTCAAGTACAAATGAATTAATTTGTTCATGCACATTGCAAGCCTTTCTTATTTTTTTCCATAATATGTTTATTAACTCAGCAGCATTTTGTGTTGGAAATAATCTAACAATAGAATTCCTGCAATCAAAATGATTTTGATAATTTGTTTTAAAAGCCTATTTGAATATATATGAGCAGAAACATTCAAATCGAGATCTGGGAAATGCAAGTTCAAACTTCATGCAAGGGTGATTAATGGTCTGGGGTGGGAATTTTATACAGCAGTTTGAGTGATCTTTCTCTTGATGTGTCAACTTAAAATTGCTGTTGCGACTTAATTGCTATATTTATTTGTCAAAATTTTCAGAATAGGTTTAGAAAAGGGTGACAAGAAATGGTAGAGACAGAATTTGTATGCTAGCTTCTGAACTTGGACAAGTTTGCGAATTCACTGATGATGAAGAAATGCACTGCGATCTTTTGTTCGCTATCAAAGAGTGCAGTTTTTCTTGATTTTTGAAAGCTATACTATTTCTTTGAAATCCATTTTTGATTTTAATACAACTCATTGGAAAATGAACTGCATTATATTGCTATCTCTTGGCTTTTATTTGCGTGATCAACAGAGGGCACCACAGTCTCATTAGTTCTCATGTATTTTCAAAATCCCAGGCATTGGTAGTTGGAATATTCCAAGTAAAGGATCAGTAAGAAATTTGCTTTGTATTTGGGCTGCATATAGAAAGAAGGAGCTTGCATTTGTGTCGGGCCCTTCAGGTGTTCAGTACATCTCAAAGTAATTCACAAACAATGAGATATTTTTAAAGTACAGTCAGGTGTAAACATGCAGCCAATTCATGCAGAGAGATGTGACGGTCGATGTGCGTTGGAACTTTTTAAATTTTAATTTTACAAAAACATCTGATTTTTATTGAAACCACACCGTGGAAAATTCAGCTTCGGACACCGTGAAGTCATCTTTGTGGTCTTGAATATGTTAATGGCGAGTCTTTATATGAAAAATTAATAACTATATAAATATATACAGTTATGGAGTTGACTCCATCCAAGGTCTTTACACATCTCTGCCCATCTCCAGATTGATCCTGGGCAGTATGGTACTCAGTCCCATATTAACTCTGTATGTACCAAACCCAACTACTACACCTCCCCCCAGGTCATTATCCCATCGCTACAGAGTTATTTTGGTTTACTTCAAGTCTTACAACCTTAATGGTATTCCAACCTTATTACTATTACATTATTAACATTAACAATATTCTCTCTACCCCCATCAGTCCCTTCAGATCCTTGAATTTAGAGGTTTGATTTTGATTTGGTTTGATTTATTGTCACATGTGCCGAGGTGCAGTGAAAGTATTTTTCTGCAGCAGAGGGAATGTACAGAGTACATACATAGTAGACAAAAAGAATAATCAACAGAGAACATTGACAAATGGTACCTCGACAAACAGTGATTGGTTACAGTGCGGAACAAGGGGTCAAACAAAGCAAATACACGAGCAAGAGCAGCATAGGGCGTCGTGAATAGTGTTCTTACAAGGAACAGATCAGTCCGAGGGGGAGTCGTTGTGGAGTCGTTGTAGCTGTGGGGAAGAAGCTGTTCCTATGTCTGGATGTGTGGGTCTTCAGACCTCTGTACCTTCTGCCTGATGGAAGGGTCTGGAAGAAGGCAATGCCTGGGTGGGAGGGGTCTCTGATAATGCTGTCTGCCTTCCTGAGGCAGCGGGAGGTGTATACAGAATCAATGTGGGGGTGGCAAGCTTGTGTGATGCGTTGGGCTGAGTTTACCACATTCTGCAGTTTCTTGCGATCTTGTACCAAGCAGTTGCCATACCAGGCTCTGATGCAGCCGGATAGGATGCTCTTTATCGCACATTTGTAGAAGTTTGTGAGAGTCGATGCAGACATGCCAAATTTCTTTAGCTTCCGAAGGAAGTACAGATGTTGTTGGGCTTTCTTGACTGTTGCATCAATGTGAGTGGACCAGGACAGACTGTTGGTGATGGTGACCTCCAGGAACTTAAAGTTATCGACCATCTCCACTTCGGAGCCATTGATGCAGATGTGAGTGTGTGTTATGTTACCCTTCCTGAAGTCGATGATCAGTCCTTGGTCTTTCCGACATTTAAAGAGAGATTGTTTTCGGTACATCATGCAACCAAGTGATTTATCTCCCTCCTGTAGTCTGATTCGTTGCTGTTTGAGATACGGCCCACCACAGTCGTATCTTCTGCAAACTTATAGATTGAGGTGGAGTTAAATCTTGCCACACAGTCATGTGTGTATAAGGAGTACAGTAGAGGATTGAGCACACATTGTTGCAGGGCTATTGTGGAGGAGGTGCTGTTGCCTATCCTGACCGATTGCGGTCTGTTGGTGAGGTTCATGTGGTCTGATGATATTTCCACATCTAGTTCACCGTTCTGTCAGGGGAGTGTTAGGTTCTGCTGGTGTTGGTTCAAGTTACTGGCTTAGAGGTCAGATTGGCATTTTGGTATAATTTTATCCATTTAATTCATTGCGTGTTGTGAAACCATGCCTGGTTGGTCTGGCTGGCTTGGCGGTGAATGGTTGTTGTTACTCTTGATTGTTTCTTGCGGGGTGGATGAAAAATGTTATTCGTCCGCTTGGCGATGCCTTTTCTTCTTGTTCTGTTTGGACCGCCTGGAAGTTCCCCGAACTGAGGGAGAGCATTCCTGTGGCAAGAAGAAGATTAAATAGCATGCTCACCTCTGTTTTTTTGTCGGTGCAAGACTGCTATGAGGTTCCAGCATCTCTTATAGTCCTGGCACCCTGGCTGGAGGTTGCCGTGTACGCACAGTAGTTTGTATGTTAACCAATTGTGCCATCATCGTAGCTGGGAGTAGAAGCTCCTCAGACTGTTGATCCTTATCTGGTACCAGTGCCACCAGAGGTGCTATGGTAATCCTATGTACAGTAGGTTGGTCTGACCATTGAGGACTTTCCAGGACCTGGAATGATGATGGACAAATCTGCTCTGCAAAAAGAGAGTGACGATCACAGATGATATCAGGCCCTGCATATTCCTTAGTGTTTGTGGACTCAGATCTATGCTGTTCTGACTGGTTTATGACGGTGGTAATCTTGACATCTATTGCCGTCGTTAGGAGATCGAGGGAGGTGCAAACATCCCTGCTTAGAAGCGAGAGAGGCTGATTAGGGATGACATAGATCAGCTCAAAGATCTGTTTGTTGCCATCCTCAGTGGTTCAAAGATCACGCCGATGAGCAGATCGTGAGCTCTCCTTGCTGAAGCTAGACTTCAAAAGAAAATGAAATGGCGTCTTACGCTCGAGTAAAGCTTCTACCGTTTCACTTCCAGGCTCTTCTCTCTCTGGAGCTTTACTTTCTGGTGAATTTTCTCCAGGTCTGTAGCTTCATTTGGGAGTTTGTTACAGTTCCGAATCCGTTGAAGATGGCCTTTTTCTTTGTTTTTCTGCTTCCTTGTGAGGATGAGGGCTTTTGATCCAGACTATGAAGAATCCTGCTTTGGACACCATGAAGTAGCGTTCGTAGTCTTGAGATTAACAGTAAGTCTTTATTAACAAATTGTAACAATATAGTAGAGGGTACATTTATGGAGCTGACTGCATCCTTGGTCTTTACACATCTTTGTCCATCTCGAGACTGTCCTGGCTCTGGGTCATGTGGGTTCTTGCATCACACTGTGGGCGGTACTGTGCTCAGTCTCACATTAACCTTGTATGTACCAGACCCCACTATGACATGCAGGAAAAAAAAATTCTATTTAATAACCTGGCCTGGAATATAGTGTCATAAATACTGCACTTCGACTATTATAAACTGAAAGTTACTAAGTATACTGGTGAGTTCCAAACAGACCAGTCCAAGCAATTGTCAAAATGAAACACTAATGTCATTTAATTAATCATTTCCACTATTGTGTTCTGCATTCTATTTCAGTAAAACTGGAAAAGGGAACTATGGGAATTACTCCAACTCATCTTTTTGGCCCCTCGTGAAAAATGTTTTTTCATTATTTTTTAAATTTTTATATTTTCAAAAGTGCTCCTTGATGTCAGGCATCTCACCATTTTTCTTCTACTGACCGCGCATCCTTTATCCAAAATCCTTGGGTCCGATTGCATTTCGGATTTCTGATGATTTTGATTTTCGGATACCATATACAAACTTGGGCCTCAGCTTGCTAGAGCCTGATTAAAATAGTCGGAAAAGTTGGATGTATCGCTGAATAATAAAGACAGGATACGTGTAATGAATTTCTTTTTGACATGTTCACCACAAAAATAGTAAGGTAAATCATGCAGACAAACAATTAGACTTCCCACACTAAAGGTTGATGAGATTTTTTAAAATTGTGCAGTGTTTAGATGTGTTCAGTTTTTGGACTTATGAATGGATATTGAATACTGGGCCTGTATTTGTTTGGATCTGCTTTTGTTTTCTCCTGTTGCTGTTGGTGGATATTTTGGCTTGCTGCACTACACCAATCTGCATTTCATTCTGTGCATCCTGAATGGCCTTTATTCAGTCAGAGTCCAATATATACAGTCCAATATTTTCAATTTATTGTCCATTTATTTTTTGAATTGGTGGAAATACTCATCAGGTCAAGCAGCATCTGACATGCTGCCTAACATGAGTATTTTTCCACAGATACTAGCTGCCCTAAGTATTGCAAACATTTTCTTTTTTTCAGATTTCCAGCTTCCGCAGTGTTTTGGTTTTGTGTTTTGTTCTTAAATACCGATGACTCAACAATTTGAGTTATTTCATTCCCTTTGAGTTTATTGTTGTTATTTTTGTTTTAATTGCCCCTTAAAATGATTGGTCTTCTTGTTCCTTTGAAATTCATTTTCTACACGTTTGGAACCGCTGCAGCTCATCTTATGGTGTGGGTGCGCTCAGAATGTTATACAGAAGGGGATTCGAGGATTTTCATCCCGGGACAGTGAAGCAACGGCAATATAGGGTGCGATTCAGCGACTCCGTTGCGCCAAGCTTAGATCCAGGCGAATCGAAAGAGAGCACCAAATCAGGCTCGACCCTGGGCACCACGACAATCACGAGTTAACCCCCCCTGATTGTCTGATGCAGTCTGGGTTTCATCCTCAGTGGACAAGATCCAGATCTGCATCTATAAATGACTTCACCCAGTGGTGAAGGAAGAGGAGGTTGGGGATTCCGCAGAAAATGGCCCCGCTCTGAGAGCAGTCATTCCTGCTGGCAAGTTCAGCACGTTAGAAGGAAATAATTTGTGCTACCTCCCCAAGGCCAAATAAAGTGACAACGCGCCATTGAATAGCGGGGTGATTCTTGCCGCTGCAGCCGCCGAGAATCACCCCGCCAACTGCGCCTGAAAGCAGACTTTGTTTTAAGTCTGCTGAATTGCGCCCATAGTTCCTGGTGGCTTGGAGGGAAAACTTTCAGATGGTGATGTTTCCATATGTCTGCTGCTTTTGTCCTTCTACATTGCGGATTTGGAAGGAGCCTTGTTGAGTTGTTGCAATGCATCTTGTACATTGTACACACTATTACCACTATGCCCAATGGTGAGGGGAGTGAATATTTTAGGTAGTGGATTGGATACTAATCAAGTAGGCCGCCTTGGCCTGGATTGTGTTAAGCTTCTCTTGAGTGCTTTTGGAGTTGCACTCAAGTTGGATTTCATCACACCCCTTGTAGTGGGAAAATTGTGCAGCTATTTGACGATAGTGTGCTTCATCCTCACACTCCTGAGAGATCAGATGAAGACTCTTGGATTTATGAATCAGGCCTTTACTCATATAGTTATAACTGAGCTGGAGGTGTTTGCAGCTCGCACACCAGACAGCCCAATTCCCGCCCTGTATAGACAGTTTATATTTCACATTAAGTTACAGGAAATTAGCATATACCAATTGCCTGTTATTCGTTATCTATGTCCAATCATGGCTTTTAAAAAAAATCATTTTATTCTCCTCATTTTCAACATTTTTATCAATAAACAACCAAAGAAAAAACAAACAAAAACAAATACAATAACAATCCCCCACAAACAAACCGCACCCCGCTCTATATACAGATCGAAACATCCACCCGTACATTCCAGGTACAAAATACCAATTAACAATCAATCCCGCAACCCCTTCGCCCACTACACTCCTGTTCACCGGCCAGCTTGAGCGAACCAGCGTGGAGGCCGCTGCCCAAGCCCCGCTCCCCTCCCAATTCCCCCGCCTGCCAACCTGGACCCAGGAAAACAAAGAAATTCCCTTCAACACACAACCCCAGTGTAAACATGCAAATCCCAAAGAGCCATCATTGCAACAGAAAATCCCACTCCTATCTTGCCCAAATAGGCAACTGCAACTCATTTAGCACATATAACAACATGTGATTTAAAAAATAAAAAAATAGGGCTACATACAATCCTCCCTTAGTCCAAGACCAATCTTCAGTCTCATTTCTCACTTCTGCACCAAGCCCTTCTGCTTTCACACATGACTCCGCCGCTTCCACCGTCTCAAAATAAAAGTCTTTGGAGTTGTAGGTCACCCTCACTCAGCTGGGTACACTATGCCAAACCACATATGGCTGTTATACAGTGCCGTCTTCACTCAGCCGAAGGCTGCCCGCCTCTTTGCGAACTCCACAGTAAAGTCCTGGTATATACGTACACCAACTCCAGCCCACTGCACCTCCCACTTCTGCTTCACCCAACTTAGGATCTTGTCCTTCACGCGGTACCTACGGAAACAAATAATCACAACTTTTGGCCGCTCATTTGCCTTTGGTTTAGACCTCTACGCCCTATGAGCCTGATCCAGTTCGTACCGGGAGCAATCATTCCCCTCTCCCAACAGCTTTGCCACCATCTTAGCAAAATACTCTGTCGGCCTCGGGCCCTCCATCCCTTCGGGCAGGCCCACGATCCTCCGATTTAGCCGCCTCAATCTGTTTTCCAGGTCCTCCACTTTGGCTCGCCGAACCTTGTTGGACTCCATCACCCTCTGCAGCTCCTCGCCCATCGAGGTGAACTGTACGCTGTGTTGTGACAAGGCCTCTTCCACTCCCTTCAGTTTCTCACCCTTCTCCCGCACCTCAGTCGATGTCCTCGACACCGCTACATTCACCGGAGCAATCGCCTCCTCCACCAGCACCTTCAATGTTGCCATCATCTCCTTCCTCATCACTTCCATGTGCTTCGCAAACTCTTTTTCAAGTTCCAAAGCCATCGCCTCGGTCATTCTTTTTGCCGTGAGCAGTGCAGCCCCACCCAGTGACCCAGCCTCTGACATCCTTCCAGTTGCCGAGCCGACCCTTCCACTCGACGGTGAACTGTTACTCGCCCTCTTCTTCACAGCGGCTTTCCTTTGGGTTTTAGACATCCTTCTTCCTTATGTCTTGCTGCACTTATTTAACGAAAAGTTGCCCCTGGGACTGGGCATTAAATTCTAAAAAATCAAGCCTCGAGCAGGAGCCATGCGACCTCCTCTTACATGCCACCACCAGAAGTCCCCAATCAAGCCTATTGATTAGGTTTACATCATGCATAATATGTGAGAATAAACCAATCACATCAAATGTTTGCATGCTTAATTATACTAGCCAATCAGTACAAAGGCTGTCTTGCAATTGTTTATACTGGTAGTCTGATATCTGAAGTGTGGCTATCAATTACTCTCCCTGTCGAGAATCCCTGCTGTTTAATGGCTTCTCTCGAGGTTTGGATGTTACAATATACAAACAGTTCTTAGGGGCGGCACGGTGGCGCAGTGGTTCGCACTGCTGCCTACTGCGCTGCCGACCCGGGTTCGATCCCAGCCCTGGGTCACTGTCTGTGTGGAGTTTGCGCATTCTCCCGTGTCTGCGTGTGTTTCACCCCCCACAACCCAAAAGATGTGCAGGGTAAGTCCACACTAATTTGCCCCCAAATTGGAAAAAAAATGATTGGGTAGTCTAAATTTTTTTTTTTTTAAAACAGCTCTTATGTGTCCTCCCCTCCCTTCCATTATCTACATACACCCTAGAGCAAGAGCAAATGGTAGAATGTCCCACAATGTTATTACAGACCTTGTGAGCGAACACCTGTGGAATTCCTGCCTGAGAACTAGCACTTTTAAACTAATTGCAATGTAATATCTAATCTCTAAAATGCTTATGTAATAGGTGTGTAGGGAAATTCCAACACCATTGGATCACACTGGAACATTTATCAACATTCACAAGAGCCCTGAGAGCATGTTTCTCTTCTTTTCCTGTTGGAAACAATAGGTAAATCTAACATCAGGGAAGAAAGTTATAAGTTCCTTCCTCTTTGCGTCTCGCTTTGATGCACCTGTTCTGCAACTGAAACAAATGAACAGGTTTATTAAAAATATATTTTATTCCAAACACAATCAACAAATCAGTCAGAAGATGCAACCAATTGCAAACAATTTGTCATTTTTTCCATTTTCTTCCCTTAACTAACACAACTCCCCTAACCCTTGCAACAAACAAATCCTTGAATAGAGACAAAAATAGCCTCCACCTTACATAAAATCCCTCTTCCGAACCTCTAAGAGCGAACTTAATTTTCTCCAATTGTAAGAACTCCGCCATGTTCCCCAACCACGCCGGCAACTCTGGTTGCGCTGCTGAATTCCACCCAATGGGATTCGTCGGTGGGCGATCAGAGTGGCGAAATCCATGACATTGGCTCCCCTCGACTCCAGTACTTCTCGCAGCTCCGAAACTCCGAAGATAGCCACCAGAGGACACGGCGCCATTCTCACTCCCATAATCTCCAACGGTGTCTCAAAGATTTGGTGTATAATCCCCCTAACTTTGGGCAAGACCAAAACACATGAACATGATACACACACACACAACACTCCATCCCCAGCTCCTCCTCCCATGTCCACCTTTTCCATTTCCACCCATAAATATCCGCAACTTCCCCTTTCCTCAGCTCGTCCTGTGTCACCAACCTATCCAGTAGGGTATGAGCATAAGGGGGCCAGTACAGACATACCCACAGAATGCTGCATCAGCAGGTTCCACACCTTGAGGGACGACACCAAGATCAGGCTAATGGTGTACAACCATTGCATCTTTTCCACATTTGCCGGCCAATAATAATATAGCAAGTTTGGGAGTGCTAGCCCGCCTCCCCCATCTGCCATCCCCTTGACAAAAAAGCATTCCTAATCCTGAGCATCTTGCCTGCCCATGAAGTCCAAGGTTAACTTATCTACTTTCCGAGAGAACGCCTTTGGAAAGAATATCAGGAGGGACTATAAAGCAAATAAAAACCTTGGGAGACTGTTCATCTCTATGGTCTGCATCCTTCCCGCTAAGCACAGCAGTAGTGCCAGAAAAGGCACCAAACTTTCATTATATTCTCCATGCACTCCAGCGGGTTTGAGACATAAAACAACAGATCTTCTGTGTACAGTGACACCCTATGCTCCCTACCTCCCCTTTCAATGCCCTTCCACTCATTTGGCACCTGGGGTGCAATAGCCAATGGCTGGATAGTCAGCAAACAGCAGCGGGGACAACAGGCAACCCTGTTGTGTGCCCCTATGCAGTCGAAAATATCCCGCGCTCATTGTGTTCATCCTCACACTTGCCATTGGGAGGCATACAGCAGTTGCATCCAAGAAATGAACGTTGGCTCAAACCCAAACTGCCCGAGGATCTCAAATAAGTACCTCCATTCTCCATGTGCATTGAAATAATAACTTCCGGATGCCTATCTCCTGGACGGAGTCATCACAGCATTCAACAGTCGCCTAATGTTGCTCGACAAATGCCGCCTCTTAAAACTGTCTGAGACTTCCCTGTTTTGGTTGAACTCCACATAGTCCTCTATCACCGAGGCCACGTTCTCTGCTAGAAGTGCTGAATCAAACCTCCACTAAGGTTTCTGGTTTGACCAGTTGCGAACCTCACGTCCACATAATGTGGCGCGTGGACTGAAATCGCAGTCACTGCATATTCTGCCCCTCGATCCCTGGGAATATTGATTTCCCCACCACAAAAAAATCTACTCGAGTATACCCTATGCACGTGGGAGAAGGAAGACTCCCTCTCTCCCGGATACCTAAACCTCCGCTGGTCCATCCCCCCCCCCATCTGATCCGTGAATACACCCAGCTCCTTTGCCATTCCCGACTTAGCCATTGATTTGGGGCTTGACCCACCAATCCTGGAATCTTAACATGCAGTTGAAGTCGCCCCCATTATCAATTGATGCGAATCCAGGTCTGGGATGGATGCCAATGCCTTAACAAATTCTGCATTGTCTTAGTTGAGTGCATAGACATTCACTAGAACAACCGGCGCCCCCACCAAGACGCCGCTCATCATCACGTACCACCCTCCCGCGACCCACACCTCAATGGCCACCACAAATACCACCCTTTTTCTCAACAAAATCGTGACCCTCCTCGACTTGGAATCGAACCTCGAGTGGAACGTCTGCCCCCACCCATCCCATTCTTAACCTCGTCTGATCCTTCACATCGAGATACGTCTCCTGAAGGAAGACCACATCTGCTGTTAAACTTTTTAAGTGTGGAAATACCCGAGACCATTTAACTGGGCACTTTAGTCCCTGCCGTGCATGTCACTATCCTCACCGGGGTTCCTGACCTCTCCCCCGCTTCTATTAAGGTCTGCCATCCCAACCTGACATGAAACTCTCCCTACCTCAAGGTCCTCGTCTTGTCCCGGCCCACGCAAAATGGCCACCCTCTCCATTCTCACCTACACCTACGTCATTAGCACATTCCCCTCCATCCTCTCCTTCGCCCCACCTCTTCAACTGATCCCCCCTCCTACCTCCACCCTCCTACCTAACTGCTGCAGCCCTCTCCTCCACACAGCTTCTGTTTACTAGCATCCCTGCTAGCATGGCAACTTCCACCTGGAGATCTACACAAAGAACCCCCCCTCCCCCACCTTCACCCTTCAAAAAGCCCCTACCCAGGCTGCCCCCGGCAGAACCCCCTCCCTCTCCTTCTCCAGTAGGAGAAAGAAACTCAGGAGAAAGTCTCCCCCATTGACCATCATAAAAGAAAGACCAACATGTGCAAAAACAAAACACCGACAAACATTGTACATACACATCAAAACCAAGATTTGAAAAGTCACCCAGGGTTTGGCCGGGTACAACATCCCAAACCGGACCTTGCTCCGAATGAGAGCCCGCTGCCTTGGCCCTGTTAAAACCCACCCACCGCTTGGCCAGGTCAGTCCCAAAGTCCTGGTAGATCCGAATCCACTGACCCTTACAACTACAGTCTCGCACGACTTTGCCCACCACAGAATCTTCCCCTTTTCTTGAAACTTGTGCATCTGGACGATCACTGCCTGTGGCGGCTCCCCAGCCCTCAGCCTCTATTGCAGCGACCGGCGCGCCCGATCCACCTCAGGGAGGCTTCTCAAAGACCCCTTCCTCAACCAGCTTTGCGAATATCATCTGCACGTCGTCCGTGGCACTCGGTCCCTCCATCCCCGCCGGCAGTTCCATGATTCTTAAGTTCTGCCGCCTGGACTATTTCTCCTGATCATCCATCTTTACCTTAAATACCCATTGGCTTCTCACACCATCCTCACCTCGCCTCCAATGACATGATCTGGTCACTGTCGTCAGATACTGCCCTTTCCACTCACGGATCGCCGCACCTTGCAACTCCAAATGTTTCTTCATTCATTCCAAAGTCCTGCAAAGAGGACCTACTGCTCCCACAATCGCCTTGGACCAGATCTCTTGCCCATGGTGCCTAAACTCCCCCTTGATGAACTCCTATCAACTGCTCTACAGGCAGTGGATTAGGCGATGATGACTCTCCACAGGCAGTGGGGTCGGCGATGACGATGCTCCACAGGCAGTGGGGTAGACTATGGCGATGCTCCACAGGCAGTGGATTCGGCGATGACGATGCTCCACAGGCAGTGGGGTAGGTGATGACGATGCTCCACAGGCTGTGGGGTAGTTGATGACGATGCTCCACAGGCAGTGGGGTAGACTATGGCGATGCTCCACAGGCAGTGGGTTCGGCGATGACGATGCTCCACAGGCAGTGGGGTAGACTATGATGGCACTCCACAGGCAGTGGGGTAGGTGATGACGATGCTCCACAGGCAGTGTGGTAGGCTATGATGGCACTCCACAGCCAGTGGGGTAGGTGATGACGATGCTCCACAGGCAGTGGGTTCGGCGATGACGATGCTCCACAGGCAGTGGGGTAGGCGATGACGATGCTCCACAGGCAGTGTGGTAGGCTATGATGGCACTCCACAGCCAGTGGGGTAGGCGATGACGATGCTCCACAGGCAGTGGGTTCAGCGATGACGATGCTCCACAGGCAGTGGGGTCAGCGATGACGATGCTCCACAGGCAGTGGGTTCGGCGATGACGATGCTCCACAGCCAGTGGGGTAGGTGATGACGATGCTCCACAGGCAGTGGGGTCAGCGATGACGATGCTCCACAGGCAGTGGGTTCGGCGATGACGATGCTCCACAGGCAGTGGGTTCGGCGATGACGATGCTCCACAGGCAGTGTAGTCGGCGATTATGGCACTCCACAGGCAGTGGGGCCGGTGATCGTGGCGCTCCACTGGCAGTGGGGTAGGCGATGACAAAGCTGCACAGGCAGTGGGGTAGGCGATGACGACTCTCCACAGGCAGTAAGGTAGGCGATGATGATGCTCCACAGGCAGTGGGGTAGGCGATGACGATGCTCCACAGGCAGTGAGGTAGGCGATGACGATGCTACACAGGCAGTGAGGTAGGCGATGACGATGCTCCACAGGCAGTGGGGTAGGCGATGACGACTCTCCACAGGCAGTAAGGTAGGCGATGACGATGCTCCACAGGCAGTGAGGTAGGCGATGACGATGCTCCACAGGCAGTGAGGTAGGCGATGACGATGCTACACAGGCAGTGGGGTAGGCGATGACGATGCTCCACAGGCAGTGAGGTAGGCGATGACGATGCTCCACAGGCAGTGAGGTAGGCGATGACGATGCTCCACAGGCAGTGAGGTAGGCGATGACGATGCTACACAGGCAGTGGGGTAGGTGATGATGATGCTCCACAGGCAGTGAGGTAGGCGATGACAAAGCTGCACAGGCAGTGAGGTAGGCGGTGACGATGCTCCACAGGCAGTGCAGTCGGCGATTATGGCGCTCCACAGGCAGTGGGGCCGGTGATCATGGCGCTCCACTGGCAGTGGGATAGGTGATGATGATGCTCTGCGGGCAGGTGTAGTAGGTGATGACAAAACTGCACAGGCAGTGGGGTCGGCGATGACGATGCTCCGGGCAGTGTGGTCAGTGATGACGATGCTCCACTGGCAGTGGGGTAGGCGATGATGACTCTCCACAGGCAGTAAGGTAGGCAATGATGATGCTCCACAGGCAGTGGGGTAGGCGATGACGATGCTACACAGGCAGTGGGGTAGGTGATGATGATGCTCCACAGGCAGTGGGGTAGGCGATGACAAAGCTGCACAGGCAGTGGGGTAGGTGATGACGACTCTCCACAGGCAGTGGGCTAGGTGAGGACGACGCTCCACAGGCATTGGGGTAGGTGATGACTATGCTCCACAGGCATTGGGGTAGGTGATGACTATGCTCTACAGGCAGTGGGGTAGGTGATGACGATGCTCCACAGGCAGTGGGGTTGGTGATGACGAAGCTCCACAGGCAGTGGGGTAGGTGATGATGATGCTCCACAGGCAGTGGGGTAGGTGATGACCATGCTGCACAGGCAGTGGGGTAGGTGATGACGACTCTCCACAGGCAGTGGGCTAGGTGAGGACGACTCTCCACAGGCATTGGGGTAGGTGATGACGATGCTCTACAGGCAGTGGGGTAGGTGATGACTATGCTCTACAGGCAGTGGGGTAGGTGATGACGATGCGCCACAGGCAGTGGGGTAGGTGATGACGACTCTCCACAGACATGGGCTAGGTGAGGACGACTCTCCACAGGCATTGGGGTAGGTGATGGCGATGCTCTACAGGCAGTGGGGTAGGTGATGACGATGCGCCACAGGCAGTGGGGTAGGTGATGACGACTCTCCACAGGCAGTGGGCTAGGTGAGGACGACTCTCCACAGGCATTGGGGTAGGTGATGACGATGCTCTACAGGCAGTGGGGTAGGTGATGGCCATGCTCCACAGGCAGTAGGGTCGGCGATGACAAAGCTCCACAGGCAGTGGGGTAGCTGATGACGATGCGCCACAGGCAGTGGGCTCGGCGATGACGACTTTCCACAGGTAGTGGGGTGGGTGATGACGATGCTCCACAGGCAGTTCGGTAGGCGATGACGACTTTCCACAGGTAGTGGGGTAGGTGATAACGATGCTCCATAGGCAATGGGTGGGTTATGTCGATGCTCCACAGGCAGTGGGGTAGCTGATGACGATGCGCCACAGGCAGTGGGCTCGGCGATGACGACTTTCCACAGGTAGTGGGGTGGGTGATGACGATGCTCCACAGGCAGTTCGGTAGGCGATGACGACTTTCCACAGGTAGTGGGGTAGGTGATAACGATGCTCCATAGGCAATGGGTGGGTTATGTCGATGCTCCACAGGCAGTGGGGTCGGCGATAACGATGCTCCACAGGCAGTGGGGTAGACTATGGCGATGCTCCACAGGCAGTGGATTCGGCGATGACGATGCTCCACAGGCAGTGGTGTAGATGATCACGATGCTCCACAGGCTGTGGGGTAGTTGTTGACGATGCTCCACAGGCAGTGGGGTAGACTATGGCGATGCTCCACAGGCAGTGGGTTTGGCGATGACGATGCTCCACAGGCAGTGAGGTAGATGATGACGATGCTCCACTGGCAGTGGGGTAGGCGATGACGCCTCTCCACACGCAGTAAGGTAGGCGATGATGATGCTCCACAGGCAGTGGGGTAGGCGATGACGATGCTCCACAGGCAGTTGGGTAGGTGATGATGATGCTACACAGGCAGTGGGGTAGGTGATGACGATGCTCCACTGGCAGTTGGGTAGGTGATGATGATGCTACACAGGCAGTGGGGTAGGTGATGATGATGCTCCACAGGCAGTTGGGTAGGCGATGATGATGCTCCACAGGCAGTGGGGTAGGCGATGACGATGCTCCACAGGCAGTTGGGTAGGTGATGATGATGCTACACAGGCAGTGGGGTAGGCGATGACGACTTTCCACAGTCAGTGGGGTCAGCGATGACGATGCTACACAGGCAGTGAGGTAGGCGATGACGATGCTACACAGGCAGTGGGGTAGGCGATGATGATGCTCCACAGGCAGTGGGGTAGGCGATGACGATGCTCCACAGGCAGTGAGGTAGGCGATGACGATGCTACACAGGCAGTGAGGTAGGCGATGACGATGCTCCACAGGCAGTGGGGTAGGCGATGACGACTCTCCACAGGCAGTAAGGTAGGCGATGACGATGCTCCACAGGCAGTGAGGTAGGCGATGACGATGCTCCACAGGCAGTGAGGTAGGCGATGACGATGCTACACAGGCAGTGGGGTAGGCGATGACGATGCTCCACAGGCAGTGAGGTAGGCGATGACGATGCTCCACAGGCAGTGAGGTAGGCGATGACGATGCTCCACAGGCAGTGAGGTAGGCGATGACGATGCTACACAGGCAGTGGGGTAGGTGATGATGATGCTCCACAGGCAGTGAGGTAGGCGATGACAAAGCTGCACAGGCAGTGAGGTAGGCGGTGACGATGCTCCACAGGCAGTGCAGTCGGCGATTATGGCGCTCCACAGGCAGTGGGGCCGGTGATCATGGCGCTCCACTGGCAGTGGGATAGGTGATGATGATGCTCTGCGGGCAGGTGTAGTAGGTGATGACAAAACTGCACAGGCAGTGGGGTCGGCGATGACGATGCTCCGGGCAGTGTGGTCAGTGATGACGATGCTCCACTGGCAGTGGGGTAGGCGATGATGACTCTCCACAGGCAGTAAGGTAGGCAATGATGATGCTCCACAGGCAGTGGGGTAGGCGATGACGATGCTACACAGGCAGTGGGGTAGGTGATGATGATGCTCCACAGGCAGTGGGGTAGGCGATGACAAAGCTGCACAGGCAGTGGGGTAGGTGATGACGACTCTCCACAGGCAGTGGGCTAGGTGAGGACGACGCTCCACAGGCATTGGGGTAGGTGATGACTATGCTCCACAGGCATTGGGGTAGGTGATGACTATGCTCTACAGGCAGTGGGGTAGGTGATGACGATGCTCCACAGGCAGTGGGGTTGGTGATGACGAAGCTCCACAGGCAGTGGGGTAGGTGATGATGATGCTCCACAGGCAGTGGGGTAGGTGATGACCATGCTGCACAGGCAGTGGGGTAGGTGATGACGACTCTCCACAGGCAGTGGGCTAGGTGAGGACGACTCTCCACAGGCATTGGGGTAGGTGATGACGATGCTCTACAGGCAGTGGGGTAGGTGATGACTATGCTCTACAGGCAGTGGGGTAGGTGATGACGATGCGCCACAGGCAGTGGGGTAGGTGATGACGACTCTCCACAGACATGGGCTAGGTGAGGACGACTCTCCACAGGCATTGGGGTAGGTGATGGCGATGCTCTACAGGCAGTGGGGTAGGTGATGACGATGCGCCACAGGCAGTGGGGTAGGTGATGACGACTCTCCACAGGCAGTGGGCTAGGTGAGGACGACTCTCCACAGGCATTGGGGTAGGTGATGACGATGCTCTACAGGCAGTGGGGTAGGTGATGGCCATGCTCCACAGGCAGTAGGGTCGGCGATGACAAAGCTCCACAGGCAGTGGGGTAGCTGATGACGATGCGCCACAGGCAGTGGGCTCGGCGATGACGACTTTCCACAGGTAGTGGGGTGGGTGATGACGATGCTCCACAGGCAGTTCGGTAGGCGATGACGACTTTCCACAGGTAGTGGGGTAGGTGATAACGATGCTCCATAGGCAATGGGTGGGTTATGTCGATGCTCCACAGGCAGTGGGGTAGCTGATGACGGTGCGCCACAGGCAGTGGGCTCGGCGATGACGACTTTCCACAGGTAGTGGGGTGGGTGATGACGATGCTCCACAGGCAGTTCGGTAGGCGATGACGACTTTCCACAGGTAGTGGGGTAGGTGATAACGATGCTCCATAGGCAATGGGTGGGTTATGTCGATGCTCCACAGGCAGTGGGGTCGGCGATAACGATGCTCCACAGGCAGTGGGGTAGACTATGGCGATGCTCCACAGGCAGTGGATTCGGCGATGACGATGCTCCACAGGCAGTGGTGTAGATGATCACGATGCTCCACAGGCTGTGGGGTAGTTGTTGACGATGCTCCACAGGCAGTGGGGTAGACTATGGCGATGCTCCACAGGCAGTGGGTTTGGCGATGACGATGCTCCACAGGCAGTGAGGTAGATGATGACGATGCTCCACTGGCAGTGGGGTAGGCGATGACGCCTCTCCACACGCAGTAAGGTAGGCGATGATGATGCTCCACAGGCAGTGGGGTAGGCGATGACGATGCTCCACAGGCAGTTGGGTAGGTGATGATGATGCTACACAGGCAGTGGGGTAGGTGATGACGATGCTCCACTGGCAGTTGGGTAGGTGATGATGATGCTACACAGGCAGTGGGGTAGGTGATGATGATGCTCCACAGGCAGTTGGGTAGGCGATGATGATGCTCCACAGGCAGTGGGGTAGGCGATGACGATGCTCCACAGGCAGTTGGGTAGGTGATGATGATGCTACACAGGCAGTGGGGTAGGCGATGACGACTTTCCACAGTCAGTGGGGTCAGCGATGACGATGCTACACAGGCAGTGAGGTAGGCGATGACGATGCTACACAGGCAGTGGGGTAGGTGATGATGATGCTCCACAGGCAGTGAGGTAGGCGATGACAAAGCTGCACAGGCAGTGAGGTAGGCGGTGACGATGCTCCACAGGCAGTGCAGTCGGCGATTATGGCGCTCCACAGGCAGTGGGGCCGGTGATCATGGCGCTCCACTGGCAGTGGGATAGGTGATGATGATGCTCTGCGGGCAGGTGTAGTAGGTGATGACAAAACTGCACAGGCAGTGGGGTAGGTGATGACGATGCTCCGGGCAGTGGGGTCAGTGATGACGATGCTCCACTGGCAGTGGGGTAGGCGATGATGACTCTCCACAGGCAGTAAGGTAGGCGATGATGATGCTCCACAGGCAGTGGGGTAGGCGATGACGATGCTACACAGGCAGTGGGGTAGGTGATGATGATGCTCCACAGGCAGTGGGGTAGGCGATGACAAAGCTGCACAGGCAGTGGGGTAGGTGATGACGACTCTCCACAGGCAGTGGGCTAGGTGAGGACGACTCTCCACAGGCATTGGAGTAGGTGATGACTATGCTCTACAGGCAGTGGGGTAGGTGATGACGATGCTCCACAGGCAGTGGGGTTGGTGATGACGAAGCTCCACAGGCAGTGGGGTAGGTGATGATGATGCTCCACAGGCAGTGGGGTAGGTGATGACCATGCTGCACAGGCAGTGGGGTAGGTGATGACGACTCTCCACAGGCAGTGGGCTAGGTGAGGACGACTCTCCACAGGCATTGGGGTAGGTGATGACTATGCTCTACAGGCAGTGGGGTAGGTGATGACTATGCTCTACAGGCAGTGGGGTAGGTGATGACGATGCGCCACAGGCAGTGGGGTAGGTGATGACGACTCTCCACAGACATGGACTAGGTGAGGACGACTCTCCACAGGCATTGGGGTAGGTGATGACGATGCTCTACAGGCAGTGGGGTAGGTGATGGCCATGCTCCACAGGCAGTGGGGTAGGTGATGGCCATGCTCCACAGGCAGTGGGGTCGGCGATGACAAAGCTCCACAGGCAGTGGGGTAGATGATGACGATGCTCCACAGGCAGTGGGCTCGGCGATGACGACTTTCCACAGGTAGTGGGGTGGGTGATGACGATGCTCCACAGGCAGTTGGGTAGGCGATGACGACTTTCCACAGGTAGTGATGTAGATGATGACGACTCTCCACAGGTAGTGGGGTAGGTGATAACGATGCTCCACAGGCAATGGGTGGGTTATGTCGATGCTCCACAGGCAGTGGGGTCGGCGATAGCGATGCTCCACAGGCAGTGGGGTAGACTATGGCGATGCTCCACAGGCAGTGGATTCGGCGATGACGATGCTCCACAGGCAGTGGGGTAGGTGATCACGATGCTCCACAGGCTGTGGGGTAGTTGATGACGATGCTCCACAGGCAGTGGGGTAGGCGATGACGATGCTCCACAGGCAGTGGGGTCGGCGATGACGATGCTCCACAGGCAGTGGGGTAGATGATGACGATGCTCCACAGGCTGTGGGGTAGTTGATGACGATGCTCCACAGGCAGTGGGGTAGACTATGGCGATGCTCCACAGGCAGTGGGTTCGGCGATGACGATGCTGCACAGGCAGTGGGGTAGACTATGGCGATGCTCCACAGGCAGTGGGTTCGGCGATGACGATGCTCCACAGGCAGTGGGGTAGGCGATGACGATGCTCCACAGGCAGTGTGGAAGGCTATGATGGCGCTCCACAGCCAGTGAGGTAGGTGATGACGATGCTCCACAGGCAGTGGGGTCAGCGATGACGATGCTCCACAGGCAGTGGGGTCAGCGATGACGATGCTCCACAGGCAGTGGGGTCGGCGATGACGATGTTCCACAGGCAGTGGGGTCAGCGATGACGATGCTCCACAGGCTGTGGGGTCGGCGATGACGATGCTCCACAGCCAGTGGGGTCGGTGATGATGATGCTCCACAGGCAGTGGGGTCAACGATGACGATGCTCCACAGGCAGTGGGGTCGGCGATGACGATGCTCCACAGGCATTGGGGTAGGTGATGATGATGCGCCACAGGCAGTGGGGTAGGTGATGACGATGCGCCACAGGCAGTGGGGTCGGCGATGACGATGCTCTACGGGCAGTTGGGTAGGCGATGACGACTTTCCACAGGTAGTGATGTAGATGATGACGACTCTCCACAGGTAGTGGGGTAGGTGATAACGATGCTCCACAGGCAGTGGGTGGGTTATGACGATGCTCCACAGGCAGTGGGGTCGGCGATGACGATGCTCCACAGGCAGTGGGGTAGACTATGGCGATACTCCACAGGCAGTGGATTCGGCGATGACGATGCTCCACAGGCAGTGGGGTAGGTGATGACCATGCGCCACAGGCAGTGGGGTAGGTGATGACGATGCGCCACAGGCAGTGGGGTCGGCGATGACGATGCTCCACAGGCAGTGGGGTAGGCGATGACGATGCTCCACAGGCAGTGGGGTAGGCTATGATGGCGCTCCACAGCCAGTGGGGTAGGTGATGACGATGCTCCACAGGCAGTGGGGTCAGCGATGACGATGCTCCACAGGCAGTGAGGTAGGCGATGACGATGCTCCCCAGGCAGTGAGGTAGGCGATGACGATGCTCCACAGGCAGTGAGGTAGGCGATGACGATGCTCCACAGGCAGTGAGGTAGGCGATGACGATGCTCCACAGGCAGTGGGGTAGGCGATGACGATGCTCCACAGGCAGTGGAGTCGGCGATGACGATGCTCCACAGGCAGTGGGGTCGGCGATGACGATGCTCCAGGCAGTGGGGTAGGTGATGATGATGCTCCACAGGCAGTGGGGTCAGCGATGACGATGCTCCACAGGCAGTGGGGTCGGCGATGATGATGCTCCAGGCAGTGGGGTAGGTGATGATGATGCTCCAGGCAGTGGGGTAGGTGATGATGATGCTCCAGGCAGTGGGGTCGGCGATGATGATGCTCCAGGCAGTGGGGTAGGTGATGATGATGCTCCAGGCAGTGGGGTAGGTGATGATGATGCTCCAGGCAGTGGGGTAGGTGATGATGATGCTCCACAGACAGTGGGGTCAGCGGTGACGATGCTCCATGGCTGTGGGGTAGATGATGACGATGCACCACAGGCTGTGGGGTAAATGATGACGATGCTCCACAGGCTGTGGGGTAAATGATGACGATGCTCCACAGGCTGTGGGGTAAATGATGACGATGCTCCACAGGCTGTGGGGTAGTCGGTGACGATGCTCCACAGGCAGTGTGGTAGGCTATGATGGCGCTCCACTGCCAGTGGGGTAGATGATGACGATGCTCCACAGGCTGTGGGGTAAATGATGACGATGCTCCACAGGCTGTGGGGTAGTCGGTGACGATGCTCCACAGGCAGTGTGGTAGGCTATGATGGCGCTGCACAGCCAGTGGGGTAGGTGATGACGATGCTCCACAGGCAGTGTGGTAGGCTATGATGGTGCTGCACAGCCAGTGGGGTCAGCGATGACTATGCTCCACAGGCTGTGGGGTAGTCGATGACGATGCTCCACAGGCTGTGGGGTAGGCGATGACGACTTTCCACAGGTAGTGATGTAGATGACGACGACTCTCCACAGGTAGTGGGGTAGGTGATAACAATGCTCCACAGGCAGTGGGTGGGTTATGACGATGCTCCACAGGCAGTGGGGTCGGCGATCATGATGCTCCGGACTCCATGAAGCTCTCAGTTACAGCGCGATGTGGAGCCGCCGCCTCTTGAGTTAAGGCTTTACTCTACTTCTACCTGGTGATGTAATGTAAGCCGCCGTCATTCCACTTTGGTTGAGAAACCAAGCCCTTCCAATTATTTTCCAGACAAAGTCCCTATTAACTGGGTAGAAAGGGCCAAAACCAAAGCTTCCAAGCAAGAACCATCTTGTGTGCGACCGATGAGCACATGACTGTCACTGGAAGTCTCCAAAAGAAATGATGTAGCCAAGAATATTTGCTGCTGTTATTGGTCCAGCCACTGGACAGTGAGAGCCTTTTTCCTCAGATGGTGATGGCTAGCACGAGGGGACATAGCTTTAAATTGAGGGGAGATAGATATAGGACAGATGTCAGAGGTAGGTTCTTTACTCAGAGTGTAGTAAGGGAGTGGAATGCCCTGCCTGCAACAGTAGTGGACTCGCGAACACTAAGGGCATTCAAATGGTCATTCGATAAACATATGGATGATAAGGGAATAGTGTAGATGGGCTTTAGATTGGTTTCACAGGTCGGCGCAACATCGAGGGCCAAAGGGCCTGTACTGTGCTATAATGTTCTATAAGCATGCAAATAGTCCAAATGGCTTCTTGTGGAGAAAACATGTAATAATAATAAGAATCTTTATTGTCACAAGTAGGCTTACATTAACACTGTTACTGTGAAAAGCCCCTAGTTGCCACATCCCGGCACCTGTTCGGGTACACAGAGGGAGAATTCAGAATGTCCAAATTACCTAACAGCACGTCTTTCAGGACTCGTGGGAGGAAACCGGAGTGCCCGGAGGAAACCCACGCAGATAGAGGGAGAACATGCAGACTCCGCACAGACAGTGACCCAAGCCGGAATCAAACCTGGGACCCTGACATTCTCCTTATCGTGATTTTGCATATCAGAAATCGAATACACAAATCTGTGTCCGACAGATCAATGGCCAAAACAATGCAGGACTTCGGGGAGTGGAAGATCATTAAAAAACTAATAATACTAATCCCTCTATACAGCTTAATGTTTTGCATTGGTGTGATGCATGAATTCCATGCAGTCGGAAGAATAAACAGTTTATGATATGTACCATTTTATAGAAAATTAATTTGCACAAAGAGAATTGACTGGGAACTCTTGTTTTTTTTTCACACGCTGGCAACAAACGTGAGTTATGATAATGTTTCATATGAGTGAAAGAATGTCTGGAGCTTACTGTCACTGGTGAGATATTCTGTTTATTCTGAAGGAGTAAATGATACCTCGAGTGTTGGTACAGCCTTTAAATAATTCTAATGTGCTGTGCAAGACTTGCCAGCCATTAAATGATGTTTCACCAAAGTGAATTGTCATTTTTTTTTTCCCCAACTCGTGGACAATGAAATATCCATCACTCTTGTAAAATTATGATAACCTTGCTGTTTATTCAGTAAATACTGCAGACATTGGTGTTTGCTTTACTATATTTCTAAAAATATGCAAAAAAAAATAATGAGTTTGAATGAGAGAGCATTTTCCCTGATCCTGCTGCAACTATGCTTACTCTAAGGGATTCTTCTACTTACTGAAGTGTCTTTAGTATCTGTGCACTAATAGAAGTAATTTACTGTTAAATCAAAAATTTCATGACAAATGGATAGAAATCTGATAACCTTGTAATCCTGTGGGATTCTTTGCTGAGCTCCAGTGGACAGAGAAAGCTAATTGGCAGACCAGTAGGTTCAATAATTAATAAAAGCAAACTAAATCAAAGTCTACTGAAACCGAAACTGTCATTGAAATATACTGATGAAAACCAGAGGAGGAAATTAAATGGCAGGCATGATTTTATCATTACTTTTTGAAGCATCATTTGTGCATAGTGTGAATGAACTTGTAGTGCTGCCATTTTAAAATGGGCGCTTACCAGCAATTATGTTTTTTTTATCATTTGCAATTTTACATTTTTTTCCTGCCTTTCCCTTTTATTCTATTAAAAAAAGCCTTGTGCACCGCCATCATTTTCCATCAAGAGAGTAGGTATGTAAACTAATTCTCTTCAGCTGACCCTTGGTATGTGAATAAGAACATAGCAGTTGACCCTTCCATCACTTATTTTCCTCATTTCCTCTAGAAACGCACCACATCCTCTGCCTGATGGTACACCATATTGCAACACTTCAGCATTGTGCTGCAGTGAGAATTTTTTGTATACACTTAATGCATTACTAATCAAATTGAGGTCATGTTCTCTGCATTGTGGCCCTTGATCTGTGTAAGGTATGTGCGTGAGTCCAGTATAATGGGTTTTCCAATGCTTTTGCACTAATGCCTTGCATTGATATGAAATTAAATTAATTTTTTAATGAGCATTGAATAAAGACTTAAATGACATTAATCTGTCATTAATCTGTCCTTGCACTTGAAGCCAAACTAGTTAAAATGTTGTGTACATTATGCCCTTGTTTTGAAATTGAGGACAGATATTAATCCTTTTTAATGTGTTTGTGAACTGGCTGTGACCCTAATATGGCAACTAAACACGGGGATTTGTATAATATATTTTCTGATTTAAAAAGGCACTAAATCAATATTAGTAGTTCAGTGTACAGACTAATTAAACAAATAATTTATCTGCATTTTAGAACTATTTCAGTGGGCCAAAATATTTCAGGCATTTTAGTAATGACAAATGTTGATTAGAATTTCTTCCTTTAGAATAAAATATAATTAAAATCTGGTGCTTTTCGTTGTTTCTGAGTGATCCCATATTCAAATGCAAATAATGTAATTGTCAGGTCAGCAGATTGCATTTCCCCCATTTGATACAACAGTATCCTGATTAATGTAAATTATGCATTCTGTAATATGAATCCAACAATGAAACTAATTACTTAATCATTGCTGGGTTTCAGAATTGCCAAAGTTTATATTGTGAGGGGATTTTATAAATGTTCCAAACAATTCGCCGAATTTTACTGACGTGACTGATGGTTTGAATGAAATGAATTTAGACAGTGAAAGGCAGCTCTGAGTGAGCTTGAATCCTGAACACAAAACTACCTTCACAATTCATACAAAATTTGTGACACTGCTGTCTGCATGCAGGACTCTGAATCCCTATATATTTGGGAGGGAAGAGAGAAGCTGATCTTTATTCGATATTAGAAATGTGGTACGGTATGCATTTAAAGTTCTTTTATCTGGATTTATTTGTAAGTTGCCTTGCCACCCCACCCCTACCCATTTTATAGCCAGTGTTTTGTGGTTTCTAAAGGCAGCTTTTTGTTGAGAGGGGTGATAGCAGATTACAATAAGTTCAAAATCAATTAATTGTAATTTTATATAGTTCAACATCCTGATCATTGGTTCTTTTAAACTAATAGATGAAAGTTACATGTGTACAGATTAACCAGGTGAGACAATGATGGGGAGGACTCATGTATTTCTCACTTTAAATAAATCCTGAGACAAAATGATTTGTCAAGTTTGGAACTTCACTCAGGCATCCAAACGAGGAATTTCATCCAGGAATGTTGTGCAAATAGACAGAAAATTACAGTGTCAGACTCTTTGGGAGCTCGGGGAGATTTGAATAATGTTCTTTGAAGAGCCCTTTCTGTTTTGGTTTTATGTTGTCAATAGTACATGAGAGTCGGAATCATTTTTAAAAAAAATATTTTTATTCGGGTATTTGCCATTTTTTATAATAATAACAATAACAGTGACATAAACATGGTACAATAAACATTTCCACCCTCATTACAATCTTCACCCCCCCCTCCCAACAATAAAACAACAGTCTGCCCCCCCTCCTTTTTTTTTTTTTGAATTCTGCTTCTGCTGACATTTTAATTTTTCCTGAGAAAGTCGACGAACGGCTGCCACCTCCGGGTGAACCCTAGCATTGACCTTCTTAAAGCGAATTTTATTTTCTCGAGACTAAGAAACCCAGCCATGTCACTGACCCAGGTCTCTACACTTGGGGGCTTCGAGTCCCTCCACATTAATAAGATTTGTCTCCGGGCTACCAGGGAGGCAAAGGCCAAAACGTCGGCCTCTTTCACCCCCTGAACTCGCGGCTCTTCAGATACGCCAAAGATCGCCACCTCCGGACTCGGCACCACCCGTGTTTTGAGTGCTGTGGACATCGCCTTAGCGAAACCCTGCCAAAACCCTCTTAGCTCCAGGCATGCCCAAAACATATGGGCATGATTTGCTGGACTTCCCGCGCATCTCGCACACCTGTCCTCTACCCCGAAAAACTTGCTCATCCGGGCCACCGTCATGTGTGCCCGGTGGACTACCTTGAATTGTATCAGGCTAAGCCTGGCACATGATGAAGGTGTGTTAATCCTGCTTAGGGCATCTGCCCACAGACCTGCCTCTATCTCTCCCCCCAGCCCGTCTTCCCGCTTGCCCTTTAGCTCCTCCACCGGAGCTTCCTCCGATTCCATAAGTTCTTGGTAGATGTCCGCTACCTTCCCCTCTCCCACCCATGTAGAGTCGGAATCATTACAGTACAGAAGGAGGCCAACTCGTCCTATCAAGTCCATGCTAGCTCTCAAGAGAGCAATCAGTCAGTGCCGTTCCCCTTCTCCATCCCTGTGGCCTAGCAAGTTTATTTCCCTCAAGTACCCATCAAATTTCCTTTTGAAATCATTGATTGCCTCTGCAATTACCAGCTTCAAAGGCAGCAAGTTCCAGGTCATTATCACTGTTAAGAAGTTCTCCCTCACATCCTCCCCCCTGCATATTTTGCCAAGGCCTTATGTCTGTTTTCCCTAGCCCTCATATCGTAGGTTGATGAAAACATCTTTTCTTTATATCTTATTTACACCTGTTATAATCTTGCACATCTCCATTAAATCACTTCTCAATCTGTTTTATTCCATGGAGACCAAACCCATCTTCTCTACCCTAACCTTGTAGTAAAACCCCTTATCCCTGGATCTATTCTAGTAAATTTCTTCCATCCTCTCTCAAGGACCTTCACAGCCTTCCTAAAGTGTGGTGACCAGAATTGGATGGCATACTCTAGTTGTGGCCTGACTAGAGTGTAATGATCGCAGACCAGACCCCAAATTTTGTCATGATCTGGCTAGGGACCAGTAACTTTTGCTTAAAGTAGATGAAAGTTAAAATCTAGTAACCAATGAAAAGAATAAAGCTAGAAGATTCTACATTATGTAAGAGTCAACAAAGTTGGTGTGTTCAAACATCTAGAATTAACATGAGGTAGACGTGAATTAACAGACAAACTATAGTCCTAAACATCTCCATCAGCACATTAAATATCAGTCACCATCAAGACAGATTCCCCTGAATTTCTCAACAACCCACTAGGCTTCAGGCATCCCAGTGTGGTGTAAGCATTCTTTGAACTCTGTCCTCATGAGAAATTTCAGCTCCCTCCTTCCATGAACCTATCATCTGATTTCCCTCAACAGCAGCTTCAATTCAGTCTGCCCCAAAACTGCTCACCTGCAGTTGCTCAATCTCTTCTCCGAGAGTGCATCCCATGAGATTTGCAATGCTGCACCCAGTATCCTATCACCGACATGATCCCAGTTTCCGAGCTACCCTGAGCAGAGCCCCTCTGTTTCCTTTTGCTGAGCTAACAGCTTCACTGAGCTGACATTGCCACTGGCTTTCTCTGAGCTCCAATCTCCCTAGCTGCACTGAGAAAATTCTGCTTTTGGGCTTCTCTGAGAGCCAACTCTTTGCTCGGAGCCACCTGAATGGCTCCCAGGCTTCTCTGAGCGCCACACCCAGAGCCGCATAGAGAAAACGGCAGCATTTCAGCTATAAGAAGCCAACTGTTCTCTGCGCATGACTCCGTCATGTGGATTCACATTCATGCCACAGCCTGGTCCTATGGTCATTACCTTTGGGCCATCTTTCACGCATACGCTGTCTGTCCTCTGCTTCTGTGTATGCTTGTAATCAATGTCAGCCGTTATCTCCATGGCAACAGACTGGCATACCAACGGTGGGAGATGCTTTTGCTGTTGGCTTGTACTCCACTTTCCATGCATGCGCAAGAACCCAGGGCATGTCAAGAGCTTTATAAATGTGCAGTATGGCTTCGCTGCTTTTGTACTCAATATCTCTGTTTATGCAATCCATGTGCTTTGTTAGTTACCCTCTAAATTAATGGCCTACCACCTTATCTTCAAAGATCCATGCACATAAACCCCCAGGTCCTTCTGCTTCTCCCCATTCTTTAGAACTGTGCCAATATGTCTTTATTCTCTGTACCTGTTTTCTTCTGCCAAAATGCAACTTCTCGCATTTTTCTTTTTTAAAAATAAATTTAGAGTACCCAATTTTTTTTTCCAATTAAGGGACAATTTTGCGTGGCCAATTCACCTAACCTACACATCTTTGGGTTGTGGGGGTGAAACCAATGCAGACACGGGGAGAATGTTCAAACTCCACACGGACATTGACCAAATGCTGGGATTCGAACCCGGGTCCTCAGCGCCGTAGGCTGCAGTGCTAACCACTGCATTTTTCTGTTTAACTTTTCAACTACTACTTGTCTGCCCATTCTGCTAGCCTATCCATGTCCTGTTGCAGTCAATTGGTATCATCTTTTGATCTTTGGCCCACCTACCCTTAGGGAACACACTGTCTACCATCCTCCAGTCTGGAATGCTACCGTTTACCACATCTTGCTGTTTTCTGTCCTTGAGCCAATTTTCTATCCAAGCTCCTCCTAATCCATGACCCACAATTTTGTTAAACAGCCTTTTATGTGGTATTTTGTCAAATGCTTTATTAAAATCCACATGGTTAACATCCATTGCATTCCTTTCATCAACATTCTCTGTTACTTCATCAAATAATTCAATTAGATTGGTCAAGCACAATCTGTCTTTTACAGATCTCTGCTGCCTCTCTTTGATTAATTCAAACCTCTCCAAGTACCTTTTGATTTTTTGCCCTCTGATCATTGTTTCTAAAACGTTACCCACCATTGATTTACAACTGGCCAGTTTGTGGTTACTAGGAATGTTCTTGCAGCCTTTCTTGAATAAGGGTGTCACATTTGCCACACTCTAGTCCTCTAGCAACTCCTTCAGCGTTACATTCTGTGTTGCCATTGGCTTTTAACTTTGATTTTTTTCTTTGAGCTGCTTAGTGATTTGGAAATAGTTTCAACTGACTATTTGCTAATTGGATAATCAATATAATGAAGAATTACATACACAGCATTTTAAAATAGCAGATAATTGCATGAATGTTTTCCACTGGTCAACTTTTGATATTCTTGTTCTATATCCGTATGTATATAAATCTAATTACTATAATCAATAATACTGTAATCAGAGACATTAGCTCTTTAGTTTTTACAATAAAATCAGATTGCCAGTTCTTTCAAAATGAAGAGAAGCTCCAGTGAATCCAAATCCTATCTAAAGCATTTGTAGATAGGCTTATGACACTCCCCTCTATAATTTTGATTCACCGCGATGCTGATGTACATTTAGAACAGTCAGAACTAATAAATTACACAACAAACACACTTTTATGAAGCTGACTCAACCATGTGTTTTTTTTTTGCTTTTCCATCTCTCAATTTGTCTCCTGTTTACATCTGTGAGCAAATCAATAGCGTTGAGCCACTTCACTATAGCTGTGGAATTGAGTTACATAGAAGACAAACAGCCTACCTGTTAACCATGATCATATTGCGTGTTTTTTAATTCTCTGGTAGGCACATACTGTGTAATAATGTATTGCTTCCTCTCTCTTTGAATGTGATAGTGTTGCTAAAATCAAACCTAGAAGATCTTTTTAGGTCCAACAGAATATTGCGCCCAGTTCTGGTAACAATATAAAGGTCCTTGAGAGGGTGAGAGGCGGTTTACCAAAATGGCTCCAGGGTTGGGAGGTTTTCGTTACAATATTAGGTTGGAAAGGCTGGGACTATTTTCCTTGGAGCAAAGCAGAGGGGAAATTTGACAGAGGTGTACAAGATTGACAGACATAGCAGACAAGGAGCAATTCTTCCCATTAGTTGATTGTGCAAGGACTAAGGGAAACAAATTTAAGATATTGGGCAAGAGGTACAGGAGGAATATGAGGAAGAACCTTTTTTATGCAGGCAGTGGTAATGACCTGGAATTGCTGACCTCAAGACAGGTGGATGTGGAAACGATCAATGATTTCAAAAGGAAATTGGATGGGCACTTGAAGGAAAGAAACTTGCAGGGAGATGGGGATCGAGCTTGGTAGTGTGACTAGCTAGATTGGTCCGAAGGAACTGGTGGGATTCGATGGGCCAAATGGCCTCCTTTACTGTAGATAAATGACTCTTAAGAGTCTGGAAGACGGTAACTAAGTAATTTTGTAGCTGTGTAGATATTAATAAAATTCAGGAGGCAAAATATAATTTTTTAAAATAAATATATTAACGTTTGATTCAATCTTATATTTTATGCATATCTATTCTGCGCACTCTAGTTATGACCATTATGGAAAACATGATTCAGAATGTAAGACGTAATTAATTATGCATGCAGGGTTGATGTTTGAAGTATGGTTTTGATGCAATTTAATGTAAGTATTTTAAATAACGTTCACCTCCATACATTTTTTTTAATGTCATCCTTTAAAGATGTGATTATACTTTGTGTCGTTCTTAAGACAGAGCTGCTGTTAATTTGCAGACCACAGAAACATTAGGGGATTGGAGAACATTTTTCATGTAATATTGTGGCTGGGCTGTCTTTAGTTATCAGGCAGCCATCAGTAGTTGCTGTCCCCAATATAACTCAGAACGGGCAGCGGTCTTTCCGATTTACAAAATTGAATAGAAACAATAACTATCTAGCACATAGATTGCTGGGGATTTGTCTGGCTTTTTCCAGGAAAAGACAATTGTTCAGGGGACTTTCATCTTGGTTCTGACAGATTCTTTAATTCAATACCCCCTCCCCGCTTTCCTCTCTCTTTCTCAAGTGAATGAAATAATACCCTGCCATTTCTGGGCCAGAGAGATAAGAGCAATATTCTCTGTTCCCGTAGTCACCAAATATGGAATATAAAACACTGCTGTCCCTTTTTGAGCTGGTTTCCAGAGAAGAAACTGGCAAGGTCACCTGTAGGGGTCACTGATGCAATATCAAATTATGATAGATTAATAATGTGCAGACTGTGCATGTGAACAGTGTAACTGATTTGCGACTAAATTCATTTGTTTATTAAGAACATTCGGTTAGCAAGAAATTCTCACAAACATTAATACGGCATATGTGTTTTGCAGAAATGTTTCACCGGATGTTTGAAATTAATGATGAGATAGATATATAATAAGGAACTATCAGAGGTACTAAAATGGAAAATCAAACAAGATGCATTTTCAGGATATCATGCAAAGTGGTGACAAAATGTGATTTGCAATAGTGGTAAACTGCAAGACAAATTATTCCAATTCTTCAGTTAATAAAAGTAAACAGTTGGATATTAGATAGAAATCTCTTTCAGTTTTTCACTTTTCACTTACTTACCCATAATTCAGATATTTTAGCAGCTGATAATTTGAGAGGAATCCAGTGCTTTCTTGTTGAAGATGTTAAAAAAGAGATTACAGCGCCAAGTTGGATGACATTCTTTTTATGATTCGTGACTGACATTCAGCTCCGAAAAATAATGCATTTATTGTCTGTCTTTATCGGAATTTATTTTTAGGAGTATCATTAATTTGGACCTATTTCAGCCTTTTCAAGAGAGACACTGCTATTTTCCTTGATGTATTTTGTTTGTTGCCTTACTTTCATTTTAATAACTACGTTCTACTGTAGTAAAATGAAAAGTAACTTGAAAATAGTGTGTATGTTCAAATATGTATAAAATAGATGCTGAGCTTCTTGGCGAAGAACCTCAGAGCGACCCTTTTACTTTTTGTGGACTAGTGGGAAAACTAAATTGTTTTGTCTTGAAAATATAGTGATGAAAAAAGACAACGCATACTCACTTCCATCCAGAGTCACTTAATCGTCAATGGTGTAAATCCTGTTTGATGAAACAGCCACCGCCTCTACCCATCCCTTTTACTAGTTTTAGAATATTTTGAGGAACTATGACACTCTACATTTTCACCATGGGCTAAAAAAAATGAATCATACCTTGATTTTTTTTTTTTGAATCTGTATGACTTAATGATAGCTTCACAGGGCAATATTTGTCAGATAATTGTTGGGTGAGGTGATATTCAACAACTCCTAAGTAATGTGTTCTTGAAAAATGATTATGAGCAGCAAGCCTTCGAATCATAACATAAGATTTTTTCAAAATAGATATTTTTGAAACTAAAATTCTGAAATTTTGTATACATTTAATGATATTGTTTTATAATTTCCACAATTCCATCTTTATACAATTCATTTTATATAAGCACATGAAAACTAAAATGGTTGATTTCTTTTTAACACTGTGTAAAGCAGGCTTGCCCAACCTTTTCACTCGGGGCTGGGAGCACATTTCAATTTTTTCTCACGCAAAGGGCGGATGAGAACATTTCAGAAAAATAATGTTTGGCATGGCGTTATACTGAATTTCAAAATAAAGTTGTGGCATTAAGAAAAGAAACAATTGCTGAGCAAAAATAAAGCAATGTTAAAGCAATAAATTATATTAGAAAAGAGTCGATGACCAGACTGTGAGAGGGTCAGAGTTGTGTGCCAGGCCCACTCCCAATCTCAGCGTTCTCATTCATTCACCCTCACCACAGTATGAGTGGGTGTGAGTATGTGTTGGTGTGTGGTGATGAGAGTGAGTGAGAAAACTGTAGCTGGGAGTAAGGCAGACACACACACACGCTCATTCTCTCTCACACTCGCTCATTTTCTCACTCGCGCACACATTCACTCCCACACGCACTCACTCCCATACACATACACACTCTCACTCTATCCCCCACGCCGTCACTCTCTCACTCTACCCCCACACACACTTACTCCCTCAATTCCACACAGACTTACACTTGCACTCCTCCACACACTCAGTCTCTCGTTCACACAAACTCACTCTTACAAAAACTCGCACTCACCTCAACACAGGCGCACACTCTCAGTCACACATACAGTCTCCCAATCCTACACTGATATGCAAACTCACTCCTGCACACTCACTCCCTATGCAGTCACACACTCACTCCCACACAAGCGCACACACACACAGGCACCCTCAAACATACCTACTCTCTCTTAATCTCTTACATATGTCAGTCAGCCTCTTCACCACCCTGTCTCCTCTGAACCCAGACTCCAAACCCTCTCACTCCTGGGCCTCACAGCCAGTCTCTCCTTCCTGGGCCCCACATCAGCCTGTCTATCGAGTTCCCCCCCCCCCCACTCCGCTTGAAAGAAAACTTCTTTGTTCCTAGCAAACCCACCTCCACTGGTGTTTGCTGCTCTTCCAATAACAGACTGTTTCTTTCTTACGTTTGCTGCTGATAGGCTGAGCCTGTGTTTCTGTCTCTTATTTCTCATCAGTATTTGACAATGTAGCTTTTGTTTAGATTTTTATTAAGGAGATGTCCTCAAGTTTCTCTTTGTTGTGCTCTGAATGATTTAAACAGATGGAGGGAGGCCATTCAATTAATCAAACCCATCTTTCCATATAAATGGATGATCTTCCAAGACAGTATCTAAGTGTCCCTTGAATAACTCCAGAATTCTTTATTCCTTTACGTTTTCTATGTCTTCTTCAGTTGTGGGCATAAATTGGCTACTCAGGATGGAAGATTTGTTGATGATACCCAAAATTTTCCATATTCCTCTGTCCTCCTTGAAATCAATTACTTTCTTCGGATACATTTCAGTTGTAATGCCAGTCATTTGGTACGTCAGCCAAGCAACTGCACTTCATCCATGAGTTCAGAATCAGTATGTTGACCAGCAGAATCATCACAAGTGAAGTTGATCCTGTTGTTGTCAACATCCACATACATGAGCTTATGTGGAAAGAGTGTATGGGGTGCTCTTCGATAGAGACATGGAATAAAATCACTGATTTGTTTTCCAACTTTGTTCCTTCATTAGCACAGGGCAACTGAGGTAATTAATGTACCCCGACTGCCAGCCTTGTTAAAATAGGTTGACGTTTCGTGGAATGGATTGTACCAGAATGCTTTCTGGTCGTCATGGTCAGGTATCATACCGCATAGTAAATTTATACATTAAGCTATGAGAGGTGGCATGGTAGCACAGTGGTTAGCACTGTTGCCTCACTGCGCCAGGGACCCGGTTCAGCTCGGTTCAGTTCCGGCTTGTGTCACTGTGGAGTTTGTACACTTTCCCCATGTCTGTGTGGATTTCCTCCCGGTGCTCTGGTTTCCCCCCCACAGTCCACAGATGTGTGGGGTAGGTGGAATGGCCACGCTAAATCGCCCCTTAGTCTAGGGGTGTGTATGTTAGATGGGGCTACGGGATAGGATGGGGTGCACACAGGAGTGGGCATGGGTAGAGTGCTCTGTCGAAGGGTTGGTGCAGACTCGATGGGCCAAATGGCCTCTTCCTGCACTATGGATTCTATGATTCTATAAAGCAAGATGACCGTTTATGATCAGCAGTCTTCCACTTTAGCACTAGATTCTGAGTGAAATCTGACTGGTTCTAAATTCAGCTGGAGATAATAAAATTCCCCATCAGCAATGGAATAATGGCATCAACAACAAAAAAACATATCTGATAACTCTGATCTGTTTTGTGTTGTTTTTGCCAGTGGCACTAAAGTAAGTTGGTTCTGTTTAACATGCCAAATCATTAAACAATTTCCACTTGCGCTGAGACAGCATTTTGTGGTTGTTATTTGAATTATTGTGCCATTTGCAGAAAATACCCACCAACTTTTACAAAATGAGGCTCATAAATCTCGATGAAATTGTACTGTTATGATTGTAAATTGGGTCAATATTTAGTACAGTAAGAATGATATTGATTGTAGTACCTTTCCAATCTGTATTAACATATCAGAAAATATTAATATTTAATGTTATAAACAATTATAAAAGGTGATTGAACACTCTCATTCCCAATTACAACCACACCTAGGTATCAGCCTCCCCGAACAGGCGCCAGAATGTGGCGACTAGGGGCTTTTCACAGTAACTTCATTTGAAGCCTACTTGTGACAGTAAGCGATTTTCATTTCATTTCATTTCATTTTATCAGTCACGCTGTTAAAATTCCTGGATACTTTCTACAATGGAATAACTTGAAATGGTGGAATTCAAACATTATGAAACATGGTGCTCATGCTAATAATCTTTATTAAATGCATTGAATAGCCTTAATTGGAGGGACTGTGTAGCAGTTGATTAACATTCTTTTCACTATATGAACTGTCTGCACTCGCCCTTGACCGATAGAATGCGTGACTTTGCTTCCTTTTGACTCCGAGTCCAATGTTAAGTGTTAGGTGTCTGAACCCAGTTCCAATTGGATGCATTTGTAGCAGAAAACGACCATCGTTTATCACTAAATTAGCAGCCTTGTTCAGGTGCAACTACAGGTTATTTAAATTTGTGTTGTTTGTCCAGAATGGTGTTGCATATCTTCACACATGATGCATTCCTCACCATATGTGGAATGCTTGATGGTGACACTGTTGGTAGAATTTGTCGCTCTGATATCTAACTTCATGCATGAGCACCTGTGTATACTTGATTATTTTAAATAGGTTAGTGTAGAAATAGGAAATACACACAGAGGTTATATATGAACTTTGCCAACTGTACCTGTTGGTACATTAAGTAAAATGTTATCCGGAACGGAACAATGTTCTGTTGCTGGTCACGACATTTGAGCACAACAGCATTGCAAATTAAATCATTTTAAAATATCCCAACTTTGTCTAATCTATTTTACAATGGGATTATTATGATTTTGGGCCTTATTTTGAAAGGAATTTTGGAGTTATTCAAGGGGCACATAGATACATAGAAGATAGGAGCAGGAGGAGGCCTTTGGCCCTTTGAGTCTGTTCCGCCATTCATCACGATCATAGCTGATTATCCAACTCACTAGCTTAATCCTGCTTTCTTCCCATAGCCTTTGATCCCATTCTCCCCAAGTGCTATATCCAGCCGCCTCTTGAATATGTTTAAAGTTTTAGCATCAACTACTTCCTGTGATAATGAATTCCACATGCTCACCACTCTTTGTGTGAAGAAATGTCTCCTTATCTCTGTCTGAAATGGTTTACCCTGAATCCTCAGGCTGTGACCCCTGGTTCTGGACACATCCATCATTGGTAACATCTTCCCTGCATCTGCCCTGTCTAGTCCTGTTAGAATTTTATAAGTCTCTATGAGATCCCCCCTCATTCTTCTGAACTCCAGCGAGAACAATCCCAACCTAGTCAATCTCTCCTCATATGACAGTCCCGCCATCCCTGGAATCAGTCTGGTAAACCTTCGCTGCACTCACTCGAGAGCAAGAACGTCCTTCCTCAGAGAAGGAGACCAAAACTGCACACAATACTCCCAAGTGTGGCCTGACCAAGGCCCTGTACAATTTCAGCAACACATCCCTGCTTCTATACTCAAAACCTCTTGCAATGAAGGCCAACATACCATTAGCCTTCTTTACTGCCTGCTGCACCTGCATGCTTACCTTCAGTGAATGGTGCACAAGGACACCCAGGTCCCGCTGCATACTCCCCTCTCCCAATTTACAACCATTAAGGTCGTAATCTGCCTTCCTGTTTTTGCTTCCAAAATAAATAACCTCACACTTATACAAATTATACTGCATCTGCCATTGGTTTGCCCACTCGCCCAACCTGTCCAGATCTTGCTGTAGGATCCCTGCATCCTCGTCACAATTCACCCTTCCACCTAATTTGGTTGCATCTGCAAACTTTGAGATGTTACATCTTGTTCCCTCATCCAAATCATTAATATATATTGTGAATAGCTGGGGTCCCAGTAACCCCACTGGTTACTGCCTGCCAATTTGAAAAGGACCCATTAATCCCTACTCTTTGTTTCCTCGCTGCCAACCAGTTTTCTATCCACCTCAATACATTTCCCCCAATCCCATGCGCTTTAATTTTGCACAATAATCTCTTATGCGGGCCTTCTGAAAGTCCAAATATACCACATCGACTGGCTCCCCCTTGTCGACTTTACTGGTTACCTCTTCAAAGAATTCCAACAGATTTGTCAAGCATGATTTTCCCTTCATAAATCCATGCTGACTCTGACTGATCCTGCCTCTGCTTTCTAAATGTTCCGCTATAAAGTCCTTGATAATGGATTCAAGCATTTTCCCCACTATTGATGTTAGGCTTACTTAGTTTATAATTCCCTGCTTTCTCTCTATCTCCCTTTTTGAATATCGGAGTGATGTGAGCTATCCTCCAATCAACAGGGACAGTACCAGAGTCTATAGAATCCCAGAAGATGACCGCCATCCAGTATCCACTATTTCCAGAGCCACCTCCTTAAGCACTCTGTGATGCAGATTCTCAGGCCCTGGGGATTTATCCGCCTTCAATCCCATCAGTTTTCCCAGCACCATTTCTCTACTAATGTTGATCTCCCTCAGTTCTTCCCTCTCACTACACTTTTCATTCTCGACATTTCTGGGATCTGATTTGTGTCCTCGTTTGTGAAGACAGAACCAAAGTATGTATTCAATTGCTCAGCCATTTCTTTGTCCCTTATTATGCATTCCCCGTTTCTGTCTAGTGGGCCTACATTTCTCTTTACCAATCTCTTTCTCTTCACATATCTGTAAAAACTCTTAGTGCCAGTCTTTATGTTCCCTGCAAGCTTCCTTTCGTACTGTACTTTCCCCTTCTTAATCAATGCCTTCGTCCTTCTTTGCTGAATTCTAAACTGCTCCCAATCCTCAGACCTATTATTTTTTTTGGCCAATCTGTATGCTTCTTCCTTGTATCGGATACTATTTCTAATTTCCTTTGTAAGCCATGGATTGGCCCTCTTACCCCCTTTGCTTTTGTGCCAGAGGAATGAACAGTTGCTGTAGTTCCTCCATGCGTTCCTTGAATGTTTGCCATTGTCTAGCCACTGTCATCCCTTTAAGTAACTCTCCCCAATCTATCAAGGCCAACTCACGCCTCATATCCTCATAGTTCCCTTTATTAAGATTCAGCATCCTAGTCTCCAAATCAACTACTTCATTCTCCATTATGATAAACAATTCTATCATGTTATGGTCGCTCGTCCCCAAGGTGTCTTGTACAACTCGTTCCCAAGGGATCTCGTGCAGGGTCTCGTACTGTATTGGAAGATCACCTGTTTCTATGGAACAATGGGCTTGAACAATTGAATGGGCTCCTTCCTTCTGTTTAAATCATGAGCACAAAGAATCAAAACTTGAGGACCTCCTGAATAAAAAGCATTGGGCACAATTCACTGGGAGATTATGTTCTCTCGCCAGAGCTGAATTGCACCTGATTTGCACTTGCGTTGCGAGCGCAAATCAGGAAGCGATTCCCAATTCTTAGCCATGCAAGTTTTTGCGTGGCGAGGATTGCGAGGGATTCAATAGGGAATCCCACTATCGGACCACCATTTTGAGCGAGCAGCCATAGCAAGGTCCTGCAGCTGGCTCTCCTCTGCAGCACAATTCAAATTCCCCACTTTGGAGTTTTCTGGGTCACCTACTGCCCCCCACAAGTACAGGCGTGACCATCCTCCCAACCCCCTCCGCTGCCTCCCTAAATAAAGAGGCCTCCCATTCCCAGAAGAGGGGCCTCCCCCTCCCAGAAGAGGGGCCTCCCCCTCCCAGAAGAAGGGCCTTCCCCTCCCAGAAGAGGGGCCTTCCCCTCCCAGAAGAGGGGACTCCCCCTCCCAGAAGAGGGGACTCCCCCTCCCAGAAGAGGGGCCTCCCCCTCCCAGAAGAGGGGCCTCCCCCTCCCAGAAGAGGGGCCACCCCCTCCCAGAAGAGGGGCCTCCCCCTCCCAGAAGAGGGACCTCCCCCTCCCAGAAGAGGGGACTACATGCATCTCGCCAATACCTTTGCTAGCAACTTTGCATCTGCATTCAACAAAGAGACGGGGCAAAATGACCCACATTTTCATAGGGCCTTTATCGTCCTTCAATAGAAAGGAGATTGTCGCCTGCACCAGGGAGGTCAGCAACGTCCCTCAAGTCAGAGAGTCCACGAAGATCACAAGCAGCACTGAGGTCAGCCTGACTGGTCCCGGCACCTTCCCTGACTGCATCAATCCCATACCCTCCTTAATCTCCTCCAGAGTCAAATGAGCTTCCAATTCCTCCCTCTCCTCCTGTGCCAGACCATCTAAAAACGTGGACATTAAGGACTCCTCCTCCGGGGGTTGCGACTCATACTGGTTCCGATAGAAAGTTTCAAATGCCCATTAACCTTGGTTGGGGTGGAGACCAGTTTACCACCGCCATTCCTGACTTGCACAATTTCCCGAGAGGCTGCCTGCTGTCTCAGCTGATATGCCAGCAGGCAACTAGCCTTCTCCCCGTGTTCATAGAGAGCCCCCCCGCGAACGTCGCTGCAAGCACACCGACCTGTGCGTGGATAGAAGCCGAAACGCCAGCTGTAGCTTCTTCATGCTGGCCAGCAATTCTGGTGTCTGGTTGATCAAGTATTATCATAGAATTTACAATACAGAAGGAGGCCATTCGGCCCATCTAGTCTGCACCGGCCCTTGGAAAGAGCACCCCACTTAAGTCCACCCTATCCCAGTAACCCCACTTAATGTTTTTGGACACTAAGGGCAATTTATCATGGCCAATCCACGTAACCTGCACCTCTTTGGACTGTGGGAGGAAGTCGGAGCACCTAGAAGAAACCCGTGCAGACTCCGTGCAGCCAGTGACCCAAGCCGGGAATCGAACCTGGGATCCTGGAGCTGTGAAGCAACAGTGGTAACCACTGTGCTACAGTATTGCCCAAGACGGTCCACCTCTGAGATGGCATCCGCCAACCAACCTCTGCCTTCTTGCTCTTTTGGTTATGTGCTTTAAAGGAGATAATCTCCCCTCTAACGACCACCTTCAGCGCCTCTCATGGAGTTGAAGGGGAAATCTCCTCACTCCTATTAAAGGTCAAGTATTCCTCGATTACAGAGGAGATCCTCTCGCAAAAATGTTAATCCACCGACAGCGAAGTATCAAACCTCCAAAGGAGATGCTGAGCAGGACCCGAGCCAGTCACCTTGTCTCTGCATAGAACAGGGCATGATCAGAGATCACTGTTGCTGAGTATCCCGACTCCTCCATCCCCGACTGCAAAAAAGTTAATCCTAGAATAGACCTGACGGACGGGAATGATTGACTCCAGTGGGGAAGGGAGCAGATGTCCCCCCATTCGGCTGGTCACATGGAACCTGAGGAGGTTGGGTGGCTCGTTTAAGAGATTCAGGGTGTTTACGCATTTTAAGACTTTGAGGGCTGATGTGGTGTTTTTGAAGGAGACTCATTTACGAGTTAGAGACCAGATAAGGTTTTGGATAGGCTGGGTGGGGCAAGTGTTTCATTCAAGGTTCAGTGGCAGGGCCTGGGGGACTGCAATCCTGATAAGAGAAAAATGAGAAATCTCTCTCCCCTGGGTGTAAAAATCTCCGAGGGTCAGCTCCCCCCCCCATTTTCTCCATGAAGGACAACAGAGCCTTCGCCATCCCAGATGGTCTTAATACCTTGGGTCTCAATTTCGCCAGTCGGGGGTCCAAAACGCAATTAAAATCCCCACCCAAGATCAACCGGTGTGAATCCAAATCTGTGATCAGCGACAGCAACCTATTAATAAAAATTGTGTCATCCCAATTTGGGGCATATACATTGACCAGTTCGACCAGAGCCCATTGACCATGGCATACTTCCCATTCGGGTCCATCAAAAATCCTCTGCGCTGGAAAGGCTATCCTCCTGGTCATCAGGATTGCAGTCCTCCGGGCCCTGCCATTGAACCCTGAATGAAACACTTCAGTCATTAACAAGAATGAACAGACAAATAGAAAAAAAGCCCAAAAGCTCCAAACGACCCTCCCCCCTTTTTCAAACCAGTTTCCTTCAATTGGATACGATCATTACAATTATTTTAACACCAGTTCTTTCCTTTGAATGAATGCCTCAGCTTCTCAAAGTGACGATATTCATTCTCATAGTTCACCCAAAGACGTGTGGGGTAAATCATGCCAACCTGAACTTTCTTGCGATACAGTGCCATCTTAGCCTTGTTAAAAGATGCGTGCCTCCTGGCAGGCTCCGAAACGACATCTTGATATATTCGCACCCTGTGACTTTCCCATCTGCTGTTCCGATGTTCTTTTGCGCATCTTAAGACTTTTTACTTTTCCTGATAACTATGGAACCGGACCACAAACGCCCAAGGTGGCTCCCCAGCACGAGGCTTCTGTCTCAGTTACCTATGGCATTATCCAGCTCAGGAGGGACCACAATTATCGCCTCCCCCACCATCTTCCAGGTCACCTGCGCCATGAATTACGTCGGTTTTGGGCCCTCCAACCCCTCCGGCAATCCAACAACCCTCAAATTCTGTCTTCTTGACCGATTTTCAAGGTCGCCTATCCTAGCCTTCCGACTCTTATTATTGGTCGCCATCTTCACCATTTCCACTTCCAAGCAAGCAATCTGGCAGCTCTGCCTCAACAGGGCAACCACTCCCTCCTGCAGAACTTACTCGGAAGGGAGTTATGTCTCAGAATAGTCAACAGAATTCTTCCTTGAATATTACTCAAGAGAAGTCAGGTTCTGGATGTTTTGTCTCAAAGAGAGATGTGTTCCCTTACTTCTCCAACAAAACTTTATATTTTGAATGATACTGTAGCAGATCAGTCATTGGTGGTGGAACAAAAACAGAAAATACTGGACCAACTCAGCAGGTCTGACAGCATCTGTGGAGAGAAAAAGGAGCGAACGTTTTGAGTCTGGTTAACCACCTGCTGGCTCACCAGCTGAGAAAGCAGGCAGCCACGAGGAAATTGCGCAAGTGAAGGATAGGAACAACAAACTAATCGCAGCACCAGACGAGATCAATGAGGCCTTTGTGGCTTTCTATCGAGAACTGTACACCTCCAAGGTCGCCAGAGGATGACTCGAAGATGAAGTGGTTCCTCGACGGGCTGGACATACCAGTCACGGAGGAAGAAAAGAAACAGGGCCTGGAATCACTATGGAACTGGGGGAAGACCCGGCGGCACAATGCTGCGGTGGTTAGCACTGCTGCCTCACAACGCTGAGGACCTGGATTTGTTCCCGGCCCCAGGCCCGTGTGGAGTTTGCACATATTGGTGGTGGATGTTGATGCATTTTGTGTTCATATAGTTTGATGTAGGAATAGGTATTCATAGGAGATATTCATGGAATTTTCAAACCTATTCCTTTATGTGAAGTCAATTTACGAACTGACTCAGTAAATGGGATTGTCATGGTGGAAATTATTCCTAGGTCAACTATCAAAGAGGTCAGTTTCATTTTGGGAAATAGTATAATGGGCAGTATCGAAGCAACTAAAATGCCGGCAGAATTGAGAACTAAGAATTGTCAACAGAAAGGACTGAAACTGCAAAATACTCTGGGAGGGTCAATAACCAGAGACACTGGTTATTTACAAGTGCTTGTCAGTGTTGACACACAGGCTATAGCAGTCAGAATCCATGCAAATGGACAATTTGCAAAAGACCATTTAAAACTAGTAGGTGAGTGGAATTATATGGTTCATGAATAATCATAATCTTTATTAGTGTCACAAGTAGGCTTATATTTACATGCAATGAAGTTACTGTGAAAAGCCCCTAGTTGCCACATTCCAGCGCCTGTTTGGGTACACAGAGGGAGAATTCAGAATGTCCAATTCACCTAACAAGCTCGTCTTTCGGGATGTGGGAGGAAACCGGGGCACCCAGAGGAAACCCACGCAGACACTGGGAGAACGTGCAGACTCCGCACAGACAGTGACCCAGCCGGGAATCGAACCTGGGACCTTGGAGTTGAAATATTGGAATGAGCAATAAAACTTCTGAGTGAGGAAAGGGTAGATACTCAAAGACGGCAATGTAGAGGAGACCACATCATGAAGAGTGAATACAGTATACTAGGTATGTTGAAAAAATGTAAGGAAATCACCTTGAGGAGTATTTGAGGTCTTGGATGGTGAAAAGGAGGGGGTCAAAAAGACAGCTGTTGCATCTCTTAAACTTGAGGGACTGATGGGGGTGACTGAGGAATGGATCAGGATGTCACCAAGGGAAGGTTCTTCTGGAATGATGGATTACCCTTATCCTGACCTTCCAGCCTCCATAATCAATGGATCTTCTTCCGCCATTTCCACCATCTTCAACATGATGCCACCACCACATACACCTTCCCTTGTTCTCCCCTTTCAGCATTTCAAAGAGACTGTTTCCCCTAGATTACCATTAGTGCCAGAAGTGAGACTCACCCCACAGTTTCTGACGTGTAATAAAGGTTATAAACATCTTTTTTTTTTTAAATAAATATTTTATTGAAAATTTTTGGTCAACCAACACAGTACATTGTGCATCCTTTACACAATATTATAACAACACAAATAACAATGACTTATTTTATAAACAAACAAAAAAAAAAAAAATGAATAAATAATAAATAACAAAAATGAAAACTAACCCTAATTGGCAACTGCCTTATCACAAGTAACTCTCTCCAAAAATATAATTTAACAGTCCAATATATAATTATCTGTAGCAACGACCTATACATATTATACAGTATATATTAACAACCCTGAGAGTCCTTCTGGTTCCTCCTCCCCCCGACCCCGCCCCCCCCCCCCCCCCCCCCCCCGCCCCCGATCCTGGGCTGCTGCTGCTGCCTTCTTTTTTCCATTCCATCTATCTTTCTGCGAGGTATTCGACGAACGGTTGCCACCGCCTGGTGAACCCTTGAGCCGACCCCCTTAGAACGAACTTAATCCGCTCTAGCTTTATAAACCCTGCCATGTCATTTATCCAGGTCTCCACCCCCGGGGGCTTGGCTTCTTTCCACATTAACAATATCCTGCGCCGGGCTACTAGGGACGCAAAGGCCAAAACATCGGCCTCTCTCGCCTCCTGCACTCCCGGCTCTTGTGCAACCCCAAATATAGCCAACCCCCAGCTTGGTTCGACCCGGACCCCCACTACTTTTGAAAGCACCTTTGTCACCCCCAACCAAAACCCCTGTAGTGCCGGGCATGACCAAAACATATGGGTATGATTCGCTGGGCTTCTCGAGCACCTCGCACACCTATCCTCCACCCCAAAAAATTTACTGAGCCGTGCTCCAGCCATATGCGCCCTGTGTAATACCTTAAACTGAATCAGGCTTAGCCTGGCACACGAGGACGACGAGTTTACCCTGCTTAGGGCATCTGCGCACAGCCCCTCCTCGATCTCCTCCCCCAGCTCTTCTTCCCATTTCCCTTTTAGTTCATCTACCATAGTCTCCCCTTCGTCCCTCATTTCCCTATATATATCTGACACCTTACCATCCCCCACCCATGTCTTTGAGATCACTCTGTCCTGCACCTCTTGTGTCGGGAGCTGCGGGAATTCCCTCACCTGTTGCCTCGCAAAAGCCCTCAGTTGCATATACCTGAATGCATTCCCTTGGGGCAACCCATATTTCTCGGTCAGCGCTCCCAGACTCGCGAACTTCCCATCCACAAACAGATCTTTCAGTTGCGTTATTCCTGCTCTTTGCCACATTCCATATCCCCCATCCATTCCCCCCGGGGCAAACCTATGGTTGTTTCTTATCGGGGACCCCCCCCACGGCTCCAGTCTTTCCCCTATGCCGTCTCCACTGTCCCCAAATCTTCAGTGTAGCCACCACCACCGGGCTTGTGGTGTAGTTCCTCGGTGAGAACGGCAATGGGGCTGTCACCATAGCCTGTAGGCTAGTCCCCCTACAGGACGCCCTCTCTAATCTCTTCCACGCCGCTCCCTCCTCCTCTCCCATCCACTTACTCACTATTGAAATATTAGCGGCCCAATAATACTCACTTAGGCTCGGTAGTGCCAGCCCCCCCCTATCCCTGCTACGCTGTAAGAATCCCTTCCTCACTCTCGGGGTATTCCCGGCCCACACAAAACCCATGATGCTCTTTTCAATCCTTTTAAAAAAAGCCTTCGTGATCACCACCGGGAGGCACTGAAACACAAAGAGGAATCTCGGGAGGACCACCATCTTAACCGCCTGCACCCTCCCTGCCAGTGACAGGGATACCATATCCCATCTCTTGAAATCCTCCTCCATTTGTTCCACCAACCGCGTTAAATTTAACCTATGCAATGTGCCCCAATTCTTGGCTATCTGGATCCCCAGGTAATGAAAGTCCCTTGTTACCTTCCTCAACGGTAGGTCCTCTATTTCTCTACTCTGCTCCCCTGGATGCACCACAAACAACTCACTTTTCCCCATGTTCAATTTATACCCTGAAAAGTCCCCAAACTCCCCAAGTATCCGCATTATTTCTGGCATCCCCTCCGCCGGGTCTGCCACGTATAGTAGCAAATCGTCCGCATACAAAGATACCCGGTGTTCTTCTCCTCCTCTAAGTACTCCCCTCCACTTCTTGGAACCCCTCAACGCTATCGCCAGGGGCTCAATCGCCAGTGCAAACAATAATGGGGACAGAGGGCATCCCTGCCTTGTCCCTCTATGGAGCCGAAAATATGCAGATCCCCGTCCATTCGTGACCACGCTCGCCATCGGGGCCCTATACAACAGCTGCACCCATCTAACATACCCCTCTCCAAAACCAAATCTCCTCAACACCTCCCACAAATAATCCCACTCCACTCTATCAAATGCTTTCTCGGCATCCATCGCCACTACTATCTCCGTTTCCCCCTCTGGTGGGGCCATCATCATTACCCCTAACAGCCTCCGTATATTCGTGTCCAGCTGCCTCCCCTTCACAAACCCAGTTTGGTCCTCGTGGACCACCCCCGGGATACATTCCTCTATTCTCATTGCCATTACCTTGGCCAGGATCTTGGCATCTACATTTAGGAGGGAAATAGGTCTATAGGACCCGCATTGTAGCGGGTCCTTTTCCTTCTTTAAGAGAAGCGATATCGTTGCTTCAGACATAGTCGGGGGCAGTTGTCCCCTTTCCTTTGCCTCATTAAAGGTCCTCGTCAATACCGGGGCGAGCAAGTCCACATATTTTCTATAGAATTCGACTGGGAATCCATCCGGTCCCGGGGCCTTTCCTGCCTGCATGCTCCTAATTCCTTTCACCACTTCTTCTACCTCGATCTGTGCTCCCAGTCCCACCCTTTCCTGCTCTTCCACCTTGGGAAATTCCAGCCGATCCAAGAAGCCCATCATTCTCTCCCTCCCACCCGGGGGTTGAGCTTCATATAATTTTTTATAAAATGTCTTGAACACTCCATTCACTCTCTCCGCTCCCCGCTCCATCTCTCCTTCCTCATCCCTCACTCCCCCTATTTCCCTCGCTGCTCCCCTTTTCCTCAATTGGTGTGCCAGCAACCTGCTCGCCTTCTCCCCATATTCGTACTGTACACCCTGTGCCTTCCTCCATTGTGCCTCTGCAGTGCCCGTAGTCAGCAAGTCAAATTCTACATGTAGCCTTTGCCTTTCCCTGTACAGTCCCTCCTCCGGTGCTTCCGCATATTATCTGTCCACCCTCAAAAGTTCTTGCAGCAACCGCTCCCGTTCCTTACTCTCCTGCTTCCCTTTATGTGCCCTTATTGATATCAGCTCCCCACTAACCACCGCCTTCAACGCCTCCCAGACCACTCCCACCTGGACCTCCCCATTATCATTGAGTTCCAAGTACTTTTCAATGCACCCCCTCACCCTTAGACACACCCCCTCATCTGCCATTAGTCCCATGTCCATTCTCCAGGGTGGGCGCCCTCCTGTTTCCTCCCCTATCTCCAAGTCTACCCAGTGTGGAGCGTGATCCGAAATGGCTATAGCCGTATACTCCGTTCCCCTCACCTTCGGGATCAACGCCCTTCCCAGCACAAAAAGGTCTATTCGCGAGTAGACTTTATGGACATAGGAGAAAAACGAGAACTCCTTACTCCTAGGTCTGCTAAATCTCCACGGGTCTACACCTCCCATCTGCTCCATAAAATCTTTAAGTACCTTGGCTGCTGCCGGCCTCCTTCCAGTCCTGGACTTCGACCTATCCAGCCCTGGTTCCAACACCGTATTAAAATCTCCCCCCATTATCAGCTTTCCCATCTCTAGGTCCGGAATGCGTCCTAGCATCCGCCTCATAAAATTGGCATCATCCCAGTTCGGGGCATATACGTTTACCAAAACCACCGTCTCCCCCTGTAGTTTGCCACTCACCATCACGTATCTGCCCCCGTTATCCGCCACTATAGTCTTTGCCTCGAACATTACCCGCTTCCCCACTAATATAGCCACCCCCCTGTTTTTCGCATCTAGCCCCGAATGGAACACCTGCCCCACCCATCCTTTGCGTAGCCTAACCTGGTCTATCAGTTTCAGGTGCGTTTCCTGTAACATAACCACATCTGCCTTAAGGTGTGCGAGTACCCGTGCCCTCTTTATCGGCCCGTTCAGCCCTCTCACGTTCCACGTGATCAGCCGGGTTGGGGGGCTTCCTACCCCCCCCCTTGTCGATTAGCCATCCCCTTTTTCCAGCTCCTCACCCGGTTCCCACGCAGCTGTATCTCCCCCAGGCGGTGCCCCCCGCCCATCCCCTCCCATACCAGCTCCCCCCTCTCCCCAGCAGCAGCAACCCAGTAATTCCCCCCTCCCACCCACCCCCCCCCCCCCCCCGCTAGATCCCCCGCTAGCGTAATTACTCCCCCCATGTTGCTCCCAGAAGTCAGCAAACTCTGGCCGACCTCGGCCTCCCCCCCGTGACCTCAGCTCGCACCGTGCGACGCCCCCTCCTTCCTGCTTCTCTATTCCCGCCATGATTATCATAGCGCGGGAACCAAGCCCGCGCTTCTCCCTTGGCCCCGCCCCCAATGGCCAACGCCCCATCTCCTCCACCTCCCCTCCTCCCCCCATCACCACCTGTGGAAGAGAGAAAAGTTACCACATCGCAGGATTAGTACATAAAACTCCTCTTTCCCCCCTTTTTAACCCCCCTCTTCGCCCCCCACATTCGCCCCACCACTTTGTTCAAGCGTTCTTTTTAATAGCCCGCTCATTCCAGTTTTTCTTCCACAATAAAAGTCCACGCTTCATCCGCCGTCTCAAAGTAGTGGTGCCTCCCTCGATAAGTGACCCACAGTCTTGCCGGTTGCAGCATTCCAAATTTTATCTTCTTTTTATGAAGCACCGCCTTGGCCCGATTAAAGCTTGCCCTCCTTCTTGCCACCTCCGCACTCCAGTCTTGATAAACGCGGATCACCGCGTTCTCCCATTTACTGCTCCGAGTTTTCTTTGCCCATCTAAGGACCATTTCTCTATCCTTAAAACGCAGGAATCTCACCACTATGGCTCTGGGAATTTCTCCTGCTCTCCGTCCTCGCGCCATCACTCGGTATGCTCCCTCCACCTCCAACGGACCCGCCGGGGCCTCCGCTCCCATTAACGAGTGCAGCATCGTGCTCACATATGCCCCGACGTCCACTCCCTCCGCACCTTCAGGAAGACCAAGAATCCTCAGGTTGTTCCTCCTTGCGTTGTTCTCCAGTGACTCCAACCTTTCCACACATCGTTTCTGATGTGCCTCATGCGTCTCCGTCTTCACCACCAGGCCCTGTATGTCGTCCTCATTCTCGGCTGCCTTTGCCTTCACGACCCGAAGCTCCCGCTCCTGGGTCTTTTGTTCCTCCGTTAGCCCTTTGATCGCCTGTAGTAGCGGGGCCAACAGCTCTTTCTTCATTTTCTTTTTGAGCTCTTCCACACAGCATTTCAAGAACTCTTGTTGTTCAGGGCCCCATGTTAAACTGCCACCTTCCGACGCCATCTTGGTTTTTGCTTGCCTTCCTTGCCGCTGTTCTAAAGGATCCACTGCTATCCGGCCACTTTCTCCTCCTTTTTTCATCCGTATCCAGGGGGGATTCCCTTCTGGTTTACCGCACAGTGTTTTTAGCCGTCAAAATTGCCGTTGGGGCTCCTATCAAGAGCCCAAAAGTCCGTTTCACCGGGAGCTGCCGAAACGTGCTGGTCATCGCCGCACCCGGAAGTCGGTTATAAACATCTTTAATTGACGGAGGAAAGATGGGATTAGTTGTTCACTGTAAATTTGTGGCTTGATTCCATTACAGGGCAAACACTAATCATTGAGGCGCAATCTTCAAATTTACAATGATCATTGTTTGAACAATATATTCGAACACTGTTATAAAGAAATCTTACTACCATACATTTTCTATATCACCTTTTCCATTATAAATACATAGCTGTGTTCATGTTGATGATGGAAGCTGACTATGTAAATTTGCTGAGTTAAAATTACACTCTCCTTACAATGATGCTGCTGTAATACCTCAATTTAGCATTTCCCCTACTCCTTGACAAGTCCTGTAGAGAACCTCCTCATGCTGAATTTTCAAAGACTTTTTCTGTTGTTTGAATATTTTTGGTTCTCATTACACAACAGATGGAGAGAAAATTTTCTGTGTGCATCATTAGCTTTAACAACACTGTGAGCTTGTTTATAAAGAATGGGTGTGTACGTGTAGATTATGTACCGAGATAATCTTGCCCTAAATATTTTTTCGTTTTATTCTTTCATCAATGTGAACCTATAAACAGTTTGTTGACTCAGGTGTAGCCTATCTGAAAAAAGATTATGGACCATTCGTTTTTACTTTTGGTATTATTTTAGTTATTGACAGTTACCTGGAGGGCACGGTAGCACAGTGGTTAGCACTGTTGCTTCACGGTTCCAGGTTCGGTTCCGGCTTGGGTCACTGACTGTGCGGAGTCTGCACGTTCTCCCTGTATGCATGGGTTTCCTCCGGGTGCTCCAATTTCATCCCACAAGACCCGAAAGACATGCTTGTTAGTTGAATTGGACATTCTGAATTCTCCCTCGGTGTACCCGAACAGGCGCCGGAGTGTGGAGACTAGGGGATTTTCACAGTAACATGATTGCAGTGTTAATAACAATAATAAAGATTATTATTATTACATGTACTGAAATTGAACAGGAAAATATAAACACCTGCAGGCATTTGATAGACAAGAAAGAGGATAAGAGAAACCTGATTCATGTTTTGAACAGGAGTTGCAAACTCGAAAAGGAAACTACATTTTGCAGCCATACATCTAAATGGCTATTATAAACCCAGTATTAAAGGTGATATGATGCCTCTAACTCAACTCTTTCCTCCTCTACATCTCTTTTGATTTGAAATGAAGCAATAATCTTTACATTTGTTTGTTTTATAGGGCAGTCAAGATTTATACTCCTGGACGGAGGGAACCTGGAACACCAATGACGCCACGGCACACCCCAGCACGTTTTGGACTTTGATTGTTATCCAATTTTGTTTTTATGTTTTTTTTTTTAAGTTTTGTACAAAAATTGTTTAAATATTCATGGCTTCAAATTTATATTTGTATATTACCACTAAAAAAAAAAAATCTACATTTTTCTAGTGCCTCAGAATAACAGTATTTGTGGTTCCGATGTAGTATGTGGATTTTTTATTTCATCATAGTTAAGTGCTAGTGATTGAAAAATTCAAGTTTATCATCACCGTGGAAAGCATACAGGTCCATGTGGCAGCAGTTTTGTTGCTGTAATCGCTGGCTTTGCACCTTGGGCAGTCGATGGATGTGTCCTCAGCATTCCAATGGATATCTACACTTTTACTTTTTATGCTGGAATTGTTTCACTGTTCAAATGTTACATGTTTTCACACTTCGATTTTCTGTATATTTTTTTTTTTAAATCCTGGATATTCTGTTTCTTGTGGTTTTTAGATTGTTATGCGAATTTAGTCGCCGGGAAACAGTTCCAAACCTAAGGATCTAAACCGTCACCTTTACTTAAGGGGAAGAACCGTGTAAGAGAATTTTAACCCAGCTGTGCTTTTTAATCTGCAACAACTCCACCCCTTGTCCAAACAGTTAAATATAACTGTTCTCAGAGATTTTGGGGAGTTCATCTGCAGGCATGATGAACGAGGACAACACAGAGGAAAATGAGCAGTCCCTAGATATTAACTTTTTGGTAAAGTACCTTGTCAGAGGTTGCCTGGCATATAAGTACTGAATAAATGCTCTTCTCTAGGGACCTGTAATGGAAGCATGTTGTATAGACTGCAAGACCCATTAGATATGTTATCCCTGAATAATTCAGGGCCAAGTTTTGCTTAATTAGTCAAAATTGACTTGCGTCGCATTTCTTTTTCCTTTCCTGCCCTTAAGTTGAATTTGTTCAGCCGGTCAGGCATTTGTGTGTCAGTATTTGGTGAGAGGTCCCTGTGAGAATTCTCTTCGGGAAAAACTGCTTTTTGTTATCTTGGCAAAACAGAGCTGGTTTTCTGTTTGTAACTTTGAGGGTGTAAACAGCAATTTTTGCCTAAATATAAAGTCTGTGTATCATGAGCAAAATTTCTCTGGTAGAAGTTTGTGTCTCCGTGGAACCCATCCATCTTGGCCTGCATGGTCAAAATCTCAAAACCTTTCGTTTCCCCAAGCGTAGCTCTTTTTGAACCTATTTGAACATTCTTGAAGCTGCAGACAGGAAAATAAATGTCTTGAGATATTTTGGTACCCTTATCGATCACTAAATTAACGTGGTGCTGTACCTTCCAATTATGGACACTGAGCGCCAGCCCCCTCCAACATGTTCATATCTTCATTTATTGGGACCCTACATACCCCAGTTATCATTGAGAGATAATCAGGTTTGCTTCACATCTCCAGTATTGTTTTAGCTAAGGTCTCTTCATGCTTCACAATTGTTTCACCTAACTTGAATTTTTAAAATACTAGCTGTAATTTTGGCTATAGTAAGAGAATGTACTGTCTTTTATGACAGATGTCTCCGATCAATTATTGAAGGGGTGTCCATGATATGGCTTCTGCCAAATTTGGTCCACAACCTCCTATTATTCAATTCTTGAAGCCCCATTTTAACTAGTTTCTACATGTGTGCATAAGGATATTTTTCTGCCATTGGCTTAAGCAGTTTTGAGTGTCACTGACCTCCAGGATTGGAAACAGCTACTCCCTCATTTAGGACCAGTTTCAACACCTTTAAATATCCTCCAGCCATGAAAGTTCTCAAAACTGAAAGTAATTGTGGAAGAAATACCAGCTTTAGAGAATGGATGGTGGAAGAGGACAAAGCGAGCCTGTGGTGGGGATAACAGAGCTAGAGTGATGTGAATTCGCTCGACATCATCAGTCCCACCAATGGGGATCCCTAACTGCAGCAAGAATAGGGATGGTGGTCGTCAGGTAGGCAGCCACTTTTTGTATAGGAGTTTCAATTATTACATTTGGTTACCTGGATTTTTGTGTCAGGGTGTCTCCAAGAAGTGGTTCTTCAATAAATGTAAAAATGTCCTGTTGTAATATAAACCCCAGATCTTGTATTCAAAAACTGAGATTGTGGAAATGTGTGAGAATATTTGTCCAATAAACGTGGAGTTGCTTTATTGGAAACAAAAATAGTGTTGGACGTGGTGTTAATCATAATTGTGCTCCCTGCTTAAACGATTATAATTATGTGACTCACTCATTGCTGTGGCACAGTTTTGGGTCATTGCCTTGAAAGTTGAAAATGAATTATTTGAAATTCATTGTGTTCTACATGCATGAGCCTGTAACGGTATTTAGCCTCCTGCCAAATTTGGTCCACAACCTCTTATTATTGAGTTCTTGAAGTCCCATTTTACTTCTGTGCATGCATAAGGATATTTTTCTGCAGTTGACTTCAGTTTTGAGCATATGTAAAATATTATCTCATGACATTGCTAATGGACTACTTGTTTTACACTCTTCCTGTATTTATTCTTCTTTCGCAGTCTTTGTCACCCTCTTGCGGTATCTCTATGTTTTGCAATTTTCAATGTTAACATTATCTTTCTATTCCTGTCAAACTTTGTTCTCATTTTAATTTCTGGAAATCTGAGGTTATGCTCTTTCAGAACATGGGTCAGTTTTATGCAGCATAGTAGGGTGGCCTGAGGGTTATCAGTATAGAGGAAGGCTGGGGGAAACCTGGGGTGGCGTGTCTGAGGAAAGCAAAACTCCTGGTGGTGGCAAGTTAAAATTGGCAAAAGGAAAATCTGGTTTCTTTGAATGGGTTTAGAGTTGTTGGTCATGCCCTACTCATTGATAATCTTTGATGCCACCATATGGTTTGCTTATTAGCTGTCAGAAATTGGACACAGTCAACAAAACAATACAAAAATCGTATCAAGAAGTATTGCAACCAGAGCCGGGGCAGGCAGGGAAACTGAAACCTGGCAACATTGCTTGGCCATCTTGCAGTGCTGGAGCCATGCACCAGTGGGTGAAAGTGGAGGATGAGGAGTGATAAATGAAAATGGAGCGGGGGCTTATCATTTCAGATACTAAAATATTTCTGTAACTTCCTTTTACACCTCTCATTCCCTGTCTACGAGTAGACTTGGGAGGTTCAGTTCCTGGTTTATTACCATGATTTAGGAATGGTTCAAAGATTTATGGAATGTAGCACCAAGATTGGGGTAGAAGCCAGACCTGAAGGCCTAAGAAGGATAATGTACATGCAGCAAGTTGGGTTAATCTTTTCAAAGTCAGATGGGTGAATTAAAAAATGTTGTGGTTTTTCCCCCTACCAAAGGATTTTAATTTTCCACGTGTTTATTATGTTAAATATTATCGGGGCTATATATGTCTGGTAAGAAATCACCATGACAAATTAAATTACTTTTTAATCTTTTGGTGGCTTTTATGATGTGTTTTAGTGACTTTTTTCTTTTTGGTTGGTCCAGTTGTGACATTGACTAAGAGCCAGTCACCATCTCTTGCTTTGCAACTGGTGCAGGCCAGTGGTTGATTTAAAAATAAAAGCAGGATATTTTTGTCATACAATCATTTTTTCATGTATTGGCGCACTTGCTGGATGTAAGATTTTTAATTATAGTTGTGTAAATTCAATGCTTTGGTGATACTGGGAAGTTATTGCCAAGTAGAGCATAACCGACTTGAAAAAAAATGGTGTTCTTATGCCATTGTTACACTGAAACCTTCTGGAAAATTCCTGGCCATACTTCTGTCAGTGCTATCAACATTTTAATCTTTATAATTTTAATTTGTGCCAAGGGGGCAGTGGAAGGAGCAACGCCACAATAGGCTCAAAAGCTAGGGAATCTGGAGGATCATTTGGAAAATTACAAGAAGGATTAAACATTATGAAAAGGACATTAAGCTGCTATCGGCTTGTGAGACTGTCCCAAGATGTTGCAAACCTCCAAAGGTGTCACATCTTCAAGCTTTTTGCTTCACAATCTTTTTCGCAATTTAACTTAGCTGCTTTATTCTTAAATAATAAAACACTGATATTTGAATTTCTGAAATAATTCAGCAATCGATAATGTTGTTATTTGGGTCACACAACATATCATTGTTCTTCACTGTCCCATATCTTAGATGGTAGCCATGATGTGGAGATGCCGGCGTTGGACTGGGGTGAGCATATAGACACTGACATTAAGTTTCTACAAAGATGCAAGAAGCTCACCCCAGTCCAACGCCGGCATCTCCACATCATGGCTACCATCGACACCGCAAACTGCCGGCTCAAAGTGGAGAGGATCTCCAGGAAGATCGCGCATATAGACACTGACATTAAGTTTCTACAAAGATGCAAGAAAGCAGCTCACCCCATATCTTAGAGTGCAATTCACATGGTAAATTTGTAGTCTCGTCCAGGGTGTGGGGAGAATTGACTACAGTAATGAAAATGCAAGGAGGACAGTTGGAAAATCTGAGTGATTTATTCTATGCAGCCTATATAGCATATAACATCTGACAGAATTTACTGTATGCAATGCCCCACCCTGAGTCACTGGAGAGTCAACTACCAGTCTATCTCACTGGGTGCCGATTGTAGAATTGGTTCGCAAGAAAATGCTTCATGAGCATACCATGCAAAAGGATACAAGTCAGTCTCTGAAAGCAGCTTTCCAGTCAGAAGAGACCCAATGAAACCTTGTGCTTCTTTTGTACCCAGTGTAACAATGTGGTGGTGATAATCTGTGCTGATTTACCGTAATTTATTTTAGTATTTTAATCTACTGTAACTATTAGATGAACTTTTAGTTTCTGTGATTATATCCTTCTTACAATCCTCAGGTGCTGTACACAAAGATGTTGCCAACTGTGGAGTTCTTGGTAGCTTTAAAATAGGAATTAAATAATTTGTGGTATTATTCATATAATCATTGTTTTTATTGTTTCTGTAATTCTCTGCTTCATTTCATTAACTGCAATATTTATCTGAAGGTTAATTTTTAAATACTTTTTCAAGAATATAATTTTGGACTCAGACCTAATTTATGTCTTCATTCATCACCCCCTGATTCCTCAATTAATTAACATATTTATAACTCATACACTTATTTACATAATGAATTTAATTCACTGATCTGGGTCATGGTTCAATGGTTTTTTTTCATGACTATTTATTCATTGACTTATGCTTTGTCTACACAGCCAGCTCCAGTTCTCATCTCTGTCTATCTTCATTCATGCAGAATAACAAATTAAGAAAGGCAATACAAACAAAATAAAATATGGTAAAACCTTCACTCACATTATTATATTTTATCTTCCATGAAAATTAGCCATTTCTAACTTTCTGGTTCATTTGGAAACTTACCAAAAATAGTGTGGAAACTACCAGGGAAGGATGAGCAGCCTGGATCGCTTTTGAAAGGACACAGCTGAGGAGTGATTTTATCCAAACTAGAAGACATCAATATGAAAGAGTCTCCAAGAAATCAGAAGATACTTTTTTGCCTGGAGAGTGGTGCGAATTTGGAACATGCTACCACAGGGAGTTGTTGAGATGAACCTCATCGATATATTTGAGAGGAACAGTAACATATGTTTTCGGCACCTTAATGTAAAACAACATCCCAAGGCACTTTACAGGAGCATTATAAAGCAAAGACACATAAGGCTACTGTAGGGCAGGTACCCAAAACCTTGATCAATGAAGTAGGTTTTTACGGAACATCTTAAAAGGAGATGTCACGTACATAAGACATGAAAGAGATCAGAAACTTATTTAAAATTGGACTTTGCTGAACCAAAACCATGGCTGCTATAGATTTAGATTGGTCACATGATTTACAAGTTGGCTCCGGTTCTGGAAACATCAATCGTAATTACAGGACAAAGTTCAACCTTCAGCCTTGTAGAAAGTGAAACCTATCATTGTGTGGACCCATTACAATCAATGAAATAAGAGGACAGTCGGTGGTCTTTCTCCCCAGCCTGGACTTATTACAAAGAGAGAGCCATTGAAACTTGTATTACTAGCAGGAACGCTAATAGCCACCATCTATCTCCAAAGCTGAACCATGGATTTTGCCCAGAGACATAGAAATGATTGCTAACCTGAAACTGACTCACCAATGGGCAACACCACATGATCTAAGTTCCTTTGGAAAGTTTTAATGTTAGATACCTGGACTTGCAGGGCAGTCTGCTGTTAACATCCACCCTGTCAACACCAAATCAGGACTCCAGGCTGACAACAGAGCCTGTTTCCAGTCTAAACCTCAACAGTTCTCTGGAAGATTCTTGCCATCTCTGGGAGAGTGGACTAAGCCTTTATGCCAACCTCATCTTGCTGTATCATCACTATCTTGGAAGGAATTTGGCAATCTTTGTTTTCAGCTAGCCGAACCCACCAGAATTTTAATTCCTTTGTGAAGGAACCCTCACTAGACTCTGACTTTCTGGACTATGACAATCACGCAAATTAATATTGCTGTCCTCATATTTTTTCGTTCTAGGTTAGTTCTATACAGTGGGTGACACGGCACAGTGGTTAGCATTGCTATCTCACAGCGCCACGGACCTGGATTCAATTTGGGCCTTGGGTGACTGGAGTTTGTAAGTTCTCCCCGTGTCTATGTGGGTTTCCTCTGGGTGCTCTGATTTCCTCCCACAGTCCAGAAATGTGCAGGTTAGGTGGATTGGCCGTGCTAAATTGGCCCTTATGTCCAGGGATGTGCTGGTTAGGTTATGTGGTTACGAGGATAGGGCCAGGTGGACAGGGGATGGGGGGAGACTCGATGGGCCAAGTGGCCTCCTTCTGCACTAGGGATTCTATGTTAGCTGTAAAACCCTACTTTATCTCTCCTTGCGTAATGTGTGTGTGTATCCAGTTGTGATGTGCATCCCTGGGTTTGAATGTATAAATAAGCAATACTTCTGATGTAACCCAAAAGAGAGTTTGCTGCGTCATTTTAAAATTGATTTCACAAATGGATGGTTTGGGGAAACGCGCCACAGTTCATTAAAAAAGTAACGCCCTTCTGGACAGATGTCGAGATGAACCAGTTTGCCTCTCTCCCTTGTCCCTCACGGAGAGGGAGAAGTGTGTGTTTGGGGAGGTAATTCTAGAGATTAGGGCCTAGGCATCTGAAGGCGCTAACCAGTTGTGGAGCATTTAAATTTGGGGATGTTCAAGAGGCCAGAATGAGATCATTGCAGATGTCTTGGAGAGTTGAGGGAGCTTACAGGGACGAGAGGGTGGAGGGGTGTAAGGCCATGTTGGGATTTATAAACCAGGGTGAGACTTTTTAAATCTGCATTGTTCACCAGGAGCCCATATAAGTGAATGGGTATAAGGGTGATAAGTGAACAGGACATGGCGGAAGTAAGAACATGGGCAGCATAGCCTTAGATGATCTGAAGTTTACAGAGTGAGAATGTGGGTGAGGCCTGCCTGGAGTATATTGGAAAAGTCAAGGCTGGAGATAACAGGCATTAATGAGGGCTTCAACAGCTGATGAGCTGAACTGGATCAAAATTGGGCAATATGCAGGTGACAGTGGATTGTCTTGGGGGTATGTGGGCAGGAGATCATCTTGGGGTCCAATATGGCACCAAGATAGCAAGCAGGATCAAACAATTGCCAGGAAGAGGGATAGAGTCAGTAGTTGGGGAAGGTTAGGTATGAAGGGGAATTAAATATTCTGTTAAGCTGCTAGTTAGATGAGGAAAGATGGGAGGAAGCTCACAAAATCTCAGAAAATACAGTGCAGAAAAGGCCTATTGAGTCGACACATGTACAATTCCTGACCTACCTACTTGATTCCATTTGCCAGCACCTGACCCATAGCTTTGAATGTTATGACGTGCCAAGTGCTCATTCAGGTACTTTTTAAATGATTCCAGGCAGTACATTCCAGACCGTCACCATCCTCTGGGTAAAAAGGATTTTCCTCACATCCCTTCGAAACCTTCTACCCCTCACCTTGAACTTGTGTCCTCTCGTGACTGACTCTAAACTAAGGGGAACAACTGTTTCGTAGCGATCCACTTCATGCCCCTCATTGGACAATGGCTTCCAGTCACTAAAGCAGCCGTCTGTCATCACCCTTGGTCTCCTACAACTAAGCCAATTTTGAATCCACCTTGTCAAATTACCCTGTATCCCATGTGCATTTAATTCATGACCAGAGTCCAGAAAGTCAATGTTCAGGAGGTGTTTCCTACATCAGTGGAGTTCAGATGAGTTCCTGGTTACAAAATCCAGTAAAAGTCCTGGGAAAGCGAATGAGGTTTCTGTATCTAGACCCTTAGGCAGGTGATGTTTGGATGCTTTTAAAATAAAATCGGCTTCGAGACTTTGACAGGTGATGACCAGCCGCTTGGTCAGCCGGGAGCCCTGCTGCTGTTCTTTTCAGATTGGAAGTAATCTGACTGATCTGGGAGCCAGGACACATAATTTAAAAACTGTCCAGGAAGCTAGAAGCTTGAGGTCATAAAACGTGGTCCATTAATGAGTTAATTGCAACCTCACAGGCCGTTTCTGTGCCTCTGGCCAACATCCATTGCTTCCATTAGGAGTGAAATGGTGGCTGTTACACCTCTTCAGGTATAACATGTTTTGATGCCTCCATCGTTGTTATCATCCCAGCTGGGGAGCCAATTTGTCTGTTAATTTTTTAGTTTTGTGATTATTACGACAATTTCTTCTTGGCCTCTCCATGTGTTGTTGAACATGCATCAGAGCCCGCAGTAGCGGCGGCCCTGCTGCGTCGCTATGGGCCTGAACGGCAGGCGGTTGTCTGTGGCGTGCTGCTCGGCTCGCTGATGCCGCAGCTCACGGGCGACTTGTGGTCACTGCGATGCCACCTTTTGGACATGGGCCTGGGCAAAGATCCAATCACCGGGCTCAGCCTGGCCTGCAGCGGAGTGGAGCTGAGCCAGCTGGAAGAGGCCTGGTCCCTCAGACAGAAAGCAGGGTCAGTCTTTGACCACCACTGGGCAGATGATTTGTTCCTGATTTCTACAACCAGGGGGCCAATTACAAGGGAATCGAACAGGATCTTCTTCTTCCTGACTGACATCAGGCACAAAAAAAAAACAACAGGCTGCAGCTGGATTTTGAGATTGAAAGAAAAAATTCCAAGATGGCGCCGGAGAGTGGTGACCCACAGATCCCCTACAGATCCTCTTCCTACATCTTTTATAACCGTTATTATAGCATGTTCTTTTGTTATTATAGTATGTTTTATGTAATCATGCATGGAATGATCTGCCAGGACTGTGAGCAGAACAATAATTTTCACTGTACCCGGTACTCGTGACAAATAAATATAACGTGGCCATAATATGGGATGTGCGATTCCACAAAGATGAGAGTGGAATTATTTTGATCTTGTAATATCCATTGGAAGCTTCCAGAAATGATGGCCAATCTTGTACCTGCAGCAACCATCTTTAGTTCAGTAAAAGTCCATTTTCAAATAGCAAAAAAAAAGGATATTGCCATGACATAGCGTAAATATCCTCTTTCGAAGCATTATCTCCATGCCATTTCTAAGAAAACTTTTGGAAGAGTGGTGACCTGTATTGCTTCTGTTTAAATTTTCCCAATTTGGAATTTTGCAGCCATACCTATTGCGAGGACCAGTTCTTATGAAGATTTTGTAGAATAGGATCTGCTGTTATTTCCATTTGCAGTATAAATTTGCAATTTAAAATCAACTTGGAGGCATGACGTATTTGTTTAACGGCAAAGTTATTTCATCCTGGTTGCTGAATTTTATAAGTTATCTTAATTCTATTGTCGTGCTCTCAGCTGTGCATTTATATTACAATTCGACTAATATACTATCAGATCTCCTTAATATTACCATTGGTTGGTCAATCTACCATAGCCATTAATCTTGCCCATTTCTCTTTATGGCTGCCTTGATGGACCCACTTTTGCATTCTTTAGAGTTTGCTTATTTTTCTGAAATGATATTTACTTCAGAGGTTAAGTTAAACCAAGTTAAAGTTAAGGTGAATTTAAGTCACTAAACCCACGGTTCACTTCAGCTTGACAGCAAAATGAAAGCTTGCCTGAGCTCAAGAGCTATTATTTTACAGTTGAAAGAAAGAAATCCGAGCTGATCTAAGGATAAATCTTTCTTTACCAAGCCATCAAAGTTTAGTTGCTTCAGAAAATGAGCCTGGATTTGCACTTATTCCTATGGTTATGCAGTTAACCTCAGCAGTGGATGAAGGTTTATTGGAGCCGTGAATGGTCCATGGTAGTCCTGAGTTTATTAAATAAAGCTGGACGGTCCTGTCCAGTGAGGGTAAATGTATTTCTTGGAGCGATAGTTGGCCATTCAACACCTTGAACCTGTTAAGTGTTTCAGTTAGATCATGATTGATCTGTATCTCAACTCCGTTTACTTGCCTTGGTCTGTAACCCTAAATATCCTTGCCTAACAAGAATCTTATGAATCTTAGTCTTGAAATTTTCAGTTTTCTTAGCTTCATCAGCTTCTTGTGGGAGCCTTCCAGATCTCCAATACCGATGTATGCTGTAGAATAGTGGTTAGCACTGTTGCTTCACAGCGGCAGGGTCCCAAGTTTGATTCCCGGCTTGGGTCACTGTCTGTGCGGAGTCTGCACATCCTCCCCGTGTCTACATGGGTTTCTTTCGGGTGCTCTGGTTTCCTCCCACAGTCCAAAGATGTGCAGCTTAGGTGGATTGGCCATGATAAATTGCTCTTAGTGTCCAAAAAGGGAGGTGGGGTTACTGGATTACGGGGATAAGTTGGGGGTGTGGGCTTGGGTGGGGTGCTCTTTCCAAGGGCCGATGCAGACCCGATGGGCCAAATGGCCTGCACTGTAAATTCTGTATGTGAAGAAATGCTGACTGGCATCGTCCTGTAATGGCTTAGCTTGAAATGTAAGGTTCCGGCCCTTGTTCTCTGCCTTCTTTTGCCAGAGGAAATAGTTTCTGTTTATCTAACCTATTACATTTTTACATAAGCGGCACAATGGTTAGCACTGCTGCCTCACAGCGCCAGGGACCCAGGTTCAATTCCAACATTAGGTGACTCTCTGTGTGGCGTTTGCAATTTCTCCCCGGGTCTGCCTGAGTTTCCTCTGGGTGCTCCGTTTCCTCCCACCGTCAAAAGATATGTAAGTTAGGTGGCTTGGCCATGCAGATCTGATGGGCCAAAAGGCATCCTGCACTGTAAGGATTGTATGATAATTTGAACAAGATCACTCATTAATCTTTATTCAAGGAAATGCAATCCTAGTCTATAAAAATCGTTCTCCTATTGGTGAATCTACTGTGTGGTCTTCAAGTTCAATATATCCTTTCTGAAGTGCTGTACTTCTGATGGGAATCTCCTCAGAGCTCTGTACAGCTGTAATCTAACTCCCAGCTGGCTTGAGATAAAACCAACTTTAATCGGCTTTTAAAAATTTATTTTGCACTTGTTCCATAATTGTTAATGATTTTGTACTTGGGACCCCTACATCTCTGCTCATCCACATTTCCTAGCTTCTCGCTGTTTGGAAAATACTTCATCTATCAATGTGTTATGACCAGCTCCAGGTGAGCTTCCTCAAAAGTTGTTGACCCAGGTGCAACCTCTGAACTTGTCACCGCCCTGCTGGGTAACCCATAAATTGTTACAAACCTCGATGAGGAGAGGTGACTGGCTCCATGTCTTTAGTCAACCCACTCTCTGTTGGCAGCCGCAAGGTTTAATCTAACCAGGTTCCCTTGGATATATTTTCCAGACCCAATAATCATGTTTAAAAAGGCATCAGTTTAACCAGGTTTTCTTGAGTGAAGATTGAGGAAATGTATTAACTACTAAAATGGTGAGGAGACATGGTAAAACACATGCATCTACATTCATACAGATTAGTAGAAAGAATTGAGCCCAATAATTAATTATAAATAAGAAGTTATATGGTCTGGTGAGGAATACACGATGAAAAGTTGTAGCAGTTACAAATTGGTTCCAGTATAGTTGATTTCTGCAGGCAAGTAGTTGATGTTTCTGCTCTGGTGGTCTGTGGTTTATTAGAAATTTTTTCCGGTTTTTTTTTTCTCCATCTGCGATCCTTTCTTGCTTGATTTCCATGGTCAGAGGGAGAGTTTTAGGTGTTCCTGCAAAAAGATGGTGATTTTTGAAGGGGTCCTGCTTCGGTTACTGTATCACATACCTCTGGAATGGAAAGCCTCTAGCTGCTTTTCCTCACAACACACACAGACCGATAGACGCAGGTAGGCAACCGACGGCAGACTTTCAACCCTCTCCTTTTTTTTGTACAAAGAAGAAACCGGAATACACTAGTTGGTCTGGGCAATTGCATCCAGAGTCTTTGAGGTGAGATAGTCGTTACATTACTTTGTCTTTACCGGAGGATGGTAATCAGTCGTTGGATACTTGTAGGAGTACCTTGTATGGATACACAGGGAGGGGTTTCATTATCCCTTCAAGAATCATCCTACAGCAATTCCTGTCAGTGGCTGCCTGTGCATTTTCAACCATCTTCGAGGTTTCTTTCCATTTTAAAATATAAAAGTCAGGTCTTTTTGAAGTCCAATATTTCCATGTAGAAACCCATGTTTGTTTTTCTCCATTATCGTGACGCGATATCACACTGCAACTTCATGTTCCTATCTACACTGCCACTTGGCAACTTCGTCCTCCCTCTTGAATAGGATGGCAACTTCGCCCTCCCTCTTCAATAGGATCTTATCTCTGGGTGAGGGAAAGATTTCTGACATTTACGGCCAGATCCTGTCGGCGGAGCAGGCTCCATTGGATGAGGTGAAGAGGCAATGAGAGGGTGAACTGGGTCCGGTTTTTGATAGGGGGATGTGGAGTGAGGCTCTTCACAGGGTCAACTCAAGGTCCTCCTGTCTAGGCACAACTTGATTCAGTTCAAGGTGATGCACAGGGCACATCTGACCAAGACGAGGATGAGTGTATTTTCCTCGGGGCTGGAGGATAGGTGTGAATGTTGTTCGTGGGGGCTGGCGAATCATACCCATATGTTCTGGTTGTGTCCTAAACTTGTAAGCCTCTGGGTCTCCTTCTTTAACACCATGTCAGGGATTCTTGATATCGAGCTGCAGCCTTGCATGGTGGCCATTTTGGGGATTTCGGACTCGCTGGTGCAGATGGGGATGAAGGCGGATGCCCTCGCCTTTGCCCGTTGATAGTCTGGATGTGAGTTCTGTTGAGGTGGAGATCTCCTACTCTACCCAGTGCCTTGTTCTGGTTGGGTGATTTACTGGAGTTCCTACACCTAGAGACGGTCAAGTGCACCATTAGAGGGTCTCTAGAAGGGTTCAATTCGAGATGGCAACCAATCATTTTCTTTTTCAGAGTGTTAATCACCGTGATCTGTAAGAGTGTTGGGGAGGGATTATTCGTATTTTTTATATGTATATTGAAGGGTTGGGTTTCGTGGGGTTGATAATTCTTGATCGTGTTATTCATGTATTGTACCTTTATGTATTCATTGTTTAGTGTGGATTTATTTTGTAGTGAAACATTTTTGCAATAAAAATATATATTTTTTAATGTTTTGTTTTCAATATTCCTTGTGTTGAGAGTGTTGCTCAATCATGATAATTCATATTTTGTTACGCAATTAAACAATTCTGATTTTACACAACTTTTAATAGTTTCTAATCACTTTGTCAGGGAAGTGAATAGTGAGACAGATTCTTTTGTGATTCATGTGAAACTGGGTCCAATTATTAACTATGAAAACTGTGCCATTTACTTGTGAGAAACCAAAGGCACCAGTTGCTGTTAACACTGTTTAATTACATTCTGTATTGTGGCCTGTGTTACTAATAATTAAATTATACAGATACAGAAATTGAATATTTAATTAGCATTCAATCAGCCAGAAAGGTGATTTGACATTTTCCATAATCGTGATGGATGATCTTCTTTCTCCAGGGTGGCATTTGAATCATCAGGAAACAAAAAAAATCAGCTGTTTTGTGTTGAGGATGCTGAAATGACCTTTGCCTTTTTAAGCCTCCCATCTGCATTGTGTATCATGTTAATTTGTTTTGTGCCTATTCCAACAGCAGGACAAATGCTCCTTTAATTTGCTTAATGAAGTGATGTGACACCGTGCTTATGATGTTACACTTCATCCAGTTAAAAGAATATGGTAACGTTACCAATATGCAACTTGAATAAATATTCACTTTAACTCCTTACCTGCTAATCTTCTTTGGCTCCTTGACTTTTCAGACAAGACAGTTGTAAGCACAATGAAGCTTTCACGAATTACCATGCAGATACACCGCTTCCAGTCGCACTAAGTACACCACAACTAAAAATTACACAGTCACATTTCCTAAAGTGGAAAAGGAAGTGTTTCAACAATACCACAATAATTCAAATTTACAGTCTATTTATAGAATACCGTTTGCAATGTAATTTCACCTATCCCTTTTAATTAAAACTCTTGTTGCAATATTTAAGTATAAAATTCATTTTCCAATATGTTAACATTTCTTCCCTCTATAAATGATACCTGGAATAATCAGCTGCAGTTGTTTTGTCAAGGGCAAGAATGTTTAAAGAGCAGACAAAAATATATTGCAGCAATAATTCACAAATTTTGATTTTTAATTGAGTACTATGTGTACATGTATATATGTATACATATTTTATATTGCCATACCATACTCTCCTTAAGATAGTTAAAGATATTCTGGAAAAATAAACCCTCTGGTCCCACTTGATTAAGAAAGCTCTTGTCTCAAACTTGATTAAGAGTAGAAATTGTTAATCCTACTGGATGCTTACCATGTCTCATGGTTTCCAAATGCTCTTTGTGTGAAGATTTCAAAATCCAATATAATTTGATAAGGGAATATATATGAAACTAAGAAATACATCTCAGAAAATTTAACAGTTTATAGGCAGTAGATGCATTTTTTTTAACGGAAAGAAAACGTGCAAATGTCTAGAAATCTGGAATTAGACCATTCCGACCAAGGGTCTGTCCCAGCAGTGTTGACTTGTGTTTCTTATTTGACACTGATGAAACTGGGATTCCACAATGTTTATGTGTTTATTTGCAATTCTTTCCTTTGTACCAAGAGAAGCCTAGAGCCATTTAGAGTTCTGACCTTATTTCAGCATTTAGGGCCCTGGCTTATTTGGTTCCCATGCAAGTGCCAGTCCCCTGCTGATGCTTGGGAGGAGGTGCAGTGCATGAGTCTGCATCCAAGGGGTCATTGTCCTCCTTTGGGTTCTGCTGGGTTCAGATGTTGAGAAGGATCTAGAGAAAAGATGAGTTAGGATGGCATTGAGAGGTTGAACATTCGCAGGTGACAGCCTCCTGGACTTCCTGGTCAGCTTGGGTCAGCGTCACAACATCACAACAGTCAGATTTAAAAACATGTTCCATACCTTAATCTTGCTGCATAGTTAAAATATCTTTTTTTTAAATTTAGGGTAGCCAATTATTCTTTTTTTTCCAATTAAGGTGCAATTTAGCACAGCCAATCCACCTAACCTGCACATCTTTGGGTTGTGGGGGTGAAACCTATGCAGACATAGGGAGAATGTGCAAACTCCACACGGACAGTGTCTTGCTGCATAGTTAACATCTAGGTGGTTCATGGCAATAGGTAATAAATGATAGATTTTCTGATTTTTTACTGCCCTTCCCTGTAGGGAGCACAAATTTTTGATGAGCCTTTCTTACAGTAATTTGGTTGAGATTGGTAACTCAATATGGACTGGGAGGAGGAACTGAAGTGCTTGACGACTATGGTCTTTGCTGTTTGTTCATTGATAAATTCTTCTGTGCCTGTATTTTTGGGATTGTTGTAAAGTGGAGGTGTTGTTATGGGGCTTGATGGTGGGGGTTGTTTATTGTATTGGAGCAGTTTGGGGAGGGGATTAGGGTGTGGTCCTCTTTTTGGGCATGGGTAGGGGGCTGATTGTTGATTGAATGTTTAAAAGACTTTGATGTTTACCCTGGGTGAGGATCATCCTGCTAGCAGTATAGTTAGTTAACAGGAGAGGAGAGGGAGAGATGGCTGCAGATGATTAGCTGAGGTTTGGTGGGGGGGGGGGGGGGGGTTCTTTTTTTCTTCAAGGTAACAAGCTTAGGTTTTTTTTTGTTTTGTTTGGGGTGCGGGAGGGTTTATTTTGGTTCTCAGTGGGTTGGTTGTCTGGTGCTCGTGAAGATGAGGCTGAGGGGGGAATATGGAGGCGGTGGAGGGAGGGGTAGTTTGCTGACGGTGACCGATCCTTGGTTTGTGAACTGGCTTGATGGGGTGATGATGACCATTTTGGTTGACCCTGAGTTGGCACAGTTTGGAGCCCTGCCCGATGGCCTTGCAGGGTGGATATAGTTACATAGAATGTGAGGGGGTTAAATGGCCCAGTTAAAAGGTCTCTGGTGTTTGCCCACCTGAAAAGTTTGAAAGTTGATGTGGATTTTCTACAGCAAACCCATTGAGAGTCCGAGATCAAACAGGATTGGGGAAAGGAAGGGTGGGGCAAGTGTAGCACTTGGGTTTTTATGTTAGGACACAGGAGGCTGTGGTGTTAATGAACAAGATGGTGGCTTTTTCTGCGGTCAACATTGTAGCAGACTCAGGATTTGTTAGTAATTGTTAGTGGGCATGCCAATGTTTTGGTCAATGTGTATGCACCAAATTGAAATGACAAGGATTTCATTAAGAAGGAGCTGGCTTCTGTTCCAGATCTTGACGCACATCAGTTAATTATGAGGGGGGGAGGTTTTCAATTGTGTTCTGGATCCTAGGCTGGACAGGTCGAGTCCTCGCAAAGGAGTTGTTGGTGTTCATGGAACAGGTGGGTGGGTGTGCGGGGGGGTGGGGGGGGGGGGGGGGTCGGCATGGAGATTTAGGTATCCGAGCAATAAGGAATTTTCTTCCATGTCCATAGGGTTTACTCCCAGATTGATTTCTTCGTGGTGGGTAGCTCTTTACTCCCTGGGTTAGGGGTCTGGGTATTCGGCAATCATTATATCGGATCATGCCCCACATTATGTGGACCTTTTGTTAGAGCCGGGCTACCCACAGCGACCCCGTGTATCCATGAACCCTTTCAGCTCCCTTGCCATTGCTGGGAACCTACCCGCTCTGGGACATGACTGGTCTAGCCCCAGGCCCCAGGTCTAGGACCGTATTAAAGTCCCCCCCCCCATCACCAACTTGCGTGAGTCTAAGTCTGGGATCTTCCCCAGCACTCTTAATAAAGTCTGCGTCGTCCCAGTTCAGAGCATATATGTTCACCAGCAGCACTCCTGCCCTCCGCCTCAAATTGAACCCGCTTATTGATCATAACTGCTACCCCCCCCCCCCCCCCGCTGAACTTAGAGTCCAACCCCGAGTGGAAGACCTGGCTGATCCAGCCCTTCCTTAGCCTAGTCTGGTCAGACACTTTCAAATGTGTCTCCTGCAACAAAATTACGTCCGCCTTTAGAGCCCGCAAGTGGGCGAAGACACGTGCCCTTTTGACTGGCCCATTTAGTCCTCTGACATTCCAGGTGATCAGCCTGGTTGGGGGGCACACGCCCCCCCCCCCCCCCCCCCACGCCGGTCAGCCATAACCTTTCTTGGGCCTGCCCCCGGCCCATGCGCCGCACTGCTCTCGGCCGCCTCCACCCCCGACCTCCTCTCCATTATCTACTTCAGATCCCTCCCACATCAGCAGAATAACTTCTCCCCCCCCCCCCCCCCTCCCCCTAGCAACATCTCCCGATAGCCCCACCCCTGCCATCTACTGGCTGTATTCACACCCCCCACCTGACTCCCTTGACTAGCCAATCTGCTAGCCCGGTGACTCATCCCTCCGGCGCCCACTTGTCTCACTCCCATTGTTTCCCCGACCTCATTGCCCCACTCATCAACACACCATCCCCCACTCCGACCCACTGGAGCAGTCTCACTAAAATGGGAAACATCAAACAAGATGGAAACATCAAACAGCACCGTGAGGCTGCTCCAGGTACAGTACAGTTCCAGCTGTGTACACAGATAAGTGTTAACCCACGTCCCTTTCTCAGCATTAATAAAGTAGCAACACAGTACCACAGTACCTGTATATCACCCACTTGAAACAAACATAAAAACCATAGACATAAAAAAACCCTAACCAACATCTTTAATCCCCATTGCTTACTGGCCACCTTTATGTCACAATGAAGGCTCTAGCACACCCAGAGAACACGTCGAAAGGTACCAACAACAGCAGAAAAAAGAGTAAAGAAAAAAAAGAGCATACGAGAGTGGGATCCCCTCCCCCCGCACCCCCCATAGGCAAAAGCCACCCAAAAATACAACACATGGCACCTTTAAAGCAGTAAACAGTCGACAGTCAGTCCAGGCACAGTAGGCATCCCCCCAAACGAAAACTCTCGGACCCTAGCTTGTGTCCATGGGTCCTTTTTTCGGGACCAGCCCCTGATCCCTCGCGAAGTCCATCGCTTCTTCGGGCTCGGAGAAGTAGTGGTGTTGGCCCTGATGCGTGACCCGAAGATGAACCGGGAAGAGCAGACCAAACTTCACGTGCTTTTTAAATAACACCTCCATAACTTGTTTAAAGGCTGCTCGACGCCTGGCCACCTCCTGGCTTAGGTCCTGATAAATGCGAAGAACACTGTTATTCCACGTGCTGCTCTTAGCGCTCTTTGCCCACTGCAACACCCGCTCCTTCTCCACAAACCTGTGGAACCTGATAACCATCGGACGGGGGGGGGGGGGGGGGTGTGACCCTCGGACGCATCTGCCTCGCCTGTACTCTATGTGCGCCCTCCAGCTCCGGCGGTTGCGGAAAGGCATCAGCCCCCATCAGCTGCATCAACAGGTCAGCCACAAACGCTGTGGCATCTGCTCCCTCAGCCCCCTCCGGGAGGCCGATGATCCTTGGGTTTTGTCTACGGGCTGTATTTTCCAGCTCCTCTACTCTGCCAGCAGCCTTCTCTGTCTCTCCTTCAACCCATCGACTTCTAGCGCAGCAATCGTCTGCCTGCTCCTCCACCGCCTCTCCTAGCTCCTTAACTTTTTCGTCCTGGGCATCCAATCTCTGGTTCAATTGATCCACTGCCTTCTGAAGTGGGTCCAAGTTATCCCGCTTCAACGATTCAAAACTGCTTTTTATCACCAGCATATTTTCCAGCGCTTGCTGGATCGCCGGGTCCAAGGTCCGCCATCTTTGCTCCCGGGTCAGCTTGCCTTTGTAGTGACCCCATGTAGGCGACACAGTGTTGCTTGCTGATAAGGGATTTTGCGAGTGGGTATCCTCCGCCATTGGGGATCATGTGGAGTTTAACAAGAATAAGGCAGTTTTGGTTTCCATGCTCTGGGAAGCCCTGAAGGCCATAAGACATAGGAGCAGAATTAGGCCACTCGGCCCATCGAGTCTGCTCCACCATTCAATCATGGCTGATATTTTTCTCATTCCCATTCTCTTGCCTTCTCCCCATAACCCCTGATCCCTTATTAATCAAGAACCTATCTATCTCTGTCTTAAAGACACTCAGTGATTTAGCCTCCACAGCCTTCTGTGGCGAAGAGCTCCACAGATTCACCACCCTCTGGCTAAAGAAATTCCTCCTCATCTCTGTTTAAAATAGAGTTGTTAGGGGAGAGCTAATTTCTTATAAGGCTTATAGGAATAAATCTGGGAAAGTGGAGAGACAAAGGCTGGTGAATTCCATCCTTGAGGTGGACCGTCAGTACTTGATTGCCCCGACACCGGAGCTCTTGGCAGACAGAAATAAATTGTAGATGGATTTCAAGTTGTTTTTAACAGGGAAGGTGGTGAGTCAGCTCGAGGGGGATGTTTTATGAGTATGGGGAGAAGGCCAGCTGTCTGTTAACTCACCAGCTAAGGTGGCAGGCTGCCTCCTGGGAGATACTTCAGGTTAGGGACCCAGAGAAGGTCAATGAGATGTTTGAGACCTTATACCGTGGACTGTATAAGTCTGAGCCTCCAGAGGAGGATTCGATACTGTTACAATTTTTGGAGAGGTTGACCTCTTCCCGGAGGTGGAGCAGGAGAGAAGGCAGGTGCTGGTTGGACGGGAGGATCATGAATTGTATTTGTTTAATGCAAAACGGACAAAGCACCGCGTCCGAATGGATTCCCTAGCGAATTTAATAGACAGTTTGCTGGTCTGTTGGTTCCACTTCTGCTGGATATGTGCAATGATTCTCTGTCCTGGGACATATTGCCGGCCATGCTGAGACGGGCATAGATTCCCTTGATTCTGAAAAAGGATGAGGATCTTACAGAGTGTGGGTTGTACTGACCTATTTCTCTGCTAAACGCTGACGATAAGTTTAAAAATATTTAGAGTACCCAATTAATTTTTCCCAATTAAGGGGCAATTTAGGTTGTGGGGGTAAAACCCACACAAACACTGGGAGAATGTGCAAACTCCACACGGACAGTGACCCAGAGCTACCGTTTCATCCAGCAGGACTAGTTTCTGGTATCTGAGAATTTGGGTGACCCATGATTGGGCCTCGCTCCATAAACGTTACGGCCAGTCAGGTGAATGGGGTGATGGCTGATTTGAAGAGGTGGGATGCCCTTCCTCTGACCCTGGCGGGAAGAGTACAGATGGTGAAGATGAATATTCTCCCAAAGTTTTTGTTTCTGATCCAATGTCTCCCAGTCTTTCTTTCTGAGGCTTCCTTTGGTATGGTCAGTAAGTTAATTTCTACTTTTGTTTGGGAGAGTAAGACCCCCTCGGGTTCGCATTTCTGCAAAAGGTTAGAGAATCGGGGAGGGGGAGGGTTAGCACTACATCTGCTGTGTTATTACTGGGCGGCAAGCATTGAGAAGGTGCGGGGGTGGTTTAAGGGCCTGCAACCTATATGGGGACGGTTGGAGGAAGCTTTGTGTATAGGATCACGACTGAGGGCCCTTGTTACTGCTCCACTCCCATTCTCTCCAGTTAGATTTTCATTGAGCCCACTGGTAATAGCCTCTTTGAGGATTTGGAATCAATTTAGGCAGCATTTTAAATTAGGCTCTCTGTCGCTGTTACGCCAATTTGTAGGAATCATAGGTTTGTGCCGTCTGGTTTAGATTCAATGTTCAGGGCATGGGAGAAGGAGGGTTTGGAGAGGTTTAGAGAGATGTTTCTGGAAGGTAGATTTGCCGGTCTGGATGAGATTTTGGAGACGTTTCAGCTCCCGGGAGAGAATGTATTCAGATACTTTCAGTTGTGCGATTTTGTACATAAGGAGCTTCTGTCATTTTCCCTGGTACCAGAGCCCTCACTTATGGATAGGGTCCTGTCCTAGGATGAGCTAACGGAGGGAAGGATCTCAGACATTTATGGGCAGTTGGTGGCGACAGAGCGGGCATCACTGGAAATAGAGGAAATGGGAGCTGCATTTGGTTTTCGGTGGGGGGTGGGGTGTGCGGAGAGTATGTGAAGTGAGGCACTTCATAGAGTTATCTTCATCTCCTCGAGTACAAGGTTAAGTCTGATAGTTCAAGGTGGTGCACAGGGCATACCTGACCAGGGCGTGTATGAGTGGATTCTTCTCTGGGGTGGAAGACAGGTGTGAGCGGTGCTCTAGGGGGTCGGCGAACCACACGCACATGTTCTGGTCCTGTCCTGGGCTTGTGGATTTTTGGGTCTCCTTTTTTGAAACTATGTCAGAGATCCTGGATGTTAAGCTGGAGCTGTGCCCGTTGGTGGTCAGACTTGCCAGGGCTGCAGGAGGGGACAAAGTCGGATGCCTTGGCCTTTGCCCCGCTAATAGCCAGGAGGCAAGTCTTGCTTGGGTATTGGTCTCCAGTGGCACCTCAGGCTTGGGCCTGGTTAGGGGACCTGATGGAATTTCTGTACCTTGAAAAGATCAAGGATGCGATGAGGGGGTCAGTGGACTGGTTTTACTCAAGGTGGCAGCTGTCCATTGCTATTTTTCAGGGAACTGGTTACTGTCAGCTGTTAGGGGGGAATTGGTCAGACTATTAGGTTCTTATTTGTGGGTTGTGAGGGGGGAGCACCTGTGGCACATTGGGGACGGGAGGGTAACCTTGGTATAAAACTGGTTTGGGATGGGTTGTGTTGGGGTTATTTTTGTAATATTGAAAATTTTGTTTGAATAAAAATATTTAAAAAGAAGATTGGGAACTTGTCGTAAACCATTGTTGTACTTATATTAGAGGATGTACGGTAGAACCTGCACTACAGGTTCGCCTGTAGTCCCTGCCTGCTGGCTCCGCCCAGGAGGCGGGGTACAAATATGAGTGTCCTCCAGCTCACAGCCATTTCGCCAGCTGCTGTGGGAGGCCACACATCTGATAGCAATAAAGCCTCAGTTTGGATTCAACTGTTGTCTTTAGTCCAATTGATCGTGCCTCAATTTATTGCTATCAGTTTCTAAGGATGGACCTCCGTATTAAACAGGATCGCCTGCAGCTGGATCCACACTCAAGCGACGCCAGAAAGGACTTCCAGCACTGGCTAGCTTGCTTCGAAGCGTATATCAACACGGTGCCAACCCCTGTTTCAGAGGCTCAGAAGATCCAGATTTTATATTCCAGGTTGAGCTCCAAAGTCTTTCCGTTAATCCAGGACCCGCCGGACTACGCCGAAGCCATGACGCACTCAAGGAAAACTACGAGCAGAAGACGAACACGCTCTTTGCCAGGCACGCGCTCGCCACTCGCTCTCAACTACCTGGTGAGTCCATAGAAGACTTCTGGAGGGCCCTAATCCCACTAGTCCGGGACTGTGACTGCCAGGATGTCACGGCCAAGGAGCACTCAGACCTCCTTTGTGACTGGAATTGGGTCAGATATCATACGCCAGCGGCTCCTAGAAGGGGCCACGCGCGACCTCACAGAGGCTAAAACGCTAGCGCTCTCCATGACGGTCGCCCTGCACAACGTCCAGCCCTACGCCCCCAACCGCATGGCCCACCCCTCCTATGCTTCGTGGACCCCACAGACAGCTGCCCCAGCGGGGGTGCTGCGCACCCAATACACCTGCGCTACACGCCAGCCAGCGAACCCCGGGGGGGCCCCGATGCTATTTTTGCGGCCAGCAAAAGCACCCCCGCCAGCGCTGCCCGGCCCGCACTGCCCTTTGTAAAGCCTGTGGGAAGAAGGGCCACTTTGCCGCGGTGTGCCAGGCCCACTCAGTAGCTGCTATCGCCCCCACCACCTCCCCCGGTCACAGACAATGGGCACCGCAATCTCCTCCTCCCCCCCCCCCCCCCCCCCCCCCGCAGACCATGTGCGACCAGTGGGTACCGCCATCTTCCCCTCCGCGCAACATGTGCGTTTCATGGGTGCCGCCATCTTGTTCCGCCCCCGCAACGTGCGTTCCATTTTGTAATCCTCAAGATCTTCGGGTGCCGCCATCTTGTCTACCCCTCAGCACATGGGCACCACCGGCGTTCCAGGACCGGAGCTCAACGGCCACCCCATTACCCGACAACCAACCAAGGCTCGCCTCCATGTCAATCGACCAGTCTCGCCCGCATAACCTGACCAACGCGTCCACCAGCGTGAAAGTCGACGGCCATGTAACCTCCTGCCTGCTGGACTCCAGGAGCACCGAAAGCTTCATGCACCCGGATACGGTAAGGCACTGCTCCCTCACGATACACCCCGCCAATCAAAAAATCTCCCTGGCCTCCGGATCCCATTGCGTAGCAATCCGGGGGTACTGTACGGTCACGCTCACGGTCCAGGGCGTAGAATTCCACGGCTTCCGCCTCTTCGTTCTCCCTAACCTCTGCGCTGCACTAATCCTCGACCTGGATTTCCAGTGTAACCTCCAGAACCTAACCCTGAAATTCGGTGGGCCCTTACCACCCCTTACTGTGTGCGGCCTCGTGACCCTTAATGTCGACCCACCTTCCCTCTTTGCCAACCTAACTCCAGATTGCAAACCCGTCGCCACCAGGAGCAGACAGTACAGCCCCAGGAAAAGACCTTCATCAGGTCCGAAGTCCAGCGGCTGCTTCAGGAAGGCATCATCGAGGCCAGCAACAGCCCCTGGGGAGCTCAGGTGGGAGTAGTTAAAACTGGGGAGAAGCACCGAATGGTCGTGGACTACAGCCAGACCATCAAACGGTTCACGCAGCTCAACGCGTACCCCCTCCCATGCATATCTGACATGGTTAACCAGATTGCACAGTACCGGGTCTTCTCAACGGTAAACCTGAAATCCGCCTACCACCAGCTCCCCATTCGTAAATCGGACCGTCCATACACTGCCTTCGAGGCAGACGGCCGCCTGTACCACTTCCTTAGGGTCCACTTCGGCGTCACTAACGGGGTCTCGGTCTTCCAAAGGGAGATGGACCGAATGGTCGACCGGTACGGGTTGCGGGCCACCTTTCCGTACCTAGACAACGTCACCATCTGCGGCCATGATCAGCAGGACCACAACGCCAACCTTGCTAAATTCCTCCACACCGCTACTCTCCTAAACCTCACTTACAACAAGGAGAAGTGCGTGTTCTGCACAAACCGCTCAGCCATCCTCGGCTATGTGGTCCAGAACGGAGTTCTGGGGCCCGATCCTGACCGCATGCGCCCCCTCATGGAGCTCCCCCTCCCCCTCCCCCACTGCCCTAAGGCCCTCAAACGCTGCCTGGGGTTCTTTTCATACTACGCCCAGTGGGTCCCAAACTATGCGGACAAGGCCCGCCCACTCATACAGTCCACCCACTTCCCCCTGACGGCCGAGGCCCAACAGGCCTTCGCCCAGATCAGAGCTGATATTGCCAAGGCCACAATGCACGCTGCCACCTTCAATCAGGCAGGCCCGTGGCATTTTTTTCCCGCACCCTTCATGCCTCTGAAATTCGGCATTCGTCCGTCGAAAAAGAGGCCCAAGCTGTCATTGAAGCTGTGCGGCATTGGAGGCATTACCTGGCCGGCAGGAGATTCACTCTCCTCACTGACCAACGGTCGGTAGCCTTCATGTTCAACAACACACAGCGGGGCAAGATCAAAAATGATAAAATCTTGCGGTGGAGAATCGAGCTCTCCACCTATAATTACGAGATTATGTATCGCCCTGGCAAACTCAACGAGCCCCCAGACGCCCTATCCCGATGTACATGTGCCAGCGCACAGGTAGACCGATTCCGGACCGTGCACGGCAGCCTTTGTCACCCAGGAGTCACAGGAATTATAAATGTTTTCAGTAGTGACTTTAACCTGATGTGCTTCTGTTAAAGGTTATGTTTTTTGTAAGTCTTCTGGATGTTAAAAGGACAGTGTAAGCATTACTCAATGTTGTAGTCTTTGGGGGTTGTATTTTAATTAATGGTTGCTAAGATGTTCACTGTTTGTTTTAAAAAGGTTAACTTGAGTTCATAGAATAAACATTGTTTTGCTTTAAAAAAAATACTTTCCCATGTCTGCTGTACCGCACCTGTAGAATGGGCCTGGTGCTCCCCATACCACAATCTATTAAAAGTTGTGGGTCAGGTGAACTCCATGATACACTTTGGAGTTCTCTAAACCCTGGCTCATAACACTTTGTCTCCCACCCTTTGAAATTTAGTCCATGATTGCTGAGGTTTTCAGAGTTTGAGACTATGCAATCTGATATGTGGTGTGATCCTACCGGAATCAGTCCAAGTTCAAACATAAACATACTGAATGTGGTCCAAACTCGGTGGGGATTGACAGCTTGATGTGCAATCAATTACACTCAAGACGAAGTGATTTCATAACTGAAGGCTTTAATCTACTAGAACCTTTTCCCCAGCAGCTTCGATACAGAAAGTGAAGGCTGCTGGGACGGCACCATCTCTTCTACCCCGCCTTCAGGGCGGAGCTACGTAATACAGCCAATGGTAGACTCCTGGGTCTAACCAATGGTCATCCGCCTCTCAGGTACCGCAATACCTGGTACTACCACATTTACCCCCTGTTAAAAAGAGCCCGGCGGGGGTGGTGGCCAGCGTTAATAGTCGCCTTTAGCATGGTATGACCAGGTATGGAGGTACCATGATGTTGAGAATATTTACAAAATGTTCATAGTGCAGCAATCAGTCGATCGGGTGGCTTGGTCGTCCTTCTGGAGCGTCTGGGCATCGGCGGTGATTCCCGGCGGGTCCTGGCGGTTGCGACTCCGGGAGCGTGGTGTTGTCCTCCCTGGCAGCTTCGTCACCCCTAGGCGGCGTTGTGGGAGCAAAAGGTTAACAGGGAGGGGGGGCACCTGTCGGGGGCGTCGGTGGGTGGTCGTGCCTAGGCAGGAGCGGCGGGAGTACTGACTCTCCAGTTAGGTGCTGTGGGGAGGGTGGGGGTGGGGCAATGGTGCGGGTGCGCGTGGGGTTCCGGCGGGCGCCAGGTCCCGAAGGGAGACTGTGTCTTGCCGGCCGTCAGGGAACGCCACGTAGGCGTACTGGGGGTTAGCGTGCAGCAGGTGGACCCTCTCGACCAACGGGTCTGACTTGTGGGCCCGCACGTGCTTCCGAAGCAGGATGGGTCTGGGTGTCGCTAGCCAGGTTGGGAGCGAGGTCCCGGAGGAGGACTTCCTGGGGAAAACAAGGAGACGTTCATGAGGTGTCTGATTTGTGGTTGTACAGAGCAGCGACCGGATGGCGTGGAGGGCCAGCGGGAGACCAGGAGATTCCTGGACCGTAGGGCCAGTAGAACGGTCTTCCAGACCGTTCCGTTCTCCCTCTCTATCTGCCCGTTTCCCCGGGGGTTGTAACTGGTCGTCCTGCTCGAGGCGATGCCCCTGCTGAGCAGGAATTGACGCAGTTCGTCGCTCATAAAGGAGGACCCCCTATCACTGTGAATGTATGCGGGGAAACCGAACAGTGTAAAGATACCCTGGAGGGCCTTGATGACAGTGGTTGTGGTCATGTCTGGACAGGGGATGGCGAATGGGAACCGGGAGTACTCATCAAATACGTGTTGCGGTCGGTGGAGGGGAGGGGGCCTTTGAAGTCCATGCTGAGGCGTTCAAAGGGACAGGAAGCCTTTTTCAGGTGCGCCCTCTCTGGTCGGTAGAAGTGCGGTTTGCACTCCGCACAGATTTGGCAGTCCCTAGTGACTGACCTGACCTCCTCGATGGACTAGGGCAGGTTGCAGGTCTTGACAAAATGGAAGAAACGGGTGGCAGAGGTCCTCGTGTAGGGATCGGAGGCGGTCCACTTCTGCAGTGGCACAAGTGCCGCGAGACAGGGCATCAGGAGGCTCGTTTAGCTTCCCCGGACGGTACAAGATCTCGTAGTTGAAGGTGGAGAGTTCTATCCTCCACTGCAAGATCTTGTCATTTTTAATCTTGCTCCACTGTGCATTATCGAACATGTAGGCAACCGACCGTTGGTCAGTGAGGAGAGTGAATCTCCTGCCGGCCAGGTAATGCCTCCAATGTCTCACAGCTTCTACTATGGCTTGTGCCTCTTTTTCGACCGAGGAATGGCGAATTTCGGAAACATGGAGTGTACGGGAGAAGAAAGCCACGGGCCTGCCCGCTTGGTTGAGGGTGGCCACCAGAGCGACGTCGGACGCATTGCTGTCGACCTGGAAGGGGAGGGATTCGTCGATGGCACGCATCGTGGCCTTTGCAATGTCTGCTTTGATGCGGCTGAAGGCCTGGCGGGCCTCCGTCGACAGGGGGAAGGTTGTGGACTGGATCAGGGGTCGGGCTTTGTTTGCGTAATTGGGGACCCACTGAAGAACCCGAGGCAGCGCTTCAGGGCGTTGGGGCAGTGAGGGAGGGGGAACTCCATAAGGGGGCGCATGCGCTCAGGGTCGGGGCCTATGACTCCACTTCGCACTACGTAGCCTAGAATATCTAGACGGTCAGTGCTAAATACGCATTTATCCTTTTTGTATGTCAGATGAAGGATTTTCGCGGTCTGGAGGAATTTGCGGAGGTTGGTGTCGTGGTCCTGCTGGTCATGGCCGCAGATGGTGACGATATCCAGATACGGGAACGTTGCGCGTAAGCCGTACCGGTCAACGATTCGGTCCATCTCTCGCTGGAAGACCGAGACCCCATTAGTGACACCAAAGGGGACTCTTAAAAATTGATAGAGCCGCCCATCTGCTTCGAAGGCAGTGTACTTGCGGTCACTAGTGCGGCGGGGTAGCTGGTGGTAGGCGGACTTGAGGTCCACCGTGGAAAAGACCTTGTACTGTGTGATCCTGTTTACCAGGTCGGCTATACGGGGGAGAGGGTACGCATCCAGCTGCGTAAACCTGTTGATGGTCTGGCTGTAGTCTATGACCATCCTATGTTTCTCCCCGGTCTTTACCACCACTACTTGAGCTCTCCAGGGACTGTCGCTCGCTTCAAAGACCCATTCCCCCAGCAGCCTTTGCACCTCTGACCTGATGTAGGTCCGGTCCTGGGCACTGTACCGTCTGCTCCTGGTGGCGACGGGTTTGCAATCCGGGGTGAGGTTCGCAAACAGGGAAGGCGGGTCGACCTTCAGGGTCGCGAGGCCGCAGACAGTAAGGGGAGGTATAGGGCCGCCGAATTTAAAAGTCAGGCTTTGCAAATGGCATTGGAAGTCCAGCCCCAGGAGGGTAGCCGTGCAGAGGTGCGGCAGGACGTGCAGGCGGAAATTGTTGAATTTCCTGCCTTGGACAGTGAGGTTCGCTAGGCAGAACCCCTGTATCTCCACCGAGTGTGACCCGGAGGCCAGTGAGATCCTTTGATTTACAGGGTGGGTTACAAGTGAACAGCGCCTTACCGTGTTAGGGTGAACAAAGCTTTCCGTGCTCCCAGAGTCAATCAGGCAAGACGTCTCATGGCCGTTGATGAAGACCTGTCGTTGTAGCCGTTGCGAGTGTCCGGGGTCGACTTTGGTCCAGTGTCACCGAGGCCAGATGAAGCAATTCCGAGTTCTGGGCGGGCAGTGTGTAGTCGGCCGTGCTGGGGGCCTGGGACCCCATCCAAGATGGCGTCAGCCATGGGTCGCACATGGTGTCCGGGGATGAACAAGATGGCGGCGGCGATGGACAAAATGGCAGCGCCCACCGTCCAGCGTGGGGTCCGGGGGGCAAGATGGCCGCGCCCGTGGGTCGCACGTGGCCCTAGGATATGGGGGTGGCAGTGAGCGCTGGCCGGTCGGGGCCTGAAGTGGGGGTTGCCGCGGCGGTCCATAGTCGCTGGAGACCACGGCCACGGCGCAGGCCTGGCAGACCCCCACAAAGTGGCCCTTCTTGCCGCACCCTTTGCAGGCGGCGGTGCGGGCCGGGCAGCGTGGGCGGGGATGGTTCGCCTGCCCGCAGAAGAAACAGCGGGGCCCGGCGGCGTTAGCGGGCCGTCTCGCCGCGCAGGCCTGTGGGGTCAGGGGGAAGGTCTGAGGGGCTGCCGCTGTGGGGTGCCACGCAGACCAGGGGGCGGCCGCACGATCGGGTGCAAAGGACTGCGCGTTTTTGTAGACAATGTCCTTGGACCCTGCCAGGGCCCGTGCCTTTCTAAGTCCCAGAGTGTCCCTTTCTAGGAGTCTTCGGCGGATATCGGGGGAGCTCATACCTGCTACGAAAGCATCCCTGATGAAAAGTTCCGTGTGCTCGCTCCCCGAAACTTGCGGGCAGCCACAGCTTCGGCCCAGCACCAGTAGCGCCCGGTAGAAATCTTCCAACGTTTCCTCTGGGCTTTGCCGCCTAGTCGCAAGCAGGTGACGAGCGTAGACCTGGTTTACAGGGCGGATATAATGTCCTTCTAGCAGTTCGATACGGCAGCATAGTTCTCCGCCTCCTTGATTAAGGGGTAGATCCCAGGGCTGACCCGGGAGCGCAGGAGATGCATCTTCTGTCCTTCCTTGGGGGTGCCTACGGCTGTGTCGAGGTAGCCCTTAAAGCACGCCAGCCAGTGTTTAAAAATAGAAGCAGAGTTCTCTGCGTGGGGGCTGAGCTGGAGGCACTCCGGTTTGATTCGGAGATCCATCCTTCCAACTTAAGTTGTAGTAGATTAAATTGATGCGCAATCAATTACACTCAAGATGAAGTGATTTCATAACTGAAGGCTTTAATCTACTAGAACCTTTTCCCCAGCAGCTTCGATACAGAAAGTGAAGGCTGCTGGGACGGCACCATCTCTTATATCCCGCCTTCAGGGCGGAGCTACGTAATACAGCCAATGGTGGACTCCTGGGTCTAACAAATGGTCATCAGCCTCTCAGGTACCGCAATACCTGGTACTACCACACAGCTGAACAAAACTGTAGCATTAATACAGTTGAAATCTGTGATTCTGCAACTTGACAAAACCCATTCAAGCAGTTGACTAAAATATGTAATTGCAAAATGCAAGATAGAGCGTATTCTTATGTAAGATGTTCTTTACAGTTCTCATTTGCTAAGAGTGATTACTAAGCCTGTATTTGTATTATGTCCTAGATTCCAAAAGAAAAAAGCTGAACTGTTTATAAATTTTAATGTGGCAAATAGTTTTTTGATAATGCAGTCAAATAAGAAGTCACCGATTAGACTTTGAAATTACAACTAAGAAATTCTACTGTGACATTAGCATGCAAGTTTACATGAAAATACTTTGCCATTTTAGCAGAGGCCCTAACTCATGAAATAAATAGGATGAGTCCTGTGTTAAAATAATGGCGCAATTATTTTTATGAATGCGTTAAGCACTCATAAACTAATATTGCAATTTCTTGATTTATACAATTTAACCATCATCTTGTAAACATGAATTTGGGCCTGAGGGACTGTACCCGAGGCAAAATGATGCTCAAATTGCAACAAAGTGCAAATGAAGTTTATCTTCAGATGAAGGCTGCATCAGTGATAGTGCATTAACCCAATTCAATCTGATGCTACTGCCTTGAAATGCTGATGCTAATAGCTTAGCAACTCTATACTGTACTAAACTGAAATTAACATTACTATGCAAGTCTAATCTATCCTGTCAGATATTTAGATTCAACGGCCATTTGATTTTTTCTTTCTTCAATTTTGTGATTATGGGTGTTGCTGGAAAACCTATCCCTTGTTGTCCTGAGAAGGTTGTATTGGGCTTGCTCCCTGAACCACTGTTAGTGGTCCGATGCAAGTATAGCTCAATAACCTTCTTCAGAGGGGAGGTAAGAATCAACGACATTGGAACAAGATTGGAGTAGTCCCATGTAGACCAGCATGGATAAGCTTGGCAGGTCTCCTTCCCTGAAGGACATTAATCTTCAGTGATCCATTTGGCTGTTTATGACAATTTGACAGCTTCCTGGTGACTTTTGATGATGCTGTCTTTTTATGTTCAGATTTTATGAACTGAATTTAACAACTCAAATTGCGATGGTGGAATTTGAACACTCACTCTCTAGATTACTTGATCCATTGAGGAGTTAATACATTATTGTAGCTGTGGAAATAAATTACTATTTATGTTTCTGGAGCAATTCAGAATTTTCATTTAAGTACTTCTTTTCACCTCTGCCCACCTTCCATGAATGGTCTGGAAGAAATTGCAGTAAATTAGACGGGCAAAACCTTCACATTCATCCCTGCAGAAAAAGATGGATTAGGGGCATTTTTGCAACTTCAACCTGCTTAGTATTCTGGTCACAATGATGTCAGTTGTTAATCACTTCTTAGTGAATTTTAACAATAGTATATTCCCATTTAACCATTTAAAACAAAATAAATGTCCACAGCTTTCCCATTAAGATACCGTGGACAAGCTACACCATTTCTGATTGCTGATTCTTGAGAATTAACTGTCTCTGCCTGTCTCTTGCTCATGAAATCGCTGATAACATTGCAGTTGAGACAAAATTACATAAGAATACACTCAATCAAGTTAGGCTCGCTCTCAGTGTTATAATTAGCTATCACCCTTCTCTTTAAAAAAAACCAGCTCACTTGCTGAGAATGGTATATTTAAGGTATATTGTTTCTGTTCATTTCTCTCCTCCTATCAGAGCTTTTTCCAGACTTTGTGTCTATCAAGTTACGTTTTAATATAAATTTGTGGGTTTGATTGACCAATTTTTAATAATAGAGAAAATTGTATTAGCCAAAAGAAAGTAAGAATCATAGAATCTTTACAGTGCAGAAGGAGGCCATTCGGTCTATCAGGTCTGCACCGACCCTTGGAAAGAGTACCCTACCTAAGCTCAAGCCCTGACCCTATCCCCATAACTCAGTAACCCCACCTGACCTTTTAGACAGTAAGGGGCAATTTAGCATGGCCAATCCACCTAACCTGTACGTCTTTGGACTGTGGGAGGAAACAGGAGCACCCGGAGGAAACCCACGCAGACATGGGGAGAACGTGCAAACTCCACACAGTCACCCAAGGCTGGAATTGAACCAAGGTCCCTGGCATTGTGAGGCAGCAGTGCAAACCATTGTGCCACCGTGCCACCTGGATCTAATGCCACAAGTGAACTTAAAAGGTATAAGAATGTCAACTTTTCTTGGGATGGTTGCTTTAAATATATCATATTTATTTGCCTTGCAATTAAATCAATAACTCCTTAAGTAATTATTAGTGAATAGTGATGAAAAGTGACTGCACAAGTTTACTTCGCAAATGAAAGTAAGATCCCAGAAACTTAAATTACAATATCTATTCCTTGTCTTTATTTTTTTCATACAGTTGGTCAAAATGTTCTTCTCTAAGAGGGTTTAAAATTAAATCTTCTGGCACTATTAATATCTCATGTAGGGATGCATTTCTGCAATATATGTTGACGAGCTCTGCCAAAAGCTGATATTGAATAAAAATGAGCATTCTTAATTAAACAGCTAAGTAATCAGCGATTTCCTTTATTCCAGTTTTATTAAATTTGTAAAAAGACTGTCACTATTAATCTGATTTGTGGCAATTGAGATTGATGTATTTAATATCTATATTATCTCACTCTTAATTATCTTTCTCCACAGTAAGTCTGATGGGCAAAACTTCACAACAAACCCTTTAATAAGTAATTTGCCACTTTCCCTTTGCTGCTACAAGGCTGCTTTCTATTGCGTATTGACTCTTAATGATCTCCACCATCCTGTTTTAAATGGCAGCAGATATAGAAAGAGTTAAAAACGATCAAATCTATTTCAACACTGAGCGCAAAAGGTGTGAATGCATTAGAAAATGAGTACAAGTTAAAAGTAATCAATAAGAATAGAGTATTGAAAGTCAAAGAGATCTAGGAGTACAGGTCCACAGGTCATTGAAAGGGGTGGAGAAGGTAGTCAAGAAGGCATACGGCATGCTTGCCTTCATTGGCCGGGGCATTGAGTATAAGAATTGACAAGTCATGTTGCAGCTGTATAGAACCTTAGTTAGGCCACACTTGGAGTATAGTGTTCAATTCTGGTCGCCACACTACCAGAAGGATGTGGAGGCTTTAGAGAGGGTGCAGAAGAGATTTACCAGAATGTTGCCTGGTATGGAGGGCATTAGCTATGAGGAGCGGTTGAATAAACTCGGTTTGTTCTCACTGGAACGAAGGAGGTTGAGGGGAGACATGATAGAGGTCTACAAAATTATGAGGGGCATAGACAGAGTGGATAGTCAGAGGCTTTTCCCCAGGGTAGAGGGGTCAATTACTAGGGGGCATAGGTTTAAGGTGAGAGGGGCAAGGTTTAGAGTAGATGTACGAGGCAAGTTTTTTACGCAGAGGGTAGTGGGTGCCTGGAACTCGCTACCGGTGGAGGTGGTGGAAGCAGGGACGATAGTGACATTTAAGGGGCATCTTGACAAATACATGAATAGGATGGGAATAGAGGGATACGGACCCAGGAAGTGTAGAAGATTGTAGTTTAGTCGGGCAGCATGGTTGGCCCGGGCTTGGAGGGCCGAAGGGCCTGTTCCTGTGCTGTACATTTCTTTGTTCTTTGTTTGTTCTTTGTTAATTCATTATTGGAGTTGGATCTAATCTATTTATGTATTAGTGAATTGAGATGTGTCTATAAAGTGCACATATGGGTTGCTTTGCTCAAATCATACAGAGTGGTTAAGGAATTAGAATTAACATCCAATGATTGATTCTGCTGAAACATCTTGAAATTGTTTCTAGCGGCAGTAACCAGGACACACATAAGTATCTGACTTGAGATTTTTTTAAGCGTTTAAGTCGAATGGGTGTAGAAGAAAATTTGAGTTGAGTTTGGTTTAGAGTACAAATAACCTTGTTCATTGTAATTTCAATATCTTTAACTTCCCTGACTATTTAAGAGAGAATTCTTTATTCTTTCATAGGATGCGGGCAGTGACTGGCAAGACTGGCATTTGTTCCGCATCCACAATTGCCCTTGAACTGAGTGGCTTTCCAGGCCTTTTCAGAGGACGTTAAGAGTCAAATGTACTGCTGTAGATCCAGAGTCACATGTAGGCTGTGTCGTGTTCGGTACACTGGTCTAACACTGGCTGCAACTGGATGCAGCTTAGATCAGAAAGATACTCCAGACCTTGAAGTTAGTTCAATCAGGTTTATTGAACTAATAGCACAGTTAGCACAGTTCTCTGTGAGTTCGACTCTCTGCTAACTTAAGTGTGGTTACTCTGCCTGACTGAACCAGACTAGCTCATAGCCACGTGGTGGGGTGGGGGGGGGGGGGGGGGTGAGATTGTAACAACACCCTTGACTGACTCTCTAGATGTTCATCAGTGGAAAGAGGCGGAGTGTGAGTCCCTCTTGTCTTTTATAGTCAGATCCCACCCCTGAGTGTCCTGCCTGCTTATTGGTCATGTCCTGTTCTCTGTGTCCATTAGCTGCTTGTCTATATATCATTATGTGTGTGTCTGCATATCATGACAGGCTGGAGCACATAACGATGGTAGATTCCCTTCCCTAAGATGCATGAGCGAAACGGATGTTTTTTTATGACAATCAGTGGTCATTGCCAGGGTCAGTATCTCTGGATTTACTAGCCCAGTGACATCACCACCAGGCCACCACAGTCTTTGATTTTTTTGCGGTAAAATTCTCATTTGTAAACCGTGAACCGTGTGTCTTTATTCTTTCAATAAATACGTGGTGTAGTATGAAGGTTTTACAGATAAAATATGCAAAGAGATGATGTCGATGATGACATTAGTCACATGTTAGACTCTCGCTCTTTCTCTCCCTCAGTTGGGATTATATCTAGGAGTTCTGTGCCTACTCTGTAACCTGTTTAGATGTAGTACTAATAAACACGTGTTAAGCATATACCAGAGTATATCTAGAGTCTGTCTAAGAACCACGGTGGCACAGTGGTTAGCACTGCTGCCTCACAGCACCAGGGACCCAGCTTCAATTCTGGCCTTTGGTGACTGTCTGTTTGGAGTTTGCACTTTCTTCCTGTGCCTATGTGGGTTTCCTCCGGTTTCCTCCCATAGTCCAAAGATTTGCAGATTAGGTGAATTGGCCATGCTAAATTGCCCCTTAATGTCCAAAAATTAGGTAGGGTTATGGGGTTGTGGGGATAGGGCGGGGGAGTGGGCCTAGGTAGGGTGCCCCTTTGGAAGGCTGGTGCAGACTCAATGGGCTGAATGGCCTCCTTCTGCACTGTAGGGATTCTATGATTCTATGTCCCACACCTGGAGTCCAAGACAGAAGAACCCAATCTCAAAACTTGTTGGCAGCTGTGGAGACACAAATGTAAAAAGAGACATTGGTGATATAAAAGATACCCACAATGTGAAGAAATGTTTGAAAACAGTTGGTGGAATTTTGGCTGTAGAAGTAAGCATACTGGAGAGAGGTAATGATGACCTTTCCTAGTAAACAGTCCTAACCTTGCCCTGCCCTTTTGACTGCCTCAATGGCCTGCAGAGAGGCCCACGGTGGGAGTTTAAAAAATGCTATTTTCTCCAGTACCAAGCAACATCAGGTCTTCATGAAAAAGACTGAAAGTTCCAAGTTTAATTTCTTTCTGTATGCAATAGGTCCAGTAGCAGATGACCTCTTATAGCAGGGTGTGCAGAGATCCACCACCAATTATTAAAGTCTTTGATACCTATTTTAGCTCAAAGCAAAAATTGGTAATTGAAAGAGCAGGTTTTAACCAGCACTTAGTGGCCAGGGAATTGATTGAATTATTCCCGATGGACCTACATTGCCTAGGTAGTTCTTGTGGATATGGGGCACTGAAGGATGAGATAACCCATGAACACAGTGTCATGGGTGTTCACGATGAAAAGCTGTCCAACTTCTTGCAGACCAAAAATGATCTTACATTGGATCAAATGGTCCAGTCTGCGAGGAAATAGGGCAGACTTCATTTTTTTCAAAATGTTGTCAGGAGCAGGAAAAGCTTTGCCCGCCTTTTCTGACAAATTTTCAAGCACTTTGGAAAAAATTAATGGAAGGGACGAGGCCCACAATCTGTAAAAAAATAAAGAATCGCCCCCCCTCCCCAAATGACATGGGACAGCCCCAGGGAATCCCCATGTACTTCCCCAATGGAAGCCTTGCCCAGCACTGCCCCTTTGGCAAGGGAGAAGTGTCAGGGCAATACCCAGAAATTTCCCAGGCATGACCCTCTGTCCCCCTCCCCCCAGGGAGCTGTACTTAGTGTTATATTACTCTTTGGTAATATATCGTTACTCTTTGCTTCGTAATCCAGAATGGTCTGATGGTGTGATTATAAACAAACCACCAATCTCTAACTTAAAGCAAAACTGATTTATTAAATAACGATTGATTAATATTGAGCTCGCACACTCCACAGAACTATAACTAGTAATCAAGTAATCTATAGATTATTATTAGTTAAGTAATAACTAATTTAAACTACACGTGCTGCTTCTATCTAATCTTAACTATGCTGTGATCTCTCTCTCTCTCTTATACTCTACTGTCTAGAAGAAGAATACCCAAGATCCCCTGAGTTCTTATATTTATAGTGGGAACTAGTGGTGCCCTCTAGTGGTTGTGTTACACTGAGATGTAATAATTAACCCTTTACTTGTCTACATATATACATATCATTACACTTACCTATGTATCCTCTTTGGGTTCTCTTTGCCAGGTCCCTGTTTATGCGGCACGGTCGCACAGTGTGAGGGCAGCATGATAGCACAGTGCTTAGCACTGTTGCTTCACAGCGCCAGGGACCCAGGTTTGATTCCCGGCTTGGGTCGCTGTCTGTGCCGAGTTTGCACATTCTCCCCGTGTCTGCGTGTGTTTACTTCGGGTGCTCCGGTTTCCTCCCACAAGTCCCGAAAGACGTGCTTGTTAGGTGATTTGGACATTCTGAATTCTCCCTCTGTGTACACGAACAGGCGCCGGAGTGTGGCAACTAGGGGCTTTTCACAGTAACTTCATTGTAGTGTTAATGTAAGCCTACTTGTGACACTAATAAAGATTATTATTATTATTATTCAGTTGTCATAGTCCCAGATGACCATAGGCTGCTTTTCCCTTTGAGGGGGAGAGATAACTGGCGATGGTTTAATCTGAGGATCACCACACCTCAGGTGAGGGGCAAGGTTGCGAAGGCGAGGTCTTCATGAATAACCTCTGTACATTCATTTCAAATATAATATTACAGATATTATGCTGAGTGGAATTAGCACTATCAGCAAAATATAATTTAACATATTTCATTGGTGCATGTAAGTGCTCAGTTTTTAATGGACTATTAGTGTCACTACACATTCCAAATATATTTGATTTCACCGTAATCTTATCAGTAGCCAAGAGGATGTTACCTCCCTGTGTACACAAAGATACGAAAAGACCAGACTTTTCATTACGTTCCTCCAGAGTTCCGTGATTCTGTTTTTGAATATTGCATAATAGTTTTGCCAACGTAAGAAGTGTAAGGGCATGGTGCTATGTCAGTTCAGGATAGAACTGCTATTAGATTTTGCATAAATATACCAGAGCTTGTAGAGCACAGACCTGGGTTACGAACCTGCCAGTGGCTATATGCTGTGATAGAAATCTAATACAACTCAAGAACAGGCGGATTTAGGTGTTGTGCTCCTAGAAGCTATTTGTAGCTTTCATTTTAAAAGTATGATAAGAGTTTAAAGCCTGTTTTTAAAAACATGACTCAAGTAGGCTGATTATTTCTCACATCCTTTTTATTTCCTTCCGTTTCGTTTTGTTAAAAATACATTTTGATTCATGGTGAGCACAAACGTCAATGTTGGGGAATCAAACTGGGAAAAGTTGCTGATCGTGCCAATGAAAGAACTAATGTAAGTAGTTAAAACTGTATGGGTGCTGGAATGGCCCATGTTGATGGAAGCATTTCTACTAGTTTTGTAACAGCACAGTTGCAATTCGGTAGGCTTCCTAAGGCAATTCACCACTTACAGATTAGCAATGGCATTTAAAAAATACATTTAAAAAAACAACAGAAATGAACAAAAATGTTGTCGCGGATCATCACAATTCATTGTGACTCATACGCAGCACCCATGAGATATTTGCTGTGAAAGTGGAGTAACCCACCAAATTCAAGGCCGGTTATTATGTAATGTTGTGATGTATCTGGGGAAGGGGTATCTTTAACTTACTTGCTTGGATACTCCACAATATATTTGGAAAATATAGCAAGAGTTAGTCAATAAAACTTTAAGAGATGCATTTAATCTGTATTTAATCTGCATTTGAGAATTTACAATGCACAGCAACATTAAAAAGAGTCAACAAAACATGAGCACGTCTCAGGGCAGAGATGGGAAAGGGGAAATGGATGATTGGGGACGGGTTCAAGTTAGGGGGTGAGAAGGTGATGGGAGATGGATAATAGGGATTCTCAGGTCATAAGGAGACTGAGTCTCAGGTCATAAGGAGACTGAGTCTAAGGAGTGAATGGATGGATATGGGGAATGGGGAGAGAGGGTGTCGGTAGACTGGGGAGTGCAGGATGGGGAATGTGGGATGGAGGTTGGGGTGCGAGAGTTGGGTGGTTTGGAGATGGTGGGAACGGGAGACCGATGAATGTAACTGTGTCATTGAGACAGAAACTAGAACATCATTTAAAATGTACTGCAATATGTATTTGAAAAGGTGGAATATAATGTTTATAAAATGGAAGGACGAGGATGTAGGTGATAGCAGTAGCTCTGGAACAGACACTCAGGGACTGGTGTCCTCTCCGCTGTAATTTCTTACCATTCTATGGAAACACCCCTTTATTAAGCCTGAGCTTGGGGTGCTCGTGGGTTAGTGTTCACTAAGTTTGAATCTGCATGTTACTGGCATTGTTGTTATATTGATGCAATTTTATGCTCATGAAATCAAAGTTTCTCCCGTCTCTTCTTCCTCCACCCCATGAAACCCTTTCCCATTCTTGATTTTCCCTCCTCCCACCCTAGATGTTGCCTTATTCATGTCTTGTTCTCCTTCATGCTCCAAGTAGCCTCCTGTTTCTCCAAACTACTCGCTTGACATCCATGCCGCAAAACCACGAGCAAAGATACTCAATATGCCAAGGATTCATTCTTATAGAAAATAGGAGGCATGGCAGTGTTAGATAAGGACAGGGAACTCAGTATAAGGGTAATTAGGGAATAGGGCGGGGTTAGTAGGGGACATTGTTTTTTAGGGTTTTTTGCGTGTCTCGGCCCACGCGGTTGTTTAAGAAATGTTAATGTGTTAAACTGTGAAAATTACAAATGCTTCAATAAAATATTTTCTAAAAAAAAAAGGATTCATTCTTATTAAGTACATACAATAATAGTTGCAGATGTCATGTGACCTGATGTCATGTGATCAAACCTCCAGGAATATCTTTGTTAGAGGTGAAAATATTCACACGAAGGCCTTTGGATGAGTAAAGAAGCAGTTTATTATATCAGAATTCTGGGAGAAAGGCCTGAGGCTCCGCAGCCTTTAGACAGCACTCTTTCTCACTTGAGCTAAAGTTCACATGGGTTAATATACAGATTCAAAAGCGAAATCAGTTTGTAATCTCATTTAAATACAGCCAATCACCTTTATTCGCGTCACAATTCATTACATGCAACTAGTCCTCCATTATCTCAGTCCATGTCATAAATGGTTATTAGTTTGTAATCTACAGCCTTTTCCTGTAGTTGCTAATTGTTCAGCTTGTGGCTAGCCGGGCAGAGCAGGGATATCTTAAGGCATTCAGACCTTAGGCAAAGTTTGTTAATAGTCCATTGTCTCTGAGTACGCACCTGGCGATGAGTCATTTGTTTTGCACACAGGGCTGTTATTCCAGTAGCAGACACAGAAAGTACATCGAACTGGAGAGATAGATACAATTTGCAACATAGTTAAGAATTAGTTATATATTGTAAAAAGCAGGATTTCCCACCAACATGTCCCACAATCATATAATGTGAGAGAGAGAATTTTCTCACCAACATCCCCTTCTTTTGGTCATGGAAGATGTTTACTGAATCCCAAATGACCACAATGATTCGATATGAGGGCAGCAGGGTGCGTTTAATACAGTCTTTGGGGCATGTAACCTCCCAGATGTTCCGTACGTATACTGTGCATGAGATTCAAAGATCACCCCTCAAACAAACCCATGTATGTCACATTTAATGCCTTGATATCAATCATTCCTGCCTCCCTGACTAACTCTGCTGTCTGTCATTAAGTGATATTATTCATAGCAGTTTTCAAGTAAGCTCATCTAACAGTCCCACACTCTCTGCCACCAACTTTCACTCTGAAGTAGTTCCTCTGTTTTTTTTCCCAAGCATGGATTTTTTTTTTGTTTTCGGTAACTGGTGGTAAAGCTTAACTGATTGACCGATCTTGAGTCTTCGTTCCCTCAGAGTTTCTGCAAGATGTGGGACCATCTCTGGCTCTTTATAATCCTAACTCAAATGATCCTTGCTAGGTCTATAGTGGTGGGCCTCAGGGATCCAAAGGTTATAGCGATAGGAGGTTACGGTGGCGGAGATGCAGTATTTTCCTTTTCCTCCGTAAACCTAAAATGCATGGGGGCAGGTGTAATCTCTAAGACACAACCATGAATTCTGATTAACCCACATTCGTCCAACTCTCCCTGTCCTACCGGGTGGGGGCACACAGATATGTCCCCTTTCTCTTTACACCCCGTGAGGGAGATCCCATATATATTATTCCTGCGTATAGCAGACGTCTCGGTGAGATAGTACCTGAGGGAGATGTTACCCTGTACGATTCCAATGTTCTCCAGTTGGTTGTGAGAAAATGGCCCTGCATCCAGTGTGATGATAGGGATCATCAGGACCATCTCTACCGCTGTTATCTCGCCCATTTTGCAGTTGGGGATCACTGAGTATACTCTGGTATCTTGAGAGTACAGTGGTCCAGTGTCCCTTGTCATTTGGCTAGCTTAACCAGTTGCGGGCTGTCTATTCAGTCAGGCACCTTCCTCCCTTTAGATCAGATCAAGGTTGTGGCTTAGCTGCCCCTGTCAGAGCCTTCCAGCTTTCTCCACTTCTTGGTCGATGAGTTTGTTTCGCGTCAAGTCCCGAGTGAAATACCTGTCCGACCCATCCCCTTCTTAACCTGACCTGGTCTGCCACCTTCAGGTGTGTCTCTTGGAGCATAGCCACGTCTGCCTTCAGTCCCTTCAAGTGCGCAAACACTCGAGCCCTCTTCACCGGCCCATTCAGGCCCCTCACGTTCCACGTTATCAACCGGATTGGAGGGGCTCTGACCCCCCCCCCCGCCGACGAGCCATCTCCTTTTCTGGTCCAATCCCGTGTCCGCGTCTCCCTCACTCTCCAGTCCCCCAGCCGGGGACCTCCGTCCCGACCACCTCTTCTGTGTCCCATTCCCTTTCGGCCAGTGGAGCAGCAACCCTTCCCCCCCCCCCCCTTCCCCCCCCCTCCCCGCTAGATCCCTGTCTAGCTTTTTTGCTCCCCCCATATCACTCCCGTAAGTCAGCTGACACCTGCTGACCCTGGCTTCCCCCGCCATCCCTTTGACCCCCCCATGTAGGAGTCTCCCCATCAATATACGTTCCTTTGTTCCCCTTCCCACCTTTCTTCCCGCGCGCGGGGAAGATACCCCGCGCTTTCCAAAGCCTGCCCCGCCCCCTCTGGTGCAGCTCCTGTCGCGGCCTTGTCTCTCTCCTCCAGCCCATGTAACATTTCCTGCACGTGATTGACCCCCTATATACAACAACCATCATACTTCAACCCTCAAACACCCCCCACCCTCACAAACCCTCAATTAGAGTCCAACCTTTCAGTTAGTATAAAGGTCCACGCCTCTTCGGGCGTTTCGAAGTAGTGGTGTTGGCCATTATGTGTAACCCACAGTCGCGCTGGCTGCAACATTCCAAATGTCACTTCTTTCCGATGCAGCACCGCTTTGGCCCGATTGAAACCCGCTCTCCGCTTAGCGACATCGTTGCTCCAGTCCGGGTATATTCTGATCTCAGCATTGTCCCACTTGCTGCTCCGCTCCTTCTTGGCCCATTTCAGGACCCTCGCTCTGTCCGTAAACCAGAGAAATCTCACCACCATTGGTGGCTCATTTGCCTTGGGCTTCCTCGCTAGCACTCGGTGCGCCCCTTCCAGCTCCAGCAACCCCGGGGGGGCCTCCGCGCCCATCAGCGCCCCGATCATTGTGCCCGCATATGCCGCGGCGTCGGCCCCCTCCACTCCTTCTGGGAGACCCAGGATCCTCAGATTATTACTCCTCGACCTGTTCTCCAGGTCTTCGAGTCTTCCCGCCCACGTCTTGTGTAGCGCCTCGTGCCGCTCCACTCTCACCGCCAGGCCCAAGAGCTCGTCCTCATTCTCACTCACTTTTTCCTGGATCTCCTGGATCTTCACCTCGTGGGCCTTCTGGGTTGCCCCAAGTCCTTCAATTATTGCCAACATAGGCGCCACCATCTCCTTACGCAGCTCCTCGAAGCAGCGCTTGATGAATTCCTGCATCTCCTCTTTGTCCCCGGCCGCCGCCATTTTGCTTGTTTTCCCTCTCTTCTCCCGCTGCTCCAATGCCACTTTTTTGGCCGTTTTGCTGCTGGTCCGGTCCATACAAGCTAGTAGGGGACCTCTCTCCTCTCTTCCCCACGGGTTGGCTGTAAAAAAAGTTCCGTTGGGGCTCTTCTATCGAGCCCGAAAGTCCGTGTTCGCGGGAGCTGCCGAATCGTGCGGCTTAGCTCCGCATAGCTGCAACCGGAAGTCGTCGATGAGTTTGTTAATTATTGTTGAATGTCTCAGTGTGTGTACCTAACACTGTTGTCCTATTCAATTGTCTATCCAGGCCTCCTTCTCCAAAGCTGGCTAGACCTTTCTCTGCTTTCTCTAATATTCTCTTCCTTATTCCTTTAAGTTGTTCCACCTTTGCATTTAACCTTTGTATGTCTAGTGACTTTACCAAAGAAGTTTCTATGTTAACTCATGTCACTGCATCATTGATTATGCCTCTTCTAACCCTGTGTAGGTTGTCATGCCCTCAAAATCTAGTGGCACCCGTGTCATTGGTAGCCTGCTTCATAACAACCTTACTTAAAACACTATACATATTTATTTCATATTATAAACAATACCTGAACCCGTGAGAAGTACAGACACAATTTGTATACGCATCTGCTGTCTTTCCCCGAGTGTAGCTGCAGCCACGCATTAAAATAAGTTCTACCATTGTTCCAGTCTCTAGCTGCTGGGATGCACATCCCGTCAATAAAATTATATAAAGCACCATAGTTCATATAGCTACGTTCATCCTGTGTCCGTTGTGAAATCAGTGATGTTCCTGCGCTCTTATGTGCTTGTAGTTGTTCTAAGATCTCAAGAGCCATCAGGAGTCCCCACAGCTGCTGCTGTCGTTCCAGCCTTTCTTGAATGTTTAATCTAAAAATTTAAAGGAAAAGTGTAAAAGTGTCCTGGTCTTCACCAGGTGTTAGGTGTTGTCCGTATAAAGCTTTTCCTGTATGGGCCGAACACGTCTGTTATTCAGGGGTTAGTAGTTCTCATATTTTACAACCTTTTCATATCTATTTTCCTCGTGGTGACGCGCCTGATTCTGTTGCGATTGAACCCGACCCTGACGTGCTTGTGCCCGTTTAGTTAGCCAGTTTACAATAACTCAACTATCTCAAATTCCTGAAGCTACTGCAAATATTGTTCCACTTGCAGTTACTTGTAAAGTAAAACACAAAAGATCCATTCTGCTTGGGACAGAGTGGGTTAACTAATCTGAATATATGTGACAATTCAAAACTTAAGATTTGTAAGTTCCAATTAAAAATCCATCTTCAGCTGTTTTTTTTAATGACTAACAGAATTACAAAGCCAGAGCTCAGAGTGTGAACAGGGGCAAACCCCTAATCCAGCTCCTCGCCTGCTCCATAAACCAATTCAACTGAATACAAATTCATGGTCCCCACAAGAGAGACATACCAAATCCAGGCATTAACAAGCACGGGTTAATTCTCTGCTGGTTTGAAAAGGGATGGAGTAAGAGTCCTCTACCAGGAATCATTTTGTCACCACCCTTTTGTTTAAACAAGAAACATGATCATGGACATATTTTATTTACCCATCTGTCCTTTACACTTAATTCTGCAATCTCAGAATTAATACATCTGTGTTGTGTCGGGGAAGTTGTAACCCGGGACCAATCCAACACCGGATTGGTCATATGTATTTCAACTATCCTAACTTCTAATGAACACCATAAAACAAATATTTTCTTATTCTTACATACGTGATTTTGTACCCTGATTAAAATTCCTCGTGTATCAAAATTACCCTGGAAATGTCAATGATAACCTTTGAAAAGAAAAATTTGTTAAGTACACTCAAACTATGATCTTTAAATCACAATGTCAGACAACAAACAAATATCACCACACTCACAAAGGAAACCTAGCACTTCAGTGCTTTAACCAAAATTAGTTAGGTAAAAATCCTTCTGGTTCCTATTCTAAAGTTCCAAATTATAAACTCAAGGTTACTTCTCAGAAGATAAATCTTAGCAGAGATATATGAACATTCACAGACCAAACACACACATTCTCACAGCTCGCAAATATCAGAGTTAACTGTTAGCCCTCTCTCATTGCTACAGATTCTCAGAGAGACAGCAGTTTCACAATCGCTTAATTAAAATACTGAACAAGATCTTCCATTCTACTTCATCATAAAACTTTATCTGTTTTATTCCATTTAATTCAATTTCCACTGATTGATTTTATAGACATTAGCTATTCTTAGAGACATATATATATACTTTTTACAGATGACCTGCTTGCTGAAATGGGTAAATCTTGTACAGAACCTAAGGGGGCGGAGAACTTGGAATTATGTCATTTGCGTCTTTTAAGTGATCTCAAACTTTATTTATTCTTTCCTTTAATGTTACTCAAATTTCTTTCTTGTTCTTTAAACTGATTTCAATGTTCAATGTTCGCTATTTGACCAGTGTTTGAAAGAGATATTACTGGGGTTTTTTTTAAAACTCAAATTAATTGAATTACTGTCACGTTTGTCTGGACGGCTTGAATGGCTTAATCTCGAACTGAAATCCGATCTCGCAATTTGAAAAGATCTGAAGTTCTTCGACACAAGAATCCATTATTAAGTTGCGAACCTTAATCTTATATTTACTTTACTCTTTACCCTACAGTCGTTAGCCATAATTGTAACAGTTTCCTGTGATTCTTTTGCCAGTTTGCACAATCTGTACTGCCACTATCTTTTCTCGCTTTATTTCTATGCTTAAAATGATTTGGTGTGAATGTGGGAGAGTGAGAGCTCAATTCCTTTAATTTAGCCTGTTTTTCTAACAGTGTGAAGGCTTTATATCTGTCATTTACATTATTAGCATAACGCTGCATGGGGGTGCACTTAATTTCTGTCATTTGTTCTTCTAACTGGTGAACTAAGATGACTCCTGCCTTATTTGTTTGCCGTGTCTCGCTTTTGTTTATCCCACCAGTTTCTTTGTTCTACGGGGGCTGCGTCGGGATCCCACCCATCTCTGATCATTGTTTTATTTTGTACCAGAGTATTTTGCTCTTGTCCGTGTCATGATATTTAGGTAAACATCATAGCACAAACATACATACATACATACAGATGGACAGATCAACGGACCAATCAACACACACACAACACCACAGCCAATCACAGGCAAGCGCATGCACAGTACAAAACAGGGAACACGACACTTCCTGAGCATTCCAGCAGGAGACAGCTCAGGGTACAGAGCTCACAGCAAGCCACTCAGCCATCCACCATGTGCTGAGTGCCACCACAAGATAGTATTAGGAATAGGTCCACAGATTCTAGGGTTATGATCGAACCTCAGTAACCAGTTTACCACTGTAAATAAATGATAGTAATAAAACTGAGTTGTACCATTCGCAACCGTGTTGGTTCGTCTGTGTAACAGAGTACCCAACACATCATAGTACCAGGAGTAACTGTGGGACCTACTTACTAATCCTCCAGAATCTGCCATCCTGCGCCATGGACACCGTCAGCACACCGCAGCCGCTACAAGTCGTTGGAAACCTCGGTGTTAATTGGAAGCTGCTCAAACAGCGCTTCCAGCTCTTCCTGGAAGCCAACGAAAAGGAGAGCGCTTCGGACACCAGAAAGATCGCCATCCTCTCCACGGCAGGTCAACACGCCATCTATGTCTACAACTCCCTGGTGTTCGTGGAAGGTGAGGACAAGACCAAGTACAAGACGGTCCTTCTCAAACACGACCAACATTTCAACGTTGAGGTCAACGAGAGCTTTGAGGAGGTATCTCTTTCAGCAGCGCCTGCAGGGTAAGGATGAGCCCTTTCAATCCTTCCTTACGCATCTCCGTATCCTCACGCAGTCCTGCGGTTACGACACCACCTCTGATTCCATGATTCAGGAACAGATCGTTTTTGGGGTCACCTCGGGCACTCTAAGCCAGCAGCTCTTAAAAATAAAAGGCCTCACCCTAGCCTCCGCAATCGAAGCCTGTGTCCTGCATGAAAACGCGACTAGCCGCTACTCCCAATTTCAGGCGGCCGAATCGGCGTGGCAGGGGTCCTAAGCGGCCGGATCGGCGAGGCAGGCGTCCTACGAGGCCGAACGGGTCCAGGCGATCGAGTTCCTCGCGGCCCGGACGAGGGCGGCCATTTCACGCGCTTTTCGAGGCCTCCCGCGCCTGTGCGCGCCAAAAACGACGTCGACACAGAGGGACGTGATGCGCAGGCGCACTCGACGCAAGACTGAACTGCGCATGCGCGGTGGCGCAACGAACGCCATGACGTCACGACGTGCAGCAACTGCGGAGCCGCACATTTAAAACGGCAATGTCCCGCAAGAAACCGACAATGCCTCCGCTGTGGCAAGATGGGCCACTAAGCTACCTGCTGTCGAGCAGCTCAACCTGCCAATGTTCCCCAATTCCGACTACCTCGCAGGGACGTGCGGACCATTCAGCCTCCTTACTACGAGTCGTGCCCAGACGATATCCAGACCAGTGACACAGACGACCGGGACGCCTTCCGTGTTGCGGTCATTGATGGGAACTGGATGTCTCCAGCCAGAACCCACCAGCCGTTGCAAGTGAACACTGTCAATCCGGGTGATGAATGGTGTGCCACCCTAACGGTCAACCCGAATTCGTCGCCCACCTACTAGACTGGACTTATGAGCCTGTTTGTACATTGAACTCATAATAGGTCTGTGTTAATATGTTTCTGTTCTTCCTTGTCGTTACAGGAGTTTGTTTTTGTCGTTCAACATTTCCCCGTTCTTGTTTATGGTACAACCTCGTTGCTATGTCACACCCGACATCACCCCTTGTATATAGTTTAGCCCCATGTACATGCTGTAGATATTGCACACATACACATTCAGCTGCACTCAGTACACATCTCTATTTATAACCACATATTCTTGTAAAAAAGGTGGGATGTCATGATATTTAGATAAACATCATAGCACAAACATACATGCATACTGATGGACAGATCAACGGACCAATCAACACACACACAACACCACAGGCAAGAGCATACACCGTACAAAACAGGGAACACAACACTTCCTGAGCATTCCAGCAGGTGACAGCTCAGGGCACTGAGCTCACAGCAAGCCACTCAGCCATCCACCATGTGCTGAGTGCCACCACAAGATAGTATTAGGAATAGGTCCACAGATTCTAGAGTCATGATCGAACCTCCGTAACCAGTTTACCGCTGTAAATAAATGATAGTAATAAAACTGAGTTGTACCATTCGCAACCGTGTTGGTTTGTCTGTGTAGCAGAGCACCCAACACATCAGTCCGTATGCCAGACTCATGGATCCCGGGGGACCCCAGAAAAGCGTCTTCATACCTCTTTTTTCCATGATGTGTTAACCGTGTCATCTCTATCACCCGCGTATCCGGTGTGCTAGGTGACTGTGCTCAGAGGCTTTTACCTATCATCCACTCCCGGAGGGTGGCGGTCCTGGCTTGTCACTGTGTCACGGCAAGTTCCGCGACCGTTAACACTCAACAGTCGGTGCGTCTCGGATTCCCAACTAACTCTGGCCTTCACGTGAGAGCTCAATTGCCCCCTTAATTCAGGCTCAGCATGGGTCCTCGAGCAGCCGATTAGTACTAAAGTAAATGGTATAGCGGACCAACAAAACAAAACCAAAAAAGAAATTTTAAATTGAGTCTTTTACTCACTTGGCCTTGATACCAGATTCGTTGGATGCTGCTTCGCCGTCCGTCCGTCTCGCCGTGTGACTCTAATTTCTGGCGGTCAAAGTTTGACTACTCACCTTGTCCACCGGCTCGATCGGCATCCGGCTAAGCAACCTCCTGCCAGACTACGCCAATTGTTAGAGGTGAAAATATTCACACAAAGGCCTTTAGATGAGTAAAGAAGCAGTTTATTATATCAAAATTCTGGGAGAAAGGCCTGAAGCTCTGCAACCTTTAGACTGTACTCTTTCTCACTTGAGCTAAAGTTCACACAGGTTAATATACAGATTCGAAAGCGAAATCAGTTTGTAAGATCATTTACATACAGCCAATCACCTTTATTCGCGTCACAATTCATTACATGCAACTAATTAGCCCTCATTATCTCAGCCCAGGCCATAAATGGTTATTAGTTTGTAATCTACAGCCTTTTCCTGTTGTTGCTAATTGTTCAGCTTGTGGCTAGCCGGGCAGAGCAGGGATATCTTAAGGCATTCAGACCTTGGGCAAAGTTTGTTAATAGTCCATTGTCTCTGAGTACGCACCTGGCGATGAGTCATTTGTTTTGCACACAGGGCTGTTATTCCAGTAGCAGACACAGAAAGTACATCGAACTGGAGAGATAGATACAATTTGCAACATAGTTAAGAATTAGTTATATATTGTAAAAAGCAGGATTTCCCACCAACATGTCCCACAATCATATAATGTGAGAGAGAGAATTTTCTCACCAACATCTTCAACCAGAACTGCTAAAATCAGCTGCCTGCTTTGTGCTTTAATTCATTTTGCATCTTCTAAAAGAAGTTCTGATATTGAACAGCTTTCATTACATATGAGCGAGAATAGGAAATGGTTGGAAATTGCTAAAATTCATCTTGTGTGACAGAATAAGATAAAGGACAGAAACCTTTCCACTTTCTTTTGTGAGCTGTTCATTATTTTCACCGTGTGCCTTTGCTGCATGTTTTGCTTGATAGTTACTGGAATCCCACCAGATATTTGAGATTAACCTCCAGTGTTACAGACTGGAATTTTAATATTTCGAAGAGGTTGGGATTTCGGGAAAATAGGAGACTGAAGTATGAAACTGGGAGTTGAGCGTACATACTATTGAATTCATGCTAAGTGCGATGGGACATTTTGTTACGTTAAAAGTGCTATATAAATGTAAGTTGTAGTTGCATGATTGCTTGAAATTCTACAGATTGGGAGTCCAGGTACAATGCACTGCTTTGAATATTTGAATAGTTCTTCTTGGTAAGTGTGAAATCACAAAGTTTAGCACCAAAGAGCAAAAAGAACTAGAAACAGGGGCACGGTGGCACCATGGTTAGCACTGCTGCCTCACAGCACCAGGGTCCCAGGTTTGATTCCTACCTCGGGTAACTGTCTGTGTGGAGTTTGTACTTTCTCCCCGTGTCTGCGTGAGTTCCCTCCGGGTGCTCCGGTTTCCTCCCACAGTCCAAAGCTGTGCAGGTTAGGTGAATTGGCCATGGGTGGCACGGTAGCACAGTGGTTAGCACCGTTGCTTCACAGCGGCAGGTTCGATTCCCGGCTTGGGTCACTGTCTGTGCGGAGTCTGCATGTTCTCGCCATGTCTACGTGGGTTTTCTCCGGGTGCTCCAGTTTCCGCCCACAAGTCCCAAAAGAAATGCTATTAGTTGAATTGGACATTCTGAATTCTCCCTCATTGTAACCGAATAGGCGCCGGAATGTGGCGACTAGGGGATTTTCACAGTAACTTCATTGCAGTGTTAATGTCAGCCTACTTGTGACAACAAAGATTATTATTATGCTAACATTGTCCAAATGGTTAGGCGGGGTTACGGGATAGGAGTGGGGGATTGGGCCTAGGTAGGATGCTCTATCAGAGCAAGGGTCGGTGCAGACTTGATGGACCGAATGGCCTCCTTCTGCACTGTAGGGATTCTATGAAACATGAATTTAAAGTTTGTGTTGCTGTGATTTATGTAGCATTAGGAGTTTAAGGTTTTGATCTGAGTAGAAAACAATGGAGCAGCTTTTTTATGTTGGAATAGATTTTGTCAGTGCGAATCACAGCTGTTGACTGGGATTCTACTAAACTTGGCTTATTGGTGCAGTCTTCCACTTAGCAAGGTGGGACACTCGTTAACCCCCAAACCCCCTCTGCCATGTTTGCAGGTAACATTTAGGATGTAGCTGATAATGTAATGAAGCATTTGTGGCATCTGTAATTGTCAAAAACGCAATCTTACAAAATAAAATGTCACATCTCAGAAATCAGCAAATGGGAGAAAAGTTCAATCATTATAAACGACTTTGAATTTTCTGTAGATTTTTTGCCATTTGCAAGCCCATACATAACTTCAAATGAATGAGGATAAAGGCGGCAACTTCTTTTTTAAAAAAAAAAATATTTATTAAAGTTTTTTAACACAATTTTTCTCCCTTACAAACAATAACCCCCCGCCCCCCGTAACAAAATAACAAGAAATCGCACAGAGCAAGATATATACATGGCAAAATGATATGTTTACATAGCTTTGTACACTGGCTCTCTCCCACACGTGCCAGTTTCCCCAATCCTTCATGTTATCTCTTGCTCCTCCACCCTCCCAGGCAATCCCCCCCACCCCCCTCCCAGGATTGCTAGCCCCCAGCTTGGCTTGACCCGGACTTTCACCACCTGAGATATTGCTCCCACCACTCCTCTCCAGAACCCCTCCAGTGCCGGGCATGACCAAAACATATGGACATGGTTTACCGGACTTCCTGAGCACCTTCCACATCTGTCCTCTACCCCAAAAAACCTACTCAACCTCGCCCCCGTCAAGTGCGCTCTGTGAACCACCTTAAATTGTATCAGGCTAAGCCTGGCACACGAGGAGGAGGAATTAACCCTACCTAGGGCATCAGCCCACAGACCTTCCTCAATCTCCTCCCCAAGCTCCTCCTCCCATTTACCCTTCAGCTCTTCTACCAGCGCTTCTCCCTCTTCTTTCATCTCTTGGTGTATTGCCGACATCTTGCCCTCCCCGACCCATACACCCGAGATCACCCTGTCTTGAATTTCTTGTGCCGGGAGCAGCGGGAATTCCCTCACCTGTTGCCTCACAAACGCCCTCACCTGCATATATCTAAAGGCATTTCCCAAGGGGTATCTCGAACTTCTCCTCCAGTGCCCCTAGGTTCGCAAACGTCCCGTCAACGAACAGGTCCCCCATTCTTCTAATCCCCGCCTGATGCCAGCTCTGGAACCCCCCGTCCATCTTCCCCGGGACAAACCGGTGGTTACCCCTGATCAGGGACCACACCGATGCTCCCATTGCACCCCTGTGCCGTCTCCACTGGCCCCAGATCCTTAGCGTTGCCGCCACCACCGGGCTCGTGGTGTACCTTGTCGGCGAGAGCGGCAGCGGTGCCGTCACCAACGCCCCCAGGCTCGTTCCTTTACAGGACGCCATCTTCATCCTCTTCCATGCCACCCCCTCTCCCTCCATCACCCACTTGCGGATCATCGCCACATTTGCTGCCCAGTAATAGCTCCCCAGGTTTGGCAGCGCCAACCCTCCTCGGTCCCTACTTCGTTCCAGGAACCCTCTCCTTACCCTCGGGGTCCTATTCGCCCACACAAACCCCATTATACTCCTACCTACTCTCTTGAAAAAGGCCTTGGTGATCACGATGGGAAGGCACTGAAACACAAACAGAAACCTCGGAAGGACCACCATTTTGACCGACTGCACTCTACACGCCAGCGAGAGCTTTAACATGTCCCATCTTTTGAAGTCCTCCTCCATTTGCTCCACCAACCTCGTCAGATTCAGTTTATCTAGGGCCCCCCAACTCCTGGCTATCTGGATCCCCAGATACCGAAAGCTCCCCTCCACCCTCCTCAGCGGTAGGTCCCCTATCCCTCTTTCTTGGTCCCCTGCCTGTAATACAAAGAGCTCACTCTTCCCTACATTGAGCTTATAGCCCGAAAACTCCCCAAACTCCCTTAGAGTCTGCATGACCTCCACCATCCCCTCTATTGGATCCGCCACGTACAGAAACAGGTCATCCGCATATTGCGACACCCGATGCTCTTCTCCACCTCGGACCACCCCCCTCCATTTATTAGACTCCCTCAATGACATGGCCAAGGGTTCGAAGCCAATGCAAACAACAGGGGGGACAGGGGACACCCCTGCCTCGTCCCTTGGTACAGCCGAAAGTACTCCGACCCCCGCCGGTTTGTCACTACACTCGCCACCGGGGCTCTGTAAAGGAGCTTAACCCAACTGATAAACCCTCCCCCGAACCCAAACCTACGCAGCACCTCCCAGAGGTACTCCCACTCTACTCGGTCAAACGCCTTCTCCGCGTCCATAGCTGCCACTATCTCCGCCTCGCCCTCCTCCGATGGCATCATTATCACGTTTAATAGCCGCCGGACATTAGTGTTTAATTGCCTGCCCAGAACCCCGTCTGGTCCTCGTGGATCACCCCCGGGACACAGTCCTCGATCCTCGTGGCCAGCACCTTTGCCAGCAACTTAGCATCCACATTGAGGAGCGAGATCGGCCTGTACGATCCACATTGCAGTGGGTCCTTGTCCCATTTTAGGATCAAAGAAATTGTCGGGGGCAGGGTCCCCTCCTCTCTTACCTCATTAAAGGTCCTCACTAGTAGCAGGGCCAACAGGTCTACGTACTTCCTGTAGAACTCCACCGGGAACCCGTCCGGTCCCGGGGCCTTCCCCGCCTGCGTACTCCCCAAACCCTTGCTCAGCTCCTCCAACCCAATTGGTGCCCCCAAACCAGCCACCTCTTGCTCCTCCACCCTCGGGAATCTCAGTTGGTCTAGGAATCGTCTCATCCCCTCTTCCCCCACTGGGGGCTGGGATCTGTACAGCTCTTCATAAAAGGCCTTGAATACCTTGTTTATTTTCGTCGCACTCCGAACCGTGGCTCTCCTTCCATCTTTGACTCCCCCTATTTCCCTCGCTGCCATCCTCCTACGGAGCTGGTGTGCCAGCATCCGACTAGCCTTTTCCCCATACTCGTAAGTCGCCCCCTGCGCCTTCCTCCACTGTGCCTCCGCCTTCCCTGTGGTCAATAGGTCAAGCTCCATCTGGAGCCGTCGTCTTTCCCCAAGTAATCTTTCCTCCGGGGCCTCTGCGTATCTCCTGTCCACTCTCAAAATCTACCCCACTAACCTCTCCCATTCCATGCCCTCTGTCTTCTCCCTATGAGACCTGATGGAGATTAGCTCTCCCCTGATCACCGCCTTCAGCGCCTCCCATACCACCCCCACCTGCACCTCCCAGTTGTCGTTGGCCTCCAAGTACCTTTCAATACACCCCCTCACCTTCCCACGCACCACCTCATCTGCTAGCAGTCCCACATCCAGCTGCCACAGCGGGCGTTGGTCCCTCTTCTCTCCCAGCTCCAGTTCCACCCAGTGCGGGGCGTGGTCCGAAACGGCTATGGCCGAATACTTCGTCCCCTCCACCCTCGGGATGAGCGCCCTGCCCAGAACAAAAAAATCTATCCGGGAGTAGGCTTTGTGTCCATGGGAGAAGAAAGAAAATTCCCTGGCCTTCGGCCTTGCAAACCTCCATGGGTCCACTCCCCCCATCTGATCCATAAACCCCCTAAGCACCTTGGCCGCTGCCGGCCTCTTTCCAGTCCTTGATCTGGAGCGGTCCAGTGCTGGGTCCAACACTGTATTGAAGTCCCCTCCCATTATCAGGCCTCCTATCTCCAGGTCCGGAATGCGCCCCAACATGCGCTTCATGAATCCTGCATCATCCCAGTTCGGGGTGTATACGTTTACCAACACCACCCACATCCCTTGCAACCTACCGTTAACCATCACATATCGCCCTCCATTATCCACTACGATAGTCCTGGCCTCAAATGACACCCGCTTTCCCACCAATATTGCCACCCCTCTGTTCTTCGCGTCCAGTCTTGAGTGGAATACCTGTCCTACCCATCCCTTTCTTAACCTGACCTGGTCCGCCACCTTCAGGTGTGTCTCTTCGAGCATGACCACGTCTGCCTTCAGTCCCTTTAAGTGCGCGAACACTTGGGCCCTCTTCACCGGCCCATTCAGGCCCCTCACGTTCCACGTTATCAGCCGGATTGGAGCCCCCCCCCGCCGACTAGCCATCTCCTTTTCTGGGCCAGTCCCGTGTCCGCGCCACCCTCACCCTCCAGTCCCCCAGCCGGGGGACCCCCATCCCGACCACCTCTTCTGTGTCCCATTCCCTTTCGGCCAGTGCAGCAGCAACCCTTTCCTCCCCCCCCCCCTTCCCCCTCTCCCCTCCCCCCGCTAGACCCCAGTCTAGCTTTTTTGCTCCCCCCATATCACTCCCGTAAGTCAGCTAACACCTGCTGACCCCGGCTTCCCCCGCCGTCCCACTGACCTCCCCATGTGGGAGTCTCCCAATCAATATGCGTTCCTTCGTTCCCCTTCCCGCGCGCGGGAAAAACCCCGCGATTTCCAAGGCCCCCCCCGCCCCCTCTGGCGCAGCGCTGCAGCGCCTCGTGCTCCTCCACTCTCACAGCCAGGCCCAAGATCTCGTCCTCATTCTCACTGACTCTTTTCTGTACCTCCTGGATCTTTACCTCGTGGGCCTTCTGGGTCATCCCTAGCCCTTGTCTCTCTCCCCCAGCCCATGTAACATTTCCTGCACGTGTGTGACCCCCTATATACAACAACCATCACACATCAAACCTCAAACATCCCCCCCACCCTCACAAACCCTCAGTTAGAGTCCAACTTTTCGGCTTGTAGAAAGGTCCACGCCTCTTCAGGCGTTTCGAAGTAATAGTGTTGGCCCTTGCATGTGACCCACAGTCGCGCTGGCTGCAGCATTCCGAATCTCACTCCTTTCCGGTGCAACACCGCTTTGGCCCGGTTGAAACCCGCTCTTCGCTTTGCAACCTCCGTGCTCCAGTCCGGGTATATTCGGATCTCTGCATTGTCCCACTTACTGCTCCGCTCCTTCTTGGCCCATTTCAGGACCCACTCTCTGTCCGTGAACCGGTGAAATCTCACCACCATCGCCCTTGGCGGCTCATTTGCCTTGGGCTTCCTCGCCAGCACCCGGTGTGCCCCGTCCAGCTCCAGCGGCCTCGAAGGGGCCTCCGCGCTCCTCATCGCCCCGAGCATCGTGCTCGCGTATGCCCCGGCATCGGCCCCCTCCACTCCTTCAGGGAGACCCAGGATCCGCAGGTTCTTTCTCCTCGACCTGTTCTCCAGGTCTTCGAATCTTCCCGCCCACCTCTTGTGCAGCGCCTCGTGCTCCTCCACTCTCACAGCCAGGCCCAAGATCTCGTCCTCATTCTCACTGACTCTTTTCTGTACCTCCTGGATCTTTACCTCGTGGGCCTTCTGGGTCATCCCTAGTCCTTCAATTGCCGACAGCTTAGGCGCCAGCATCTCCTTCCACAGCTCCTCGAAGCAGCGCGTGATGAACTCCTGCAGCTCCGGCCCGCACTCCGCTTTGTCCCCGGCCGCCGCTGCTCCAATGCCGCTTTCTGGCCGTTGCACTTCTGGTCCGGTCCACAAAAGTTGGAGGGGGACCTCTCTCTTCCCTTCCCCATGGGTTGTCTTCGAAAAAATTCCGTTGGGGCTCCTCTAACGAGCCCGAAAGTCCGTAATAGCAGGAGCTGCCGAATCGTGCGGCTTAGCTCCGCATAGCCGCAACCGGAAGTCAAAGGCGGCAACTTCAAGCAGTCTCCTCGTTGCATTCTATTTTGAGGCTTGTTGTAACAAGTAACCATCACCTGCATAACAAGGTGTCACAGGGGACATCTGAGAAATAAAACTGCATTAGTAGTGATTATTGGCATCTTCCATTTCTTTCAGACAACTTAAGTGTTGTATATTGACTAAAGTGCTCTAGAAAAATGTTAGCTATTGATTTAGCTGTAAGCCTGAAAGTGATGGTGTTCCTCTGAACTAGTGCATATTAACCTTGACTTCTTGCAGTTAAAAGAGACACACAGCAGATGGCTGAACAGGAAAACATTTGGAGCAATTGGCAAATAATTTGCACAACTTCTCTTATAATAGACATGCAACTTATAAATATTCCACTGTTGCAAATTGCTGTGGTGGACAGGCAAACTGGTTCTTCCTATATGATGTTTCAGTTCATAAAGGCTTGAATACTTTTTTCCAGCTCTAATACATTATCGAACCATTAAGAAAACTGATACAACTTTAGGTGAGCAAGACTAAGAACTGTGGAGGAACAAAAGCACAAATCACGATAAGCCAGAAAACCAAAAGGTCTTTGGATCATAAGGGTTGGAATTTAAAACTGAGGCAGTGAATTGAACTTTAGCAGATCTCAGTTTTCAGTTTTGGTTACTGAATCTCAGGAAAGGTATATTGGCCTTGGGAGAGTAGAGTGCAGTTTCACCAGATATGTAGCAAGCTTAAAAGGTTAAATTGTGAGTATGTGATGCATAAAATTGACTGGAGTTGCTAATTTAATCAGTGTTCCAAATGGTGAAAGGACTCGCTAGAGAGTTGATACAATGTAATCATTTCCTCTGGTGAGAGAATCATAGAATTTACAGTGCAGAAGGAGGCCATTCGTCCCATTGAGTCTGCACTGGCCCTTGGAAAGAGCACCCCACTTAAGCCCACGCCTCCACCCTATCCCCTTAACCCAATAACCCTACCTAATCTTTTTGGACACAAGGGGCAATTTAGCATGGCCAATCCACACTTGCACATCTTTGGACTGTGGGAGGAAACTGGAGCACCCGGAGGAAACCCACACAGACATGAGGAGAACGTGCAGACTCTGTATACGTAGTGACCAAAGCCAGAATCGAACCTGGAGCCGTGGAGTACCAGTGCTAACCACTGTGCTACCGTGCCGTGAGAATCCAGGCATCATCATAAAATGACCGTGGTCTAATGGTAGGAGTGAAATTAGGGAACAGTTTGTCATGCAGAGGAAAGCGAAAATCTGGAATAACTTTCCCAAAAGGTTGTGTATGTAAGGATATTAAGGTGATGTGGAATAAAGACCTCTAAACAGAGATTATAGATCAGCTATGAGCCAATTTGTGGGGGAGCAGTTTCAAAGGACTGAGCAGTCAACTCTTTATATCTGACTCTTTATGTCAAATAATTTATATCTAGCTATCTGCTGTTCCTAGAAGGATGTTTACTGGGTGAAAAATTGATTGATTGATTGATTTATTGTCACATGTACCGAAGTACAGTGAAAAGCATTTTTCTGCGGCCAAGGGAACATACACAATATGTACATAGTAGACAAAAGAATAATTGACGAAGTGCAATAACAAACAGTGATTGGTTACAGTGCAGACAAGGGCCAAACAAAGCAAATACATGAACAAGAGCAGCACAGGGCATCATGAATAGTGTTCTTACAGGGAACAGATCAGTCCAAGGGAGAGTTGTTGAGGAGTCTTGTAGCTGTGCGGAAGAAGCTGTTCCTATGTCTGATGTGTGGGACTTCTGTATCTTCTGCCTGATGGAAGGGTCTGGAAGAGTGAAAAGCCTGAGTGTGAGGGGTCTTTTGCAGCCATTGTTTGGGCACTATGAGTAACCTTTGAGCTCCAAAATGCAGTCCACGGCACATGCACGCTTCAGGCAGATTGCGGTAGACATCGTATTTGTACGTCTGGTGAGCATACACAGTCTGATGGAAATATATAAAGTGGACAGACCAATCGTCAATCAACATGACAGGTGGAATTTTCCACTCTGGAGATTAGGGGCATGATTCTCCCAAACAATTTCTAGGTGTGATAGTGAGTAGGAACTGCTTCCCGCGCTTGACCCAGCGAGACCATCACCACAACATAAAGTTAATTGGTCCACTTAACAAGGCTCCACGGGCTTCACACCAGAAATGAAGGCTTGTCAGCAAATTCGCTGGGCCCGCGCTTGCCAATCAGATTGAGCAGCATTTCAACTGCTCTTGCACAGCCAACCCCACTCAGCCCGCAGCCATGGCGCCGATACGACCGGTCCCACAATTCGGGGATACAGACCTGGGGAGGCTTCTGGAGGTGGTCAAGGCCAGGCGGGAAGTCCTGTCCACCTGAGGGTCCTGGAGGGTGGGCCACATCGCAGGGAGTGCTGCCTGGGATGAAGTGGAAGCAGCCATCAGTTCAGGCAGCGTGACCAGGTGGATTGGCACCCAGTGCTGTATGAAGGTCAACGACCTACACCGGACCCCTCCCCACAAGTCTGCACCTGTCACCGCCCCCACCATCACTGGGCCGTGCATGCCCATCCTGCCTCCTCACCAAACCCCCCCATAAACATTATTTCCCCCCCCCATCCCAAGGCCCCCCCCCCCCCCCCCCCCCCCCCCCCCCACACACACACGCTGAACCACGCGTGCGGCTAACGATGCCCTCTCTCTGTCTCCGCAGGAGAAGTTGTCCCACAACCATCAGGAGAGGGCCCAGACTGGTGTCGGACATTAAAGTCCTCACCACATTTGAGGAACGGGCCCTGGAGGCTATGGGGGTGACCAAGAACAGAGTGCTCACCAACACAAAGGTCGGTGCACGCTGTGGAGGTGAGGATCCATCCGGCCCCACCTGCATGGACTGTCACAGATGAGTTGTTATTGCCATACTGAATGACTCATCCCTCCCACTGACCACATAAAACATAGAACATAGAATGATACAGCGCAGTACAGGCCCTTCGGCCCACGATGTTGCACCAAAACATGTTTGTTCTCCCACAGGACCTCCAGCCAACGGCGTTGACCCATCTGGGGTTGTTCCCCCCCCTCGTTCCCCGCCTGCCTCCCATGAGACCACCTCGGAGGAGAGTTCCGAGGAAGCCACCATCGATGCGTCACACCTGTCATCCCTATTCGCCACCAGTGCAGCGACAGGCACCTCAGTGGGCAACATTAGTGGGCAGGCTTTTGGGGCACATTCTGGAAAGCACCACACGGTTGCTGATGCACATCAAGTGGAGGCAGTAACGCCCAGGCGAGACAGCAGTTGGACATCTGCTGGACCCCAGGACGCAGTTGGCTCCCAGTCAGATGCTGAGCCTCTGGAACAGGTTTACCTGGAGCTGATACAGATGTTAGGGTGCGGCCGTGAGAGTCAGGGGACGATGTCAGCAACACTCCAGCAGGTCCATAGCTGATTGGAGGAGTCCCAGAGGATACGGGCGCAGGAGATGTCGCCGGCAATGCGTGGCACTGAGGCCAACACTGCTCGGGTGGAGACCGCCGTGGAGAGCCTGGTGCACGACGTCGGCAGCGCGAGTGGAGATGTCCAAGGCTTGGCTCAGTCTGTGACGGACATGGCTGAAGGCATCGATAGACAGTCCAACTCGATGGGGGCCGTGAACTAATATCAGGCTGACCTTGATGAGGACATGTCCCGCTCTCAGATGGGAATGGCCGAGGGGCTGCGGAGCTTGTCCCAGTCGCAGGTGGGCATGGCCGAGGCGCAGCAGAGTATGTCCCAGTCACTGAGGAGCATGTCCCAGTCGACACGATGCGGCGGACATGGGGAGGTACCAGGGCTGACAGAGCCAGATGATGCCGTGGTAGCCAGTGGTCAGTCCTGCTGCCCTTCCGTCCCGAGATGAACCCGAGGGCCCTATGGGCACCGACCGGGACCCACTCCATTGAGTGGCGACAGTGGCCATCAGCTCTCCCAAGTTCCACCCCTCTGACGACCCCCCAGAGGACGCCCACCAGGGGCATCAAAGACCACAGGATGTGGTAAGCAGCTGGCTGCCTCCACCTCTGATGTGCATCCTGGGGACACAGCTAGCCGCAGTGGTAGAGCAAAGAAGGCTAAGCACTTCGAGGATGACTGAGAAGGCACTGGGGGAGGGGGGGGGAGGCAGGGAAGAGGGGGCTAGGTAGGCAGTAAGAGTGGGGAGAGTGTGCATTGGGGAGCAGGAGGGGGGGGGGGGGGAGAGTGGGGTGGCACCATCGAGAGAGTGGGGTCATGTTGGACACTTGTAAAACATTTAAACATTTTCATCACAACCAGTATGATGCCTCTGTCACTTTCTTCTTCTACGTGAGCCAACTACTGAAGCCCCATCTCCCCGGCACACTGCGTGCAGGTGATGGGTGTGAGCAAGCACTCAGCAGACAGGCAGGGGTCAGACTATGGCATAGATTGAGGAGCACCAGGGCTCTGCGGCTTATCATCACCCCACTGCCCTCAACAGTGACCCGTTCACAGTGTCGACACAGTCCCAGCACCCTGGAGTGATGTAACATAGACCCTTTTCATCAGGGTAAGTCAACCTTCTCCGACTCTCTTGAATCTCAGCTCTCACAGGCCCATCAGGCAATTGCAGAGTTACATTCCACTGGGATCTCAGACGCAAGCACAAGGGACATCACCATTGACTAGTTCACACGTTTGACATCTTTAAGGGGCAGCACGGTAGCCTTGTGGATAGCACAATTGCTTCACAGCACCAGGGTCCCAGGTTTGATTCCGGCTTGGGTCACTGTCTGTGCGGAGTCTGCACATCCTCCCCGTGTGTGCGTGGGTTTCCTCCGGGTGCTCCGGTTTCCTCCCACAGTCCAAAGATGTGCGGGTTAGGTGGATTGGCCATGATAAATTGCCCTTAGTGTCCAAAATTGCCCTTAGTGTTGGGTGGGGTTACTGGGTTATGGGGATAGGGTGGCGGTGTTGACCTTGGGTAGGGTGCTCTTTCCAAGAGCTGGTGCAGACCCGATGGGCCGAATGGCCTCCTTCTGCACTGTAAATTCTATGATAATTACCTTCCTCACATTCTGTGCAGCCTGTGTCCTCAGCCCTTACATAGTTCCCCTCAGGACCCACAGAAGGGAGGTGTCATTATCACCTGCCTTGTTATCCATCCTGCTCATGGTCTGTCCATCTGTCTTTATGCAAGTCAAGATCCCCCATAGCAGGGAGAGATCCTGGAGCAGAGGGGGGAATGTCTGAGCTCAGCCCCTCACAGACTTTGAGGAGTATGCGGCAGAGCCGGCCAGCGAGGGACGGGACCTGCCTGTGCCGAGAGGGAGATTTCCCTACCCAGTGAGGACCCATCACCATCTCACCGTTCAGCCGACAAATCTGTGAGTGCTTTATGTTGGTTACTGTGCAATCACTATTGATCCCATTTCTCTTTGATAGGCACCAGCACGAAGAGAAGAGGTACAGGCAGCCAGCCCATCAGCCCCTGCACCCAGACCACTTCTGATGAGGATCTAGAGGACCCACTAGGTGAAGACTCATCACAGCATTCACCCACACCCGCCACCACCCAGAAACACACACCGCAGCGGGTCCCAGTTTGAAAGCAGGATTCGGGTCACAATGTGGTGAGCACAGCGCATATCTGGGTCCACAGCAGGCAGAGGATGGGACATCTAAGGTCACCAGTACTCAGAGGACTAATGGGAGGCCAGGCTCCTGCAGAGTCCAAATCAGATGACGAGCCTGTGGACTTGACCCTAACACAGACATTGGAGCTGCAAAGACAGACATGGGCACATCGGGCAGGGTTGTCCGATGCCGTCATCAGATTGCAATGCATAATGCAAGAGTTTGTCCGCGTTCCGCATGTGGTTGTTGCGCTGACATGCCAGCGCACCAAGGTCAACAAGGCAGGATGGCAACTACCATGGAGGCCATGGTCGAAGACATAGCACCTTACATATCACAGGACCTGCACTCCATTACTCTAGACATAGGTGGAATCCATTAGTGGTTATGCGAGAGAGAGCCAGGGCAGCTCAACCTCACTTCAGATATCCCTATTCCTCAAGGAGTCAGGCAGGTTCTCACAGCCACCCATAGCAGCCGGAGTCCCCGGGCCATTCACCCAGGTGATTCTGAGTGTCTGGCTGATCCCAGTTCCCTCTGCCTGTGATCCCATCAGCTCAAGCTCCACAAGCAGAGGAGGGCCTACTTGTCCCACAGCGGGAGACTCCAAGCAGTCCATGGTCCTCCTGGCTTTGGCCCTCCAGAGAGGACACAAGCCAAGGTCATCCCATACAACAGTCTTAGCAGTCAGCAGGCTGTCTCCACCTGTGCTGTGAACGTCAGGGAAGCAGCAAACCTAGCAATTGGGTTTTAAAAATTAAGAAACATTATGAGCACGAAGGTAGCACAGGTGTCCACTTTTTGTATACATCTGAACATCACCCCAACATTAGTCCCCACCCTCCCACCTCCGTGATGCATGGCGAAGGATTTTGAAGAAACGCTGAGCCTTGCAATTCCTGCCAAAAGGTTACAAATGTGCGGCCTAGGATGTGGGCGCTGAGGCTCCAGCAGGCTCACCTGGATATGGGAGGATGGACACAGAGTCAGGAGATGTGTCTACTGACTTGTGTCGTTAACCCTCTGCCATCTCTCACATGGTCACCCGACCTAACATGGCATCGATGTGCCTGGTTTTGGTGTGCATCTGTAAGACGGTTGGGATGGAAATGTGGAGCTCTCAAATGGGAACAGAGTAAGACTGCAATAGATCTCATGAATGTTCTTTATTATCAATGATTTGAGTCCTCAATGCCCTTATGCAGTGTCAGCATTTTCAGGCCAACAAAGGTGACAGCTTGGCAGCAGCGTACACCGGGAGACTGAAAATGGAGGCATTGCCATTAGTGTCTCATATATGTCAGATTCTGCATCTCTTGAACCTTTTGCCATACACTGAGAGGTGAGTTGAGTTGCTGCACTGCATCTGTCACTAAGAATTACAGATGTCCAGGTCATGAGGCTATAAGTAATGCTGGGGACTGAGTAGTGACACTGAGCTGGGGACACGATGAGGATCGCAACAAAGGTGTTTATATGGACCCAACATGGAGGGCACAAATCAAGGAGGCTACTATTGACTAATTGTCTTCCTCCTCCTGGAACCTGGAAGCTCTAAGTACGTCACGTGCATGCCTGCCTTGTCCGACCCGTGCTGTGCTCTCTTCCTCAGGAACCGCGCTTCCTTGCCCTCATCCAGGCCAGGCCGCTCAGTGCCTTTCTATGATGAGCAGCTCCTCACTTTGGAGCACCAGGTTGTGTAGAGCACAGCAAACCACAATTATGCATGAGAGTCTCTGGGAAGTGGACTGGAAAGCACTGCCTGATCTGTCCAGACATTGGAAACACATCATTAGGATACCAGCTCAATCAGTGAGCATATAGCAGCCTGAGCAATGTTTTATCGCTCCTCAGAGGGACTTTGAGGACACTAAACGGAGGTCATCAGCCAATTCTTTAATGGGTAGCGTGGTTCCTGAGGAGGAGAGCACAGCACGGGTTGGACAAGGCAGGCATGCACGTGACGTACTCACAGCTTCCAGGTTCCAGGAGGAGGCAGACACTGAGTAGCCTTTGTCGCTCAGAAACCAACGTTGGATGCACTGAGGGCCCTCGATTATCTATGGCAGCTGGGAATGAAGCATGATGTACGAATTGTTAGAGCTTCCAGGGTGTCCCGCATATACCTTTATAATCTGTTTCTGCCCATTGAAACCAGCTGCACATTTAATAAGTGGGACCCCTTCCTGTTAATGAACTGTAGTGGCAGCTGCCAGGGAGCTCTTAATGCCACATAAATGCCGTCTGTGGCACCCTGCACCTGTGGGAATCCAGACATAGCTGCAAATCTCACCTCTCTGGCAGCAGGGCTGGCTTCATCTAGGGCGAATTGGATGTAATTTTGCATCTTGCTAAACAGGATCATAAGACATAGAAACAGAAGTCGGCCATTCTGCCCATCGAGTCTGCCCTTCACTATCCTCCGAGAGAAGGTTTCTCCTCATCTCTGTCTTAAATGCACCTTACTCTTTGATTATGCCCTCTGGTCCGAGACTCTCCCACAAGGGGAAACACCCTCTCAGGATCTACTCCTGGCAGGTTTTCCGATATTTGGTGTAACTGTTTGTGAGAGGCAGGCAGTTTCATTTCATAGTTGAGTGTCTGATGTCCTCAGTTCAGCTGCTCATTAGAGCTGGGACAGGATCTCCCCACACTGGTACCTGTTACCAGAAAATGGGTGGGCTTCTTGTTGCCCAAAGTCAATTTAAGGACCGTTCAATTTTATTCAATTAAGGCACACGAGTTAAAAACTTTTGAGCCTCACGTCAATGACATTAATAAAGTGGGTATGCAGCCCTACCTGCCCCATTTCCGTTCGGAGTTAAGAACAGGAGTTTAATTGTGTTTTATGGAATGGGCAGTACCTGTGTTTCCTCTAATCATCATGAGTGGTGCATCTGCTGGGATAACGCATGCATTTCTTATTTGCACAGCACAACAAAATGTCTTTGTGATACGTTCGGGGAGCATTTGTAAAAAAAACTCTGACTTCTCTTGTCTTCAGTATTGTTCCACAATCACATTACGATGCATCTTTGAGCCCCACTGAGCCTTTACTGACCGTTGGAATGATTTAAAATATCAATAAGAGTCTGAAGGATTTTCAATGAATCTTGCTACATAACACGACGCTTACAAAGACTGAGCTAAAATCTGATTGACATATAGAGGTGTAAGCCTATCTTTTTGATAATTTAGCTTTGTCAAAGAGCGCTCGAGTCAGCCTTTGCAGACATGGCCATAACCTTGTCACTGTCACATTTCTTTGTCGTGGATTCTGTTACTGTGGAACGACTTCTATCAGCGTTCACCTTTGCAAACTTTCTTTTGTGGCTGGTCTTACTGGACAAATCCTACTTTTGTTAATAGTTTCTAATAGTTTACATTTCACTTTGGTGCTTTGCTTTTTCTTAAGCCGGAAATCTTAATGCATTTCTCCAGTATTGCAGTATTCATCCTTTCTGTTGCTGAGGAGCATCTGTAGCAGAGTCCTCTGTTTGTACAAGCGTCCTTTTGTCAATTTAATCTTGTTTGGCGAGCTCTTTATGAGAAGCACATGAAAATCCCTTTTTCCTATCTGAGGCCATCTCCGATCTGCTTTGTTATTTTTCTTACAGCCGGTTTAAATTTAGGGCAGTTGCTGGAATGCTTTAAAGTAATCAGACTTCAATAACATGGAGGAGAGAAAATACTGAAAGCAAAAACTGTGGACACTACCAATCTGAAACAAACAGGAAATGCTGCAAAAACTCAGCAGGCCAGTTGACCCCTATTCCAATCTCATCAATTGGAAGGGCAGAGCGACGGATGGGAGATATGTAACTCTCATTTCTAGGATCTGAATCACTGGCATTCTCCATGTTCTATCTTAACAATGAGCAGTTTGGTATTTTACTCGCAGCACAGAATATTTAATATTATGAAATATTTCGACATGGGCCGCTGTGACACGGAATGGTGGAATGGGCAGTCGCGTGGCAGATGAAATTTAAGGCAGAGAAGTGTGACGTGATACAGTTTTGTTGGAAGAACCAGAGGTAATATCATGCAAATGGTGCAATGCTAAAGGGGGCGCAGGAACGGAGAAACCTGGAGAAAATGTGCACAAATCATTGGAAGGTGGCAGGGTCGGTTGAGAAAGTGGTTAAAAAGGCACATGGGATCCTGGGCTTTATAAATGGAAGCATAGAATATAAAAACAAGGAAATTATGATGAACCTTCACAAAATAGAGGTTTGATCTCGACTGGAGTAGTGTGTCCAATTCTCAGGAAGGGTGCGCCAGCTTCAGAACGATTTGCGAGAATGGTTTCAGGATATGAGGGACTGCAGTTACCTGGGTAGGTTGGAGAAGTTGCGATTGTTCTTCTTAGAGGAGAGAAAATTCCATAGAGGTACTCAAAATCATGAGGGATCTTCTAGGCAGAGTAAATAGGGAGAATCTGTTGCCATTGGCTGAACCAGGTGGGCAGCATGATAGCACAATGGTTAGCACAGTTGCTTCACAGCTCCAGGGTGCCGAGTTCGATTCCTGGCTTCGGTTACTGTCTGTGAGGAGTCTGCATGTTCCCCCCGTGGCTGCGTGGGTTTCCTCCGGGTGCTCCGGTTTCCTCCCACAGTCCAAAGATGTGCAGGTTAGGTGGAATGGCCATGATAAATTGCCCTTAGTGTTCAAAAAAAGGGTTAGCTGGGATTACTGGGTTACGGTGGAGGAGTGGGCTTATGTAGGGTGCTCTTTCCAAGAGCCTGGTGAGCAAAATATTGGAAAGGATTCTGAGAGATAGGGTTTATGATTATTTAGAAAAACATAGTTTGATTAAAGATAGTCAGAATGGCTTTGTGAGGGGCAGGTCATGCCTCACAAGACTCACTGAATTCTTTGAGGATGTGACGAGACACATTGATGAAGGTCGGGCAGTGGATGTGGTGTATATGGATTTCAGCAAAGCATTTGATAAGGTTCCCCATAGTAGGCTCATTCAGAAAGTTAGGGGGCATGGGATACAGGGAAATTTGGCTGTCTGCATATAGAATTGGCTGGCCGAAAGAAGACGGCGAGTGGTAGTGGATGGTAAGTATTCTGCCTGGAGGTCGCTAACCAGAGGTGTCCCGCAGGGATCTGTTCTGGGACCTCTGCTCTTTGTGGTTTTTATAAATGACTTGGATGAGGTAGTGGAAGGGTGGATTAGTAAGTTTGCCGATGGCACAAAGGTTGGTGGAGTTGTAGATAGTGTTGAGGGCTGTTGCAGGTTACAACAGAACATGGTCAGGATGCGGAGTAGGGCTGAGAAGTGGCAGATGGAGTTTAACCTTGATAAATGTGAAGTGATTCATTTTGGAAGGTCGAATTTGAATGCTGAACACACGGTTAAAGGCAGGATTCTTGGAAGTGCGGGGAAACAGAGGGATCTTGGGGTCCACGTACATAGATTCCTCAAAGTTGCCACCCAGGTTGATAGGGTTATTAAGAAGGCGTATGGGGTGTTGGCTTTCATTAACAGGGGGATTGAGTTTAAGAGCCACGAGGTAATGCTGCAGCTTTCTAAAACCCTGGTTAGACTACACTTGGAATATTGTGCCCAGTTCTGGTCGCCTCATTATAGGAAGAATGTAGATACTATGGAGAGGGCACAGAGGAGATTTACCAGGATGTTGCCTGGACTGGAGGGCATGTCTTATGAAGAAAGGTTGAGGGGGCTAGGGCTTTTCTCATTGGAGTGAAGAAGGAAGAGAGGTGACTTGATAGAGGTGTACAAGGTGATGAGAGGCATGGATAGAGTGGATAGCCAGAGACTTTTCCCCAGGGCGGAAATGGCTGCCATGAGGAGAAATAATTTTAAGGTGATTGGAGGAAGGTATAGGGGAGATGTCAGAGGTAGGTTCTTTACACAGAGTGGTGGGTGCGTGGAATGCACTGCCAGCAGAGGTGGTGGAGTCAGAGTCATTATGGACATTTAAGCGACTATTGGACAGGCACATGGACAATAGTAAATTGAAGGGGTGTAGGTTTGGTTGATCTTAGATTAGGATAAATGGTTGGCACAACATCATGAGCCGAAGGGCCTGTACTGTGCTGTACTGTTCTATGTTCAGACCCGATGGGCCGAATGACCTCCTTCTGCACTGTAAATCCTATGATTCTATGACAGCGATATAAGGTGAATGGCAAAATAGCACTGGCCAGCCACATGAGGGAAAACGTGTTCTTGTAACTATTAGCCTGGGTGTCGACAAATAGCGGTGTGAAAAAATATCAAGCAATGTCTCACTCTGGATCACTGTCCAGTCATTCCTGGTGGAAATTGCATGTGGGTAGATGTCTGGTGAAAACAGGATTATCTTTGGTAGTAATAATACCCCCTTCCCCACTCTTCCCTTTTCTGAATCGCCTTCTAGCACTCACTGTCATAACTTCTACATGACAGATCACTTGTGCAAAGCACCCAAGGTCCCCTGGTACCCAACATAAGTGGAAAAGTGGGTGGGTGGTTGGTTATTGTGTGAGAAGATTTGCTGCACACTTTTTTCGAAATACAAAGTCCCCTTTTGCATTTTGTCCACTTGCAAGAAAGAAATAACCTATATCTATTTTTATAAGCACTGCACCTACATCATTGACTTTTGTGAATCGTTGCCCTAAGACTGCAAATAACATTTGCACAAAAGATTTTAGCTAGTACACTATTATTCATCTTTGTTTAACATTGTACGACACCCTGGGCAAGTGAGCGTTCAATTCCAACCCACTCGTCCTGAACTCACAACACAAGTGCATTCACCAATAATTCTTACAAAAATTCCCAAAGTCTTTGGTCTCTAGTTGCCCATTAATTACAGTCACCAGGTTTATAAGTTTGAACATAATTACTGTTTATTTATAACAAGAACCATATTGAAATATTCAGTGAATACAACTGGATAACAAGCTAATACCTACTACCTACTTTAACTGTCCCACCCTCTACCCACCCACCCCCTTCATACACACACACACAAGACAGACAAATACGGGGAGGGGGGAGGGTTAAAAATAATAAGGATGAAGGTCAAAAGATAAGAGACTTTGCGACAGATAGTGGTTCCTTAGCACATTTTCTTCACAGCATGCTTGCTGGTTACACTCTTTGGTTTATAGCTGGTAATGGTCCTCTTTGCAGAATCATTCGCTTAGGGTCCCCGCTGGTTAGAAAATACAGCACTCACAGGCAGCCGGCTTTCTGGCGTGACACTTTAGTTCTTATTGAACTGGACAATCAGCTTGTGGTACACATTCAGGCCTATACCTTTCTGGAGAGACACTTTATTTCACATCAAACCTTGCTTCCAGCTTGTGGTTTGCCTTCAGGCCTCTGCAGTCTCAAGATCATGGCACCCAGCCTTTCTGGACCGAGAGCCAGCCCCTACAGTGGCCTTCTGGAGAGGATTAGTTAGATCCTTTTGGAGAGAGTTAGTTAGATCTCTTCATCCAGGCTCCCAGAATCAAAACAAACGAAACTTGGACCTTGTTACTCTGAAAACATTCAAGTGAGATCCAATCTAAACACTTGTTACTGGGAAGAGCACAGCCTTGTGGGCCAATTCATTGGCCATCAGCCAAATCAATCAAACCGAGTCCCAGGCAATCTCTGTCATTTGTGCCGGACAGTCCACAGCTCCTCTTTTAATCAGCACAGACTAACACAGTGGTCTCTCCTGCTGATGAAATCCTCTGCTTCAATTAAAAGCACAGGCCACTGCTTTCTTCTGCTTGAATTAAAGATATTGGCTGCCTGAACGACACATGCCCATTAATCACCCATGGATCAAAAATGTAAAGACATAAAAGGGGAAATAAGGGAATATACAGGAACATAGAGCATAGAATATTACAGCGCAGTACAGGCCCTTCGGCCCTCGATGTTGCGCCGACCTGTGAAACCACTCTAAAGCCCATGAGGAACCTTACAAACTGTAAATGAGGTGTTTACACAATTATGAAACCTGAAGGGTTCTTTTTGCATCTATATCCACATGGTCTGTCAAACTAGCACTTCGCAATAACTAAAATACCATCGTACACGTTATCAAAAACTGTCCGTGGTAATTTCATCTTAGTTTACGACTAAACATAATGTGGGCAAGTGTATTAAAAAAAAGGGCTTTTTTGTATGAACCTTAGAGTGCAAAATATTTTGTGACAGTGTAATATCTCTGACATGGTGGTACAACAGCTTGGGGACCAATACAGAAAGATTAATTTGTTTGAGAATGTGGCCTGTGCAGTGGAACTAGGTCCATTTGTATTATGTGTCAGTGGCAATTTCAGTTCAATTGTTCTATGATAGAGGTCTCATAATGCCTGAGGTCAGAAACATGGCAGAGGAGGTGGGATGGCACTGGGGAAAGAGAATTCATTGGAATATGGCATCAGCAGCTCCCAATACCAAATTAATTGATGCTGGCCCCTCTAAAGTACTTGTAAAATGATATTCTTCAGAGCAAATAAAAAGCTTACCAGTCTTCATTGTCAATTGTGTTTATTCTATGCAGATGAAGGGCATTAATTGCAATCACTTGGGCACATATAAAGCGATGTTTACCAAAACTATGGAATGGCTGAGTTAGAAAATATACACTTGCAATGTTTTACTTGGCAAATAAATGTCAGACTGAATAAAGGTTGGCTCTGATATCATCCTTCATCAGCTAGCTTTCTGGATTGTAATGACCAGCAGCATTCTATGATCCAGATAGGTTCTTAGAGCCCTCCTATAGAACTAGCTGGGTACAGATAAAAGAATAGCCAATGAACCAGGCAGGTGCCTCTATCATGCCCTCACAGGCACAATGCATCTGTCCCTGTTATTGAACTCCAATACAATGCGCCAGTGCAATGGGCCTCCAACCATTTTAAAACCAATGGTTTACATTTCAATCATTGCTCAATTTATTTAATCAATACTGATTAAAGCTGGGTTTTATGGATCAGCTTTTTCAGCACATTACTTTTGGTATAATTACACCAGCCACCCAATGACAGAACATGTCCCCATTCACACTTACGATCAGACAGTATACTGTACGCGTTAGGTTGCACCGCCCCAGTTAGAAAATAATTACCTCGTTTAAGAATTAAATTGAACATTTTAACAATTTGGCTGAGAGCAAGCACAACTGTGTATAGAACTACTGAACCTAAAGTGGCTTCTACTGTTTCACCTTCATTCAAGAGTTGGTTTAATGAATGTCGTATTTGCTGGAGATGATCTCATAATACAGCATGCATCATAATGAGACAATCTTTCTACCTGTTTACCAGCTTGAGCTTGATGCTTTGCGACAGTTGACAATGAGCTGCTAAGTAGCTACGCTGTGTGAGTTACTGGCAGCTCTGGCTTGCTTCAAGACTCCGAACACCATCGAGCATCCATCCATCGACATGCCAGTGGCATCATGTATGCCCGCACGTGTTGAATTGTTTCAGGAGCTAGTCTATTCCACCAAATGGGATTGTATTTAAACACAATGGGCTGAATTCTGTTTTGCACCGCTGGAAACGTGAATCGTGATTAAGGTTTGCGCCTGGTCCCTCACTGGCAGCGATATCAATGTTTAAGCCCCGCGCTTGCATCCGTCATTTGCATGGATTTTAATTTAATTAGCAGCTTGGACACAGTATGCTCCACCCCTCTTAGAAGGATGTCTCGTGGGTGCAAATTAGTGCAAGTATATACAACTGGGGCCAGAGCCCCATGGCTACAGAGAAGGAGCAGGAGGCTAAAAAATCTCCCTGAAGAATTGTCGGGCGTCCTTGGAGATGGCTGCCCAGGCCAGGGGCAGTAACGGGGAGTGACTTGGTGCCAAGTTCATGAACGTGGGGTATCCCCCTTGGGATCGGGGTGGCCTGGCTCAGACTGCCATTGCTGCAGTCTGCTTTTTAAATGCACCCCTTTGGTGCTACTTACAGGCCCCTGGCTGTTCACTCTGCTGTGTGCTGCATGTGTCCTTTGAATGCTTTGGGAGTCTCTGTTTATCTGGGAGCTCACTCAGACCACCCTCTGGACACCCTCATACTCCAGCTGTTTTACCATGGGGATGGGTGAGGCCAATCTCAATCCCGGGGCCCACCAAGTGTTGGTACTCCTCAGAAGCACTACCCCTCTGCAGAGGATCAGCAGAGCTCACCGCAACCAGAGGAGACCTGCGCCATGGCCTTTGGAGCCCTCCCTGGCTAGCTGGCCCTCTCAGGGCAGAGGCCTCACTAGTGACCCCCACCCCTCCGGTTGATCAGTTCTCTCCTCGTGATGAGGCTGGCAGTGCTGACTGCCTCTGTCACCACCTCCCAGGCAAGGTTCAGAAGGGCAGGCTTGAGTCAGCAGCCCACCCTGGGGAAGAGGGTGTCCCTCTGCCCCTCACTGGCATGGAGCTGTGGGTCCACCTCAGACTCCCAACCTCGGGGGCAGCGGGGGGGCAGGTCTTTTGTGAGTCATCTTGGTGTCTGCAGTAACTGTGTGGTAAGTGGAGCGCTTAAAAACAGCTCCAGCTGCCAGGTTCTTTAGCGCTAACTCAGGCCCCAGCGGTGAGAACGCCTGTGAATTATTCTAAATTCATGCCCAGTGTGCTGGCCAATTTGCATATCCTGACTCACTTTCCGGTTAGCACTCCCAATGATAACACGAATCGCATGCAATTCAGTCCCGGCGGCAATACTTAGTCTGCCTAATGAAGAATCTCGCCCTATGTTCTGCCACCAGAGCTGAATTGCACGTGATTTGCGCTCCCAATCGTTCACCATGCAAATTTATTCAGGATGAGGATTGTGAGGGATTCTCTAGGTAATCCCACTATCGGATCGCTATTTTAGTAGGCGGAACGATAGCAAGGCCCCTCAACTGGCTGCAGCCCAGCATCATAAATCAACCCCCAAACCCCCCCCCCCCCCCGCATCGCAATTCAGCCACACCCCCAACGGGTGACCATCTAAATAAAGGGACCCCTAGAGACCCCCTAAATAAAGTCCCCAGAGACCCTTAAGTAAACAGCCCCCCCAAATAAAGAGCTTCCCCGCGACCCCCTAAATAAAGCAACCCCCGTCAGGAAGCCCCCTAGAAAAGAGAGTCTTGTCAGGGAGTCCCCCAGAAAAGAGCCCCCTGTCAGGAAGCCTCCCAGAAAAGAGCCCACTGTCAGGGAGTCCCCCAGAAAAGAGAGCCCCTGTCAGGAAGTCCCCCCAGAAAATAGACCTGTCAGGAAGTCCCCCAGAAAAGAGCCCCCTATCAGGAAGTCCCCCAGAAAAGAGACCCCTGTCAGGAAGCCTCCCAGTAAAGAGACCCCTGTGAGAAAGCCCCCCAGAAAACAGACCCGTGTCAGGAAGCCCCCCCAGAAAAGAGATCCCTGTCAGGAAGTCCCGCAGACAAGAGATCCCTGTCAGAGAGCCTCCCAGAAAAGAGACCCGTTTGGAAGCTAGACAGCAGTCCAGATAGAGGCAGTGAAAAATATTACTCTTGTAACACTCACCTGGGCAAATACCCGCTGGCTCAGATACAAGAAGCACCGCTTGTTAATTTCTGGAAAGAGAAACTGGTCAGCTGTGTTTAAGCCCCTCAGATCCTTGAGCTGCAAACCATTCATTTATTTCTCTTCCTGGGATGTGACTGACAGCTTCTACACACACACACTCACAGCTGTCAGCTTTGCTTCATTCATCATCCTTCACGGTTGAGTAACTCTGAAGTGCACTAACCACAATGTTTATAAACATCAACCACTTCAAATAGAGTTCAGTGCTGTCAATTTCCAGCTTGCCACTTCAAGTGAAGGGGGTTGATTTTATTCTGGGGAAGACTTCTTTACACATTGTAGCTGGTCATTTAAAGCCTAATACAAAAAGGCCAAACAAAGAAAGGATACTACATTGGCCTGATGGGAAATGTGGCTAACTAAGAGATTTTAACTTCAGGAATATGGTCAGCAGAGGTTGTGAGTATGTGATTTGCACAACCTGCAACAGAAAGAAATGACCTATGTGATTTACAGTAAATGTCCTTGATTTTATGACTGGTCATAAAGCGTCAGCAGGATACTGAATAATAATTATCTTCAAAGGAAAGCCTGACCATGATGAATAGCAGGATGGAAAGCAACCTATGTCCCTTATAATTCTTATCCAAATCGATCAAATGGACAGGAAGAGGAAAGAAGTACTAACGTAACCAAGGGCAACTGGCCCCAAGGTCAGGCATCCTGCAATAAACTAATTTGAACACAGACTCCTGTGTGATGTGCTTTTGAGAAGAACTACGACCCCTGAGTGAGTCACGATCCACTGAACATTAGTGACTCAAAGACAGTGATTGATTAGTGCTGCCCTGTGAGTACGTGACTGGCCAAAGTAAGAAGTCTTACAACACCAGGTAAATGTCCAATAGGTTTGTTTGGAATCACTAGCTTTTGGAGTGCGGCTCCTTCATCAGGTGAGTACCCCCATCACTCACCTGATGAAGGTGCTGCGCTCCGAAAGTTATGATTCCAAACAAAACCTGTTGGACTTTAACCTGGCGTTGTAAGGCTTTTTACTGTGCCCACCCCAGTCCAACACCGGCACCTCCACAGCATACATGACTGGAAGCATGGGATCAGTGCCAGCAAGATCTGTATAAGAAGGAGGAACAAAGAAATTTCATCATCGAAACCTCGACGAACAACTTCGCAGAAGAAGACCTCAAGTTCTGAGCTTGACGAAATCCGATCACTCTCTATGCCTGGCCAGCGTGAATGGGGAGTGACACCTCTACAGGTCCATTAGATAAGTACTAGCAGTTAAAATCTATGCTTGCAAACTTATAGTAGTAGACGTAGAGGGGAATAGAAGCATTTGCATGTGTGTAATAGAATCAGCCTTGTAGCAGTTATAAGTATTTAAGATTTTTACAATTTTTCTAATAAAGGCGTGATTTGATTTAAAGATAAAGTTGTTGCGTCTATCAATGTAAGGGTCCAGGTCAACAGCATATACTCCAATCCCTTGGTAATAAAATACCGTGCCGAATCATGATCCGGTATTGTGAAAACCCAAGCTGCATACTTTCGCAGCTGGCACACTGCAGATCCAACCCATGTGCGAATTCACACACTATTTTTGTATTTTCACACAGCTTGGGTTCGCAGTGTATCTTGTGGGCTGTCATGGAGTGTATGAAGAGTGTTGAGTGTGGAAGAGGGTCAGTTAAAAGGCCTGTCTTGATTCTACAACACAACAGCTCAGCTGCGAACATTGATTAAGAGCCCCCTAAACGTCAACCCCCACCTCTCCACCCTTCCCCCTGCCAGCCCTGGTTCCCTTCCGATCACCCATACCACTCTTATGCCATCATGTATCCTCCATTTCCCCTCAGATCCCTCCATGTCCCCATGCATCTGCCATACCCCCACAAAACATCAATGCTTCCCATGTTCCTCTCTGCTCCCCGTGTATCCTCCATTCTCTCTCAGATCACCCATGGCACCCCATGCCCCTTTATGCCCTTCATGTATCCTCCATAGCCACTCACCCAGTATGCATAATGGACATTCCTCAGGAACCATGCAAAACAGTGTTAACTGTTGGAATAATTGGAAAAGCATTCAACCTCTCAAAATCTAAGAAACCGCTGAGTGCAAATACGGTATCATATGCAAAAAAAAAAACAATGGGAAAAAAAAGTTGGGTTCCGTTAAGTGCCTATTAGGTTTGTAAACAAACAAGAAAGCATATTAAAGACACATTCTGTTGTTATAGACTTGGAGAGGTTTCAATGGTTCTCAGATCACTTGTTGAACTGAAGCTTTTGAAACTTAGCCAATCATTCTTAATAGAGCAGCTGTCATAACAAAAGCTCCATTGACAAAACAGATGTTCATTTCCATTTAAAATCAGAGGGCCTGTCAATCAATGGCACAGTGATTTTCTTCTACCTTCAGAAGCAGATTTTTTTTAGAACGGCCTGACCTGGTAGTCCGATTAAATCAGAAAACAAAAACATGACGACAGAGGACATCTTTTTACATTTTCCACTGCAAAGTATATTCTCCATTGGAAAAGTACTGTAATGCATGTGAACAATTAGACAATGTTGGCCAATGTAAGGGTCAACTTACCTCTAAAGCAGTGTTTTTCAAACGTTTTGTCCTGGGACACACTTTTTAAAAGAAATGTTTTTATTAGTTTTCACGTTTTGTGTTCAACATTTCTGTTCGTAAGCTGTTACAAGTTGCAAAACCGTGCAAAAGAAGTCAAACACAACAAAGGAAAAATTAAAATTACAAAAGAGATAAACTAAAGAGCGAAAAAGAAAACAAACAAACAAATGTCACTAAATCTTTACACATACTTGTCACACCTCCCTCTGTGGCCGTGATCCCATTTGGCTGATCTGATTCAGCAGTACTCCCCAGTGTTGGCCGAAGCGTGTATTAACCAGCATGTTTATTTTTGTTGTTCATTTGGGTTCTGGTTAAGTGCGCTCTGTGTACCACCTTTAGCTACATTAGGCTCAGCCCTGCGCATGTGGAGGTGGAGTTCCCCCTTTTGTAGTGCTTCGATCCAGAGCCCCCCCTCCCACTTCTATGCCAAGTTCTTCCTCCTATTTTTTCCTTGCCTCACCCGGGGGAGCGTACCTTCTCCAACAGTCACCTGTACAGGTCCCCACAGTCCCCCTTCCCTAGGTCGCCCGCATCCAACAGCTCCTCAACTAATGAATGTCCTGGTATCTGGGGGTATGTCGTCGTTTCCTTAAGGAGGATTTTTTTGAGCTGTGCAGGTCTCATTTCCTTTCCTTTTGGTAGTTGGTACCTCCCCGTGAGTTCCTCCAGGGTCTCTATTCTATCGTCAGTGTACATGTTGCTAACCGTTAGTGTCCCCTTGCCCTGTCTCCCCCTTTTGAAGATGGTGTCCATTGTTGCGGGCGCAAAGCTATGGTTATTACAGATGGGAGCCTAGTGGACATTTTGGTCAGGCCGAAGTGTTATCTCATCCCCGAGACCCAGTTTTGCCAACTGACTGACGTTTGGGATCCACGCTGGCTGACCTTCGGGCCCTAAGCCATGTTCGCTAAATCAGTCTATTCTGAGACAAGGCAGTGTTTGGGACTAAAGCTTTCTCGACCAAGGCAAGGGAGAGAAAGAAAATTATCTAGTTTCCCTGCTCTTCATCAATATCCAGTCGCCCCAGGTGCAATGAATTTATAACAGCATTAAGTGAGGACAGGGTCAGACATGCCTATGATGTCAAAGAAAGTTCACTGTCCAGGGTCACACACGAAAAATAGTTACTCTTGAGAGATACGGGAGATATTCCGCCTTAATAAATCATTAATCCTTGGGGGAAGGACATTTTGTATATGTTCAAAGAATGACCGATTTTCACTGGGTGCTCCATGTCTTGGGCTCCGAGCATTTACATTGTCTCCTGGAAAAACCAGGAATAAAACTAACAGATGAAACTCCCAGGAAGAAGAGGAGCAACTGCAGCTTCTTCCAGGGTATTTTCTCCATTGAGGATTTGACCTCCTTGTCCGATGCCTCCGGCTCCACGCAACGACCTCAGAAGGCCCCATCAACCCTCGCGCCCGCAGAGGTCGTTACCAACATTCCCCCCACCCCGCCCCTTTTCAACATCAAACATTCAGATCACCAGCAACTACAGTGATATCCCTTTTCCCAAGTATTACAATGTTCTGACTTTCAGAAAGCAGCTCAGCAAAACAACAGCTCCACACGCCTGCTTGTTGAAAACATTCTGTTCAATACAACCACCAGCTCCATCATGGCGAGCTTGTGCACGGAGTTTGCACTGTTCCTTCACGGCATGACCAGTGTATATTGTCCACTGGAATTTATTTTCAGAAGACTATCCAATTGTATAGAACAAAGCTCATTCAAAGCACCGAAAAGGAAACTTGCTGTGTGTAGCGCACAAAGACTCCGTGAGACGAATAGAGTGAAGTCGATGAGGCTTTATTAAGCGTGTCTGTTCCCCCGCAGCTCGATAGTAAACTGGCCTGTGGGGGAAGACTCCGGCTTCTTATACTCCGCCTTCAGGGCGGAGCTAGAGGTCAATGGCCAACCAGCACCCGGGATCTGTCAGCCAATGACATTAGGGCTTCCAGTCCCACATGACCCCCAATACATACTACCACATTCACCCCTTGTCAAAAATGAACCCGGCGGGGTGATGCTTCGTATGGTGGTAAGGGTTTACAGGGCTGGTCCTGGGAGGAAAAAAACATTCACAAGGCAATACAGTATTGTACAATTTTGTCCTGTTGCAACTATTTACAGAGGGTATGGGAAGAAAAGCAAAATGTTCTTGTGAAAAGTCCATATTTAGTTTTAGATCGACGCCACGAGTCGGTCGGGTGGTCTGGTCGTCCGTGTCGATCGCCTCGGCCCCGGTGGTGGTGGTGCTTGTACCGGTGTTGTCGCCTCCAGGAGCCTTACGGTTTCAGCTTGAGCTTTATTCTTGGTCGGTGCTGAGGGGAGGGGAACCGATCATCCTGGGAAGGGGGCGGTCGCGGGGTGCGGTGGTGGCAGGAAGGAGGGGGGTTGGGTTGATGGTGTCGGGGGGGTGTGCGTGTTGCCGGCGGGCACCAGATCCCGCAGGGAGACCGTGTCCTGTCGGCCGTCGGGGTACTCCACGTAGGCGTACTGGGGGTTCGCGTGGAGGAGGTGAACCCTTTCGACCAACGGGTCCGCCTTATGTGCCCGCACATGCTTTCGGAGCAGGATGGGTCCTGGGGCCGCCAGCCAGGTCGGCAGCGACGTTCCAGAGGAGGACCTCCTAGGGAAAACAAGGAGGCGCTCATGAGGCGTTTGATTAGTGCTCGTACATAATAACGACCGGATGGAGTGGAGAGCGTCCGGGAGGACCTCCTGCCACCATGAAACTGGGAGGTCCCTGGACCGTAGGGCCAGTAGGACGGCCTTCCAGACCGTGCCGTTCTCCCTCTCTACTTGCCCGTTCCCATGGGGGTTGTAGCTGGTCGTCCCGCTTGAGGCTATGCCCTTGCTGAGCAGGAACTGGCGCAGCTCGTCACTCATGAAAGAGGACCCCCTGTCGCTGTGGACGTAAGCAGGGTAACCGAACTGTGTGAAGATGCTGTTCAGGGCTTTAATGACTGTGGCCGCGGTCATGTCAGAACAGGGAATGGCAAAACGGAAGCGGGAGTATTCGTCCACCACATTAAGAAAATATGCGTTGCGGTCGGTGGAGGGGAGGGGCCCTTTGAAATCGAGACTGAGGCGTTCAAAGGGGCGGGAAGCCTTAATCAGGTGCGCTCCATCTGGCCTGAAAAAATGCGGCTTGCATTCCGCGCAGATGTGGCAGTCCCTTGTGACTGTACGGACCTCCTCTAAAGAGTATGGGAGATTGCGGGACTTGATGAAGTGGTAAAACCGAGTGACTCTTGGGTGGCAGAGGTCCTCGTGGAGGGTTTGGAGGCGGTTAATTTGTGCGTTGGCACATGTGCCGCGGGATAGGGCATCGGACGGCTCGTTCAGCTTTCCGGGACGATACAAAATCTCATAGTTGAAGGTGGAGAGCTCGATCCTCCACCTTAAGATCTTGTCGTTTTTGATTTTGCCCCGCTGTGCATTATCGAACATGAAGGCTACCGACCGTTGGTCCGTGAGGAGAGTGAATCTCCTGCCGGCCAGGTAATGCCTCCAATGTCGCACAGCTTCCACTATGGCTTGGGCTTCCTTTTCTACTGAAGAGTGGCGGATTTCTGAGGCGTGGAGGGTCCGGGAGAAAAAGGCCACGGGTCTGCCCGCTTGGTTAAGGGTGGCCGCTGGAGCTACGTCGGAGGCGTCGCTCTCGACCTGGAAGAGGAATTCGTCGATGGCGCGCATCGTGGCCTTTGCGATATCCGCTTTGATGCGGCTGAAGGCCTGGCAAGCCTCTGTCGACAGAGGGAAGGTCGTGGTCTGTATTAGGGGGCGGGCCTTGTCTGCGTACTGGGGGACCCACTGGGCGTAGTATGAAAAGAACCCCAAGCAGCGTTTCAGGGCTTTTGGGCAGTGCGGGAGGGGAAATTCCATGAGTGCGCGCATACGTTCGGGGTCAGGGCCTATTATCCCATTGCGCACTACGTAGCCCAGAATGGCTCGCCGATCGGTGCTAAAAACGCACTTGTCCTCGTTGTACGTGAGGTTCAAGGCTTTGGCGGTCTGGAGGAATTTTTGGAGGTTGGCGTCGTGGTCCTGCTGGTCGTGGCCGCAGATGGTTACATTGTCGAGATACGGGAACGTGGCCCGTAACCCATGTTGATCAACCATTCGGTCCATCTCCCGTTGGAAGACCGAGACCCCGTTTGTGACGCCAAAAGGGACCCATAGGAAATGGTATAATCGCCCGTCTGCCTCGAAGGCTGTGTACTTGCGGTCACTTGGGCGGATGGGGAGCTGATGGTAGGCGGACTTGAGGTCCACGGTGGAGAAGACTTTATATTGGGCAATCCGGTTGACCATGTCGGATATGCGGGGGAGAGGGTACGCGTCTAGTTGTGTGTACCTGTTGATGGTCTGGCTATAGTCAATGACCATCCTTTGTTTCTCCCCTGTCTTCACTACTACCACCTGCGCTCTCCAGGGACTATTGCTGGCCTGGATTATGCCCTCCTTTAGTAGCCGCTGGACTTCGGACCGAATGAAGGTCCGGTCCTGGGCGCTGTACCGTCTGCTCCTAGTGGCGACGGGTTTGCAATCCGGGGTGAGGTTCGCAAACAAGGACGGGGGTTGCACCTTGAGGGTTGCGAGGCCGCAGATAGTGAGTGGGGGTATTGGGCCGCCGAATTTGAAAGTAAGGCTCTGTAGATTGCATTGGAAATCTAATCCCAGCAAGGTGGGGGCACAGAGTTGGGGAAGGACGTTTAGTTTGTAGTTTTTGAACACCCTCCCCTGCACTGTTAGGGTAACTATGCAGAATCCCTGGATCTGTACGGAGTGGGATCCTGCAGCTAGGGAAATCTTTTGTGCGCTGGGATAGGTGGTCAAGGAACAGCGTCTTACCGTGTCGGGGTGTATAAAGCTCTCCGTGCTCCCGGAGTCGACTAGGCATGGTGTCTCGTGGCCGTTTATTAGCACCGTTGTCGTCGTCGTCTGGAGTGTCCAGGGCCGAGCTTGATCGAGCGTGATTGAAGCGAGACGTGGTTGTAGTAGTGGAGTGGGGTCCGTTGTTGCCGTCCAAGATGGCGTCGGGGATGGACAAAATGGCCACCCCCATACATCGCACGTGGCTGGGGGGTCACAAGATGGCGGCGGGGGTGGACAAAATGGCCACCCCCACGCGTCGTACAGGTCTGGGGCGGTCCAAGATGGCGGCGCCCCTCCTCCCCTCGTGGTGGCCGGGACCCAAAATGGCGGCGTCTGCGGGTCGCACATGGTGTGCTGGGGGGCTAGCGAGAGCTAGGACCGTGCGGAGCTCCCTCACCGGGGACAGCGGTGGTCGGGGCCCAAGTAGGTGGCGCCGGCGGGTCAGGCGTGAGGCGCGGGGTGGGGGTTAGGGTGGCGTTAGGGACGCGGAAAACTCCCTCCTCTCCGTGGAGAGTGTTGGCCGGGACCCAAAGCGGTAGCGCCGGCGGCGGGTCATACATGGGCTGCGGGGAGGGGGGTTGGGGAGCGTAAGCAGCGTGCAGAGCTCCCAGTTTCATAGATTATCATAGAATTTACAGTGCAGAAGGAGGCCATTCAGCCCATCGAGTCTGCACCGGCTCTTGGAAAGAGCACCCTACCCAAGGTCAACACCTCCACCCTATCCCTATAACCCAGTAACCCCACCCAACACTAAGGACAATTTTGGACACTAAGGGCAATTTATCATAGCCAATCCCCCTAACCTGCACATCTTTGTACTGCGGGAGGAAACCGGAGCACCCGGAGGAAACCCACGCACACACGGGGAGGATGTGCAGACTCCGCACAGACAGTGACCCAGGACGGAATCGAACCTGGGACCCTGGAGCTGTGAAGCAATTGTGCTATCCACAATGCTACCGTCCCACCCGGGACCGCGGTGGTCGGGACCCAGAGCGGCTGCGCCTGCGGGTCGTACATGGCGTGCTGGGGGGGTTGGGGCGCGTAAACTGCTTGCAGGGCTCCCTGTGCTCCCGGGACAGCGGCGACCTCGCGGGACCGGCACACAACCGCATAATGGCCCTTTTTCCCGCAGCTTTTGCAGATAGCTGCGCGGGCCAGGCAGCGCTGTCGGGGGTGTTTCGCCTGGCCGCAGAAATAACAGCGGGCGCCCCCAGTGCGACTCGGCGTTTGGACCGCGCAAGCCTGTGGGGTGTCCGGGGGGGGGCGTTTTCCGCGACGGGTACGTACGGGGCCCAATGGGTTGCTGCGCGGTCGGGGCCGTAGGCGCGGGTATTATGTGCGGCCACGTCTAGGGAGGCTGCTAGGGCCCGTGCCTCTGAGAGTCCTAGCGACTCTTTTTCTCGAAGTCTTTGGCGGATTTGGGAGGATTGCATACCTGCCACAAAAGTATCGCGCATTAACATGTCCGTGTGTTCGTTTGCGTTCACCGACGGGCAGCTGCAGGCTCGTCCCAAAATCAGCAGCGCGGCGTAGAATTCGTCCATCGATTCTCCGGGAGCTTGCCGTCTCGTCGCGAGCTGGTAGCGAGCGTAGATTTGGTTAACTGGGCGGACATAGAGACTTTTCAGTGCTGCAAACGCCGTCTGGAAATCCTCCGAGTCTTCGATGAGGGAGAAAATCTCCGTGCTCACCCTCGAGTGCAGGACCTGCAGTTTTTGGTCTTCTGTGACCCGGCCGGTGATCGTTCTGAGGTAGGCCTCGAAGCAAGTCTGCCAGTGCTTGAACGCTGCTGCCGCGTTCACTGTGTGGGGGCTGATCCTCAGGCATTCCGGAATGATCCTGAGCTCCATAGTCCTTTTTTGGCACGCTTAATAAATTGTGGCGCACAAAGACTCCGTGAGACGAATAGAGTGAAGTCGATGAGGCTTTATTAAGCGTGTCTGTTCCCCCGCAGCTCGATAGTAAACTGGCCTGCGGGGGAAGACTCCGGCTTCTTATACTCCGCCTTCAGGGCGGAGCTAGAGGTCAACGGCCAACCAGGACCCGGGATCTGTCAGCCAATGACATTAGGGCTTCCAGTCCCACATGACCCCCAATACATACTACCACACTGTGGAAATGTTGTTTTATTCTAATGTGTTGCAAGTGAAGCATGTTTAAAAAACTGCCAATGACAGACTAAGTTGCTCACTGTCAGGCAATCCCGAGACCAGTGATTGAGTGAAAAATCAAGTGGGTCCACCGATTGTCCGTTGAATTTACTTTTCGTCCCAAAATTCAGTGCAGTTACAAGGACAAGGAAATGGAAGATATTTCTACGTGGCTAAAAATCGTTTGTGCTCATACCAAAAATGCCAACACCTAGGGGTTGTTACTTTTCTAACTGAGGGAGAGGAGGGGTGCTGTTAGGTAGAGAAGGTATTTTGAACTGAGCATTCCAGCGGCAGGTAGAGCTTGAGCCAGGCCGTCGATGAGGGAAACGGTTGGAGCTTGTCGGGTGGCTTGATGTAAGAGTGCGTGGGCGGGACTGCCGATGGCCAGGGCACACAGGCACCCTTGAACTTCATGTTGAGTTGATGGCTTGTTAAGTTCTTGTTTTTACAGGGGAGCGTTTGCGCCCTAAGAATTATAGAATTGTTACCGGCTGCAGGCTACGCGACCCTTCTGACATCCACCCAAGGGTCTTGACCCGCACTTTGCAAAACGGCGCCTTAGTGGACTGAGGATTTTTAGTCATTGAATATATTCAAGGCATAGATTAATAGATATTTGGATACCAAGGGAATCAAATGATGGGAGACTGCAGTAAAGTGGAGCTGAGATAGAAGATCAGCTTTGATCTTATTGAATGGTGGAGCAAGCTCAAAGGGTTAAATGGTATATTCCTGTCATGTTCCGTGGTATAAATTTTACTCCAATGTTTCATGCTATTCAGTGCACTTGCTGCTAACTCAAATTATATGTGGTGATGGAATATTCTCCACCTGTCTAGGCGAGTGCAGCTTCAACAACATTGAAGAAGCTCAACACTATCCAAGAGAAAGCTGCCCGCTTGATTGGCACTTCATCCACCAGCATGAACATTCATTCCCTCCACCACCAACGCACAGTGTCAGCAGTGCACATTGCAGCAACTCCTCTAGCAGCACGTTCCAAACTTGTGACCTATGCACCCGCGAAGGACATGGGCAGCTGACACATGGGAATACAACCAGCTGCCAGTCCCCCCTCCAAGTCACAGGAACACCATCCTGACTTGGAACTATAGCACTACCCCTTCAGTTTAAAAAATATATTTTTATTCAATGTTAGCAAATTTTCAACAAAACCCATTTACAGAAAAAAGCAAAGCAAAACACACAGATCAACATCGTACACTTATATTGTGAATTCCCCCAATGTACAAACCCCCACATGAAACAATAATAAACACATACCCGAACCCCCCCCCCCCCCCCCCCCCCCTGGGTTGCTGCTGCTGCTGACCACCTCCTAACGTCCCGCAAGAAAGTCTAGGAACGGTTGCCACTGCCTGAAGAACCCTTGCACAGACCCTCGCAAGGCAAACTTTACCCTCTCCAATTTAATGAACACTGCCATGTCGCTGATCCAGGCTTCTACACGTGGGGGCTTTGCATCCTTCCACTGTAGCAGAATCCTCCGCCGGGCTACCAGGGATGCAAAGGGCAGAATACCGGCCTCTTTCGCCTCCTGCACTCCCGGCTTGTCCGATACCCCAAATAATGCTAATCCCCAGCTCGGCTTGACCCGGGTGTTCACCACCTGAGACACAGTCCTCGCAAAGCCCCTCCAAAACCCATCCAGCGCCGGACACGCCCAGAACATATGGGCATGGTTTGCTGGGCTCCCCGAGCACCTCACGCACCTGTCCTCTACCCCAAAAAACCTACTCAACCTCGCCCGTCATATGCGCTCTGTGAAGAACCTTAAATTGTATGGCGCAAGAGGAGGAAGAATTAACCCTACCCAGGGCATCAGCCCACAGACCCTCATCTATCTCCTCCCCAAGCTCCTCATCCCATTTACCCTTTTGCTCCTCCACCGAGGTCTCCTCCTCTTCCTGCATCTCCTGATAGACCGCCGAGACCTTGCTTTCTCCAACCCACACCCCGAGAGCACCCTATCTTGAATCTTACTTGCTGGAAGCAGCGGACATTCCCTCACCTGCCGTCTCACGAACGCCCTCACCTACATGTACCTGAAGGCGTTTCCGGGGGGCAGCCCAAATTTCTCCTCCAGCGCCCCAAGGCTCACAAACATCCCATCTATAAGCAGGTCCCCTATTCTTTTAATTCCTGCCCGATACCAGCTCAGAAACCCCCCATCCATTCTCCCCGGGACGAATCAATGGTTCTCTCGGATCGGGGACCAAACCGAGGCCTGTATCTCACCCCTGTGGTGTCTCCACTGCCCCCACATTTTCAGAGTCGCTGCCACCACCGGACTCGTGGTGTACCTTGTCGGCGGGAGCGGCAGCTGTGCCGTCACCAGCGCTCTCAGACTCGTGCCCACACAGGACGCCATCTCCAGCCTCTTCTACGCCGCCCCCTCCCCCTCCATTACCCACTTATGGATCATCGCCACATTGGCAGCCCAGTAGTACCCACATAGATTGGGCAACGCGAGCCCTCCTCTGTCCCTGCTATGCTCCAGAAACACCCTTTTTACCCTTGGGGTCTTATTCGCCCACACGAATCCCATGATGCTTCTGCTGACCCGTTTAAAAAGGCCTTAGGGATCAGGATGGGAAGGCACTGGAACACAGTGGAACCTTGGAAGGACCGTCATTTTCACTGACTGCACCCTACCCGCCAACGACAGTGGCAACATATCCCACCTTTTAAACTCCTCCTCCATCTGCTCCACCAGCCGGGTCAAATTGAGCTTCTGCAGGGCCCCCCAACTCCTAGCCACCTGGATCCCCAGGTACCAAAAGCTCCTTTCCACCCTCTTCAGCGGAAGCTCGTCTATCTCCCTTCCCTGGTCCACTGGGTGTATCACAAAGAGCTCACTCTTCCCTACGTTAAGCTTATATCCGGAAAAGTCCCCGAACTCCCTGAGGATCCGGATAACCTTCGGCAACCCCTCCACTGGGTCCGCCACGTACAACAACAGGTCATCGGCATACAACGACACCCGGTGTTCCTCTCCCCCCCGATCCAGTCACCTCCAGTTCCTGGACTCCCTCAATGCCATGGCCAAAGGCACAATTGCCAATGCTAACAACAAGGGGGATAGGTGACACCCCTGCCTCGTCCCCCTGTACAGCCAAAAGTATTCCGACCTCCGCTGGTTCGTGGCCACACTCGCCACCGGGGCTTCATAAAGTAGCCTAACCCAACTGATGAACCCCTCCCCTAACCCAAACCTCCTCAGCACTTCCCAAAAATACTCCCACTCCACCCTATTGAAGGCCTTCTTCGCGTCCATAGCCGCCACTACCTCCGCTTCCCCCTCCACTGCAGGCACCATAATTACGTTGAGGAGCCTCCGCACATTGGTGTTCAGCAGCCTACCCTTCACAAATCCCCTCTGGTCCTCGTGAATCACCCCCGGGACACAGTCCTCAATTCTGGTAGCCAGCACCTTCACCAACACCTTCGCGTCGACGTTGAGGAGCGAAATCGGCCTGTACGACCCACACTGTAATGGGTGCTTGTCCCGCTTCAGGATCAGCAAGATCAGCGCCCTGGACATCGTCAGGGGTAGGCCCCCCCCCCCCCCCCCCTCGCCTCATTGAAAGTCCTCACTAGTAGTGGGCCCAACAGGTCCATGTACGTCCGATAGAATTCCACCGACAACCCATCCGGCCCCGGGGCCTTCCCTGCCAGCATGCTCCCCAACCCCTTAACCAGCTCTTCCAGCCCAATCGGTGCCCCTAGCCCAATCACCTCCTCCTCCTCCACCCTAGGGAACCTCAGCCGATCCAAAAATCAGCGCATTCCCCCCTCCCCCATCAGGAGCTCAGACCTATACAGCTCCTCATAAAAGTCCCTCAATACCTCATTTATTCCCACCGCACTCCGCACCGTTCCCCCCTCTATCCCTAACGCCCCCAATCTCCCTCGCTGCCTCCTGCTTCCGAAGCTGATGTGCCAACATCCGGCTCGCCTTCTCCCCATATGCGTACACCGCCCTTTGCGCTTTCCTCCACTGCACCTCTGGCCTCCTGGTAGTCAACAGGTCAAATTCGGCCTGGAGGCTTCGTCGCTCCTTGAGTAATCCCTCCTCGGGGACCTCTGCATACCTCCTATCCACCCTTAATATCTCCCCCACCAATCTCTCCCTCTCTCCCCTCTCCTTATGGACCCTAGTGGAGATTAGCTCACCCCTGACCACCGCCTTCAGCGCCTCCCAGACCACTCTCACCAGCACCTCCCCATTGTCGCTAGCCTCTAAATATCTTTATTTTATTTTTAAAAAAAAATATTTTATTAAAGTTTTCAAACACAATTTTTCCCCCTTACAAATCAACAAAAACGGTAACATGATAACTGATAGATAACATTGTTTAAATAAAATAGTGAACTAACAAAATAACACAAAATAGTGCCCCCCCCCCCCCCGCGTCTAAATATCTTTCAATTCACCCCCGGATCCGCCCGCTCACCTCCTCATCCGGCAACAGTTTTACATCGAGGCGCCACAGCGGGCGCTGATCCTTCTCCTCCCCAACTCCAGCTCCACCCAATGCGGGGCATGATCTGAGATAGCTATGGCCGAATATTCCATGCCCTCCACTCTCGGGATTAGTGCCCTACTCATAATGAGGAAATCTATCCGGGGGTAGGCTTTATGGACGTAGGAAAAAAAGGAAAATTCCCTGGCCCCCGGCCTGGCAAACCTCCATAGGTCCACTCCCCCAATCTGGTCCATAAACCCCCTAAGCACCTTGGCCACCGCCGGCCTCTTACCCGTCCTGGACCTGGAGCGGTCCAATGCTGGATCCAGTACCGTGTTGAAGTCCCCCCCATTATCAAGCTCCCTGTCTCCAGGTCCGGAATCCGACCCAACATGCGCCTCATGAATTCGGAGCGTACACATTCACTAGTACCACCCGCACCCCCTGTAGCTTACCATTCACCATCACGTACCGACGTCCATTATGTGCCACGATGTTCAGCGCCTCAAACGACACCCGCTTCCCCACCAAGATCGCCACCCCTCGATTCTTCGCGTCCAACCCCGAGTGGAAAACCTGCCCTGCCCACCCCTTTCTCAGCCTAACCTGATCTGTCACCTTCAAATGCGCCTCCTGGAGCATAACCACATCTGCCTTCAGTCCCTTCAGGTGCGCGAACACACGGGCCCACTTGACCGGCACGTTCAGGCCTCTCATATTCCAAGTTATCAGCCGGGTCTGGGGCTTCCCGCCCCCCCCCCATGCCGACTAGCCATCTCCCTTTCTAGGCCAGCCACATGCCCGCGCCTCCCGCACCCTCCATTCCCCCAGACGGCGAACCCCCGCACCGACTCTCTCTCCGAACTCCAGCTCCCCTTTGGTCAATGCAGCAGCAACCCAGTTCCCCCTCCCCCTCCCCCCTCCTCCCCCCCAAGCTAGATCCCCCCTCTAGCTGTATTGCTCCCCCCATGGCACTCCCGTAAGTCAGCTGACTCCTGCTGACCCCGGCCTCTCCCGCCACTCCATCGACCCCCCAGTGTGAGAATCACTCCTCCCCCTCCTGGCAGTCAGCGTGCGCTCCTCTCCAACACCGCCCTTCCCCCCTGGCCCTGCCCCCTTCCTTCCATAGCGCGGGAAAAAGCCTGCGCTTTCCACCAAGCCAGCCCCGCCCTCTCTGGCGCAGCTCCCTTTTGCGGCCTTATCTCAGCTTCCCCACCTCGGGCCTCCCCTTCCCCCTCGGTGGGGCCCCGTCCTTCCAACCACCGACGCCCACACTCTCACACAACCCCCACTTCGAACCATTTACCCAACCCCACCCAGCACCAAAGAAAACAGAACAGAACATCCCCCAAAACACAATAACCCCAATAACCGACTCTCGACATCCTCGCCCAACAAACCCTCAGTCCGTGTCCAGCTTTTTGGCCTGGATAAAGGTCCACGCCTCCTCCGGCGTCTCAAAGTAATGATGTCGGTCCTTTAAACGTGACCCACAATCGCGTTGGTTGCAGCATCCCGAATTTCACCCCCTTCCGATTCAGAACCGCCTTAGCCCGGTTGTACCCGGCCCTCTTCTTGGCCATCTCCGCGCTCCAGTCCTGATATATACGGATCTCTGCATTCTCCCACCTGCTGCTCCGCTCCTTTTTAGCCCATCTCAGGACACACTCCCTGTCCACAAAGCGGTGGAACCGCACCATTACCGCCCATGGCGGCTCGTTGGCCCTGGGCCTCCTCGCCAGGACTCTGTGAGCCCCATCCAGCTCCAGGAGCCTCGGGAAAGCTCCCGTGCCCATCAGCGTGTTCAGCATCATGACCACGTATGCTCCAGCATCCGACCCCTCCACTCCCTCCGGGAGACCCAGAATCCGAAGGTTCTTCCTCCTCGATCGATTCTCCATGTCTTCAGACTTTTCTTGCCACTTCTTTTTAAAAAAATATATATTTTATTCAAATTTTTCAGCCAAACAAAACAATACAAAGGTTTTCCTTTTTACAACAATAAAACAATATAAATAACAGTGGCCGTTTTAACAAATAAATAAATAATATATAAACTAAATGGCAACTGCCATAACAAAAATAAGAACTCTCCAAAAATAAAATCAAACAATCCATTGTACATAACCTAGTACCTAGTACAAATATCTATACAAAAACACCCCTGAGGACGCACCCGAGCCCTCCCCCCCTCCCCCCTGGGTTGCTGCTGTTACCTTCTCATTTCCTTTATCGCTCTGCGAGGTAGTCAATGAACGGTTGCCACCTCCTGGTGAACCCTTGAGCCGAACCCCTTAGTGCGAACTTTATCCGTTCTAGTTTTATAAACCCTGCCATGTCATTTATCCAGGTCTCCACGCCCGGGGGTTTGGCTTCCTTCCACATAAGCAATATCCTTCGCCGGGCTACTAGGGACGCAAAGGCCAAGACATCAGCCTCTTTCGCCTCCTGCACTCCCGGCTCTTCTGCAACCCCGAATATAGCCAAACCCCAGCCTGGCTCGACCCGGACCCCCACCACCTTCGAAAGCACCTTTGCCACCCCCACCCAGAACCCCTGCAGTGCCGGACATGACCAAAACATGTGGGTGTGGTTTGCTGGGCTTCTCGAGCATCTCCCACACCTATCCTCTACCCCAACAAATTTACTGAGCCTTGCTCCGGTCATATGCGCCCTGTGTAGAACCTTGAATTGTATCAGGCTTAGCCTGGCGCACGAGGACGACGGGTTTACCCTACGTAGGGCATCAGCCCACAGCCCCTCCTCAATCTCTTCTTCCCATTTCCCCTCCAGCACATCCACCATGATCTCCCCCTCGTCCCTCATTTCCCTGTATATATCCGACACCCTACCATCCCCCACCCATGTCCCTGAGATCACTCTATCTTGAATCTCCTGCGTCGGGAGCTGCGGGAATTCCCTCACCTGCTGCCTCGCAAAAGCCCTCAGTTGCATGTATCGAAATTCATTCCCTTGGGGCAACCCATATTTTTCCGTCAGCGCTCCCAGATTCACAAACGTCCCGTCTACGAACAGATCTCTCAGTTGCACAACCCCAGCTCTCTGCCATGCTCCAAATCCCCCATCCGTTCTCCCCGGGACAAACCTATGGTTATTTCTTATCGGGGACCGCACCGAGGCTCCCGTCCTTCCCCTATGTCGTCTCCACTGCCCCCAAATTTTTAGTGTTGCCACCACCACTGGACTTGTGGTGTATTTCTTCGGGGAGAACGGCAACGGCACCGTCACCATTGCTTGTAGGCTGGTTCCTTTGCAGGACGCCATCTCCAATCTCTTCCACGCCGCTCCCTCCCCTTCTCCCATCCACTTACACACCATTGAGATATTGGCGGCCCAGTAGTATTCACTTAGGCTCGGTAGTGCCAGCCCCCCCCCCCCCCCCTATCCCTGCTACGCTGCAAGAACCCCCTCCTCACTCTCGGGGTCTTCCCGGCCCACACAAAACTCATGACACTTTTCTCAATTTTCTTGAAAAAAGCCTTTGTGACCATCACCGGAAGGCACTGAAACACAAAAAGGAATCTCGGGAGGACTACCAATTATGACCACCTGCACCCTACCCACCAGTGACAGGGGCACCATGTCCCATCTCTTAAAATCCTCCGCCATCTGTTCCACCAATCTTGTTAAATTAAGCCTATGTAAGGTTCCCCAACTCCTGGCTATCTGAATCCCTAAGTACCGGAAATCTCTTGTTACCTTCCTCAGTGGTCATCTATTCCCCTGCTCTGCTCCCCCGGATGCACCACAAATAACTCACTCTTCCCCATATTCAATTTCTACCCTGAAAATTCCCCAAACTCCCTGAGTGTCTGCATTATCTCAGGCATCCCCTCCACTGGGTCCGCAACATACAGCAATAAATCATCTGCATACAAAGATACCCGGTGTTCTTCTCCTCCCCTGAGTACTCCCCTCCACTTCCTGGAGCCCCTCAGTGCTATGGCCAGGGGCTCAATCGCCAATGCAAACAGTAACGGAGACAGGGGACACCCCTGCCTCGTCCCTCTATGAAGATGGAAGTAGTCAGACCTCTGTCTGTTCGTGACCACGCTCGCCACCGGGGCCCGATACAGCAGCTGTACCCATCCAATAAAGCCTTCTCCAAAACCAAATCTCCTCAGCACCTCCCACAGATAATCCCACTCCACTCTGTCGAATGCTTTCTCGGCGTCCATCGCCACCACTATCTCCGCCTCCCCCTCTGGTGGGGGCATCATCATTACCCCTAGCAACCTCCGTATGTTCGTGTTCAGCTGTCTCCCCTTAACGAACCCAGTATGATCCTCGTGGACCACCCCCGGGACACAGTCCTCTATCCTCGTCGCCATCACCTTGGCCAGGAGCTTAGCATCTACATTTAAAAGGGAAATGGGCCTGTAGGACCCACACTGCAGCGGGTCTTTTTCCTTCTTCAAAAGGAGCGATATCGTTGCCTCCGACATAGTCGGGGGCAGCTGCCCCCTTTCCCTGGCCTCATTAAAGGTTCTCGGCAAAAGCGGGGCCAGTAGGTCCATATATTTCCTATAAAATTCCACCGGGAATCCGTCCGGTCCCGGGGCCTTCCCCGCCTGCATGCTCCCAATCCCTTTTACCACCTCCTCCATCTCAATCTGTGCTCCCAGTCCCGCCCTCTCCTGCTCCTCCACCTTAGGGAATTCCAGCTGATCCAAGAAACACATCATTCCCTCCTTCCCTTCCGGGGGCTGAGCCTTATATAACCTCTCATAAAATGCCTTGCACTCTCTCTGCTCCCCGTTCCATCTCTCCCCCTCATCTCTCACCCCACCTATCTCCCTCGCTGCTCCCCTCTTCCTCAATTGGTGGGCCAGTAGCCGACTCGCCTTCTCTCCATACTCATACTGTACACCCTGTGCCCTTCTCCACTGTACCTCTGCCTTACCCGTGGTCAGCAGGTCAAATTCCACATGTAGCCTTTGTCTTTTCCTGGACAGTCCCTCCTCCGGTGCCTCCGCATATTGCCTGTCCACCCTCAAAAGTTCTTTCAACAATCGCTCCCTTTCTTTACCCTCTTGCTTCCCTTTATGTGCCCTTATGGATATCAGTTCCCCTCTAACCACCGCCTTCAACGCCTCCCAGACCACTCCCACCTGAACCTCTCCATTGTCATTAAGCTCCAAGTATCTTTTGATGCACCCCCTCACCCTTAAACATACCCCCTCATCCGCCAATAAGCCCATATCCATTCTTCAGAGTGGGTGCTGTTCTTTTTCCTCTCCTACCTCCAGGTCTACCCAATGTGGAGCGTGGTCCGAAATGGCTATGGCCGTATATTCCGTCCCTGTCACCTTTGGAATCAGTGCCCTTCCCAAGACAAAAATGTCTATCCGTGAGTATACTTTGTGAACATGGGAGAAAAATGAGAACTCCTTACTCCTAGGCCTACTAAATCTCCAGGGGTCTACCCCTCCCATCTGCTCCATGAAGTCCTTGAGCACCCTGGCCGCTGCCGGCCTCCCCCTGGTCCTGGACCTCGACCGGTCCAGCCCTGGATCAAGCACCGTATTGAAGTCTCCCCCCATTACCAACTTTCCCGCCTCCAGGTCCGGGATACGTCCCAACATACGCCTCATAAAATTTGCATCATCCCAGTTCGGGGCGTATACGTTCACCAGAACCACCGCCTCCCCTTGCAATCTGCCACTCACCATCACATATCTACCCCCACTATCCGCCACTATGGTCTTTGCCTCAAACAGTACCCGTTTCCCCACTAAGATAGCCACCCCCCTGTTCTTCGCATCTAAACCCGAATGAAACACCTGCCCCACCCATCCTTTACGTAGTCTGACCTGGTCTATCAGTTTCAGATGCGTCTCCTACAACATAACCACATCTGCCTTTAATTTCTTTAGGTGTGCGAGTACCCGTGCCCTTTTAATCGGCCCGTTCAGCCCTCTCACGTTCCACGTGATCAGCCGGGTTGGGGGGCTCTTTACCCCCCCCCCCTTGTCGACTAGCCATCCCCTTTTTTAACCCAGCTCCTAACCCGGTTCCCACGTACCCGTATATCCCCCCGACGGCGCCCTCCCGCCTCGACCACCCCATCCCATAACAGCTCCCCCTTCTCCTTAGCAGCAGCAACCCAGTTAACCCCCCCTCCCCCAGATCCCCCCTAGCGTAGTTGCACCCCCCATGTTGCTCCCAGAAGTCAGCGAACTCTGGCTGACCTCGGCTTCCCCCCTTGTCCTTGGCCCCCACTGTGCGAGGCCCCCTCCTTCCTGCGTCCCTGTTCCCGCCATAATTACCATAGCAGGGAACAAAGTCCGCATTTCCCACTTGGCCCCGCCCCTAATGGCCGGCGCCCACAGTTCCTCATACTCCCCCCCCCACCCCCCCAACATGGGGAAGAGAGAAAAATTACAGGATCACAAAATTAACAAATTGAAAAATCATCCCCCCCCTTTTCTCGCCCCACATAATCACCCCACCACTTTGTCCCAAAAGCTCTTTCTCTCACCAGACTATTCCAGCTTCTCGTCCACAATGAATGTCCACGCCTCTTCTGCCGTCTCAAAGTAGTGGTGCTTCCCTTGGTGTGTGACCCACAATCTCGCCGGTTGCAACATTCCAAACTGGATCTCCTTTTTGTGAAGCACCGCCTTAGCCTGATTAAAGCTCGCCCTCCTTCTCGCCACCTCCGCACTCCAATCCTGGTATACGCGGATCACCGTGTTCTCCCACCTACAGCTCCGAGTTTTCTTCGCCCATCTGAGGACCGTCTCTCTGTCATTGTAGCGGAAAAACCTCACCACTATAGCTCGAGGTATTTCTCCAGCCTTCGGTCTTTGCGCCAGAACTCGATAAGCTCCCTCCACCTCCAAAGGGCCCGTCGGGGCCTCCGATCCCATTAACGAGTGAAGCATCGTGCTCACATATGTCCCGACGTCCGCCCCTTCTGCGCCTTCGGGAAGACCCAGGACTCTTAAATTCTTCCTCCTCGAATTATTCTCCAGTACTTCCAACCTTTCCACACACCTTTTGTGCTGTGCCTCGTGCGACTCTGTCTTCACCACCAGGCCCTGTATTTCATCTTCATTTTCAGCAGCCTTTGCCTTCACGACCTGAAGCTCCAGCTCCTGGGTCCTCTGCTCCTCCTTTAGCCCTTCAATCGCCTGTAATATCGGGGCCAACAGCTCCTTCTTCAACTCCTTCTTCAGCTCTTCCACACAGCGCCGCAGGAACTCTTGTTGGTCCGGGCCCCCATAACAAACGGCCACCTTCCGACGCCATCTTGCTTTGAGCTTCCCTTCCTTACCGCTGCTCCAGAGGATCCTCCGCAATCCGGCCGCTATCCTCTCCCTTATCCATGCGTGTCCGGGGGGATTCCCTTCTGGTTTACCGCACAGTGTTTTTGGCCGTTTAAATTGCCGTTGGGGCTCCTATTAAGAGCCCAAAAGTCCGTTCCAATGGGAGCTGCCGAAACGTGCGACTTAGCTGGTCATTGCCGCACCCGGAAGTCTTCTTGCCACTTCTTGTGCAGCGCCTCCACCTTCACCACCATGCCTCGTTCTCCGAGGCCTTTTGCCGCACCTCCGGATCGCCGCCCCTTGGGCCTTCTGGGTCTCGACCAGCTTATCGATCGATGCCTTCATCGGCTCCAGCAGCTCTGCTTCAGGTCTGCAAAACAGCGCTTGAGGAACTCCTGCTGCTCTTGCGACCATTGTGCCCACGCTGCATGGTCTTCTCCCGCCACCATCTTGGTTCTCCTCCCTCGCACTTTTCGCTGCACCAAAATCACGTTTTTCACCGCTGCACTCCTGGTCCAATCCATACAATGCCGGGGGAATCGTACTGTCGCCTTCCCACACTGGGAACCGTCGAACAAATGTCGCTGGGGCCCCTAAAAAGAGCCCAAAAGTCCGTTTCTGATGGGAGCTGCTGAACGTGCGACTTAGCTCAGCATAGCCGCAACCGGAAGCCCCTACCCCTTCACTGTTGTGGTGTATATCCTGGAACTCCTATCATTGTAGAAGATGCACCTATACCAAATAGACCTCAGAGGTTCAGGGAGGCCTCATCAACGACACCACATTTTAAGTCTGAATTAAAACAAATTAAGTGTACACTAAATTGGGTATCACACATTCGGTAGCTAGATATCTGCTCCCCGACATTGCCTATCACATCCTTTGGTTGACAGCAACTGTGCAAGAGTGGGCTGTTTTGATTGGTGTTCCAATTTTCAGTTTTTGCTTTAAGGATTGTGCTGAGATAGCGATCGCTCATGAAGCAAACATGTGCCTGTACATTGTTATCCAGCCACGGGATTAATCAGCAACAGGCTCCAAACTATATTACTGCAAATAGTTTTGAGATTTTATCACATGAAAACACTGCACAAAGGTGAATGAGAACATCCAGACTGTAAAATGGCTCCAATCGGCCTGCTTTATCTAATTACAAACACACAGAATTATGAGCTGATCATTTATTATCTAGGTTGGAGCTTTTTATGGCTGTTAGCTTGTTGTTACATCCCCAGTGAATGGAAAACGTATCAATTTCAAGATAAATGCTTTGTTCTAGACAGTCTGCAAACCCTAATAATTCCACACAGGTGAATGATATAAACAGGTTACAAAAATCTGGATTGTGCAAAACACCATCATATATTTGATGGAAATAAGGTTCCAGTCTGTCATCATATTGAATATTAACATAAGCACAGCAACAAGGTTTCCCTCTTCAATTAAAAAAAAAATAATTTAGGGGATGTGAGCGTCGCTGGTTAGGCCAGCATTTATTGCCCATCCCTAGTTGCCCTTCAGGAGATGGTGGTGAGTTGCCTTCTTTGAACCGCTGCAGTCCTTGAGGCCATTGTGCTGTTAGGGAGGGAGTTCATAATCATGGAGTTATAGAATAATCAATTTTAAAAGACAATTAATGAACTATTCAAATTGATTTCTCTTATTTATAGCAGGCTGAAAACTGCTAATAAGTTAAGTAGGTAACTGGTAAAAATGACAAATCCTTTCTGTTTGAAATCTTATTTTCCCATCTATACAATATGTGAAGATCTGAGCATGAAGTAGGCTTCTCACTCAGTGTGTGCACAAGTCCGACAGGAAGTACACAGCTCTTTTCCTTTTCTTGTACAAAAATATCTGTTCTACCTGTGTGTTGAGTTTAGAACCACTGGCCAGTTGAGGATTTTACTGTCAGTCAATGCCATCAGTTAAAATACTAAAATAAAAAAAAGTCAATTACAAGTATAGTGTGTTGTACTTAATTATGATTGACCTTTACTGTTCATGAGAATCAACTTCTGTGGACGGTTAACTTTGTCCTTTTGGTGCTTCAATTACTTTACAATTGAGGTTATGACAGGAGACTGGAAGAACAATACAGAAATTGAACACCAAAGGGTGATAGTAGTAATGACAACAGTGCATTTGAAGTGGGAAATAATTTAATAAAGTTTGCAGATATATACATCATGAGATTATAATAGTTTAGGTTTTGATGTTGTGCTTGGTGATTCAGTCTGCTGCTTGGAGGACAATAGTTTCTTATAACTGGATGAATAAATGGATTGTCCCTCTCTCCTGATGGATTTCCAGTAGACATATTGAGATATTTGGGTGAACTGAGTGGTACATGACGCTATTACCAAATATAGGACTTCTCACATTGTTTACATTTTTTTTTAGCAAGGTTCAAACTGTGGGTTGCAATGTTTTCAAACAAAGATTGGTTCAAAGACCCCCAGTAGAACTCCTTAAATGAACACTTTGTTTTGGATTTCACTTAAAAAGTACTGTCATTTTCTTCAGTATAAAAATAAAAAAAAACTCTAATCAACCACTCCTGGCTTCTATATCACACAACATTGTACTAACCTGTATAAAAATGAAGAATCCTGCAATAAGCAGAGCAAAACAGGAAAGATTACCTGTGTAATCAATCACTTTCACAAAAAATGTCTACTTTAAATAATCCTTTTCTTTGTCATCTACATTGGAAACACTCTAAGCAGATCGATTGGTTAAAGAACGTATGTAATTAGAGTCGCAAAGCATTTCATAGTTGACTCCAAGTGACCTATTTTGTGAATAAACATGGTATATCGCTGAGTTAAACAGACCAGGACAGTTCCAGATTTGGTCCAATTGGAATGGGGGTGGCGCCAGAGCGGTGGCCTGCAGCTTTCAGACAGTTTTAGGTATCTTTTTGGTGGCAGCCTATAGTTCCTTTGAAGGACCACTGGTGTGTTTAGGTCGCTTGTAGATGGAAATCCTGAATGCTGCAAGCCTGGTCCCCTCAAGTGTTCAGGCCAAACCCTATTCCAGTTAGGGTCCCATAACAGGCAATAGGCCCTCAGCTTATTCAAGGGACTTTACCCTTGTTTCAACAACTGCCAGGGGCTACAGCGCGTGCATCATGGCGTGAGCCTAGTTCCTAAATTAGACTTCTGTACCCATATGCCCAAAGAATGTGCAGCAAGGTCTGATTTTACCCTGTTTCATGCCTGCTGAAACCTATGCAAATCAAAGGGATCATTAATCAAAGGGAAATTAGGAAATAAATCAGTTTTAAAAATGCACTGCTAAAGTTGGCCATTGAGCTACAATTTTAATGTATGCAACAACCCTATTGACGCAAGGTGAATGCCACTGGACAAGAAAGTCAGGCAGGATGTAAGACGGGCTCCTATTCACTCTCCACCTATTTCACGCTTCATATTCTAGGTAATGGCAAGGCCATTTTTGTTGCCCTTTTTCTATCTGAGCTGTTGGGTCATTTGATGATTGAATCCAGTTTCCTTGCACATCATTTCTGCTTTTTGGAAAATCGTCGATTTGAATGTGTTTGGAATATCGCGACAAAGATTTAAAAAAAAACATCTTCTTAAAACTGCTGCATTGGCTGAACAGGTAAGACTGGCCTGCGGCTAGGCTCAGACTGCAGTCCCAGGCTGTAGATCTCTAATCGAAGTTCCAGTTGGCAGCAAGAGGCTTGGGCTTTCTCAAGTTCCCTGTGCTGCTGAAGGTTCTCCTCATTGAGCGGAGTGAGCTGTCGGCAATAAAAACAAATGCAAATTAAGTCAGCTTTTTTCCCCTACAAGTATACAGGAAAGCAATTAATTTCTGTGATGCGTGCACTTATTTTTTTTTCCAGATCACTGGTGAGTCACCAGGAGGCTCCTCTAGGTCAGGTGGATGATACACGACATAATACTTCTATCATTATAAAACAATTACTCTGCTGCTGAGGTTAGACCTGAATGTAATGTGGCCCCGGCCTTTAAGTCACATCCCCCGACTGCTATCTATGCTTTGTTTCCCGAGATCAATTAGAGGTTAATCGCTGTGGTGAAGGAGCTTGCTGGTTAGGAACTGCTTGTAAATTTATGGATCCAGGTGGGAAGCAAATTTATTTTATATTCTTGCTACTTTGAAGTTTGATGTGTGAAGTGTGTGAGTTTCATTTGAAATAAAATTCTCAGCATTTACAAAAGAAAGACATTCTTGGAATCAAAGAAATCATTGCTACTATTGTCTGTAGTTAGTATATGTCAAAATTTCTGTAATAAATGAATCTATGGATTTATTTTCAGCAGAATAGGCATTGGAGAGCAAAAGGGTTTGATGCAGGTGAAATACTTCCACTGTTCTGGGTGTTATAAACACCAATTTCATAATATGTTTTTATTGTTAGGTTGCACTGAAAAAATGGCTTTGAGGTATAGGTTTTTGAAAACTATTTGTGCCATATTACGTGGTGCATTTAAAATGCATGAATAAATAATTGTGCTTTGTGAAGCAGGCCAGGTGCAAAATGGTCACTGTGCAGTTTAGGAGGTATTGGCAAATTTCTGGTCCGAGGTAAGAAGAAACACTTGGAACTTTGAACTGCAGATGTTTACTCCTGGCAGGAACATGGCATAATGAGTGGCATATGGGAGTGGTAGTAAAGAACCGCAACTGGCAGATAGAATTAGGGATCTCAGGGGCCACTGTCATGGACTCTTTGGAATAGTTCCCAGTGCAAGATAAATGGATTGATAGCCTGTGAAGGGGTATGGTAATTGGGGGAGGGAGGAAAAGACAGTGGAGACTCTCCCAATCCTCTTGGCCACAGGAAACTTGTTGCATCTGCACTTACCAGGGTCTCTTCTGGCCTTGGGTTGTATCCTGAGATCTTTGCTCAGGTGAAGTAAAAGTAGCAGTTGAGCATGGATGAGATAACAAAGAGGGTTGATGGGGTGGGTTACAGTTGATGTGATGTATATGGACCTCCAAAAGACATTTAATAAAGTGCCGCACAACAGGTTTGCAGGAAAGTTAGAACCAAATGAATAAAATGGACAGGAGCAGCACGGACACAACATTAGCTGAGTGAAAGGAAACAGAGGGCTAGATTGTATGGCCCTCCGCCAGCATGCTTGCAGGTGAAGGGCTCGTAAATTGACGGATAGTCACCCTACCCATCACCTTCCCTCCCAAAGCCAGTCTCCCATTTTATAGGGGGAGCTGGAGGTGTTGGGTAGCACAAGTGCCTCACATAGCCCCAGCGCTATTTTACTCTAGGCACGGGGAGGGCCTATGCAGGGGGAGGGCCTATGCAGGGGGAGGGCCTATGCATGGGGAGGGCCTAGGCACGGGGAGGACCTAGGCATGGGGAGGACCTAGGCACGGGGAGGGCCTAGGCACGGGGAGGGCCTAGGCATGGGGTGGGCCTAGGCCCGTGGAGGGCCTAGCCACGGGGAAGGCCTAGCCATTGGGAGGGCCTAGACAAGGGGCGGGCCAAGGCCAAGCAGGTGGGCCGACAATTGTTACTGGATGTGGTGTCAGGCAAAAAGGGGCAACATCCTTTGGCAGCTCGCCTGTGCCCATCAGGGGGCCTGCCAGCCAACACCAACACCCTGGACTTAACTTCAATCTGTCTTTCATAACCTTCTCTTTGATGGGTTCTGGCTGTAGTCCCATCAGTGCCACCATTCAAACCTAACACTTTTGGGACTACAGAGCTACTGGCCAATCAGATTGATCGGCAGCTCTCTAAGGTGGTACTTACTTCCTAGGTGGGGGCCTAAGTCGTCCCCTGAGCCAATTAATGCCCCTCCGAATATATGTTGGGGGGGGGGGCAGCTGACCTTTTCATGGGGACTTTTAAGTGTGGGGGGGTGGGGGAGGATGGTGGTTATAGGGGTTATAGAACATGGCACTTCATAAAATCCAGACCAAGAGTAGTTATGAACAGTTGTTTTTCAGGTTGGCTGAAGGCACACAGAGGGGTTCCTCGTGGGTCGGGACTAGGACCACAATTATTCTTGATATATATTAATGTCTTAGGCTTGGATGTACAGGGTTCAATTTGAAAATTTGCAGATGCCAAAAACCTGGAAGTATTGTGAACACTGAGGAGCATAGTTTTAAAACTCAAGAGAACATAGGCAGGATGGTGGATGGGCAAACAAGTGGCAGATGAAATTTAATGCAGATACGTGTGAAGTGATTCATTTGGAAGAATCAAGACAGACAATATAAAATAAAGGGCACAATTGTAAAAGGGGTCCAGGACAGAGAGACTGGAGGGTAGAAGTGCACAAATCATTGGTAGCAGGGCAGGTTCAGAAAGTGGTTAATAATGGAACCCTGGGTTTTATAAATAGGGGCATGGAGGACAAAAACAAGGAAATTATGATAAATAATTGGAGGTGGTAAAAAAAACACTGGTTTGACCTCAATTGGAGCAGTGTGTCCAGTTCTGCGCACCACACTCTGTGTAAAGGCATTAGAAAGAATGAAAAAAAGAGTTACATGAATGGTTCCAGGGATGAGGAAGTTCATCACATGGATAGGCTGGAGAAGCTGGGGCTGTTCTCCTTGGAAAAGAGAAGACAAAAAGGAGATTTAATAGAGCTTTTCCGAATCATGAGGGGGTTGGACACCAGATAGGCAGAAGGATCCAGACCAGAGGACATTGGTTTAAAGTGATGGGCGAAAGAAATGGTGACATGAGGAAAAAGCTTTTTATGCAGCAAGTGGCGAGGATCTGGAATGCACTGCCTGGGAGTGTGCTGGAGGCGGCATTCAACTGAGACTTTCAAAAGCGAATTGGATAGTTATCTGAGGAGAAAGCTTTGCAGTGTTATGGGGGAAAAGGAGGGGGGGGGGGGGGAGTGGGACTAGCTGAGTTGTTTTTGCAGAAGACAGGATTGGACATGATGAGCTGAATGGCTCTCTTTCATGCTGTATCTATCCTATGGTCGGATTTGGAAATTTGCAATCTATCAGTGTGGTAGTACCAGGTATTGCGGTACCTAAGAGGCTGATGACCATTGGTTAGACCCAGGAGTCTACCATTCGCTGTTGTTACGTAGCTCCGCCCTGACAGGCAGAGTATAAGAAACGGTGCCATCCCTCAGCCTTCACTTTCTGTACCAAAGCTGCTGGGGAACAAGTTCTAGTAGATTAAAGCCTTCAGTTATGAAATCACTTCGTCTTGAGTGTAATTGATTGCGCATCAATTTAATCTACTAGAATTAAGCTGGAAGGATGGATCTCCGAATCGAACCGGAGTGCCTACAACTCAGCCCCCATGCGGAGAACTCGGCTGCAATATTTAAACACTGGCTGGCGTGCTTTAAAGGCTACCTCGAGACGGCCGGAGGCACCCCACCAGGAGGACAGAAAATGCATCTCCTGTGCTCAAGGGTCAGCCCTGGGATCTATACCCTTATTGAGGAGGCTGAGAACTATGATGCCGCGATCGAACAGTTCGAAGGACATCATATCCACCCTGTAAATCAGGCCTACGCACGTCACCTGCTTGCAACGAGACGGCAAAGCCCCGGGGAATTGTTGGAAGATTTCTACCGGGCGCTACTGGTGCTGGGCCGAAACTGTGGCTGCCCGCAAAGTTCGGGGAGCGAACACACGGAACTTTTAATCAAGGATGCTTTCGTAGCAGGTATGAGCTCCTCAGATATCTGCCGAAGACTCCTATAAAGGGACACCCTGGGACTTAGAGAGGCACGGGCCCTGGCAGGGTCCGTGGACGTTGCCTACAAAAATGCGCAGTCCTATGCGCCCGACCGCGCAACGGCCCCCTGGGCTGCGTGGCACCCCACAGCGGCAGCCCCACAGACCTTCCCCCTGACCCCGCAGGCCTGCGCTACGAGACGGCCCGCTAACGCCGCCGGGCCCCGCTGTTTCTTCTGCGGGCAGGTGAATCATCCCCGCCCGCGCTGCCTGGCCCGCACCTTCACCTGCAAAGGGTGCAGCAAGAAGGGCCACTTTGTGGGGGTCTGCCAGGCCCGCGCCGTGGCCGCGGTCTCCAGCGACTCCGGACTGCCAAGGCAACTCCCCCTTCAGGCCCCGACCGGCTAGCGCTCACCGCCACCCCCCTATCCTAGGGCCACGTGCGACCCACGGGCGTGGCCATCTTGCGCCCCGGACACCACGCTGGACGGGTGGGCGCTGCCATTTTGTCCATCGCCGCAGCCATCTTGTTCATCCCCGGACACCATGTGCGACCCATGGGTGACGCCATCTTGTATGGGGCACTCAGGCCCCCAGCACGGCCGACTACACGCTGCCCGATCAGAACTCGCAACTGCTTCATCTGGCCTCGGTGACAATGGACCAAAGTCGACCCCGGACACTCGCAACAGCTACAACGACGGTCTTCATCAATGGCCACGAGATGTCTTGCCTGATTGACTCTGGGAGCACGGAAAGCTTTGTTCACCCCAACACGGTAAGGCGCTGTTCACTTGTAACCCACCCTGTAAACCAAAGGATCTCCCTGGCCTCCGGGTCACACTCGGTGGAGATAAAGGGGTTCTGCCTAGCGAACCTCACTGTCCAAGGCAGGAAATTCGACAATTTCCGCCTGTATATCCTGCCGCACCTCTGCGCGGCTACCCTCCTGGGGCTGGACTTCCAATGCCATTTGCAAAGCCTGACCTTTAAATTCGGCGGCCCTATACCTCCCCTTACTGTCTACGGCCTCGCGACCCTTAAGGTTGACCCGCCTTCCCTGTTTGCGAACCTCACCCCGGATTGCAAACCCGTCGCCACCAGGAGCAGGCGGTACAGTGCCCAGGACCGGACCTTCATCAGGTCAGAGGTCCAAAGGCTGCTCGAAAAAGTGTCATCGAAGCAAGCAACAGTCCCTGGAGAGCTCAAGAGAAGCATAGGATGGTCACTGACTACAGCCAGACCATCAACAGGTTTACGCAGCTGGACGGGTACCCTCTCCCCCGTAAAGCCAACCTGGTAAACAGGATCGCACAATATAAGGTTTTCTCTATTTTTTAAAGATATATTTTATTCAAGATTTTTTGGCCAAACATAACAGTACATAGTGTTTCCTTTATACATCAATAAAACAATATAAATAACAATGGCCAGTTTTAAACAAATAAATAAATAATATATGAACAAAATCAAAAACAAAACTAAATGACAACTGCCTTGTCCACGATAAATACTCTCCAAAAATACAATCCAACCATCCACTATACAATTACATATACCAAATACCTATGCATATACAATAACATCCCTGAGAGTCGTTCTGATTCCTCCCCCCCCACTCTCCCCCCCCACCCCTGAGTTGCTGCTGCTGTCTTCTTCTTTTCCATTCCCTCTATCTTTCTGTGAGGTATTCGACGAACGGTTGCCACCGCCTGGTGAGCCCTTGAGCCGACCCCCTTAGAACAAACTTAATCCGTTCCAACTTTATAAACCCTGCCATGTCATTTATCCAGGTCTCCACACCCGGGGGCTTGACTTCCTTCCACGTTAACAATATCCTGCGCCGGGCTACTAGGGACGCAAAGGCCAAAACATCAGCCTCTTTCGCCTCCTGCACTCCCGGCTCTTCTGCAACCCCAAATATAGCCAGCCCCCAGCTTGGTTCGACCTGGACCCCCACCACCTTCGAAAGCACCTTTGCCACCCCCACCCAGAACCCCTGTAGTGCCGGGCATGACCAGAACATGTGGGTATGATTCGCTGGGCTTCTCGAGCATCTCGCACACCTATCCTCTACTCCAAAAAATTTACTGAGCCGTGCTCCAGTCATATGCGCCCTGTGTAACACCTTAAATTGTATCAGGCTTAGCCTGGCACACGAGGACGATGAGTTTACCCTACTTAGGGCATCAGCCCACAGCCCCTCCTCAATCTCCTCCCCCAGCTCTTCTTCCCATTTCCCTTTCAGCTCATCCACCATGATCTCCCCCTCGTCCCTCATTTCCCTATATATGTCTGACACCTTACCGTCCCCCACCCATGTCTCTGAGATCACTCTATCCTGCACCTCCTGCATCGGGAGCTGCGGGAATTCCCTCACCTGTTGCCTCGCAAAAGCCCTCAGTTGCATATACCGAAATGCATTCCCTTGGGGCAACCCATATTTTTCCGTCAGCGCTCCCAGACTCGCAAACGTCCCATCTACGAACAGATCTCTCAATTGTGTTACCCCTACTCTTTGCCATGCTCCAAATCCCCCATCCATTCTCCCCGGAACAAACCTATGGTTATTTCTTAGCGGGGACCGCACCGAGGCTCCCGTCTTTCCCCTATGCCGTCTCCACTGCCCCCAAATTTTCAGTGTAGCCACCACCACCGGGCTTGTGGTGTATTTCTTCGGTGAGAACGGCAACGGCGCCGTCACCATAGCTTGTAGGCTAGTCCCCCTGCAGGACGCCCTCTCCAATCTCTTCCACGCCGCTCCCTCCTCTTCTCCCATCCACTTACACACCATTGAGATATTGGCAGCCCAGTAGTACTCACTTAGGCTCGGTAGTGCCAGCCCCCCCCTATCCCTACTGCGCTGCAAAAATCACCTCCTCACTCTCGGGGTCTTCCCGGCCCACACAAAACTCATAATACTCTTCTCAATTCTTTTTAAAAAAGCCTTCGTGACCACCACTGGGAGGCACTGAAACACAAAAAGGAATCTCGGGAGGACCACCATTTTAACCGCCTGCACCCTCCCTGCCAGTGACAGGGACACCATGTCCCATCTCTTAAAGTCCTCCTCCATCTGCTCCACCAACCGCGTTAAATTTAGCCTATGCAATGTACCCCAATTCTTGGCTATCTGGATCCCCAAGTACCGAAAGTCCCTTGTTACCTTCCTCAACGGTAAGTCCTCTATTTCTCTGCTCTGCTCCCCTGGATGCACCACAAACAACTCACTTTTCCCCATGTTCAATTTATACCCTGAAAAAACTCCAAACTCCCCAAGTATCCGCATTATCTCTGGCATCCCCTCCGCCGGGTCCGCCACATATAACAAATCGTCCGCATACAGAGATACCCGGTGTTCTTCTCCTCCCCTGAGTACTCCCCTCCACTTCCTGGAACCCCTCAATGCTATTGCCAGGGGCTCAATCGCCAGTGCAAACAATAATGGGGACAGAGGACATCCCTGCCTTGTCCCTCTATGGAGCCGAAAATATTCAGACCCCCGTCCATTCGTGACTACGCTCGCCATCGGGGCCCTATACAGCAGCTGTACCCATCTAATATACCCATCCCCAAAGCCGAATCTCCTCAGCACCTCCCACAAATAATCCCACTCCACTCTATCAAATGCTTTCTCGGCATCCATCGCCACCACTATCTCCGCTTCCCCCTCTGGTGGGGGCATCATCATTACCCCTAGCAGCCTCCGTATATTCGTATTCAGCTGTCTCCCCTTCACAAACCCAGTTTGGTCCTCATGGACCACCCCCGGGACACAATCCTCTATCCTCATTGCCATTACTTTGGCCAGAATCTTAGCGTCTACATTTAGGAGGGAAATAGGTCTATAGGACCCGCATTGCAGCGGGTCTTTTTCCTCTTTAGGAGGAGCGATATCGTTGCCTCTGACATAGTCGGGGGCAGCTGCCCCCTTTCCCTCGCCTCATTAAAGGTTCTCATCAGTAGCGGGGCCAGCAAATCCACATATTTCCTATAAAATTCAACTGGGAATCCGTCTGGTCCCGGGGCCTTCCCCGCCTGCATGCTCCTAATTCCTTTCACTACTTCCTCCGTTTCAATCTGTGCACCCAGTCCCATTCTCTCCTGCTCCTCCACCTTAGGAAATTCCAGCTGGTCCAGAAAACACATCATTCTCTCCTTCCCATCTGGGGGCTGAGCTTCATATAATCTTTCATAGAATGCCTTGAACACTCCATTCACTCTCTCTGCTCTCCGCTCCATCTCTCCCTCCTCATCTCTCACTCCCCCTATCTCCCTCGCTGCTCCCCTTTTCCTCAGTTGGTGGGCCAGCAACCTGCTCGCCTTCTCCCCATATTCGTACTGTACTCCCTGTGCCTTCCTCCACTGTGCCTCTGCATTACCTGTAGTCAGCAAATCAAATTCTACATGTAGCCTTTGCCTTTCCCTGTATAGTCCCTCCTCCGGTGCCTCCGCATATTGCCTGTCCACCCTCAGAATTTCTTTCAGCAACCGCTCCCGTTCCCTACCCTCCTGCTTTCCTTTATGTGCCCTGATTGATATCAGCTCCCCTCTAACCACTGCCTTCAGCGCCTCCCAGACCACTCCCATCTGGACCTCCCCATTATCATTGAGTTCCAAGTACCTTTCAATACACCCCCTCACCCTTAAGCACACCCGCTCGTCCGCCAATAGTCCCATGTCCATTCTCCAGGGTGGACGCTGTTCTTTTTCCTCCCCTATCTCCAAGTCCACCCAATGTGGAGCGTGATCCGAAATAGCTATAGCCGTATACTCCGTCCCCGTCACCTTCGGGATCAGCGCCCTTCCCAAAACAAAAAAGTCTATCCGTGAATAAACTTTGTGGACATAGGAGAAAAACGAAAACTCCTTACTCCTAGGTCTACTAAATCTCCAGGGGTCTACTCCTCCCATCTGCTCCATAAAGTCCTTAAGCACCCTAGCTGCTGCTGGCCTCCTTCCAGTCCTGGACCTCGATCTGTCCAGCCCTGGTTCCAGCACCGTGTTAAAATCTCCACCCATTACCAGCTTCCCCGCCTCTAGGTCCGGGATACGTCCTAGCATGCGCCTCATAAAGTTGGCATCATCCCAGTTCGGGGCATATACGTTCACGAAGACCACCGCCTCCCCCTGCAATTTGCCACTCACCATCACGTATCTGCCCCCACTATCCGCCACTATGGTCTTTGCCTCAAACATTACCCGCTTCCCCACTAGTATAGCCACCCCCCTGTTTTTCGCATCTAGCCCCGAATGAAACACCTGCCCCACCCATCCTTTGCGTAGTCTGACCTGGTCTATCAGTTTCAAATGCGTCTCCTGTAGCATAACCACATCTGCCTTAAGTTTCTTTAGGTGTGCGAGTACCCGTGCCCTCTTTATCGGCCCGTTCAGCCCTCTCACATTCCACGTGATCAGCCGGGTTGGGGGGCTCTTTACCCCCCCCCCTTGTCGACTAGCCATCCCCTTTTTTTAACCAGCTCCTCACCCGGTTCCCACGTAGCTGTGTCCCCCCCCAGGTGGCGCCCCCCCCCCGCCCCGCCCACCCCACCCCATACCAGCTCCCCCTTCTCCCCAGCAGCAGCAACCCAGTTAACCCCCCCTCCCACCATCCCCCCCCCCCCGCTAGATCCCCCACTAGCGTAATTGCACCCCCATGTTGCTCCCAGAAGTCAGCAAACTCTGGCCGACCTCGGCTTCCCCCGTGACCTCGGCTCGCACTGTGCGACGCCCCCTCCTTCCTGCTTCCCTGTTCCCGCCATAATTATCATAGCGCGGGAACAAAGCCCGCGCTTCCCTTTTGGCCCCGCCCCCAATGGTCGACGCCCCCAGCTCCTCCACCTCCCTCCCTCCCTCCCCCACAACAAGGGGAAGAGAGAAAGGTTACCGGGTCGCAGGATTAACAACTTAAAAATCATCTCTCCTCTCCCCCCTTTTTCCCCCTCTTCGCCCCCCATATTCGCCCCACCACTTTGTCTCAAACGTTCTTTTTTTTATATAACCCACTTATTCCAATTTCTCTTCGACAATAAATGTCCATGCCTCATCCGCCGTTTCAAAGTAGTGGTGTTTCCCTTGATGTGTGACCCACAGTCTTGCCGGCTGCAGCATTCCAAATTTGACCTTCCTTTTATGAAGCACCGCCTTGGCCCAATTAAAGCTCGCCCTCCTTCTCGCCACCTCCGCACTCCAATCCTGATATACGCGGATCACCGCGTTCTCCCACCTACTGCTCCGAGTTCTCTTTGCCCATCTGAGGACCATCTCTCTGTCCTTATATCGGAGAAATCTCACCACTATGGCTCGGGGAATTTCTCCAGCCCTCGGTCTTCGCGCCATAACTCGATAGGCTCCCTCCACCTCCAACGGACCCGTCGGGGCCTCCGATCCCATTAACGAGTGCAGCATCGTGCTCACATATGCCCCGACGTCCGCCCCCTCTGCACCCTCGGGAAGACCAAGAATCCTTAAATTCTTCCTCCTCGCATTATTCTCCAGCACCTCCAACCTTTCCACACACCTTTTATGGTGTGCCTCGTGCATCTCCGTCTTCACCACCAGTCCCTGTATATCGTCCTCGTTCTCGGCAGCCTTTGCCTTCACGACCCGAAGCTCCTGCTCCTGGGTCTTTTGCTCATCCTTTAGCCCTTCAATCGCCTGTAATATCGGGGCCAACAGCTCCTTCTTCATCTCCTTTTTAAGTTCTTCCACGCAGCGCTTCAAGAACTCATGTTGTTCAGGGCCCCATATTAAACTGCCACCTTCCGACGCCATCTTGGTTTTTGATTGCCTTCCTTGCCGCTGCTCTAAAGGATCCACCGCAATCCGGCCACTTTCCTCTCCTTTTTCCATCCGTGTCCAGGGGGGATTCCCTTCTGGTTTACCGCACAGTGCTTTTAGCCGTTAAAATTGCCGTTGGGGCTCTCATTAAGAGCCCAAAAGTCCGTTCCACCGGGAGATGCCGAAACGTGCGACTTAGCTGGTCATCGCCACACCCGGAAGTCTACAAGGTTTTCTCAATGTTGGATCTCAAGTCCGCCTACCACCAGCTACCCCTCCGTAATAGTGACCGCAAGTACACTGCCTTCGAAGCAGATGGGCGGCTCTATCAATTTTTAAGAATTCCCTTTGGTGTCACTAATGGGGTCTCGGTCTTCCAGCGAGAGATGGACCGAATGGTTGACCGGTACGGCTTACGTGCAACGTTCCAATATCTGGATAACGTCACCACCTGCGGCCATGACCAGCAGGACCACGACACCAACATCCGCAAATTTCTCCAGACCGCGAAAATCCTTAACCTGACATACAATAAGGATAAATACGTGTTTAGCACCGACCGTCTAGCCATTCTAGGCTACGTAGTGCGATATGGAGTTATAGGCCCCGACCCTGAACGCATGCGCCCCCTTATGGAGTTCCCCCTCCCTCACTGCCCCAAGGCCCTGAAGCGCTGCCTCGGGTTTTTCAGCTATTATGCACAGTGGGTCCCCAACTACGCAGACAAAGCCCGACCCCTAATCCAGTCCACACCCTTCCCCCTGTCGACGGAGGCCCGCCAGGCCTTCAGCCGCATCAAAGCAGACATTGCAAAGGCCACGATGCGCGCCGTCGACGAGTCCCTCCCCTTCCAGGTCGAGAGCGATGCGTCCGATGTCGCTCTGGCGGCCACCCTCAACCAAGCGGGCAGGCCCGTGGCTTTCTTCTCCCGCACTCTCCATGCTTCCGAAATTCGCCATTCCTCGGTCGAAAAAGAGGCACAAGCCATAGTAGAAGCTGTGAGACATTGGAGGCATTACCTGGCCGGCAGGAGATTCACTCTCCTCACGGACCAACGGTCGGTTGCCTTCATGTTCGATAATGCACAGTGGAGCAAGATTAAAAATGACAAGATCTTGCGGTGGAGGATAGAACTCTCCACCTTCAACTACGAGATCTTGTACCGTCCGGGGAAGCTAAACGAGCCTCCTGATGACCTGTCCCGCGGCACTTGTGCCACTGCACAAGTGGACCGCCTCCGAGCCCTCCACAAGGACCTCTGCCACCCGGGGGTCACTCGCTTTTTCCATTTTGTCAAGACCCGCAACCTGCCCTACTCCATCGAGGAGGTCAGGTCAGTCACCCGGGACTGCCAAATCTGCGCAGAGTGCAAACCGCACTTCTACCGGCCAGAGAGGGCGCACCTGATAAAGGCTTCCCGTCCCTTTGAACGCCTCAGCATGGATTTCAAGGGCACCCTCCCCTCCACCAACCGCAACACGTATTTCCTGAACGTGCTTGACGAGTACTCACGGTTCCCATTCGCCATCCCCTGCCCCGACAGGACCGCAACCACCGTCATCAAGGCCCTCCAGGGTATCTTTACACTGTTCGGTTTCCCAGTGTACATACACAGTGATAGGGGGTCCTCCTTTATGAGCGACGAACTGCGTCAATTCCTGCTCAGCAAGGGCATCGCCTCGAGCAGGACGACCAGTTACAACCCCCGGGGAAACGGACAGGTGGAGAGGGAGAACGGAGCGGTGTGGAAGACTGTCCTACTGGCCCTACGGCCCAGGAACCTCCCAGTCTCCCGCTGGCAAGAAGGGTTCCCGATGGCCCTCCACGCCATCCGGTCGCTGCTCTGTACAACCACAAATCAGACACCTCATGAACGTCTCCTTGTTTTCCCCAGGAAGTCCTCCTCCTTGCTCATCTTGCTCCCAACCTGGCCAGCGACACCCGGACCCATCCTGCTTCGGACGCACAAGTCGGGCGCACAAGTCGGACCCGTTGGTCGAGAGGGTCCACCTGCTGCATGCTAACCCCCAGTATGCCTACATGGCGTTCCCTGACGGGCAGCAAGATACAGTCTTCCTTCGGGACCTGGCGCCCGCCGGAACCCCACGCGCACCCGAACCATTACCGCCCCCCCCCACCCACGGCAGTGGGAGGGGTCAGTACTCCTGCCGCTCCTCCCTCGGCCCGCCCACCCACCAACTCCCCCTACTGTGTCAACCGTTTGCCCCAACAGCGCCGCCTAGGGGTGACGAAGCTGCCAGGGAGGCCAAAACCACGCTCCCGGAGTTGCAACCACCGGGACCCCCACCAGAATCATCACCGAAGCCCAGAGGCTCCAGAAGAACGACCAGGCCACCCGATCGACTGATTGCTTCACTGTGAACACTTTGTAAATATCCTCGACACCACAGTACCTCCATACCTCATCATACCATGTTAAAGGTGACTGTTACCACTGGCCACCACCCCCGCCGGACTCTTTTTTGACAGGGGGTGAATGTGGTAGTACCAGGTATTGCGGTACCTAAAAGGCTGATGACCATTGGTTAGACCCAGGAGTCTGCCATTGGCTGTTGTTACGTAGCTCCGCCCTGACAGGCGGAGTATAAGAAACGGTGCCGTCCCAGCAGCCTTCACTTTCTGTACCGAAGCTGCTGGGGAACAAGTTCTAGTAGATTAAAGCCTTCAGTTATGAAATCACTTCGTCTTGAGTGTAATTGATTGCACATCAATCAGTTGGCCAGATCGAGATTGGAATAGAATCCCCTACTCTATGTTAACTCCTGATTTCTGTTCAGCAGGGTTTAAAATGAGCCACATGTTGTCTGAAGTATATAGCTTTAATGTTTGAAAGAACTGTAATAAAAATGACTGGCATTTGTGGAACAAACAATCAAAATCAAGGACACTGATTTTTTGACTGTGCATCACCTGAGCACCCAAAAGCTGATGGGGGATTTCTCCAACCTCCTGCCGGGTTGGAGAATCGCCGCGGCGCCGCGTGAAACGTGCCTGGACGCCATTCTCCGATGTGTGGCAAAATGGGCGGCTGCGTATGGCGCCCAGCCGCTCGGAGAATCGGCGAAAACGGTTGCAGCGGCGATTCTCCGCTGGAGCAGGGATTCTCCGGGCCGGATGGGCTGGCGCCGTTCTAACATGGTATAAAGCAGCGTCAGCCAGTTGTGCTGGCTGACGCTGCAGGAGGATGTGGGTGACGGCGTGGAGCAGGCCCCGGGGGGGGGGGGTTGACACTGTTGGGGGTGGGGAGCCCGGGAGGGGGAGCGGTACGGCCGTGTCTGTGGGCGGTGTGGGGGAGGCTGCCGGAGGTGGGGGTGGGGGTGGCACACATCCGGGGGTGGGGGGGGACACACATCCGGGATTGGGGGGCTCACATCCGGGGGTGTTGGGGGGGGCCCACACATCCGGGGGTGGGGGGTGGCCCACACATCCGGGGGTGGGGGTGGGGTGTGGGCCACACATCCGGGGGTGGGGGTGGGGAAGGAGCGGTGGGGGCGACAAAGGCTGCGGGCGGCCACGGCCCGCCATGGCAGGGCGGATCCTACGGCCAGACCCCATGACGGTGGACACGCGCCTGTCCACCCAAACCGTTCGCTTTGCGGCGCAGGCGGCCTGGCCGTCCTGACGTGTGCCAGACAGCCGCACCCCACCCACCAAACTGGCGGCACCCACCAGAGGGTATGTCCGGGGCGGCCAGACGTGGCCTTGGCAGAGGGGATGGCCGACGGGTCTCAGGGCACCGAGGGGAAAGGGATGGGGCGCGTGCTGGCAACCGGGCCGGCCATGTAGACCATGGCACCTGGTTGTGGAGGTGTGCATACCAATGCTGAAACCCGGTCTACTCCCACACCCTACAGATAGTACAATGGTTAGCCATCTTCCAGCGTTGTTGGCTGCCATAGCGGGGGCTGCTGCCCTGCATGAGGCCCAGTGGAAGCTGGAGCACGGGCGTGACAGGGAGGTGATGTAGCCTGTTGTAGAGCAGCGGACTGCAGTGGGACACGTGCAAGCCACCCAGACCGCAGGGCCACATGCCCGAGAGGTATAGGAGGAGCACCACGCCGTGCGGGAGCCACAGCTGGAGGATGACGAGGAGGAGGGTGTGCCACAGCGGACGCCACCCGTGCGGTGTTGGCCTGTGTGGCAATCATGACCGGCACCATTTCCTACTCCTGGACGCGGATGCACTCCTGCACTTGCGTCTGCAGGTGCTTGAAACCGGGCGTCACACTATCATGCCCCTGGGTCCCTGACTGCATCGGGTCTATGGGTTGGCGGGGGAACTCCAGGAACCCGGGACCCGTCTGAGCGGCAGGTGATTGCCGGGGCTGGGCTGCCCTCCGACCGTCCGGCCCCTCGGCTGCTCCTACCTCCACCTGCTGTTCCGGAGCGGCTGTGTGGTGCGCACCAGTTAGTGTCCCAGAAACTTTATCACTAAAATAGCCAACCGAGGTGAGAGTATCTGCCGTGGCGGAGGGTGCAGGGGACAGCTGTGACGCAACCTCGGTGTCTTCATCGGACCTGCGGTCCGGGGTACCATGTCTCGTATGTTCGTCCCCTCCGTGGTGGTGTCGTGTTGTGTTCTTTCATGTCTGTCTGTCCCCTGCGTGCTAGTGTCCTGTGTTGTCGTGTCGTGCCTGTCTGTCCCCTGTGTGCTGGTGTCCTGTGTCATCATGACGTGCCTGTCTGTCCCCTGTGTGCCTGTGTCCTGATGTCGTGCCCGTCTGTCCCGTGTGCTGGTGTCCTGTGTCATCATGTCGTGCCTGCCTGTCCCCTGTGTGCCTGTGTCGCCGTGCCGTGCCTGTCTGTGCCCTGTGTGCTTGTGTCGTGCCTGTCTGTCCCCTGTGTGCTTGTGTCCTGTGTTGTCGTGTCATGTCTCTCTGTCCCGTGTGCTTGTGTCCTGTGTTGTCGTGTCATGTCTCTCTGTCCCCTGTGTGCTTGTGTCCTGTGTCATCATGTCGTGCCTGTCTGTCCGCTGTGTGCCTGCGTCGTCGTGCCGTGCCTGTCTGTGCCCTGTGTGCTTGTGTCGTGCCTGTCTGTCCCCTGTGTGCTTGTGTCCTGTGTCGCCGTGCCGTGTCTCTCTGTCCCCTGTGTGCTTGTGTCCTGTGTCGCCGTGCCGTGTCTGTCTGTCCCCTGTGTGCTTGTGTCCTGTGTTGTCGTGTCATGTCTCTCTGTCCCCTGTGTGCTTGTGTCCTGTGTCGCCGTGCCGTGTCTCTCTGTCCCCTGTGTGCTTGTGTCCTGTGTCGCCGTGCCGTGTCTGTCTGTCCCCTGTGTGCTTGTGTCCTGTGTCGCCGTGCCGTGTCTGTCTGTCCCCTGTGTGCTGGTGTCCTGGGTCGCCGTGCCGTGTCTGTCTGTCCCCTGTGTGCTGGTGTCCTGGGTCGTTGTGTCATCACTGGACTGGGGCGGAGGGTTGTTGTTGGAGCTGCCCTCCCCGTCGCTACTAGAGTCCCTGCGGGCTGGCCGTCCAGGCGCTTGCCGGGGCGGTGTCTGCCAGGTGCGCCCGGTTGATCTGCGTCGGCTGGCCTTCCAGGCGCTTGCCGGGGCGGTGTCTGCCAGGTGCTCCGGGTCAGTCACCGCGTGGCCCTGCGACACACAATACACCATCATGGTTAGGCAGATGCAAGGGGGGGGGGGGTGGGTTGCGGTACGGGGTGAGGGGGGAGTGCTGAGGGGACAGTGCTGAGGGGAAACGGCTGGAGGTAGTGTGCTGAGGGAAGAGGGCTGAGGGGAGAGTGATGAGGGGGAGTGCTGAGGGGAGAGTGCTGATGGGTGATTGCTGAGGGGAGAGTGCTGAGGGGAGAGTGCTGAGGGGAGAGTGCTGAGGGGAATGGCCACGCTCTCGCTGGTTATGGGCGCTCTTCTCCTGGTTGTGGGGGGGAAGAAATGACACCATTGTTAGGCAGTCCGATGCATGCAGTTGGATCTATGTTGGCATGGGTGCACAGGGCACATGGCCAACGCGGCTTGCATGGGTGACTGCCGCCATGTGGGTCACGGCTGTGGTTGTACCGTCCCCCTAGGGAGGAGGTGGGTGTTACACATGTGGGGGGTAGGGGGGCTTGGTGCCATGGGCACATTACTGGGTACTCACCCTGGCTGCCCTCAGTAGGTCGTTGAGCTTTTTGCGGCACTGCTCGCCAGTCCTGGGTGTCAACGCAATGGCAGTAACGGTCACGCCCACCTCCCTCCACAGACGCCGGGCCACGTTGGGTGGGACCCTCTGGCCGGGTCCAGGGTACAGACGCCCTCTCCTCTCCTCGAGGGCGTCCAGGAGCATCTCGAGGTCGTGGTCTGTGAACCGGGGCGCTGCTAGGCGTGGCGCCATATTGCTCCATCGACAGCCTGTGCGCTCGCGTTGCCTTATGTGCGACGCGGCGCCACTTCGATTGTGTGGCGCCGCGTCTCCGATGCTGTTGCGAGGCCGCGCCCCCGCGCTTCCCGCCGCACCCCTGCTGGGCCCCTTGTACGGCACAGAAAGGAGTCCTGGAACGGACGGCGACCGCGGAGTGAAACACTCCCGTTTTGGCGTTGGCACCGCCACTCTGCCGTCGGGGCGGAGAATCGCGCCCATATTTCTGCCATTAGCAGACTAACACCTTAAATTCTAAGCTCCTGCTAGGAGTCTTGTTGTTGAATTACCACAATTGTGCTGTTTCTATTCTGTGCATTTTGAACCGGTTCAGTGCTTTTTAGATACAAACCCAACACAAATGTTCAATGCAAAAACAGACAAGTGCATTTCCGTGATCATCTCTAACACTGATATGTGCGGAATGGAGCTCAAGGCCAACTTAAGGTGAAAGCAAATCAAAACAAGTGTCCCTAATTTGTCGTCTCTTTGATTTTGTGGTCTTATGTCCTTGATTGGCTGGTTTAAAGGTCAAGATGTATGAAAGGAAGAATGTAATTAGAAGGGAATGGTGGTTAAAATGAGTACAGCCTTTCAATGTTAATGGGCTTGTCACTGTAGAAAGAGTTGCTGCAAAAGCATATTCCATTTAGCTCCAGAGTATGAAAATGAAATGAATATTGTTTCCTTCATGCCGAAACCATGATGACAATCTCTGAAGACAAAACCAATTGCACAAGTTGCATCTAAAAGGTGTTGCATTCTATTCCATGACACATCTTTCACGTAAATGAAAATGATCACAAATATTCTGTACTACTCAGATAAAGCACAATCATATTGTACTGAAAGTGCTATATTACATATGCCATGACAATTAAAAAAAAAGCCATGAGATTTGTTTGCATAATTTGCCACAAAATAGAGTGATTTGCACCAGTGTTCGTTACAGGTAAGTGATGTTTTATTGCTTCTGGATATGTTTGATGTAAATTATGAAAGGCAATTGGAAGTAAGAAGTGTGCTATTAACTAAGACAGATTTGTTTAACAGCTTGCCTAAGTGCCTGTCATTATTCATAATGTATGCAGACGTTTGATATTAAAGTGCTCAACATGGTGAAAGCATCCTTTGTTGAGTATAAAATAGACGGCATACATAAGTCATCAATTTTAAAATGTGAACACTTTTAGAGGTGGTATAATTGTAGCAATATTCAAATGTAACATTTGGAAAATGTGACTTTTTTGTGAGATCTAATATTTTTTTCATGGTTCATGATCATCAAAGCGATTGTGAGCTGGAGAAATAGAATGTTTTGTACTTGCTGACAGAATTGAATACTCTCAGGTTAATTATGATATGAAGATGTCACAGCATTAATCTCCCTCCATTGGACCGACAATGCAACTGACCCAATGGACTAAAGACAATCCCCTCGAGATTGATGTCAACGAGTGGAATTTTCCTATCTTTTGTCAGAATGGCCAGTAACTTAGATTTTTAAAATAAAATAAAAATAGACACCCGCTCTCCCCCATGGAACAAGCCCCCTGTCATGTTCTGCATACTGGCCGGTATGAATGATGCATGACAGAACATCTAGTTCTTGACTGGTTAAAATAATTGATCATAAAACAAATGCGTGGTAAAGATAACTGAAATAAATATGTTACAAACTACTAACACTAACTAATTAATCTAGAGCAAAACATGTCTATCCACCAACACGACTTACTCCCAACTCCCCCAGGCACAGAGTCACATGGTAGGTTTACACTTCCACCTGCTGGTCGGAGGTCAAGTACATTATTATATACAAGATTGCTTATGCATATCATCACATCCCCTTTCCTTTGGAAATGTAGTTAGTTACATTCATGACTTAATTTTTTACAATGTGATAGGATATGCATAAATCACTATAACATTCAACTATTTACAGTCTATCACAAATTCAGTCTCTCAGGTTTACATTGTTGCCTTCTAGATCTTCTGAGTGGCTGCCAAATCTGTGAAGTTACTTCATCTTCCTTTGTAGCTGTGGATGCTGCTTGTTGTTCTTCTTTGTGTCTTTATCTTGTTGTTGTGGCACTGTGTGCTGAACTGTATCTTCTTCAGCTGTCTTAGGGCTGCTAACAGCTTCCTCTTGCGGTTGCATTACAAAAGGTTGCTGAACTTTTAGCAGAGCTCTTCTGTTCCTCCTTAAGATTACACCGTCATCCGTGATGATTGGATACAAATTTGGACCTGCCTGTCGCAGTACCTTCACATACTTAGACCATCCATTCTCCTTGAAATCTTCCAGGCTGATTGTGTCATCTGGCTGCAATGGTTGGAGCCTTCTCGCAGATTTATCGTCAAATCTCTTTGTGGATTTGCCCTCAAATCTCCTTTGCCTCCTTTTTTGAAAGATCGGTTTCCTCTTTGATCTTGGAGTAACGGACTCTTTCAGCAGTTTGAACTTAAGCTTCCTACACCGTGTGCAGCTGTTCACTCTCCTGCACCGTGTGCTGTTTTTTAGCATTGCTTCAATATCTCGGTTGATGCCCAGCCAATAGACTGTGTTTTCAGCTTTTTCCTTACATTTTTTTCTTCCCGTGTGCTCTTCATGGATTTTGCTAAGAATCACCAACCTTAATGAGTGCGGAATTACAATTCTTTGTTTTCGCTGCAAAAATCCATTTGCATCATTTAACTCTGCCCTTACATTATAAAAACGAGCAGGAACCTTTAGGCCCTCCCTCGTAGAGATGTGTTATCACCTTTTGCAAGACTGTGTCTTTGGTGGTTTCTTCCTTTATTTTGACACAAACCATAGAGTTTACCAAATCTGGAGGCTCTTCTGTGCATTTAATTAGGCCTAAAGCTGTAATCCTTTCTAGCTCAGCCTTCAATTTGTCTCTCAATGGAGCTGGTATACATCTCGGTGCGTGTATTACTGGCTTCGCGCTCTCCTTTAACTGAATTTTATATGTGTAAGGTAAAGTGTCAAAGTCTTGAAATATCTCAGGAAATTCCTTCAGTATGGCTCTACTGATGCATGTGGGCTGGTTGCAGAGCTGTCTGCACTGTAAACCCGCTTAACTAGCTGAAGCTCCTCAGACGCTTTTACTGCTCGTAGAGATTCATGTTCCACCTCTATAATGAAAATTTTTACAGTGTGAACTCTGTTTTTCACATTTACATCGAGCTCACATGCTCCTAGCATCATAATTTCATTTCCATTGTAGTCTCTCAGTAGTACTTCGTTGTTTGCTACTTTTGGTTTAATTTTCAGCTCTTTTAAATCTGACAAACTGATAAGGTTGGCGCTCGCACCTGTATCGAGTTTGAAGTTTATTAATATGTCATTAATCATTCATGGAACTGTCCATTTGTCTTTTGGAGTATTTGCATCTGATTCACTATTGCTGCAAATAGTCATGAAAGCGTTGTCATTTTGCATGACTTGATTATATTTATCTTCACTAGCAATCAAGTCAACAAAGAACGTGTCTTCGAGGCACATTTCATCAACAGTATTGCTGGCTTTTGTTTGTTCCGCTTTTTTCCTGGAAAAGCATTGAGTCGCAGAATGAATTGTGCTGTTACAGTTGGAGCATATCTTTCCAAACGCTGAACACTGTTGTGGCAAATGTCGTCTACTGCATCGCAGGCGTGAAATGGAGGATTGGGTCGGCCGTTCAAAATGGCCACCTGCGCTGGGACCACGTTTTTTATTCAAGTGTGTCACTACATTAATGGCATCGGCTGCCTCTTCTATCTTCGTGCTAAAATATCTGAGATTCAATGTGTTAATCTGCTTTGCTGCAAGCTTGCTAGCGTGACATATTTTGATTACATCATCAAGCCGAAACTCACTCTCTCAAGAGCCTCTCGCGTACCTTGTCGTTAGAAATCCCGAACACGATCTGATCGCGGATAATGGACGCCTTAAGGGTACTAAAATTACACGACTGCGCCTTCAACCGCAAGTCGGTTAGAAAACTATCAAATGATTCGCCTGCGTTCTGGGTGCACGTGCGAAATATGAAGCGTTCGAATATTTAATTTTTTTTAGTCGAGCAATGCCGATCAAATTGCTTCAGAACTTCGAAGTTCTTGCTAGCCGCCTCACTATTGAAGACCAAGGTGTTAAAAACTTCAATTGCTTGGGGACCTGCTACAGTGAGCAGCAACGCGATGTGCCTCTCTTCAGGTTGTGCCTGCAGACCGAGGGCTGCAACATAGAGTTTGAACTGCTGCTTAAACACCCGCCAATTCTCATCTTATAATAATAATAATCGCTTATTGTCACAAGTGGGCTTCAATGAAGTTACTGTGAAAAGCCCCTAGTCACCATATTCCAGCACCTGTTCGGGGAGGCTGGTACGGGAATTGAACCCGCGCTGCTGGTATTGTTCTACATTACTTGCCAGCTGTTCAGCCCACTGTGCTAAACCAGCCCCCTATGTTACCAGTCTATGTTATCTGTAACCCAAAACTCTTATTTTATTAAGTAGCCTTTTGTATGGTACCTTATCGAATGCTTTTTGGAAATCCGAGTGTATTATATCTACTGGTTCCCCTTCATTTACCTTGCTCATTCCACCTCAAAGAATTCTAATAAATTTGTCAGGCATGATTCCCCCTTCATAAAGGCATGCTGTCCCTGCTTGATTATATTATGCCTAAATGTTCTACTATTACATCCTTTATGATGGACTAACATTTTTCCAACAACAGAAGTTAAGCTAACTGGCTGATAGTTACTTGTTTTTTGCCCCCCCCTTTTTAATAAAAGTGTTACATTGGCAGTCTTCCAATCTTCTGGGACTTTTCCAGAATTTAAGGATTCTTGGACGACTACTACCACTGCATCCACTATCTCTGTAGCTACTTCTTTTAATATCCTGGAATGCAACCCACCAGATCCAGGGGACTTATCGGTCTTTAGCCCTTTAGTGTCCCTGGTATTTTTTCCCAAGTGACTGTCATTGTATTTATTCCCCCCTCCCTTTCTGCCCTTTAATTATTTATTTTTGGAATATTATTAGTGTCTTCCACCGCGAAGACTGCCACAAAGTATTTCTGCCATTTCCTGGTTCCCAGTTATTATTTCCCCAGTCTCATTCTCTAAGGGGCCTATGTTCACTTTGGCCTCTCTTCTTTTTTATATAATTTAAATAAACTTTTGCTGTTCGTTTTTATATTACTTGCTAGTTTACCCTCAGAGTTTATCTTCTCCCTCTTTATTTATTTTTTGGTAATCTTTTGTTGATTTTTAAAACTTTCCCAATCCTCTGGCTTACCAGTAGCCCGTGCCACATTATATGTTTTGGGGAAATCCCCCTTAACAGCTTTACCTGTGTCTTCCAGTGTTGAACATATCTTAATTATTGTCAAATTTAGGAATATTATGAATTTTGACTTTTAAAAAAAAAGTGTGTTGGTGGGGGAGGAACTAACATCTCAAAAATCCGCCTTCCAGTCAAAACCCTCCTCCAGCTTGCCCACTTCCGCTTTAACAGTGGTGGGAATATGGTAGGCAGTCAACCTGCTGTAAGGAGGCTGTCCAGTCCTTGGTTTGAGGTTCATTGTCATTCAGCTTTGTGACTTTAACGCTGATCAGTTAGGGTACCCAAAACTCAGGAAACACGACACCTACATCCAAGTAATGGATTGGCAGATCCAGGAGGCAAGTTCTTTACACTCCTGGATCCAGTATGCCTGCCTGAGGAACACCCTGTGACCCCACGATCTTCCCTGTGAGGCCACAACCAAGTCCACCAGTCCTCTGACCCCCCCCAAAGCTGCTGATTCCACCTTATTCGGTCTTCCATCTCACCTCTGAAGCCTCCATTGGCATTGCCAGGCCTCCATTCAGTTTTAAAATCGTTTCCCATCCCCGCACCACAACCTTGGGTCCCTGACCTCAAGCCTCTATCCTCATCACCATGACATACAATAACTGCCCAGAAATATTAATCCGAAGTGAGCTCCCAGATTATGAAAGAGTACTTTTCCTCCACAATTCTAATTTACTCATCATGATTCACAATAGGTACACAAGTGGTTCAATTGCACAGTACTGTTGACAGGTTAGAGAAAGGATATCCAATAGTTACGTAGAATTTCAGAGCACAGAAACAGGCTACTCAGTCCAAAGTCTCCTTCCATTTACTCCCACTTTTCATTCTACAATGCTGTAAATATCTAGTACATAATTCATATGATTTAGAATATAACTTTTAGTTTTAGGAATTAAAGGGTCAAATGTGAGATAAATGGATAATCCTAGTTAAGAAACTGAAAAACAAACCTAATGTTAAAGCATTTCAAACAAACCTAGCTTTAATTACCTGTATTTATCTTACAAATTCGGAGTTGACAGTGGGGGAAAAAACCTAAACAATGGATGACCTATCTTTGGACCTCTCTGTTGACCCAGGGAGTTGGAGAAAGGGTAATTAAAGTATCAAATAGCTGTGTTGAAGGTAAAATGATTTGCCTATATTTCTGTTTGAGTCCATGGCAAAGCAGGCCATGTTGCCATAGAGATGGACTGTAAGGGTAGAAGGTCCTTTTGTTTAAAAATCTGAGAGTGTTTGCTGACAGAAGTTAAGCAGCTCATTTTGGGGAACAGACAGAGGCAGTTACGTGTGGCATGGATACATCTCACCAGTTTGATGAGTCCATAGGAGATGAGTCAGTTGGGTCTGTCACAGAGTCATAGTCATAAGGCGGGTTTCTCCCGAATCCTTGCGATGGCCCGACGCCGGCGTAAAAACCGGCGCGAACCACTCCGGTGTCGGGCTGACCGGAAGTTGTGGAATTCTCCGCACTTCCGGGGGCTAGGCTGGCAGCGGAGGTGTTGGCACCGCGCCAGCTGGCACCGAAGGGTTAGCGAGTTAGCGCATGCGCAGAACCACCGGTGTGGTTCAGCGCACACGTAGACTGGCCGGCGTATTCTAGTGCATGCACAGGGGGGTGTCTTCTCTGAGGCCGGCACGGAAGGAGTGCCCCCATGGCACAGGCCCGCCCGCAGATCGGTGGGCCCCGATCGCGGGCCAGACTACCGTGGGGCGCCCCCCACCTCCCAGGGTCGGATCCCCCCTGCGCCCTCCCGAGGTCCGCACCAGCCAACTTACCTGGCAGGTCCCGCCGTGTGGGACCATGTCCAATCCACGCCGGCAGGACCAGCCAGAAACCGGCCCATCGGGGCCCGGAGAATTGCTGGGGGGCCCGCTGCCAACGGCCCCCGACCGGTGTGGCCTGATCCCCGCCCAAAAATCGGCGCAGGAGAATACGCCATCCGGCATCGGAGCGGCGGAGTGGGATTCACGCCACCCCCAGGGGATTCTCCGAGCCGGCGGGGGGTCGGAGAATCCCGCCCATAGAATCATAAAATCATATAGCACAGAAAAGGCCTTTCGGCCCATCGTGTCTGTGCCAGTCAAAAACAACCACCTAACCATTCAAGTAGAGAAAATATTAACCTCTTGATTCACTGTATGGAATATTGATCAGGCTCAATCTTGGACTTTGTGATGGATAAACAGCTGGAAGATTTGCTCTAGCTTGCAGTTAGTGGAAGAAATAAACAGTGGCGCTGACAGAGCCTTGTGGGAGAAAACAGTTAACAGAATTAGCTTGGAAAGCTGTAGAAAACCAGTTGGGTATATGCTGGTTTATGCATTTAAGTAATACATCTCTGCTGATGGAACATCAGGTGACTTGTTGTGATGCCAACAGTGTGTTTCCGCAGGCTGTAGTTCTCCATCTTAGTATTGTATGAGCAGCAACATCTCCTGAATAAACCTTGCATCATGTTTGGAAGAAACCCGGGTGTGTGACACCTGCATACCATTTATTTTTGCGGCCCATTGAGAATATAACAAAAAAGAAAACTGGCAACGAGAATTTAGGCAAGAGAAAACTGGTGAGGCACTAAAACTATTGACGGGTAAAATGAAAACGGCGGCAAGAGCGGAGGAGATCATCTGAAAAAAAAATGAAGCACAACTGTGAATAAACAGAACAAAAGTTTCAAAAACTGGGTTGGAAGTGAATAGACTCTAGGCTGCAGGGACCACACACATGGTGAAGTGAAACGGGCTGCGGGAATGGGGATTCAAAAGTCTTTCTGATTCTGTGCAAGCTACTACTCGATTAGACAAAAAAAAAAGTGGATTTGGAGGCCAATTGTTTCATGCATAAAAAAGAAATAGAAGGGAGGAAGGTTGAAAGAAGTACAGGTCTTGGGAGCCGGTATCCAAAATGGTGAACAAAGGTGGCGCCATGGATGCATTTGGTGAAGACCGTGAGGCTTGGAACTGTATGAAGAGAAATTTAAACTTTATCTGATATCTAATCGAACTCCAGAGGACCTAAAGGATGCAACATTTCTCAGTTTGATAGGGCGTAAAACTTTTATGCCACTGCAAAACCTAGTCCATCTGGCAAAGCCAGAAGACAAGGCCTACAATCAATTGATGAAGAATATGGAAGGGCACTTCTCACCAAGACAACTTATAATTACAGAAAGGTTTTGGTTCTAACACGATAGCCTGGAAGGGATGAAAGAATTTTACAATTCGTGGTGACCTTAAGGTTAGCAAAATACTGCGAATTTAGTGCAACACTAGACGATACCCTTTGTGATAGACTGGTATGTGGACTCTGCAATGAAGCTATTCAAAGGAAGCTGCTTACTGTAAGCGGCTTAACTCTTAAATCAGCTGTAGAAATTGCTACGTCAATGGAGCTAGCAGCAAAAGAGGTTTCCAAGATAGGAGCTGGAGTGAAGATCCTCAAGCTAGAAAACATCAAAAATAGGTCTGCAAGGGTACAACCTTATCATTGATGGCACAAGTTGGATACTCATCCAAGGAATGCTGGTGTAGAGAAAATAAGTGCAAGAACTGTGACAAAAAGGGCCATATTGCCAAAGCATGTTGGTCATGGTAAATGTCACCAACACCTATGATACGCTATAGGAAGAAAACATCTAAGTCTACTAATCAAGTTTACAAGATAATGGACGGAGTTCAAGACCCCTCAGGAGACGATTACCTGACCAACTTCAAGAACTGAAACTAGGCGTCTTGACGGTATGGGAGACCAACACCTTTCTGGGCATTCCCAAAACTTGATTGATACTATCATTGATACTGGGGACAATTTATAATCAGAAGTTAAAGCATCTGCTATTAAAACCATCAAATGTCATCATATGGATGTATACAGAAGAGGTTGTACCACGAAAAGGATACATTACCGTAACAGTGGAAGTAAATAGACAAATTGTGAAGTTGCCTCTCCACATTTCAGTGGAAACTTTCCTATTTTATTTGGTAGAGCATGGTTGGGAACAATTAAATTCAACTTGGGAGCGATGAGTTCATTCAAAGAATGACCAACTTCTGGAAAAGGATAAAAAGGTGTTGAAGACTCACTAGGCTCAATGACAGGAGTTGAAGTCCAACTCAAAATAAAGCCAAACAGTATGTCAAAAGGTCCCAAAGCCAGGACCGTACCATATGCCATCAGGTCAAAAGTTGAAGAACTAGAAAGACTAGTCCAAACAGGAGTCATTGAAATTGAACTAGTTATCACAAGTGATTGGGCTACACCAATAGTTCCTGTACTAAAACGAGATGGCTCAGTAAGGATGTGTGGGGTTTCTAAGACAACTATAAACCTGGTATTGTGCACAGATCACTAACCACTGTCGCTGATTGAAGACTTACTTGCTGGACTTTCTGGAGGGCAAAAATTCAGTAAAATCACAGGCATATTTACAAATGAAATCACAGCCATTATTTGCTATCATGGAATTTGGAGCTGTTAACCATCTCCACCTCGGCCCCGTTGATGCTGACAGGGGTGTGTACAGTACTTTGCTTCATAGAACATAGAACATAGAAAATACAGCACAGAACAGGCCCTTCGGCCCACGATGTTGTGCCGAACCTTTGTCCTAGATTAATCATAGATTATCATTGAATTTACAGTGCAGAACCTGAAGTCAATGACCAGCTCTTTAGTTTTGCTGGCATTGAGGGATAGATTGCTGTTGTTGCACCACTCCACTAGGTTCTCTATCTCTCTTCTGTATTCTGATTCGTCGTTATTCGAGAATCGGCCCACTATAATCGTGTCATCAGCAAACTTGTAGATGGAGTTGGAACCAAATTTTGCCACGGAGTCATATGTGTACAGGGAGTATAGTAGGAGGCTATGTACGCAGCCTTGCGGGGCCCCAGAATCAATTAAAGAATTTGAATACACACACAACTGCTTCAAACATTGAATTCATTCGAAACCGTTCTCTCTTATTATGTTATTACAGATTCAGATGATTTAATCTATTTAAGTTATATGGGTGGGATTCACCGTCGGCTGGATCCTCCACTTCACCTGCAGTGCACTCAAGCCTGCGGATTTCCCGACGGCGTGGCGGAGTCCACAATGGGAAACCCCATTGGCTGGCTTCTGGGATGGAGGATCCCGCTGCTGGCGAGGGCGTGCCGCACCAGAAAACGGGTGCGGCGGGACGGAGAATTCCGCCCCATATTCTTCAGAATCCTTCTTTCTTAATAAATATCTCCCCATGTGATTCTCTCCTGTAGATCAAAATTATGCCAGCAATATTTAGTTGCTGATTGCAATGAGCTCTAAATGCTTGTTATATTTTGATTCGTAGTCAGCACCTCTAAGGGTTAGTGTACTGAGATCCAAACCCACTTTGAACTTTCTGTAACTGAATCCTTAATGGTGCTGTAATTACCATTTCCCTTGACAAAATATTGTACCTGCCTACAGCTTTCTTTTTCTGGCATCAAATAGCAACTTCTGATGATACTCTTACAGATATCTAAGGGAAAGGTGAGCTTACACCAGTCAATCCAATGCAGTGTAATAACTATATTCCCACAGCACTACAATGGTATCCTTATTATAATGCTCACTTGCTGGCTTCTCAACATGAGAGTCAACACTTGAGAGGTTCTGATAGCTAGGTGTTTTTTTTGTATCTCATCAAGATTTTTGAGGAATCATTAAACAAACTGCAGCCTTGGTCATAAAATATTTAGGCAACCTGTATTCAATTTCAAGTGTCAGTTCAGTAGCATTGCACAGTTAGAGATAGACTAATAATAATGGTCAGTGGGTTTTTGGCTCACGTGACTGTAATTAGGATGTGCTGTGTTTAACAGGAACCTACTCTCAACTTTGGCCTGTACTGAGGCAACAAATCTTGTTCAGGTTACTTGCGAAATCTAGAAAAAAGTTTCTTAAAAAACCCCTCTAATTTAAAATCTAAGATGCTTGATTGACACACCAGCACGTCAGAGGGGAAAACAAACTGGATGAAACTTGGGCTACCAATTTAAAAAAAATATAGGCCAGGAGTTTCCAGACCCGCCCTTGGTTCCTACAAATTTGAACCCAAAGAAATGAGGAAAATATGCAAAGTAAATAATCTACTCATTGCTGCTTTGTGATCTTACTGAATGGTAGGTAATCTGATTGACAGAGGAAGTAAATCCCACTGTTCTGTTCTTTCCTGGTCTCTCCTGACAGCTCTCTCCGGAGATTCTATTGTGAGATCCTGTCCATTAGGTACACTGCCTATTTGTGACTCTGGACGTCTCTTACTTGAAAGAAAATGATCCATCTTCACAGTCTTCTTGCCTTGCTTGCCAGCAGCTAGAAAATGAAACCAGCTCTCCTCCGTGATTTGGCGCAAAAAGCACGAACGTACAGGGCGCTTGACATCAAGTGTACGTGCGGGCGAGCAACCTTCTCACTGCTGCCTCTTCTGGCTGCAAGATTGCACACAGCCTAATTTCTCTTCCTTAAAAGGTGGCAGCAGCCGCCATTCTCAATTCAAAAGCCAGTAGTGGCCATTGGGCACTTCTCCCGTGCTCAGGACCACCATGGGAACGGTGCGACCAATTGCTCTGCAACTCTCCTGACACCCGCACTTTGAAAAACCCTGTACTAGGCGAATAAAACCACAAGATTCCATGATTTTAATCAAACAAAACAAACTTTACAAAGTTAGAAATGTAAAACAATTTATAATATCTATTTTATAATCTAGGAGGGAGGTGATGTAAGAAGGTAGAATCAGATGTAAAGGTGTTACAGTTAAATAAAGGTAACTACAGGGGCATGAGGGAGGAACTGACGAAAATCGACTGGGAGCAGAGCCTAGTGGGAAAGACAGTAGAACAGCAATGGCAGGAGTTTCTGGGAGTAATTGAGGACACAGTACAGAGGTTCATCCCAAAGAAAAGAAAGGTTATCAGAGGGGGGATTAGGCAGCCATGGCTGACAAAGGAGGTTAGGGAATGCATCAAAGCAAAAGAGAAAGCCTATAATGTGGCAAAGCGTAGTGGGAAGTCAGAAGATTTGGAAGGCTGCAAAAACAAACAGAGGATAACAAAGAGAGAAATAAGCAAAGAGAGGATCAATTATGAAGGTAGGCTAGCCAGTAACATTAGGAATGATAGTAAAAGTTTCTTTAAATACATTAAAAACAAACGGGAGGCACTGGAGTCAGGGAAAGTCCCAGAGGATTGGAAAATCGCTGTTGTAACCCCCCTGTTCAAGACGGGAACAAGGAAAAAGATGGAAAATTATAGGCCAATTAGCCTAACCTCGGTTGTTGGCAAGATTCTAGAATCCATTGTTAAGGATGAGATTTCTAAATTCTTGGAAGTGCAGGGTCGGATTAGGACAAGTCAGCATGGATTTAGTAAGGGGAGGTCGTGCCTGACAAACCTGTTAGAGTTCTTTGAAGAGATAACAAATAGGTTAGACCAAGGAGAGCCAATGGATGTTATCTATCTTGACTTCCAAAAGGCCTTTGATAAGGTGCCTCACGGGAGACTGCTGAGTAAAATAAGGGCCCATGGTATTCGAGGCAAGGTACTAACATGGATTGCCGATTGGCTGTCAGGCAGAAGGCAGAGAGTTGGGATAAAAGGTTCTTTTTCGGAATGGCAATCGGTGACAAGTGGTGTCCCGCAGGGTTCAGTGTTGGGGCCACAGCTGTTCTCTTTATCTATTAACGATCTAGATGACGGGACTGGGGGAATTTTGGCTAAGTTTGCCGATGATACAAAAATAGGTGGAGGGGCAGGTAGTATGGAGGAGGTGGGGAGGCTGCAGAAAGATTTAGACAGTTTAGGACAGTGGTCCAAGAAATGGCTGATGAAATTCAACGTGGGCAAAGTGCGAGGTCTTGCACTTTGGAAAAAAGAATAGAGGCGTGGACTATTTTCTAAACGGTGACAAAATTCATAATGCTGAAGTGCAAAGGGACTTGGGAGTCCTAGTCCAGGATTCTCTAAAGGTAAACTTGCAGGTTGAGTCTGTAATTAAGAAAGCAAATGCAATGTTATCATTTATCTCAAGCGGCTTGGAATATAAAAGCAGGGATGTACTTCTGAAGCTTTATAAAGCATTAGTTAGGCCCCATTTAGAATACTGTGAGCAATTTTGGGCCCAACACCTCAGGAAGGACATACTGTCACTGGAGCGGGTCCAGCGGAGATTCACACGGATGATCCTAGGAATGGTAGGCCTAACATACGATGAACGTCTGAGGATCCTGGGATTATATTCATTGGAGTTTAGGGAGATCTAATAGAAACTTACAAGGTAATGAATGGCTTAGCTAAGGTGGACGTAGGGAAGTTGTTTCCATTAGCAGGGGAGACTAGGACCCAGGGGCACAGCCTTAGAATAAAAGGGAGTAACTTTAGAACAGAGATGAGGAGAAATTTATTCAGCCAGAGAGTGGCGGGTCTGTGGAATTCATTGCCACAGAGGGCGGTGGAGGCCGGGACGTTGAGTGTCTTTAAGACAGAAGTTGATAAATTCTTGATTTCTCGAGGAATTAAGGGCTATGTAGAGAGAGCGGGTAAATGGAGTTGAAATCCGCTATGATTGAATGGTGGAGTGGACTCGATGGGCCGAATGGCCTTTCTTCCACTCCTATGTCTTATGGTCTTATGTAGCACAGGAGTAGCGTCCCTATTCTGGGCCAGAAGTTCTGGGTTCAAGTCCCACTAAGGAAGGCATGGAAAAACATGGCCAAACTGGTTTATTAACAGCCTTTAAATTTTTCCAGTATGCCAATGGCTAGTGGTAAAGAATGGGAGAGTTTCCTGGTCAACCATACTGCAGAAGGCAATGGTAACCGACTGTAGTATTTTGTCAGGCATAATCAGGGACAAATTCAATGGAAGCCCATGGTCACCAATATCCTCTTAAGGCTTGGTACCTGAAGGAGGAGGGAAATCTTATGCACTAACATTCAGAACTAACAAGAGGTAAATATGAATTAACAGGTAAACTGTGGTCACATACACCATACTGCACATTAAATGGAAGATGTGGCCAAGACTGATCACATGTTGCCCCCACTGGAGGGGGAGGCGGAGATAGTGGTGGCTATGGATGCAGAGAAGGCATTTGATAGAGTGGAGTGGGACTATTTGTGGGAGGTACTGAAGAGATTTGGATTTGGAGAGGGGTTCATTAGATGGGTTTGGCTCCTATACGGGGCCCCGGTGGCAAGTGTGATTACGAACAGGCAACGATCCGACTACATAGGGGCTCAAGACAGGGGTGCCCCCTGTCCCCGTTACTGTTTGCGTTGGCAATTGAGCCATTGGCCATAGCGCTGAGGGGCTCTAGGAAGTGGAGAGGGGTACTTAGAGGAGGAGAAGAACATCGGGTGTCATTATACGCGGATGATCTGCTGTTATATGTCGCGGACCCAGTGGAAGGGATGCCTGAGATAATGCAGACACTCAGGGAGTTTGGAGAGTTTTCGGGATACAAACTGAATATGGGGAAGAGTGAACTGTTTGTGATGCACCCCGGGGAACAGGGCAGGGGAATAGACGAGCTGAGGAGGGTAAGAAGAGATTTCCGGTATTTAGGGATCCAGGTGGCCAGGTACTGGGGCACCTTGCATAAGCTTAACTTGACACGACTGGTAGTGCAGATGGAGGAGGACTTTAAGAGGTGGGATATGGTGCCCCTGTCATTGGCGGGCAGGGTGCAGGCGGTTAAAATGGTGGTCCTCCCGAGGTTTCTTTTTGTGTTTCAGTGCCTCCCCATACTGATTACAAATACCTTTTTTAAGAAGGTGGACAGGAGCATCATGAGCTTTGTGTGGGCCGGAAAGACCCCAAGGGTAAAGAGGGGGTTCCTGCAGCGCAGTAGAGATAGAGGGGGATTGGCACTGCCGAGTCTGAGTGATTATTATTGGGCCGCTAACGTGTCTATGTTATGTAAGTGGATGAGGGAAGAAGAAGGAGCGGTGTGGAAAAGGCTGGAGATGGCGTCCTGTAGGAGAACTAGCTTAAAAGCACTGGCAACGGCGCCGCTGCCGTTCTCCCCGAAAAGGTACACCACAAACCCAGTGGTGGTGGCGACTCTGAAGATTTGGGGGCAGTGGAGACGACATAGGGGAGTGACGGGGGCCTCAGTGTGGTCCCCGATAAGGAACAACCACAGGTTCGTCCCGGGAAGGATAGACGGGGGATTTCAATCTTGGCAGCGAGCAGGAATTGCGCAACTGAAGGACTTGTTCTTGGACGGGACGTTCGCGAGTCTGGGAGCACTGACAGAAAAATACGGGTTGCCACCTGGGAATGCATTTCGTTATATGCAAGTGAGGGCATTTGTGAGGCAACAGATGAGGGAATTTCCGCAGCTCCCGGCGCAAGGGATCCAGGACAGAGTGATTTCGGGGGCATGGGTGGGTGATGGTAAGGTGTCCGATATATACAGGGAAATGAGAGACGAGGGGGAGACGATGATAGAGGAACTGAAAGGAAAATGGGAGGAGGAGCTGGGGAAGAGATTGAGGAAGGGCTGTGGGCAGATGCCCTAAGTAGGGTAAATTCCTCGTCCTTGTGTGCCAGGCTCAGCCTGATCCAATTCAAGGTACTACACAGGGCGCATATGACGGGAGCAAGATTGAGCAGGTTTTTTGGGGTGGAGGATAGGTGCGGGAGGTGCGCGGGAAGCCCTGCGAACCACACCCACATGTTTTGGTCATGCCCGGTATTGCATGGGTTCTGGGTGGGTGTGGCAAAAGTGATTTCAAAGGTGGTGGGGTCCGGGTCGAACCAAACTAGGGGTTGGCTATATTCGGGGTTGCAGATGAGCCGGGAGTGCAGGAGGCGAGAGAGGCCGATGTTCTGGCCTTTGCGTCCCTAGTAGCCCGGCGAAGGATTCTACTTATGTGGAAAGAAGCTAAACCCCCGGGCGTGGAGGCCTGGATAAACGATATGGCAGGATTTATAAAATTGGAGCGGATAAAGTACGCACTAAGAGGTTCGGCTCAGGGGTTCACCAGGCGGTGGCAACCGTTCCTCGACTATCTCGCAGAGCGATAAGGGAAAATAGGAAAGACAACAGCAGCAACCCAGTGGGAAGGGGGGGGGGGGGGAGAGTGCATTCGGGTCTTTGGTTTTTTTTTGTGTGTTGTTACATATTTGTTGTTCATAGTTGTCTGTTACTATTTCTTTTCATTTTTCTTTTTATTTGTGTTGGCACTTGCCGTTAGTTAATATATTATTTTAAAAACGATCAATGTATATATTGTTACAAAGTTGTAAAAATGGAAAAATTCTTGGTTGATCGAAAAACTTTAATAAAAAATATTTAAAAAAAAAAAGACTGATCACATGTATTTCTCAACACCCACCCAGACTGTGAATCACAAAATTCCTTTAAAGTTCCGACTCCCTCTTAAAGGATTATGATGTGGAGATGTCGGCGTTGGACTGGGGTGAGCACAGTAAGAAGTCTTACAACACCAGGTTAAAGTCCAACAGGTTTGTTTCGCTGTCACTCGCTTTCGGAGCACTGCTCCTTCCTCAGGTGAATGAAGAGGTATGTTCCAGAAACATATATATAGACAGATTCAAAGATGCCAGACAATGCTTGGAATGCGAGCATTAGCAGGTGATTAAATCTTTACAGATCCAGAGATGGGGTAACCCCAGGTTAAAGAGGTGTGAATTGTGTCAAGGATTATGACCACACTTTCAAAGATATACCCTATGAATTCCCTCAAAGGCCACTCCAACTCAGACTGCCTGCATGACAGCTTCCCTACTGATGTTTCTTTCCTTCTGAGACTAGATTCCACAGGATTCAAAAAGCTGCACTCTCAACTCTAATTACCCGTACATGCCCACCTCTTTTGCAGACTGCTAGCTTCACTAAGGTGGCACCAACTCTGGGTTTCTTCAAACTCCAGCTCACTTGCTGCACAGAGTTATAAATTGCTCCCAGGGCTTCATCTCATCACCAGTCCTTTCCAGCATGGAACCAGCAATTTTCCACCTCCTTCTCAGCTCCCCAGGATCTCTCTGAGGCCCAATTGCCTGGAACCTGATAACAGCTCCCACGGCTTCACCATGAGCTGCAAACCACACGAGGTCCAAACTGCAACCAACCGTTTCTCCTAACATACACTGCCTGAGAACCACTTATGCTCCACTCATCTCCATAATGACATAGCCCTTGAGGTTTCACTGAATGCTTTTAAACTAATTTAGCTCCAACTCTCAAACCTTCTCTATGGACTTCATTTCTTTGCAGGCAGTGTTGTCATCACGTCACCATTACATCTCCAGTTCTCCAGAGAAGTAAACCCACCTGCTGTTTATTATTCCAGTTCTTCTATTCTGATTCTATTGAACAAAAATAACTTTCTGAACTGCCATGTTATTTTATGTTTTCTGGCAATCTCAAAAACTCAGCTTTTTAGTTACCTTACCTCCCAAAAATATTTTTCCCAGAATTAAACAACACCTCTAAAATATTACCATGAATAGATATTTGTCACAACACATTAAAACAATTTAATGGGTCAGAGTAAGACTGAAAGAGGGAAAATTATTCTTCTGCTGCATGGAATACTACACTGAGGATGCTATATTGCAATTGATAATTTAATTCTCTTTTTTAACCAGGCTAATTTGGCAGCGTGAGGTTAGACAATCCCTAATGCCAAGTCAAGCATCCTCCAGCAAAGTGATACAGTTAACACAGCACAATAAATATCCTTTAGTGCAAGGTTTGCACCATTTCTCTGTGATTCCAGATGGGGTTGTTACAAATGGTCTGCAGTAGGAGATGATAAATAGTTGCAGGTTAGGGTTGACAGTTCCTTTTGCTGGACTACATTGTTAAACTAACTTAAATGCTGTCTTTATGACTTAGCTACTTCTAGGAAGTTTGTCAGACTATGGGCCATTCTTTACTTTTGTGAATTTAGATGTTTAAAAACAAATTTGTTTTAAAGGTATTCATTCGTTCAGCATCAGTAAAATCTATGCAAGCTTGGGAAAAAAATGTACAAGGACAACCCGTCACTTAAAAAAAGTTTGAAAATTTGGTAGAAACTTATATATAGTAAGACTGTACCACATCATTGTACAAATTTTTCTTTTAAATTTCTCAACTTTTGTTGTAGCAATTAAATTGGTGAGCTGGCTATATTTTCCGAAAAAGTACCAGTATCTTGGTCCCATGATATCATGTGCTTGGCATTCAGGAATAGATGGAGGATACCAAATGTAGTATTGTCCCCACCACATTCATATTTAGCTTGACAGATCTTACAAGGATGAAATGGGGCTAATTATTTGACATTATTGTAGGAGCAAATTAGAAAGACACTGTTCGTAAGACATTGAATTGAGCATGTCAACTATTTTGGTCAATTCTATAAGTACTTACAGTGCTTACCAGTGTAACAGGCCCAGCTGTTTTCTGCCAAAGTCAGGACTTCAAGCAGTTTCTATCAGCTGTTCGCACCTTCTTAAAGCAAGATCTCTTTAGTGAGGAAATCCTGTGTGCAACTACTAATAATTAGGAAAGGGAATTGCTAAGTGAGATTTTCTGCTTTCTTCTTAAATATGTTGTTTTATCTTAAATATGTTGGTTACTTACCTTTTTGATTTTACCATCCATCGTGCCATAAGCAGTGGGGTGGGGATTATTTTGTTTTGAACAATAATCATAACCATGATCTAGAGAGATATACTGATAAGGGAGAAAGTGAGAGATGGACAAGGTAGAGCATAGGAGGTTATAAATACAGTTTGATGATATCAGGAGAGATGGAAAGCTGAGCTGAAGTAAGAGAGAGTAGAATGGAGCCATTCAGTAAAAATAGTTGGGTGGAAAAGAGGGAAAAAAACAAGACAAGAGTAAGGGTGACAGCTTTGGGTAATAGAATGAGAGACAGTTTCTGTGGGGGTACACTAACCAAGAGCAGTACAAGAGGTACAATGTATTAGCAGGAGAAAGAAGATACTAGGCAATCATAAGTGAGTCTGAAGGCAGAAAGGAAGAACAAAGTGGATAATATCTGGGGCTGGTTTAGAACAGGGCTAAATCGCTGGCTTTGGAAGCAGACCACGGCAGGCCAGCAGCACGGTTCAATTCCCATACCAGCCTCCCCGAACAGGCGCCGGAATGTGGTGACTAGGGGCTTTTCACAGTAACTTCATTTGAAGCCTACTTGTGACAATAAGCGATTTTCATTTCATTTCATTTCTCATTTCATATCAGGAGAGACGCAGGGAAAGAATTACATGTTTAATAACACAGGAGAGAACAGCAAAGAAGTGATGCTACATATAAAACAACATAAGCTTAGGATGGTGGTATGGAGAACTCATACACAAAAGAAATCTTTACAATTTGATTCTATATTGATTGTTTTAATGAACATTTTGTTTGATACATTGGGATAAAAGATCAGGAATAAACTCCAACTCTTTATAATCAGATCTCGATCACCAAATACAGCATCAACACACTGGAATATTCATTATAAACTGCATCCAGATAGATTACTCAAATGGCCCAAAACTACTGTCTGTTCATATTACTGTGCAAGTTCATTCAACTGCTTCAGTAGTTAAATCACAAAGTAGTTTACTAGATAATTGGCTGATCAAAAATTGAATGTGGTCCACTGTTTCTTTCTTTAACATGCAATTACTTTTGCTGATGTAAAAATGATTGAGATATATTCAAAATATTGTCAAAATGGATCAGCTTCTTTACAGAACACCAAGCATTGTGCAGTGCAAAGCCCATAGACACAATGGTTCACCTCAATTTACTTTGCAGAATCCCCAAAAATGACACTTTGTCACGACAAGAACCTGAATGCTGCAATTTTGAACAATATAAATAAAATTCCGTACTTAAAAAAAAAATCGATTTGGTATTTTATGATGTACTTGTGGGCGTAATAAACATTCCAGTGTGTTTTATGGTGAAGAGAGGCCAGAGAGCTTATTAAAGAACTCAGTTGTGTTTTGTGCTTTAATCAGCTCTCCATCTCCTATTCCATCATAAACCATGGTAGAGTACTTCTTATTATCGCATTAATTTTGAATTTTCAGTACTTTACAATAGAAAGCAGATCGTAGATGGGGAACACTGTCCTGATTAAGAACCATTTTTATTCCAGAATGTGAACCATTATTCTGCTATTGGAAAAAATACCAATTTTTATACTGGGAATCCAGTGCTAAAAGCAATGACTGATAAACAGAACACATCCCTTAGATTCCCTCCACATCCCACCTTCCAAAGTGCAGCGCAAGGTGATCTTGTTTGGAACTGAGGCAACAACAATTCAAGCATTGCCTAAACTTGACATGGTGATTCACTATTGTCAGAACCAAATTTTCTGGCTAGGATAATTCAATAAAGTCCCAAAATCCACACATCTACTCAATTTCAATTTTCTCCCAGATTAAGAATGTTAATTTTTATTTAATTCAATGAGGATTATGCCATCTCAAACAACCTGATATATAGTCCAACACATGCAAATGAGCTTCTTGTGATAAGAGGATCGTTATGGAGTAGCAGATTAGGAAACATTGACACATCTATAGGGCCTCAGTTACCGGTGTTGTTGCTATGCCATTCGTGATGGGTATCAAAAACATATTCTAATGTTAATGATGATGTCATTATGAAAGGAAGTGAAAATTATATAGGAACTGAAAGAGATATACCTGTAGAATTTGAACAGTGAGATCATGCACAACGAATGGTAGGATGCAATATAAAGGTTTATTGAAGGTACACAAAAAGACTAACTCCACTCCCCGAGGTTATGATACTCTTCCACCCCCAAAGTCCGGAGTGAGGTCCGCAGACTGGCGCAATGGGGACCTTCATCCTCTTTGTCTGGCATTGGCGCTCAGGCATCGTTTGCACCAAGTCCGGAGGCGTGTAATGGACAGGAGAGCGACAGTTCTGAGTGGGGCGCATGGGTGGTGCTGGCGCGGCTAGCATGGCGTCGGGAACCAGGTCATCGACCACTGTCGGTTTCTGAATCTCCATGTTGGAGTCGGACTGGTCCACGATGGCCATCTCGGTGTCCAGGGGTTCGGCGGCCAATGGGGCCAGGGGCAGCGGTGGCAACGGAGCAGGTGGAGTGCATGGAACGAGGCCTCCGGACACGGGACTATTAGATCAGGGACTCAACTCAGTCTATGTGTCGGTTCGATCTGCGTTCCTGGGCCCGCACTTTGTTCGAGACCAGCTCTGTCTGTGATAGCATCACGCCCGGGATCCACACGGTGCAAAGTTCCGGGCATGTACCGAGTCGCCCTGTGTGAAACTGCATAAGGGCGTTCTTGTGGCTGGGTCTGCGTCAGACCTATCTTGGCTGCGACAGACCTTCCCGCCCATGTCCGGAATTGGAATTACCAGGTTCAGGTGAGTGTGGAGGCAGGGTCCCATCAGCAGCCCGTCGTGGCATGCGGCATGGCCCAGTAACAAAAAAGAAACCTTGCGGACCGTATGTCCAAGGACCCCGAAGACTGCTTTTTCATGTCCTGCTTAAAGGGTTGGACCGCCCTCTTGTTTCGCTCATTCAAGGCTGGGTGGTAAGGAGCGGTATGCACATGGTGATCCCTGCTCAATTGCATAAATACGGCAAACTCAACGCTGGTTAAAAGCTGTCCCCTTGTCTGAAATGAACACCTCAGGAATGCTGTGGTGCAGAAGGTCTTCTGGGACCAGGGCTGGCCTGGCCAATCCCACAGGTGGAGGGGTGCCGCTGGTGGCAGTTTTTGGTGCTCCTGGCACTATACGCAACACTGGGCTAACTTCTCAATGTCGGTGCCTATTTTGGGCCACTAGATATAAATGCGGGCCAACACCTTCATTTTTGCTACTCCCGTGTGTCCGTTGTGGAGGTCCTGGAGGAGAGAGACGTGTGTACGTTCCAGAACCACGGCTCCTGTCCCCCAAAGGATGACACCATCTTCAACGTTCAGCTCTGGGATTTTTGACATACAGGTCTTTAGATCGTCCGGCAAAGCCCGGTGTTGGGCCCTGTAGTGGATGATGTGCTTGACCTGGGACAGCTGTGGGTCCGTCTGGGTCCAAGTCCATAAAGTATAAGGTGGCTACGACTTCGCCGGTAGATGCACGCGTCGGCAGCTTGGTGCGTAGGGAGAGGGTGCTCAACACATCTGCATGGGGAATCTTTGCCCCGAAGTGGTGCTCCAGTACATACTCGTATGCAGCCATTAATAGAGTCCAGCGTTGGATCCTTACAGAAGCAACAGGGGGGGAATCGCTCTGTCCTCCTTAAAGAGCCCCAACAAAGGCTTGTGATCTGTGAAAACCATGAATGCATGTCCATGCACATACTTTTGAAACTTCTTCACCCAGAATACGATGGCCAGACCCTCCTTCTCAATCTATGCATAACTCTTTTCTGCATCGGTGGCATCCTGGAGGTGAAAGCGATGCGACGCTCTGACCTGTCATCCATCCAGTGGGCCAGGACTGCCCCAACACCTTAAGGGGCGGCGGCGCTGGTCAGTAGGGGTGGCTTCACCGGATTGGAGCAGGTTACGAGCCGCAACGACAAGAGTTGGTTCTTGACCTCGGTGAAAGCTGTACGGGGCGGCTGGGCCAATCCAACAGCTGGCCCTTCTTTACTAATCGATGGAGGGGGGGCTAACAGGGTCGCCAGTTTTGGATGAAATTCCTATTATAATTAATCAATCCCAGGAAGAGGAAGGAACTAAGCTCCATTGGTCCCTTCGGGACGGGGGCCATCCTGATGTCACGGACCTTATCCTCGACTGGATGCAGGCTATGGTGGTCCACATGGTATCCTAAATAGGTTAACCTCTGCAGCGCGTAAAATATTTCTTCCGGGGTAGGCGAACACCGGCTGCTTAAATCCCTCGGAGAAACTCAGCCAGGTTCTTCAAGTGCGGCAGGTCTGAGGACCCTGTAATCAATATGTCATCCAGGTAAACTGTTACGCGTGGCAAACCCCATAGGATATTTTCCATTACCCGCTGGAAACCCCAAAAGGCAAATGGGTGTATTCTGCAGCCCCCTGTGCGTATCCATTGTCATGAATTTCTGGGACCGAGTCCAGAACCAGCTGGAGATATGTGTGGCTCATGTCCAGTTTTCTAAAGGTTCGACCGCCATTGAGTTTTGCGTACAAGTCCTCTTTGCGGAGAACAGGGTAGCGATCCAACCAAGATACACGGTTTACCGTTATCTTATAATCAGAAGTGCATGAAGCCATCAGGTTTCATCATGGGCACAACCAGCGCTGCCCAGTTGGAGAACTGGACGGCAAGTTATGCCCAAATGATCCAGTTCCGCATTTACTTTTGGCTGCAAGGCGTACGGGACTGGGCGGACCCAAAAATAGTGTGGCTGCACCGATCAGTCAACCATCTTGGCCACTGCGTCTTTAATGGTGCCAAGGTCTTCCTTGACTATGTCCAGGACTCCCTCTAATCCTTGTGGGTACATGCCGCAGACTCGCTGCCATTCGAGGCAGCCAGTTATAGTCCAGCAAGCTCACCCCTACCTACTGCTACCAATGGTAGGTTTGCTGACTGCTGTCCTTGGTGACCGGGACCTCTGAGAAACTGGCAATGGCCAATGGCTCCCCAGTGTACGCTGCCAGCCTGGCTCCTGTGTCCCCAAATCCAAAACATGGATCCCCGATCGAATTTGGTAGAACGTTCGCCGGCTGACCACTGAGACTACCGCCTCGGTATCAAACTCCATTCGTACCTGCAGGGTGTCATGGATCAGAACCACCTGTAGTACCGCTATGCAATGTAGCTGTTAGTACTGGTCGTCTTCCTCATCCAACTGGTAAGCCCGATCACAGGGAGGCTGGTTCTGCCTGGCGGGACGGCGGGCCCTCACGAGGCATCTTCTGTTACCCTGTTCTCAGTGGCCTGCTGTGGGCCCGTGACCACAGTCTGGGTCTTCTCGGCTCGGAGAAACTACCCCCACCCCTCCCCCCCCTGTTTTCTGGGTCTTTGCGGTGGCGGTCTGCTTCCTTGCGGTAACAGCCAGGTCAGGGGCCCGCCTCATTGGGCCTTGGAAAGGCTGCCTGCTACTCGTTCAGGTACCTTAAGTTCAGGACTGCCATTGCCTGGAGATCCTGGATTCTACTCTGCACTCTCGCGGGAGGTGGCCATCTCTACTGCTCATTGTAAATTCAAGTGGGATTCAAGCAGCCTCCTGGGCCTATGAAAAGTGGTCTGACGTCTCAGCACTTGGTGCTGACGGCAGCTCCACTTGACCCTCGCCGCCAATGTAGAATCCGAACAGAAAGGTCATGCAGAACAAATGATAGGATGTAAAATAAAGGTTTATTGAAGGTGCACACAAAAACTAACTCCACTCCTTGAAGGTCTCCCGCCCTTACCTGCACTCAGGTCGCGGTTTTTATACTATGTGGGCTTCCCGCGTTAAAGGGGAAACCCTCCTCATTACAGGGACGTTCGCATTCAGTGGAGGTCACGGGGAACCGGATGGTCCACACCCCATCACCTCCGTGGGGGCTGTAACAATACCATTATGATCCTATGCAAAAAGAGAACCTTATTTCAATTGAGAATGAGGGGTTTATGGAATAACTAGATAATCCTGCACTACTATAAATTTGCAAACCAAAATGTTGTTCCTGGCCTGTAACGGTAACTACATATTACACAAGAGGTTGTTGTCGGTAATAGTAGCATTTATTTTAAACCGGTTAAAGTCGACTGTCACCTGAAAATATTGAGCTGTCATGTGCATTAATCAGTTATGATCATTTTTACATTTTCGCTACATTCAAATAATCACATGTCATTGGCCATGTTCTAGGTTGTTTGCCTGTTTAATTATTTTGCTTATATAGATTAAAAGTTTACAAGCTCAGTATTGTTTAAATGTTCCTTTAATTGTGCAAACCAAGGTAAAAAAACAAGGCTATGCATATAAAAGAGATGAATTACTTTCTATGTATACTATTTCTATGGAATTTAGATCTGCAGTGTAAAATGAATACAATCTCTTTGCCAATTTAAAGTCAATTCTTCCTTAAAAGTCTGCTCTTAGCGACACATATTACTAATGCTGTGAATTGAATTTATAATACAGGAAAATATCGTGCAAACCTGCATCCGATTTATCACAACATACGAGTGTATTGGGACATTTTTGAATTTAGCTTTAAAACAGTTTTATTGCCAGTATTTCTTAGTCTGTCTTCATTACAAAAACAGGAAATTAAGTTAAAGGAAAAAATTAATTTCAAAAGGAAAATCTCTCTGAAATACATTTAAAATAAAATGGCGCAGAATAAACTAAAAACAAAATGAAAGGCAGCATCAAGCATTAAATTGCATTTGTTTAAATATGAGGCAATGCCATTAAAGCCAATTTCCATTGGCTCTTATGTCTCTGATTTTAGCTGAAGGTCTGCATATATTTAAGGATTCACTTCTGTTCAATAAAATATGCTGGTTAGTTTAAAATGCATGCAATCATAACTGGACGTACATATCCAATTGGTGTTTCCTACTAGGCAGAAACAATTTTGTTATTCATAGGCGAAAATGAAAATGTTGTTTTCAGATTGAATGTAGGAGGAATTGGGCAGGGAGAGGGGGATGTGGGGTTAGAAGAGAGAACGTGAATTCTTCATATTTCTGAGAGAGAAGCCCCCACTTCTGAAGAAATAACGCAAATAACTGCAGTCCATAAATCAGTGTCATGTTTGCCAAGGTTTAATTTATAGCCTTTTGTCATGGGCTTCACTATTCTAATTGTCTCTCACTTTTCCGCTGTGACTTCGAAGGCCACAGTCCAATGAACTTAATTACTTACTGATGACAATGGCGCAGAGAGGGTTCGTGATTAACCCCTACTGTGCTACAATGATAAGTGTGCAAGTGAAAAAAATTAGATTGCTGGTGGTGTTGCCGTATCCCCATGGAAAGAGTTAAGACAGGAAGACATTCAATTGCAAAAATAGGGGAAAAAAGAGGCTTAGCGAACAGTCTCACAGCAGGAGGGCTGACTGCAACAGGGTGGAAGATTCCTGTCAGCTTGAATTAGGTTGTTGATAAAATGAATTTGGCTGTGCTGTGAAGTAGAGCAAGCGAGCAAGCAGAAACCATAAGAATAAGAGAGGAAATATTGCTGAACCATTATGACTCGATAATCCATTCATATTTGTTGTGAACCATTCTGCTAGTCAAACTTGCATTAAGAATTACACCTGGTAACTGAGAGTTATACAGATGCTCCATACACATGCCACTTTATCAGAGCTGCTATTAAGGGTAGATTAACCAGTTACCGCTACAGTTCGAAGTAAATATAATTCACTCCACTGGATCAATCAATTACTATTAGATGAATGGAAGCACCAACGCTATATTTTTATGTGCGCCACTATATTTGGCCCAATTAATTTTACTTTATGCTGCTATACTTGAAAGGAATCATTTTTCACAACTCCACATTTGAATGTCTAAGTTAAGTGAAAGGGGAGGAGATATTTTTGCTTTATGTATGTTGTGGTCTTTTTTCTCTCGAAAACCTGCCTTCCATTGTGTATAACTGGTTTATTCTTTGTCCTCATGGCCAATGCCACTGGGTTTTTGTGCTTCTTTTCTCACTGGCTAATATCAGCTATTCTTTCTTTGCTAACACATGATATCACTGATTAGTTCTTTAAAAAAATAGACGATAGGAAAATGGCACAACAATCACTTCAATTCGCAAATGCTCATTAGAGGACCAATAATCATATATTAAATCAATATTTTCTTTTCAATCAATTTCCTCAACTTTTTATTGGGCTTTTCTCACTTTCTCTCACAGATGCTGACTTGTGGGCACTGGCTTTGTCGAGGTGGTGTGTTTATGTATGTTATTCAGATGAACCTAATCTTTACATGGAGTCCACATGTGTACTTTTCATCAGGAATCACAGGATAAAAACAAAGGATGTGAATCCTGCATGATATCCACCTCCCCCCGCCCCCACCCAGATGCACCCCCTACACCCCCCCCCCCACCCAACTGTTCAGTGTCACCCTGAGATTTGCCTAATGCAGCACAGACCAGGATGCTCTTATTTTAAAACCTGTACAAAAATCTGGCATGTTTTTGCATCTTTGGTGTGCAAATTCAAGTTATAATACTGCTTACTACTTGTGAGAAACGAGAAACAGGGGGTAGGATTCTCCGTCGCCTGACGCCGATATTGTAATTGGCGATCGGGCGGAGAATCCATGTTTACGACTGAATCGAGAGCGGCGCCTGTTTTCAGATGCTCCGCCGTCCCCAAAATGGCATAGTCGAGGAGTACGCTGCACGCCGTTGGGACGGCCTCAGGACGTTACCTGAAGGCCCTCCCCAGATGCTCCGCCCCGACTGGCCGAGTTCCCGACGGCGCGGGACACGTGTGCTCTCAGTTTTTGTGAAATCGGTGTGCCGGCTGTGGATTGTGTCCAGCACCGCCACAGTCGGGGAGGGGGAGCCGTGCTGCTGGCTGGGAGGGGCTTCGGCGAGGGCTGGGGGGGACTGGTGGGGGGTGGCCTGGGAGTGTCCAAGGGGGTACTATTTTTCAGGTTGGGTACACACAGCCGGCGTCATGTTGTATGGCGCGACAGCAGAAGGTTGTCGCCGTGTGCATGCGTGGCCACGGACCCGGCAATTCTCCAGGCTTTTATATCGGGAAGGCTGTGCGTTTTATGTGGCGCGGCTGCTAGACCCTCACCGGTCGGAGCATCGGTGCTGGGGCCTCGCCGGTTTTTTTGTCGTAAAACCAGACACCTCTTCAGGACATAGCCCCAGAGAATCCAGTTGGAGAATCCAGCCCAAGGAATTTTAACTCAGCTGTGTGAAAGCAACAGCAAATGGTTAAAATTAAATGGATCTGGGCAGCACGGTGGCACAGTGGGTTAGCCCTGTTGCCTCACGGCGCCGAGGTCGCAGGTTCGATCCCGGCACTGGGTCACTGTCTGTGTGGAGTTTGCACATTCTCTCCATGTTTGCATGGGTTTCACCCCCACAACCCAAAAGATGTGCAGGGTAGGTGGATTGGCCACACTAAATTGCCCCTTAATTGGAAAAAATGAATTGGGTACTCTAAATTTATGAAAAAAATTAAATGGATCTATTTCCTGGCCCATTCCTGGCTGTCTCTGATTTTAATTTCCCAACCGACAAGGTATCCACTGGACTCCAGCAGGTGCCTCATGTGTAAGATATTCATGGGGTCTGACAATGTCAATAGGAGAGGAATGCTTTTTAACTTGAGGCCTGCATAAGCAGGGAAGCCACCAGGTGTTTCGTCAGGCTGAGGTAGGTTGGCAGCCGGTGGGAAGGACAGAGATCGTCCAAGGAAGATTTTTCTTTGCGGGGCTAGATGGTGTAGAAGTACTTTTTCATATCCTTCAAGGAAATTTGTGGCCTCCTTTGCTTCAGACTCCTTCCCCTGCAAGTCACGGCTTGACAACTGGTTTGTGATGCAGAGCGAGGCCAGCAGCGTGGGTTCAATTCCCGTACTGGCTGAGGTTATTCATGAAAGCTCCTGATGTGTTATGTACTCTAGGATAACACAAGCTACAACTGGATGCAGCTTTAACCAAAAGATACTCCAGACCTTGAAGTTAGTTCAATCTGATTTATTGAACGAGTAGCAAAGTTAGCACAGTTCTCTATGACTTCGACTCTCTGCTAACCTAAGTGTGGTTACTCTGTCTGACTGAATGAGACTAGCTCTTAGCCACGTGCTGGAGGTGTGATACTGTACATACACCCTGACTCACTCTGTAGATGTTCATCAGTGGAAAGAGGCGGAGTGTGAGTGCTTCGTGCCTTTTATAGTGAGATACCACCCCTGAGTGTCCTGCCTGCTCATTGGTCATGTCCTGTCTCTGTGTTCATTAGCTGCCTGTCTGCATATCATTATCTGCATATCATGACAGCTCCATCTTCTTGCTGAATACCATCCATGTTTCTTTACAGCCACTTTGTCCTCCTTACGTGCAGGAGGAAGCCATTCGGTCCATTGAGTCAACACCGACCCTCCAAAAGGGCACCTTACCTAGAACCAGTCCCCCACCCTATCCTATCCCTGTAACCCCACCTAACCCGCACACTCTTCGGACGACCGGTGACGGAACCCATGTAGACATGGGGAGAACGTGCAAACTCCACGCAGATTGTTACCCAAGGCTGAAATTGAACCCAGGTCCCTGGTGCTGTGAGGCCGCAGTGCTAACCACACAGCTTATTTTCCCACCGGGCTTTGTAATGTTAGCAAACCTGGGTCCATTACACATGGCCCCTTCATCTCATTGTTAGAGATTGCAAGTAGCTGAGACCCAAGGTCCTTGTGGCCCTTCATTACAACTTGCTAAGCTGAAAATGACTTGATTGTTGTGTAGCTGAAATTTGTCTGCCAACTCTCTGAAACAGGCAAACCTCCCCTCCACGGACAGGTAACCAAAATGTGCTATGGTTTTAAACTGCAACCAAGCTGAATACTTCGAGAATTCCAACTGCATCAGGGTTAAATTTATTGAGAGGATTACTGCACATTTATTCCTTCAGCTTCCAGCTAACCAAATCGTCCAACTGTCATTTGTCCCCTTTCCAACTTTGTCTTATACTGAATACCAGCTCCCAATCATGGGCGATAGATCGAGTATCTGCTCTACTTCAGGTGTAGGTCTGGCTTTCTCTCCTGACTTCCAAGGAATGACAAGCTCCAAAGTCTCTTGGCTGCTTTTCCAAACATCAACTAGTCTTGCCTGCTGGTTATGTTCGAACTGAATTCACAGAGATAAACTCAAAACAAAAAAATCTCACAAAGCTCCACCCATCGCTACGGCAATTGACACACAGGGCCAGTTTCCAGGTAAAAATGCAAATTAACTGACTTTTAATTCCAGAGCTTTCCTTAATTCTGGGAAATCACATGAATGATTGCAGACATCATGGTTCCGGCCGTTCCTGCAAATGAGGGGTGCATTCAACGGGAAACCCATCGACAACTGCAGGACCAGAGGGTTCTGCCATCGGCCAGTATAAGGTCGCCCCTGCCGTTGTGAAACATGTATCAGGTCGCGCAGTAAATCCCGCCCATAGTCTCCAGTTTTTTCAGTGAAATCAGTTCACCTGCTGTTGATGATCTTACCTTTCTGGTTGTTAGCCTCTTAAATCAATAGTGCTCCAACCTTTTAAGCGTAATAAACTCCAAGTTGTTTGTATTACACCTATTTCAGGGCTGCTTTTAGCATTGTTTTCAACCAAAAACCCTCATTCACCACAGTTAAAATTTTAAGTCCTAAAACTAATAAGTTATAATCTTAAACATACGAATTATGTAGGAATATTCACAATATTGTTTATTCCAATCCTTGTTCTGACCCTTAACCAATCCTCAATCTAGGCTAGCATATTACTACTGTAGCCATGTAAATGGCTAACTCCCGATTAGAATGGCCAAACCCCGATTTTAAATAGCGAATGGAGGCGGCTGATGGGAAAATCAGCCAACAGGACTCAAACAGGCAGCTGCAGGCAAAACTGTGTATTCGCCTCTGGGGAGGCCAGGCAGAATCGATACCTGCAGCCATCAACACAACAACACACCAGCCATCTGCATACTAATTAGCAATCCCCGGCAACAATATGCTACAAATTAGACACACAAAGCCAACCCAGACTTTTCGGCGCCAGCAGGAGCTTACACAAAGAGAGGTGAATGACCACCTCGAAATCGCCCATCGATCAAGGAATCGCTCCAGTATTGGAGAATATCGAACCAAGTGATTGGGACGAAGTCCAATCACTTGGAACCAGGTACAAGGTCCGCCCCGAGAGGCGGGAAGCCCCTGGGGACTATAAGAATAGGGGCCAAGTTCAAATCGACCCTCCTTCTCCTCTGAGCTTCTTCTGTCTGAGCTGCACCTTCCTGCATTATTCCCATGCATTTGCTAATGTCAATCTAAGGCTTGTTGTAGGACACTGCTGAGAGATTGAGTTTCCCTGAAGAAGGCATGGTGAGATTCAAACTGATCTTCTCTGGACGATGAGCCCAAGCCCAGGTTGCTAGTCCGCCAACCTAACCACTGCATTCCTCTTCTCCAAGGTCATCTAGGACTGGAAAGGCAGTCAGGTTCCTAGTGATCGCCCAGAAATTATCTCAAGAATGGCTGGAAGTGGAGTTATGATTACAATATATGGCAAGGGGTGCCCTTATAGTTGCAACCCCTTCAATCTTCTAGTATCGAAAGGTTGAATTTATGGATTGTAACCAGGGTGATATAATTTTTGAAACTGCTTCCTTGTTTAATCATACAATCACTTCATAAAATATGTAAGAATGTATGTGTGTGTGTAATAGCTTGATAAAATGCAAACATAAAATTGAGGGGCCTATAAAATTATAAAAGCATGATAGGCGTTGACTCCTAAATAATAACTGCTCATTAAATAGTTGATTAGGCAGAAATGTGTTGCCTTTTTCCAAAGATTGGGGCAGTGGGGGCAGGTCGCAGAATGTGGAAGACAGCAGAAGAGGGGAAGGTCACAGCTGACAGGAGTGCTCACTTGGCTCCACATGAATTTAAAAATAATTGAAACTTTCTGTTCTGGCAGTGACAGCTTGCTATTCCACATCCATGCCTGCTCCCTCTGAGAGCAATCCAATTTCCTTTTGAGTTCCCATAACATACATTTCGCCCCTCATCAAAAAGAAATGGGCTTAATTTCTGGTATCTGCCAAGTTTGGTAGAGTGGCTGATGAACATCAGCAGCAGAAGCATGAACCACCATTCCTGCTCATGATCATTATTCAATGCCCTTATTGTAAAGTGTGCACGTTGTTACGACACCTTGGGCCATTGCGTGGTCAATTCAGCCCCACTTGATCCGGAGTCGCAACATAGTTGAAATTTACTTTTATTTTTAAATACTCAAGGTCTTCGCTGCTCAATAACTATAGTCACCGGGTTTGTTAATATTTACAGTAACTATAAATAGGCAACAAATACAACTGATTAACTACTATCTAATCTCCAATGCCCCTTTAACTCGCACCACCCTCTATATGTGTATACATACACACAGGCAAACACAGCAGGGAAAGAGGGGGTAAAATAATGATGGAAGTAAAAGAATAAGAGCCTTTCTTTCAGGTGAACATCTTCCAGTTAGTTTCTTCTTCAGTCTAGGTTTTCAGATGGGTGTTTATCTTTTCTTCAGCTTTTGGTGGTTTTCACTGTAGATTGACAGAAATAGCAGGCAGCTAGCATTCAAGAGCGAGATAGCTTCTTCTTTCAGGGTCTAGAAGCTTCTGCCTTCAGACAGTAGGCAGCAGAGCAGAGAGAGCTGCCTCCACCTTGAGGATCCAGTGGCTTCTCCCGGGTTCTCTCCAAAAAATCCTACCTGACAGGAATCAATCGCTGTTGGTTGCCGAGCAGAACACTGTCCCTGGCCAATCCATTGGCTACCAGCCAACCAATCAAAATGAACCCCTCCAATCTCTTGGGTGTCATAAAGTCTGGGTTGTTCTGTCCAAAATAAGGAAACTTTATAATACAGTGTATTATTTGAGTTCCTTACCTCCTCTACTCGACTTGTCTCCATTAACGATCCATGGACCAAAAATTATAAAGACATAATTTTTAAAAATAGGAATTAGGGAATCAACAGGAAGGGTCCTTACAATGCATGGATGTTATGGATGTTAGTGAGAAGATAATTTGTTCAACTGGGATACTGTCCAGAGTTATATGTAAAGTTATACGTTTTGGTGTGAAAAACAGAAAGGAACAGTATAGTTTAAATGGTGGTATATTGGAAGTTTGGATGTACAAAGGGATCTGTGTGTCCTTGTACGCTAGTAAATGAAAGTGGGGAGGCAGGAACAGCAAGCAATTAGGAAGACAAGTGCTATGTTGGCCTTCATTGCAAAGGATTTGAGTTCAGAAGTCGGGATGTCTTACTGCAGTTATACAAGGCCTTGCTGAGATTGCATCTGGCATATTGCGTGCAGGTTTGTTCTCCCCGCCTAATAAATATAAACTTTTCATAAAAGGTGTGCAGTGGAGGTACATTAGGCTGATACCAGGGCTGGCGGGACTGTCCTATGAGGAGAGATTGGTTCGACTGTGCCTGTATTAACTGGAATTTAAAAGGATGAGAGGAGATCTGATTGAAACGTATAAAAAGACTGGACAGACTAGATGCAGGGAGGATTTTGTACTTGGTTGGGGAATCTAGAACCAGGAGACATGTCTCTCAGGATATGGGGAGATGATTTAGGACTGAGATGAGGAAACATTTCTTCACTCAAAGGGTAGTGAACCTGTGGAGTTCTCTACTACAGAAAGCTGTGGAGGCTAAGTCACTGAATACATTCAAGTAAGAGATAGACCCTTTCTTATATTTTAGTGGCATCAAGGGGTATGGGGAGAAAGCAGGAATATAAATTGAGATAGAGGATCAGCCATGGTTATATTGAATGGCGGAACAGGCTCGAAGGGCCGAGTGGCCTACTCCTGCTCCTAGATTTTATGTTTCTATGAATATTTATTGACACCCACTAAATGGGTTAAAATAAGATGGTGGGTGAGCACTTAATAAACAACATACCAAACAAGTTATACAAAGTTTTTTCCAGCTTCTATTCTCATTGAAAGCAATAAACAGTTTGTGATCCAGTGTATATGAATCCATACCTCTACATTATACCAACTGGTCAGCTCAGTTTAAGGAAACACCGCATCACATCTTTCATAAACATCACAAAATGCTTCACCTACTGTACAATGCTTATTACAATGGGACTGTTAGCATCCACTTGAATAGCCCGTTGCTAATTTAGTTTAATGTCTCAACAATAGATGACTTCTCAAATAATAATCTCTCAGGACTGCATTTCAGCATCAGTCTAGGTTATGCTCTGATGTGGGACTCAATCCCAGAGGTGGGAATGCCACAAATGGGAAAAACTAATACATTTACTCAGATTATTAAAAAATTGAAATTATGGGCGGGATTCTCCGCAATCGGTGCGATGTCCGCCGACTGGCGCCAAAAATGGCGTGAATCAGTCTGGCATCGCGCCGCCCCAAAGGTGCGGAAGTCTCCGCATCTTGAGGGGCCGAGCCCTCACCTTGAGAGGCTAGGCCCGCGCTGGACTGATTTCCGCCCCGCCAGCTGGCGGGAAAGGCCTTTGGTGCCCCGCCAGCCGGTGCGAAACGGACTTTGCCGGGCGGCGCATGCGCGGGAGTGTCAGTGGCCGTTCATGGCATCCCCGCGCATGCGCAGTGGAAGGGGTCTCTTCCGCCTCCGCCATGGTGGAGACCATGGCGAAGGCGGAAGGAAAAGAGTGCCCCCACGGCACAGGCCCGCCCGCGGATCGGTGGGCCCCGATCGCGGGCCAGGCCACCGTGGGGGCACCCCCCAGGGCCCCCCCCCCAAGGACCCCGGAGCCTGCCCGCGCCACCTTGTCCCGCCGGTAAGAGAGGTGGTTTGATTCTCGCCGGCGGGACAGGCATTCCAGCAGCGGGACTTCGGGCCATCGCGGGCCGGAGAATCGCCGGGGGGGGGGGGGGGCCCGCCAACCGGCGCGGCGCGATTCCCGACCCCGCCGAATATCCGGTGCCGGAGAATTTGGCAACCGGCGGATGCTTTCTATGGTGCATCTGTAAAAGTTGGTAAGAGTCAATGTGGACATGCCAAATTTCCTTAGTTTCCTGAGGAAGTATAGGCGCTGTTGTGCTTTCTTGGTGGTAGCGTCAACGTGGGTGGACCAGGACAGATTTTTGGAGATGTGCACCCCTAGGAATTTGAAACTGCTAACCATATCGACCTCGGCCCCGTTGATGCTGACAGGGGTGTGTACAGTACTTTGCTTCCTGAAGTCAATTACCAGCTCTTTAGTTTTGCTGGCATTGAGGGAGAGATTGTTGTCGCTACACCACTCCACTAGGTTCTCTATCTCCCTCCTGTATTCGGACTCATCGTTATTCGAGATCCGGCCCACTATGGTCGTATCGTCAGCAAACTTGTAGATGGAGTTGGAACCAAGTTTTGCCACGCAGTCGTGTGTGTACAGGGAGTAGAGTAGGGGGCTAAGTACGCAGCCTTGCGGGGCCCCGGTATTGAGGACTATTGTGGAGGAGATGTTGTTGTTCTTTCTTACTGATTATGGTCTGTTGGTCAGAAAATCGAGGATCCAGTTGCAGAGTGGGGAGCCAAGTCCTAGGTTTTGGAGCTTTGATATGAGCTTGGCTGGGATTATGGCATTGAAAGCAGAGCTCCTCATCGTGTTTTACAAAAACTATCTCCAATAGCAATGAGATAGGTGACAGGAAAATAATATTATACTTTTATGGCTTTAAATTCTGTGTGCCTGAAGCCACACACTGGTTACAGAGCCTACACATTTCCCCTGCAAATATAGCTTAAACTACTTATTTCTTCAATTTTCTGCAGGCTAAGAAGGTCTAGCACAATGTCACCTAGCAACACACTTCAAAAGTACCACAGAATCTCTATAGAAAATTCATTCTCTGAGCCCAAAGTACTGTGCACATGAAGAGACAGATACCCCCACAGAATTAAAATGTCTCTGCTTTGCCTCACAACCTGTAAAACAAATGACAGACTTCTTGTTCACAGCAAAGCAACAGAAATGGGGTTGGGGGGGTTGGTTAAGGCCAAGTGGAAGAAATGAAATTTTGTAGATTTTGGACAATCAGTGCAAAGAACCACTAATAAATACAGTGGTCTCACTGATCAATAGAATAGTGCGATTTTAAAAATTCAATTAAGATTAAGGCACAATTTGAGATAAATACTTTATCTGCCTCATCCTCATTTCTGATAATTCATCCCATGGGTAGAGTACTAACAACTTCCAGCTCTTGGCCTGTAGCCCTGTAGGTAACAGAACCTCAAGCACAAATCTGGTGTTCTTGATTAATAAGGGTATTTCTTGATTAACAAGGGGATCCAAAGGTAATGGGGAAAAGGCAGGAGAATGGGGATGAGGAACATATCAGCCATGATTGAATGGCTGAGCGGACTCAATGGGCCGAATGGCCTAATTCTGCTCCTTTGTCTTGTGTTCTTATGGTCTAATTGTCTTGATAATGCCTCAAGTGCAGTTATGTTCAACTACATATTAATAATAATCTTTGCTATTGTCACAAGTGGGCTTACATCAACACTGCAATGCAGTTACTGTGAAAATTCCCCAGCTGCCACACTCCGGCGCCTGTTCGGGTACATAGAGGGAGAATTCAGAATGTCCAATTCATCTAACAAACACGTCTCGGGACTTGTGGGAGGAAACCGGAGCACCCGGAGGAAACCCGCGCAGACATGGGGAAAACGTGCAGACTCCGCACAGACAGTGACCCAAGCAGGAACTGAACCGGGACCCAGGAGCTGTGCAACAGTGCTAACCACTGTGCTCCCATGATAACATTATATATGTGCATGTATTATTTTTATAATCCATCTAATCGTCTACATGGATGAAGATTACCAATGTGGGCACCAACAATAGTTAGATATGAAGGTGTGCTGTGATCAGCATTTTGATTTTGTAGAGTGCTTTTCAACAAATATATTCACTCAGTTGAAATGATTACAAAAAGTATATTTTAATAAATATATCGGTCAATGGTAATTAACATCAGGAATTTTGCAGGGAATAAACAATTTTTCACAAGTTTACTGTACAAGGTAGGAAAGCTGATGAATATACATTGGTATAGGGGGTGGTGAGATGCAAGACAGTCCTGCTAGCCTGGCCTTGGTGATACGCTGGGCTTTGAGTCAGGGCTCCTCTGTAGTCCTGGCACTGGCCACTGCTCCCGCCTGGGTGCTGCTGGAACTACAGAGCACTCTAAGGTGGGATTTCCTCCCGAGAGACAGCAGTTTCACCTTAGAGCAAATATTGCTGCTCCCAGAGTTAAATTGCTGTGGAGTAGTTGTCAGGATCATGGGTGCACTGATCACCTACTTTTTTTTAGCTGCAAGGTGCCTTGTAAAATCCAGCCCCCTGTCTCTGGCTCGTGAAAAGGAAATTGCAGAAAATCTATACTTTCTTGTGAAAAACTGCCCATTTTTTTGTGATGATAACCTGAAAATATGCCAGTGTGTTTAAACCCACAAGTGTCTCAAAAATGGCCACAAAATTTTCTCGTATTAAAATTGTCAGATAATGGCAATTTGTAAGTTTAGAGGAGTTGGGCGAGAATTTTGGGCTGATGCAGGGTGAAAGTTTCGGGTATATGCAGATGCGGGACTTTGCGAGGAATGGGTTAGAGAGGGAGTGGGGGTCATCCCAGTGATTTACGGGAGGATTCTGGAGGAGGACGGGGTATCCTGGGGTTGGGGGGGGGGGGGTGGTTAAGGCCAAGTGGAAGAGTTGGGGGTAGTGCTGGAGGAGGATCTGTGGTATGAGGTGTTGCGCAGGGTGAATGCCTAGACTCCGTGTGTGAGGCTGGGGCTGATACAGCTGAAGGTAGTGGACAAGGCGCACCTTACAAAATCAAGGATGAGCTGGCTGTTCGAGGGGGTGGAGGCCGTCTGTCTGGTGTGGGAGGGCCCTGTGAACCATGCACATATGTTTTGCTCCTGCCCGAAGCTGGAAAGGTTTTGGAGGACGTTGGTTTTCGATTTTTGGGGTTTTACAAGTGGACGTGGAGCCTGGTCCCCTCGAAGCCATATTCGGGGTTCCGGTCCAGCCAGAGCTGCAGGCGGGTGCGGGGGCAGATGTTTTAGCCTTCGCCTCGCTGATTGCTCGTAGGTGGGTCTTGTTGGGGTGGAGGTCAGCCTCTCCACCCTGTGCCTCGGCATGGCAGGGGACCTGCTAGAGTTTCTGACCGTGTAGAAGGTGAAGTTTGCGCTGAGGGAGAGTGAGTGATGGGTTCTACAATTGTTCAGGTTTGTTCATCGTGCATTTTCGGGAGTTGGTTACCGTTGACAGTTGAGAGGGGGGAATGGGTTTGGGGGGATCGGGGTTTTTTGTGGGGTTATTTTGTATTGGAAAATAGTTGAAAATTTGCTGAATAAAAATACTTTAAAAAATAAATTGTCACATAATATTGTACCCACCTAACTCCACTTATGTGAGGCATAGCCAATATCCCTGCATTATTTAATGTAACCGTTGCCGTTCAACCATCCTCCCAGAGACTATTTAAGTGGTGATATGTATAGAGCAATATTCTTGAAGTAGATACCAGATGGAGTAGAGTATTTGGATTTCCCGTTTCTGGAAGTTTTGACAATGTTAATCTTGATTAACACTTGTTCTTAATCCTCTCCTAACAGTTTTTGAGAGAATTGTGGAAAATGCATGTCCTTACTGGGGAAATTACTTCCCCAAAAGGAACTTTTCTACTTTTGTGTTTTGGGGATTAGGATGAGAATATAGAAGACTCTAGATTTATACCCATTCAGTGCAGTTATGGAATACAAATCTTGTTAGATTCTCTACCCATCAATTCGGAAGAAGACAATGCTCTCTCTCAGTGGAGAGTGATGTCAGCTGCAGGCCATTTCCACTGAGAAGAGTGTTGTCTGTAGCTTTGAATTTTTTTGTCACTTGATCTTTCCAGGCAGCTTCATGTGACTGGCCGCATGAGACAGGCAGCAGAACACCATTGTTCATAGATGTTCTGCTCACATGTGAACATATATAATGAGGTCTACTGAAATTTTTATAGAGCTAAATACAGGCATTTTGACATCTTGCTTTAAGTGTGTGGAAAAATCTGTTTGGTGCATTGAGTTACAATTCGACAGTAGCCTCTAGAATCATTGTTGCTTCCTGTGTTCTATAAAATATAGTTATATGGAAAGAATTTGAATTTTCTCAGGTTAAATGAGATAATGACAAAGACCAGGGAGGCCTTCCATCCCCCACAATAGGAGGAGGCTGTATGGGAAGGAGAGGTGGTAGAATAATAATAATAATCGCTTATTGTCACAAGTAGGCTTCAATGAAGTTACTGTGAAAAGCCCTTAGTCGCCACATTCCGTCGCCTGTTCGGGGAGGCCGGTACGGGAACTGAACCCGCGCTGCTGGCCTTGTTCTGCATTATAAGCCAGCTGTTTAGCCTGGGCTAAACCATAGAATTTATTGTGCAGAAGGAATCCATTCGGCCCATCGAGTCTGCACTGACCCTTGGAAAGAGCACCCTACCCAAGCCCACATCTCCACCATATCCCCGTAACCCAGTAACCCTACCCAACCTTTTTTGGACACCAAGGGCAATTTAGCATGGCCAATCCACCTAACCTGCACATCTTTGGACTGCGGGAGGAAACCGGAGCACCCGGAGGAAACCCACGCTGACATGGGGAGAACGTGCAGACTCCGCACAGACAGTGACCCAAGCCAGCTATCAAACCTGGGACCCTGGAGCTGTGGAGCAACTGTGCTATCCACTGTGCTACCATGGCGAAGCAGAAGAGCCATCTGCAGCCAAAGAAAGGAGGCAGTAAGTTAACAGCTGAGTGCTTTCAGTAAATAATAATTGTGAATTCAAATAATAGTCCACCATCTAAACAGCTTCAAAGATCTGCATTTCCAAAGGCTCTTGTATATTGCCTCCATGTTACAGAATCACCGATCGTGTCACCAGCCAAGTCAACTAAGTTGCAAACATCAACGGACCTGGAAATCTACATCATGAAACATGTTTTTACTTTCCACAGCTTCCAATAATTGCACACGCTTCGGTTGTAATTTTTAAAAAAACCAGTGTTTTCCCTTTAGCTTCTGAAAGTACTTCACTGCCAACAATTTTAAAAAAAGCGTAATCCCAATAATGTGACAAAATGTGGCAGCCGATTTGCTCATAGCAAGGTCTCACAAACAGCAATGAAATAGATGACCAGGTAATCTGTTTTATTGCCGTTGGTTAAAGAACAAATGTAGGCCAGGGCACCTGGAGGAACCTCCTACTCTTCTTCAAATAGATTTGTGTGATATTTCTCGTCCACCTGAACAGGCTGACAGAGTCTTGGTTTAATGTTTCATCCAGAAACACTCCTTTACTTTGGACTGATGTCAGTCTAGAATGTGCTCTTCAGTGCTGAGTCAGAAGTTCAGATTCAGTCAGGTTTAAGCTCCACTTCAGGGACAAAAGTGCGACCTCTGAGCCAAGCTGACCTGTTCATTTGCTCCCTTACTTGCTCCTAATCTACTACTTCTAAGAGGAGCTCTCAAGTGCTGTAAGGTTGAGAGGTGGGTGGCTGGGATGATTTCTCTGGAATTTTCAAAACTAGTTCTACCTGAAAGCACAAACAAATGGTACAATAATGCTTTGGTCTGTGGAAATGCTATTAGGCATGTGAATCTTCAGAATACTCTTTTAGTTCAAGTGCTAATAAAGGATGTGTAACTACTTAAGTCAGCAGGTATATAAAAACATGACACGTGAAGCTTCTAAATGCATGTGTAAATTCTCTTACCCCCTCGGTGGTTCACTCCTTGTAATAGGTGCAAAGGATGATGAATGGCCAATGACTCTTCCATGAGTCAACCACTGGGTGAGATTGTTGTAAGCTTACTTTCCCTCACAATGAATGGACTATTCTACTCAGCAGCCCTGTTTGAAGCTAAGAAACCTATTCAAGATAGTTAGCCAAAACAACTCCATGCATCGGTGCATATGTCCATAATGTCAATTTACCTCGGGTGATTTCTTTTTTATAGTGCATCTTTTCTCTGCTATAATTTGAAATTAAGCCATACAATTTTCCCCTCAAAACATATATAGTGAGGAGAAGGCAGTTGACCACCACCTTGTCAAGGGCAGTTAGGAATGGGCAATAAATGTTAGCCTAGCCAGTGATGCCCACATCACACAAATTAATAAAATTACCTTTACCTGGGAAATATGCGGGCAAAATAAAAAGGAAACAACTATTTTTTACTGTTAATTTCTCTAAATATTTCTAAAAACTAGTCTGAATACAAGTTATGACCAATATTTGGAGGGAGGTATTGCTACAATAGAAATATGTTTTGATTATGATGGAGATTCCATCGAGTAATTTCTAATCATGTATAAGTTTTACTGTGGTTTTAGTCTTACAGAAATCCATCAAAACGTTCATAGGAACATGCAACTATTACCAGGCCAAAATATTCAGTAATTTAACATGGTCCAACATAAAAGCTTGCACTCCAAAGCTCTTTTGCCATGCTGCATTAAACTTCCACTCGACCATCACTGTAAACCTAATATCCTAAGGAGGTTTTCAAGTTTTCTAACATGGCAGTTTGGAGCAAATAAACCGTCAATGTCATATTAGTTGGCCAACTTTTATACTTTGCAAAAAGACAAAGAAAAACACAAAAAAAGTTCTGCTTGAATAAGCATATCAAATAAATATTTCATTTTAATCCCAAATAAATAGAGCATTCAATCGATAAGAGCCCCATCTGTATGGGCTAAAAATTAATGAGGACAACTCTTTAAACCAAACATCTGGGGACAGTGCAGCTTTCTCTTGATTGTAAAATCTACACATTTCTATTAAAATATGGTAATTTGTCATAGCAGGTGTGGATTTCTGACCAAGAAAATTGCCTCGATTTTTACTTCAAAGGAGCTTAATTCAGATGAGATGGAATACTCTGTTGCATTAGTTTCACAGATCCGAGGATTATAATGACAGTTAATAAAACTGCATTAATTACAGAACAAAGGATTGAATTTGCACTCGCTGCCATGCTTCTGATGTTCCCGACCATCTCTAGTGGGACAATAGCAAATCTACAGCTCTTAATTTAAAATAATAAGGCAATATATTAAAGCAGGTCAGATATGCCTTAATTGCAAGCTTCTGCATGCTCTGCTGGGTCAAATCTAAACTTCTATGGCAGAAGCCTGCATTTTACAGCATGGCTGCCTGCCAGATGCACTTTTCACTACAATGGAAAGCAGGGAAATCATTAGTCAGTCTGAAATAATCAAAGATTAGAGACGCGAAGTAAGAAATGAAACAAGAGCTTGTCTAAATCCTGTTGGGTTTGCAGTGGCAATTTGTTGATTTTGACTTTATTTTCTCATGCCTACGTTTCCTGCCAATACACCTAAACCCCAACAAGCCCCTTTTCTCCTTGAAGTCATCTACCAGATAAACAAAGGTAGAAATGTGTCTTAGATTTTCAGTGCCAGTGTTTTTTTACAATGTCACTGAGTGAAGTTATACTTACCGCAGGGCAAAAAAGATGAAGTATCAGTTTTCTTTCCCCCGAGGTTAAATGCTCTAAATGTAGAAGTGCCTTTGCTGGGTCTTGACAATACAAAAAGCATGTAGGTTGAAGAGCCAGTCACAGTCACATGTCTTTGGCTCCTTTTCAAATTATATTGACTTTTATTGGGCTAGGTTTCTCACTGCCTTTCAGTCGAACCCCAAGTGGCTACTCTGCATCTGAGAGCTTAGACTCTAAGGCCTGGGTTGTCATGCTTTTGTCCGTGTAGGAATGGAGGTGAGAGTTGCATATAAAAATCTCTGACTGTACCCGATTCTGGGATTTCGGGCCCATTCCTGTGGTATGGGACTTTTATGGCCTTGGGGCGAGGGTAGCGAGCTTGCACTCAGCACCCCATCCTTGTCTACTCCATTACAGGGTGGGCACATCATCAGATGCCCCCCTCTACTTGATTTTTTTCATGGAGTCGGGTCTGATTTGGCAGATGTGGTTCATGGCACCTTTTGAATAGACGTGAGCCTCAGGGGAACCCCAGTCCCAAGTGGACAACCAAAAAAAAAGTGCTCAGCGCTTGGCATTCTTTCATTGGCAGGCTTTTAAGTACAAAATAAATTGTTTTCTTAGTTTCAATAGTTAGATGCTGGGTGGTATTTTATGGGACCTGTACGAGCAGGAAATGTGGTGGGCAGAATAAATGTCAGTTTCCCAAGGACGGGTTGAGATGCAGAGATTAAGTCAGTAGTATGACAATGGTGGGTTCAGCCTCCTGCAGTCCCACTTGTTCCTACTTATAATATATTGCATTTCATGAATACTTATTGTATTAAAACATTCTGTAATTATGTTCTATCTTCATGATCAAGTAAGCGCACAGGAATATCATGACGCCTGTTTTGTTAAATGGTAGAATGCAATAATTGGCTTTGTGCAATAGAGCCAGTGGCTTTCATTTTTGAACTCTGCGGTGCAAGGGAGGGGATCAAGGGAAGGAAAATGGAAGTTTGCATGGAAGAGCGCAAGAGCGGGTCAGGGTTGGGAGGTTAGTGTGGTGGAGTGGGGTCAGGAACATGGAGTGGAAGGGAGATCTGAGAGAGGAGAGGGCGTGGAACATAGAAGAGTGATGTGGGAAGGGCCTGGCATCTTGGATGTGCTGCAGACAATCAGCCAAGGGTGGAAAATGAAGGGCCTAAAGGGAGGGATCAGTATCTCTACATGTGAGTTCATTTCAGGGTGTTGGCTAGCAGAGGGAATGTTCACAGTCACTGGGGGGGGGGGGGGGGGGGGGGGGGGGGTTGATTTGGTCGTGGGCAGCTTGAGTCCGAGGTTGGGATAACTGAAGGTCTTGTAGGCGGGTCACGGGATCTAACAAAAACTCAAAGGATGATGAGGTGAGGGTCTAGGATCAACGTTGGGGTGCTGATGGGGACGGTGGGGGGGGGGAAGGGGGTAGGCTCGGGGAGAAAGATCACATTTCCAATTTGATGATTTGGCAGTCTCCAGGATAATGGGTAAAGGTACACAGTTTATAGAAGAAAGGTGCAAAGTGATCTTGGGATCATCAAGAGTGATGAAGTCAAGAGTAAAGGTGGCAGTTGGACAATAACATCTTCAATTGCAAACTTTACAATGACCTTTTTTCCAATATCTCAAAAACCATGTGCGGTGCCAGAATTGGAGATCAAAGTGGAAGAAGCTCAGTGTGTGATGGGTGGATTTTTTGTCGTGGACAATGGAAGAAGTTGAAAATCTCACTGTTTATCAGTTTTGTGGGTGGAATCCTTGGACACACATGTCCTCATATCATGTCTGCCTTCATCACACAGTTCACTTGCTGAAATACCTACTGGTCAAAGACCCCTCTCACCCGGGTTATTCTCTGTTCCAACTTCTTCCATCGGGCAGGAGATAGAAAAGTCTGAGAACACGCGCTAACAGGTTCAAAAACAGCAAGCAGGATTCTCCGTTTCTGAGATTAATTGTTGCACCAACGGAGAATCTGTGGACTTTTACGACAGAAAAACCAGCGCCGCACCACGACCAAGTCTGCCACCGTTGAGGGGCTAGCACCAGTGCCGCGTGGAATACACTTGATTCCATTCAAAAATGGTGCGGGATACGCCGGATCCGTGATCGACGCTCGGAAGGCTGACAAGCTGCAGCTGCACATACACATTACACTCCCTACACACACATATCCCAGTCAAAAAGATGGCACTTGTTGTGGAGTGTGCCCATATAGCTGATGGGTCATCTGGGGCCAGATGTCACCCAGGGGGCTGCCCCGGGGAGACATGTATATGACCCGTAGCACCAGGTTCAATGCGGGTTGTTAGCGGTGTGCGCAGCTGCATGGCTGCCTTGTCAGCTGCGGCAATGGTGCTCTGTGTCCGTCCACCCATACCCCACAGCCCACCTTCTGGCCACCCCGCCACTACACCCCCCCAGCCCTGGCAGAAGCCCCACGGCCAGCGGCACCACTGTCAGCACACTTTGGCGAAGTTGGACACCTAGGGGCTTTTCACAGTAACTTCACTGAAGCCTACTTGTGACAATATGCGATTATTATAATTCCATACCCCCTCTCTTTCCCTCAGCACCCACCACGCCGGTTTCACGATCTTTAAAAGCACAAGTGAACCTCGCCGTCGGGAACTTGGCCCATTGGAGGCGGAGAATCATGGTGGCCCTGGAGAGAACCGGGTCGGGCCTGCTAATGATATGCAGATGGTGCCTACAGTACTGGATACACATTGACGCTGTTTTCGAGGTGACAGAGAATCGTAATTTGGCGTCAAATAAGCGCCTGCCTCCATTTTGGCGTCGGAAGCTATTCTCCGCCAAATCACATTTCCCGAATTTGGAGCTTCTTCCCGCTGTTACCAGACTCCTGAATGATCTCTTATGGACTGATCTGGGGCGTCATTCTCCGACCCCCCGCCGGGTTGAAGAATCGCCGGGGGCTGCCGTGAATCCCGCCCCCGCCGGTTGCCGAAGTCTCCGGTACCGGATATTCGGCGGGGGTGGGAATCGGGCCGCGCCGGTTGGCGGGCCCCCCCGCTCGATTCTCCGGCCCGGATGGGCCGAAGTCCCGCTGATAAATTGCCTGTCCCGCCGGCGTGGATTAAACCACCTTTTGAACGGTGGGACAAGGCGGCGTGGGCGGGCGCCGGGGTCCTGGGGGGGGGGCGCGGGCAATCTGGCCCCGGGGGGTGCCCCCACGGTGGCCTGGCCCGCGATCGGGGCCCACCGATCCGCGGGCGGGCCTGTGCTGTGGGGGCACTCTTTCCCTTCCGCCTCCGCCACGGTCTCCACCATGGCGGAGGCGGAAGAGACTCCCTCCACTGCGCATGCGTGGGAAACTGTCAGCGGCCGCTGACGCTCCCACGCATGCGCCGCCCGGGGATGTCATTTCCGCGCCAGCTGGCGGGGCAACAAAGGCCGTTTCCGCCAGCTGGCGGGCGGAAATTCCTCCGCCGTCGGCCTAGCCCCTCAATGTTGGGGCTCGGCCTCCAAAGATGCGGAGCATTCCGCACCTTTGGGGCGGCGCGATGCCCGTCTGATTGGCGCCGTTTTGGGCGCCAGTCGGCGGACATCGCACCGTTTCGGGAGAATTTCGCCCAGTATCTCTTCAGACATCTTCTCTACTGAGTAGTACTGCACTCTGTATGCTTCACCCGATGCCTGTTTCTATGTATTTACCTTGTGTATTAAGGTATGTTTTATGTTTTTTCATGTATGGAACGATCTCTCTGGACTGTATACAGAACAATACTTTTCCCTGTACCCTGGTAGTCTGCAGTCCTTACTAGCTCATCTCCATTGTTTACTTGGGTCTGTTTCTGGAGGTGGGTCCATTTACATCCTGCTCCTACTTCCCCAGAATAAACGTATGGTGGGTGGGGGCTGTCTTAAAAGAGACATGTCAACCGACTTGGAAAGTTCCTGACGCAGAGAGTCTTAGAAAATTCTAACAGCACTAGACAGGGTAGATGCAGGGAAGATGTTCAAAATAGTGGGTGTGTCCAGAACCAGGGGTCACAGTCTGAGGATTCAGGGTAACCCATTTCGGGCAGAGATGAGGAGACTTTTCTTCACCCAAGGAGTGGTAAGCCTGTGGAATTCATTACCACAGGAAGTAGTTGATGCTAAAACATTGAATGTATTCAAGAGACAGCTAGATATAGCACTTGGGGCGAATGGGATCAAAGGTTATGGGGAGAAAGCAGGATTAGGCTATTGAGTTGGATGATCAGCCATGATTGTGATGAATGGCGAAGCAGGCTTGAAGGGCCAAAAGCCCTCCTCCTGCTCCTATCTTCTATGTATCTATGTATATGCATCAGCCTTCTCATCTGATCCATGAAAATTCAGCCCCAAGTCTTGCTGGACTAATCGAGTGTGTCCTCTGTCCTCTCCTGAAGTTCCATGCAGGAGTTGTTGGACAGCAGTTAGGGGACACGGATACTCAGTGATATTTTTCCACTCCGTCGTCCAGGAGCGCTCAAGTCAATTTTAGTATCCAATTGTTGCCTTATGGAAAGAAACTAGTTTAGCACACAGACCAGAAATTGAATTGTCTATAAGGAACATTGATTTTGACAGAGAATGAATATGACTGTATTGATAGATCATTTTTATAAATCATTGATAGGTCAAGAATAATGGTTTGAAACAGAGACACAAAGAAAACCCAAAAGTGATTTTTCGAAGATTGCACAAATGACTGTTTATTATCCTCCCTTACTGGAACTAATGTATTAATTATATAAGGGATGGAAATAGCGATGATGGCTTTATTAAGAGGTTAGATTTTAACCCTGCCCATTGATTACCACAGGGGTGGTGCGCAGGCAATTAAAATTTAATCTGCTCCTCTGAATAAATCCTTTATTAAATTGGAGGTTGATGATGCCATTGGGGCCTGACTGCTATTTTAACCGGCTCCTAAGCAGGGAAGTGGTTGTGGATTTCCTGCCAGATCATCCCAACGGGAAGAAGTGCCAAGACTGGAAGAGACTTAAACAGGCAGATTACCATTAAAAAAAAAACTTCTCTTGGGAGCTCCATAATGGCCAGAGTTTAGGTTTCCCCTGCCTCAGGTTCACACCCTTCTCGATTGTGAGGACCCCTGAGAGACCTTATCAAAGTGCTGAAGACTATTCCTTTAGTTGCTGCTGCTCAACATTTTGATCCCAGCTGCTGCTACTTTGAGCAGGTAGCTGAGAGGCACATGCAGTTTGTGCGTTGAAGTTAGAATCACCTGAGGTTCACGCTGCCAAAACCAGGCCAGTTTCCCCCCCATCTTGGCTCCTGCCCGATACCCCAATTTGCTACTTTTCCTTTCTCATCAACTTTTGTTTACAATGTGGCATCTTCTTTAATGAGAAACCTAGGTAAAACAGGCATAATGCTGCATGTCATCAATCTTGCTAAAAGTAGGAAGATAAGGAGCTAAAAATTCAGTAGTGCTGGTTTTCAGGCACATGGATCAGGATGCATAACTGCCTTGTACCCAATCGAGGTGATGCAGGCAGCTGCCTGTTCGTCCAAATGATTGTGGCGTGTGGCCCAACGGTTAACATGCTGCTGACTGGCTGCACACTCAGCAGGGGGCAAGGCTAGCACAACTTACAGCTCGCCTTCAATTCTTAAAGGCAGCCTGCACACTCAGCCGGTGGAATTGTGTGGAAAGTGTTTCAGAGAAGGAGCAAGAGTTCCAATGGAGCAGTCGCCAGAGAAAGAGCTGATGTGGCACTGGATGTCTTAGTCCTGGAGATGGAAAGGAGAGAGGTCATGTCTCCACAGGAGGTCAGGAGACCCTCTGAGCACATACTGTAAAGAGAATGGGAGCAGGTAACCACAGAGTCAGCCAAGCCAAGGTGTATAATTCTGAAGACCTGTCTGCAGAACCTCAAACATTTCAAGGGCTTCACGTGAGTGACGAAGTTAAATGAATGCATCTTCAAATATTTTCTCCTACCTGCTGCCTCAGCATCCTCACACACTGGTGTTATGGGTCAGAGTTTAGAGAACCCCAAAGTGTAGCATGGAGTTCAACTGACCCACAACTTTTAATAGATTGTGGTGTGGGGAGCACACGGCACACTCTACAGGTGTGATACAGCATAAATGGACAAGTGTTTTTTAAAACAAAACAATGTTTATTCTATCAACTCAAGTTAACCTTTTTAAAACAATCATTGAATATCTTAACACCCATTAATTCAAAGATAACCCCGAAAGACTAAGTAATCGTTTCAGCTGTCCTTTTAACATCCAAAATACTTAACCAACCTTCAAACAGGGGCTCATTAGGTTACATTCAATATATATAGTGAGAAAGGGTTCAACCGTGCTGCTGCTTTTGGTTACTTCAGCTACAGCCCATTTGTTTTCTTCATGCAGCTCCCTGAAAACACACAGACACACCCAAGCTGCTCTCTCAAACTGAAACTCAAAAAGCAGAAGTGAGCTCAGCTCCCCCCACCCCCTGACATCACTTCAGTAATATGGTACATTGCTTAAACATCCATTTCTTAAAGGTACTCTCACATGACACTGGTGAGTGTACTTCATCCCCATCACTCAGCTATTGGCAAGCCCAAATCACCCTCATACTTACTAATCCTGGATGCTTGCCATCTATATCACGCAACTTCAATTTATCTTCAGCTATTCAGTCAAGACAGGTACGTCACCTAAACACACTGGATGAATTCTCCATCCTGGGATGCCTGAAACGCGTTTCCCGATCGGACGGAGAATCGGAAGCACGATGCTCCGACCCACCGCTGGTGGCAGGATCTAGGTTCGTGCCCGCGTGAAGGTGTAAATTAATTAAAATGGATCTTAATGGCTAATTGGCATCCATTTAGTGGGCCCGGCACCTTAATCTCCGGCTCTCCGTGATTCTCCAGACCTCTGGGCCGGGAATCAGGCGGGCAGGAATTATTTTAAAAAAAATACATTTAGAGTACCCAATTCTTTTTTTTCCAATTAAGGGGCAATTTAGCGTGGCCAATCCACCCACAACCTTTGGGTTGTGGGGGTGAGACCCACAAAGACACAGGAGAATATGCAAACTCCACACGGACAGTGACCCGGGGCTGGGATCAAACCCGGGTCCTTAGCGCCGTGAGGCAGCAGTGCTTATCACTGCACCACCGTGCCGCCCAGCTTCTCTTTTTTGTTTAAGGCATAGGTGCGATTGTCATTTTCTGCTGCTGCTGTCTTACTTTCTGCAGTCTTCATTTAAAGATTAAAATAGCCAAACAAAGAACAATACATCACAAGTACAAGCCCTTAGTCCCTCCAAGGCTGCGCTGATCACGTGTCCTATCAAGACCAACCCCCTGTATCCTTCTGTACTCCTTCTGTCCATGTGTCTATCCAGATAAGTCTTAAAGGTCGCTAACGTATCTGCCTCAACCACCTCATTTGGCAGTGCATTCCAGGTCACCGTGGTGGCCTGGAATGCACAGATTTTTCCGTGTAAAAATCTTCTGCCGCACACATGAAGTGAACCTTCCCCCCTCACCTTGAACTTGTGCCCCCTTGCAATTTCCACCCTGGGAAAAAGCCTCCAATTGTTCACCCTATCTATACCCCTCATAATTTTATAAGCTTCTATCAGGTCGCCCCTCAGTCTCCATCTCTCTCTCCAGGGAGAACAATCCCAGTTTATTCAATCTCTCCTCATAGCTAAACATGGCTGCCTGACCATGTGACTAATCACACTGTGGTCCCTTTGTGAATGTGGTGGTGGTTTTAGGTTGATTAGCCATATCCAGTTACATGTCTGTAAACATTCATCCTGGGGGGATTAAGACAGTCACCGCCTTTGTTTCAAGGACGGCCCTTTCAATTTGGGAATGTTGCTTGATGGTCTCAGGATGTGTGTAGTTAATACCTTTTCACTTGATATATTCTTTTGTATGTTGGACAGTGAGTCTGGTTTTTAGTCAACAGAGCAGCTCACCTGACCTTCAGAGCCCATCTTTGTCCACTTTTTAAAGGAAAAGTCAACTTCAAAGAGTCCACAGTGAATAACGTGTCTTAAATGTACGGAATATGACATGCCGTTACTTGCCTATACAGGCTGATCCAAGTTGCACTTCCCAAGCACTGAAGTACTCACCCAGATTATCTACTCAAGTCTCAGGAGTGGGACTTGAAATCACAAACTCCTCATTCAAAAGTAAGAATACAATAACAATGATATTGCCTGAATAGTGAACGTCTAGTTTGTGGTGTGAAGGCTGTCTTTTCTTTTTTTTAAATAAATTTAGAGTACCCAATTCATTTTTTCCAATTAAGGGGCAATTTAGCGTGGCCAATTCACCAACCCTGCACATTTTTGGGTTGTGGAGGCGAAACCCACGCAAACATGGGGAGAATGTGCAAATTCCACACGGACAGTGACCCAGAGCCGGGATCGAACCTGGGACCTTTGCGCCGTGAGGCAACAGGGCTAACCCACTGCGCCACTGTGCTGCCGAAGGCTGTCTTTTCTGACAATTATTCTATGGGCGTGATCCTACGAGCACGATGCACCGGAAAAGCAGCTCGCCGTGGTGCAGCATGGCTGTTGAAAGCCGGGTGACCTCCGCTCCCGGGTCTACCTGGCTTGCAACGCCTCGCGAGATTCAACGCAATCTCACGAGATGCTGCGAGGTGAATCCCACCCAGAATGGGAGAAATCACTTTTTGGCAAATCAGAAAATTAGAGCGAGGCAGTAAGCCTCACTCTAATGTGCAGATTCCCAAGGTACCTGAGGCTTTGGGATTCAATCTCTTCTTCCCGGAGACCTCAGGCAAGCGCCGCTTGGTACTGGTCCCTACAAACGGGGATCAGACGGAATGGCACACGTGGGAGTCTCCAAGGGGATCGGAGGCCTCCAGCTGCATGTCCTTTGGGCAGGGGGGTGCCCTGGCACTGCTGGTGCCTCTTGGGTACCCTGGCAGTTCCAGCCTGGCATTGACAAGGTGCCCAGGTGGCACTGCCAGGGTTGTCAGACTGGCACTGCTAAGGTGTCAAGCTGGCATTTTTTGCGATCGGGCCAGGGTTGCCCGGTGTGGATGTTGGGAGGAGGTGTGGGGACCCGACCCTCTCATATTGCTTTCGGGCTGGGGGAGGTTGGGGATTCTTTTGGGGGCCTCAGTGATTGGGACACCATTTAAAAATGACATCCCAATCTCTTGCTACAATGGGGAGTTCTGGCGAGCGAAGCTCTCCATTGTAAAAAAACAGGGCTATGTACGGCCTCAGCTCGCGTTAACTGTTCAGGCCCCTTATTCAATGCAGGTCACATTGAATAACCATGTGTTTCTCGGCACTGCGAGTGCCGGGAATCACGCGGCTAAATGCGTTCGCTCGGGGACTTGTTCCCTTTTGTGAAGATCGCGCCCTATCTTTGCACCAGTGCCTGCAACAAAATCTCTTCTAGATTAAGTAGCTAACAATTCCCAAGATAAAACCATGATAACAGATGGTGGCAGCAGTGGCTGCACCCACAGAAAACAGTAGAAAATGGTGGGGAAACCTCAAGTGAAGCCCAGCAACAGTGCAGCCCAGCAGGCAAAAGATTTCAACGCCAACTCAGCAATCGCACCAAAATCAGGGTGAAAAGTAAAAAAAAATGTTTTCATTCACATCTCATATTTAACAATTCAGAAGGTACTCATTACAAAGCCGCCCCAAAAAGGAAAAAGAAAAACAAAAAAATATATATCAACATATATTGCAGGCAATTGTCTTCTCTCTCGTTTAGGCCTGACCCCCTCCTTTAGTCAGCATACATATGTTACAGGCCCCAACATGGTCAGAGCCATGTATTGACAAGTGTCTATTTACAGTTTGGTTTGGGCTTCAGCTTGCCCTCGGACCAGACCCCTGTGGTTTTGTCCCTTGTCCCTCTCCTTCTCTTTGCGTACCCTTGCCCCCACTCCACCCCCCCCCCCCCATATCTCCCCCCTTCATTTTCCTCTTTGTCTTGTGGCTCGATCGTCTCTCCTCCACACCACCCCCTCCCCCCCCCTCGCGCCCCCCTACCTTACTCTACAGATATCTGGCTTCGACCAGGTCTTGGAACAAGTTGGTGAACGGCTAGCCCGCCCTGTGGAAGCCCTCTTCTGACCCCTGGATGGAAAACTTTAGATTTTCTCCAGCCTGAGAAATTCCGCCAGGTCAGACAGACAGTCTGCATCTTTGGGTGGCATTGCTGATCGCCAGCCGAGCATGATTCTCCGGTGGGCGATCAGGGAGGCAAAGGCTAGGATGTCGGCCCCCCCATCCATGAAGAATTTTGGCTGATCTGAAACCCTGAAGACATCCATTTTAGGGCATGACTTCACCCTCACTCCCCACTGTTGTGTTATGCTGCTTCGTGTAGCATAAGCTGCTTCCTTGATGTATGCTTTGACAAAAGAAGCTCCAGACTATGAAATGAGTTCAACTTGTTTATTGAACTATTAACACAGTTCTTAAATGAGTTCGACTCTCTACTAATCTAGCTGTAGTAACTCATTCTATCTTTAGCAGCCTGCTCTAAGCCACGTGCTGGGTGTGATGCTGTTGATCAACCCTGATGTACTCTCTAGATGTCTGTGGAAAGAGGCAGAGCATGTGTGCCCTGTCCTTTAATATGGGTTGTGAAGTGCCCCCTTGTGGTAATGCCACCTCTGGGTGTCTTGACTGCTCATTGGTTGTGTCCTATTCTAAGTGTTCATTAGCTGCATGTTTGCATATCATGACATCTCCGGTGCTCCCTCGAGTGTTTACTTAGTTGTAGTGTATTTACATTAACTCCTTTTGTATATACAGTGATGCATATCACCACATCCCCCTTTTTTTGTATTACATATTTTCTGTACTTTGTTAAAGAAAATTGAACAAAACAGGTGGATAAGTGATGCCATGTACAAGTTATGATGACATTGATGATTATACAATACCAAGTAATATTTATGAGTCCAAAATTTATGAATTGGTACGGTCGAGTGGCTTTCTTCTTTTGTTGATGAAGTGGCGATGTTGATGTTGTCATTGCTTTGTGAACGCCGTCAGTGTCCCTGCGCTTGAGTAACTAAGAAGTCATCATAAGGTGTTCAAATGGTCATATCACTTTGTTGTCTGATTTGGACTCTTTTTTTTTTCGATACTTGTGGTAGCGATTCTGTATGTCATCTTTCCTGAAATCTGGTTTGCTTGTTTGTAGTGGAGCAATCGTGAGGTTGTAAGATTCGTTGTCATGCCATCTGTTTGTGCTCTTGCCAGTGATTTGTGCTGTGCAGTTACATTGTCCTTCATGTGCAGAGTTGTACCAGCTCGTACACGTTGTTGTCCTATTGTTGTTGTTTTTGCCGTTCTGGCTGTTGCTGTTGTTGCCTTTGTTTCGCTTCTTGTTGTTGTCTGTGTTGTTGTTTTTGTAGGTTTTGTTGTTGTGCTTGTTGCGCTCAATGACCATTCCGAGTGGAGAATTCGAGTCCTTCACAAAGTTACTTGTGTCAGTGTCCTTTGTGGCATCTGCTGTTTCATTGAGCGTTTCGTCTTTGATTCCTCGAAGCTCCTCGTCTGGAGTCATGTCCGGTTCACTTGAATCATCTTCGGTTTGTCGATGTTCCCCGTCTGGAATCCTGTCTGGTTCACCTGAATCATCTTTGGTTTCTTGATGCTCCTCTTTTGGAGTCATTTCAGGTTCACTTGAATCATCTTTGGTTTCTTGATGCTCCTCGTCTGGAGTCAAAATGTTAAAGATTTCATTTTCTCGAGTGGCTGAGGTTTTAATTGACATGGTCTCACTGGACGCACTAGTAGTCTCACTTTGATTGTCAAGTGCCTCTGTACATACGAGCTGAGATCTGTCAGTCTCGCTGTGATGTTGCACACCTTGTATGGGAACTGCGATGCCTTCGTCACTTGTCTCACATACAGTGGGTATACCTGCAGAGTTTTCTTGTTGGTTAGATGAGCTGGGTAGACTGTCAGAGTCTTCTTCTGTTGGCTCAAGTAATCTGGGTAGACTGTCATAGTCTTTCTGTTGTTCACGTGAGCGTGGCAGACTTGCATCGTCTGCTGCTGGTTTCTCAGATAAGGTGGATAGCCCTTCATGGTCTTGTTCATGCATGGACTGCGCTTTGGAGTCTTGAGTTGCTTCTATTGTGGAGTCTGTCAATGAGCTCGCTGTGGAGGCTTGTATCGCTCTCTCTGTGGAGTTTGGCATCGTTCCCTGTGTGGAGTCGTGCAGTGGTCTCGCTGTGGAGTCGATCTGTGTGCTCTCAATGGAGTCGTGCAGTGGGCTCGCTGAGGAGTCTTTCATCGCTCTCTGTGCGGAGTCGGGGACTCTTTGTGGTGCGTGGACCACCCTCTGTGTGGAGTCGGGGACTCTTCGTGGTGCGTGGACCACTTTACGTGAGGCATCAGGCCGCTCTCTGTGGGCTTTGTCTTTTTCATGGGTATTTGACAGGTTGCTGTCATCCAATGTATCGACAATCTGCCATGGCATCATGGTATTGGATTCATCTACCATGAGTAGAATCGTTTGAGCATTTCAACCGTAGCGCTGATGCTTGTATGATCATCATATCCGAATAACTCAGCCATGTCTGAGTAGTATTCTTCAATAAACCAATCATCTTCTTTTTGTTTCGGTATAGTCATTGCGCTCTCTGAGTCCAAGGAAGAAATCATCATCTGAGTAGTAGTCTTTAAGGACTAAGTGATTTCTTTGGGCAGTGCTAACTGCTTGTATCAGGGTTCTGCGGAGGTTATTTTCATCTACTGGTCAAAGTTCAGGCATTGTGTTGGCTTGCCAGGTGAAAGAATGGTGTTTTGTGGCTCCAAAACTCTTCTTTTTAATTTTCGGACATTTCCCCTTTAAGTGGACGTGGTCCGGGGCCTCTGATGTCATGACGCTCGTGATGTCATGCGTAGAACTCAATTGCGCATGCTGAGATTCCTTTACTGTGCGCTCTTTTCGGAACTGCGCATGCGCGGCTTCTCGCGCATGCGCAAAACACCGTTTTGCCGGTTCGCGTCTTCTTGGGAACTGCGCATGTGCGGACTGGGCTGGCTGGATACGCACAAGATGGCTGTCAATCAAAATTGCCGTTTGCTTCTGTTGCAACCCTACCTCTGCCTCGTGGTGAGTATTGGCGCCAGTTTTACCGACTTCTTTTGTGTTTACCTTTCAGTAGCTTTCAAATTTGTCCAGGACTGTCTGGAATTGCGTTCTGTTCTGCCCTTTGGAGTATTTAAAGGAGGGGAAGATCTTTGTTGCATGTTCACCCACAATGGTGAGTAGAAGAGCAATCTTCTCAGCATCGGCTACACCAGTTAGGTCGGATGCTTCCATGTAAAGCTGAAATCGTTGCTTGAATGCACGCCAGTTGGCACTGAGATTCCGTGGTACCTGAGTGGATTAGGAATCTCGATCATCGTGCCTGGGTTCGGTCGCTGGTTGTCACGGATCTTGCTGAATTGAACTAAATAATGTAACAGGCACTCCTGGTATCATGTTGTGTTATGCTGCTTCATGTAGCATAAGCTGCTTCCTTGATGTATGCTTTGAAAAAGGAAGCTCCAGACTTTGAAATGAGTTCAACTTGTTTACTGAACTATTAACACAGTTCTTAAATGAGGCCGACTATCTGCTAATCTAGCTGTAGTAATTCAGTCTATCTTTACCAGCCTGCTCTAAGCCACGTGCTGGGTGTGATGCTGTTGATCAACCCTGATGTACTCTCTGGATGTCTGTCTGTGGAAAGAGGCAGAGCATGTGTACCCTGTCCTTTTATATGGGTTGTGAAGTGCCCCCTTGTGGTAATGCCACCTCTGGGTGTCTTGACTGCTCACTGGTTGTGTCTATTCTAAGTGTTCATTAGCTGCATGTTTGCATATCATGACATCTCTGGTGCTCCCTCTAGTGTTTACTTAGTTGTAGTGTATTTACATTAACCCCTTTTGTATATACAGTGATGCATATCACCACACCCACAACCCTGGACAAAGAAGGTCGTCCAGTACTCGACAACACAAGGGCAAGCCCAGAACATGTGGATCTAGTTGGCCGGGCCTCCCTAGCACCGTTCACATTTGGCCTCCGCCTCCAGAAAGAAACCATTCATTTAGGTTCTGGTTAGGTGTGCTCTATGCAACACCTTAGCTGTGTTAGGCTCAGCCCTGCATAGTTCTTAGATCCAGAGTCTTCCCCCTAACACTATGCTTGGTTCCTTCTCCCATTTTTTCCTGGTCTTGACCAGGGGGGAGCGTACTTCCTCCACCAGCCAGCCATACAAATCCGCACAGTTTCCCTTCCCCCGGTTGCCTGCGCCTGGCATTTCCTCTCCTAACGAGTGTCCTGGTATCTGGATGGAGGGACTCTCCTCCATCTTCACCCACTCTGCTTCCGGTTCCTTCACCCATCCCCGTACTCTTTCTGCACTGGCCTCTCAGTAGTAGGTTCAGGAGGGCCAAGCCGCCCACATTTCTTTTGCTTTGCAGGACCTTCTTTTGGATCCTCGAACTCTTCCCCCTCCCACCACCCCCCAACACAAATGCCATGATTAATTTGTCAACTAGTTTGTCAAAAATTGAAAAGGCCTTGGGGATGTAGATTGGGCAGATCTAAACAGGAAGAGGAGCCTGGGCAGTACATTAATTTTGATCATCTGTGTTCTCCCTGCGAGAGAAAGTGGGAGTGGTCCCCACCTCTACAGGTCCCGTTTGACTTCCTCCACCACTCGTCAGATTCCATTTGTGGATCTGTGTCCAGTCGTGGGCTATTTGGATCCCCAGGTAGCGGAATTTGGTCTGGGCTTACTTGAATGGCAGTTTTCCCAGCTCTGTCCCTCCCCCTGTGGGTTCACAGGGAAGATCTCACTCTTGCTCAGGTTAAGCTTGTAACCCAAGAAGACTCTAAACTCCTTTAAGAGTTTCATTATCCCTTCCATGCTAGCCCAGGGGTTTGAGATGTAGAGGAGCAGGTCATCTGCGTAGAGTGAAACTCCATGCTCTCTGTAACCCCCACCCCCTTGGATACCTCTCCACTCCTTCGCCGTTCTGAGGGCGATTACCAGCGGCTCAACTGCCAGGACAAACAGCAGCGGTGATAGCAGGCATCCATGCCTCATGCCTCTGTGCAGGTGGATGTATTTAGAGCTGGTGGTGTTTGTTCGTACGCTCACCATGGGAGTACTGGAGGTTTACAGCATGGAAACGGGCCATTCAGGCCAACTTGTCCATGCTGCCCAGTTTTTACCACTAAGCTAGTCCCAATTGCCCGCATTTGTCCCATATCCCTCCACACCCACTTCATTCATATAACTGTCTAAATGCTTTTTAAAAGACAAAATTGTACCCGCTTCTACTACTGCCTTTGGCAGCTCGTCCCAGACACTCACCACCCTCTGTGTGAAACAATTGCCCCTCTGGACCCTTTTGTATCTCTCCCCTTAAACCTATGCCCTCTAGTTTTAGACTCCCCTACCTTTGGGAAAAGATGTTGACTATCTACCTTATCTATGCCCCTCATTATTTTAAAGACCTCTATAAGATCACCCCTAAGCCTCCTAGGCTCCAGGGAATAAAAGTCCCAGTCTATCCAGCAACTGCTTAGAACTCAAACCATCAAGTCCCGGTAGCATCCTAGTAAATCTTTTCTGCACTCTTTCCAGTTTAACAATATCCTTTCTATAATAGGGTGACCAGAACTGTACACAGTATTCTAAGTGTGGCCTTACTAATGTCTTGTACAACTTCAACAAGGCGTCCAAACCCCTGTGTTCAATGTTCTAACCAATGAAACCAAGCATGCTGAATGCGTTCTTCACCACACTGCCCAACTGTGACTCCACTTTCAAGGAGCTATGAACCTGTACTCCAAGATCGCTTTGTTCTATAATTCTCTCCAACACCCTACCATTTACTGAGTAGGTCCTGATTCGATCTACCAAAATGTATCACCTCACATTTATCTAAATTAAACTCCACTGGTTTAAATTGGCCCACTGGCACAATTGATTAAGATCCCATTGCAAGCCTTTTAAAAATATATATATATTTAAATTTAGAGTACCCTATGATTTTTTTTCTAATTAAGGGGCAATTTAGTGTGGCCAATCCATCTACTCTCACCAGGCCTTGCCCAATTCATGATTTTTTCCCAGTCTTGGTACCGATAAAAATGAAAATCGCTTATTGTCACAAGTAGGCTTCAAATGAGGTTCCTGTGAAAAGCCCCTAGTCGCCACATTCCGGTGCATGTTCGGGGAGGCTGGTACGGGAATCGGCGCTGCTGGCCTTGTTCTGCTTTACAAGCCAGCTGTTTAGCCCACTGTGCTAAACCAGCCCCGACAGTGAACGTCTTTGGGTCGGTATGGACAAGAGCTGATTAGCTCCTTTCAGTACTGTGTCATTTCTATGGTACCTCTTGTTCCCAAAATACACCCACATTCCCTGAACTCACTGAGACACCCCTATTCTCAAGCAACACCCCAAATTTAGCAGCTCTATATAGGTCAAATCCAGCTAATATTTTCCATACAATACTGTTTAGGTGACCAAGTCTGGGAAAGCTTGGTTTAGCGAAGGTACAAAATTGCGTATTTTAGATCTGCAATCTGCCAATGGTTCTAAATGATAGATGGAACAGACCTCTGTGGTTTGGAACAAAGATGGAACTGGCTTGTCTGACTGTTGAATGGAGAACCAGCCTCTCTCTCCACTGAGAATGCCAGCAGATATCCCAACCTATGGATTTGCCTGACTACATCTTTCAAATTCATTGCCTTTATAAGTTAACATGTGTATAGCCTCACTGATTTCTGGTAAACAATGTTTCTGATATGGCCATTTGGATATCTAGATACCTGCTAATCTCTTTACTGGAAAAATCACATTGTGCTATTGCTCTAGATGCCTACTAGTTTTGTTACTTGTCTGTTATTTTAATTTCATCAGAAGTTCACTGCTATCCTCGTTAATTTTCCAAATTTTTAACACACCAGTGGTGGATTTACGTATTAGAAATGTCACAACAAAAGAAAGTAAACATATTGCAGTGCAGGAGAGTATAAATGTTGTACTGGATCTAAGTAAATACCCACAGCACCAGACGAAAGAGTTGGCTACAGAGCAACTCTCTGAAGTACTGATACTAGCTGTCTTTCCTATTACTGCAGTAACCTGACACTAACATTAAACTTCCAGGAAAATTTGCAGATCAGAGTAGTATGCAGGAACTTGCTATAGACACCAGTCCTGAGATTTATTCCATTGTGGATGATGGTACAATCCTACTTTTTGTAGTTAATCCTGAGATCTCATTGTCTGCAGTGGAGTAGCCTCACGCTGAAGCAAGCCTGGAAATTATACCACTACCTATAGAATGGGAAATTCCTTGTCTCCGGCAGTGTCATCAGAATGTTCTTCATTCTGCTTTTCATCTACCAGATTCATTCTTTGCTCAGGTATTGAATACTTCTCTTGTCACAGCAGTGGTTCAAGGTCTTACAAAGGAACTCAAAGTGCTTCATTTTGTCAAGCCAGCACCCACTTGGTCAGTGTGCAATGCAGAAGAAAATTCGGGACTTCCGGGTGCGGCGATGACCAGCTGAGTCGCACGTTTCGGCAGCTCCCTGTGAAACGGACTTTTGGGCTCTTGATAGGAGCCCCAACGGCAATTTTAACGGCTGAAAACACCGTGCGGTAAACCAGAAGGGTGTTCCCCCTGGACACGGATGGAAAAAGGAGAGGAAAGTGGCCGGATTGCAGCGGATCCTTTGGAACAACGGCAAGGAAGGCAAGCAGAAACCAAGATGGCGTCGGAAGGTGGCAGTTTCATATGGGGCCCTGAACAACAAGAGTTTTTGAAACGCTGCGTGGAGGAGATAAAAAAGGAAATGAAGAAAGAGTTGTTGGCCCCGATATTACAGGCGATTGAAGGGCTGAAAGAGGAACAAAAGACCCAGGAGCAGGAGCTTCGGGTCGTGAAGGCGAAAGCAGCAGAGAATGAAAATGACATACAGGGCCTGGTGGTGAAGTCGGAGATACAGGAGGCACACCAGAAACGATCTGTGGAGAGGTTGGAGGCACTGGAAAATAACGCAAGGAGGAACAACTTGAGGATTCTTGGCCTTCCTGAAGGTGTGGAGGGGGCGGACGTCGGGGCATATGTGAGCACGATGCTGCACTCGTTAATGGGAGTGGAGGCCCCGACGGGTCCGTTGGAGGTGGAGGGAGCATACCGAGTTATGGTGCGAGGACCGAGAGCAGGAGAAGCTCCCAGAGCCATAGTGGTGAGATTTCTCCGTTTTAAGGATAGAGAAATGGTCCTTAGATGGGCGAAGAAAACTCGGTGTAGTAAATGGGAGAACGCGGTGATCCGCGTCTATCAAGATTGGAGTGCGGAGGTGGCGAGAAGAAGGGCGAGCTTTAATCGGGCCAAAGCGGTACTTCACAAAAAAAAGATAAAGTTTGGAATGCTGCAACCGGCAAGACTGTGGGTCACATATCAAGGGAGGCACCACTACTTTGAGACGGCGGATGAAGTGTGGACTTTTATTGTAGAAGAAAAATTGGAATGATTGGACTACGAAAATGAACGTTTGGACAAAGTGGTGGGACGAGTGGGGGGGGGGGGGGGGGCGAAGAGGGATTGTATGATTAATCCTGCGGTATGGTAACTTTTCTTTCTCCCACAGGTGGTGATGGGGGAGGTGGGGAGGGAGAGGAGATGGGGCGTTGGCCATGGGAGGCGGGGCCGAGGGAGAGGCGCGGGCTTGGCTCCCGCGCTATGATAATTATGGCGGGAATAGAGAAGCAGGAAGGAGGGGGCGCCGCACGGGGCGAGCCGTGATCACGGGGGGAAGCCGAGGTCAGCCAGAGTTTGCTGACTTCTGGGAGCAACATGGGGGGAGTAATTACGCTAGCGGGGGGTCTAGCGGGGGGGGGGGGAGGGGGGAATTACTGGGTTGCTGCTGCTGGGGAAAGGGGGGAGTGGGTGCGGGAAAGGATGGGCGGGGGGGCACCGTCTGGGAGAAATACAGCTGCGTGGGAACTGGGCGAGAAGCTGGAAAAAGATGATGGCTAACCGGCAAGGGGGGGGGGGGGGGGTGGGAAGCCCCCCAACTCGGCTGATCACGTGGAACGTGAGGGGGCTTAACGGGCCGATAAAGAGGGCACGAGTACTCGCACACCTTAAGAAACTTAAAGCAGATGTGGTCATGTTACAGGAAACGCACCTGAAACTGATAGATCAGGTTAGGTTGCGCAAAGGATGGGTAGGGCAGGTGTTCCATTCGGGGCTGGATGCGAAAAACAGGGGGGTGGCTATATTAGTGGGGAAGCGGGTAATGTTCGAGGCAAAGACTATAGTGGCGGATAACGGGGGCAGATACGTGATGGTGAGTGGCAAATTACAGGGAGAGATGGTGGTGTTGGTAAACGTGTATGCCCCGAATTGGGACGATGCCAATTTTATGAGGCGAATGCTAGGACGCATCCCAGACCTAGAGACCGGAAAGCTGATAATGGGGGGAGACTTTAACACGGTGTTGGAACCAAGGCTGGATAGGTCGAAGTCCAGGACTGGTAGGAGGCCGGCAGCAGCCAAGGTGCTTAAGGATTTTATGGAGCAGATGGGAGGGGTGGACCCATGGAGATTCAGTAGACCTAGGAGTAAGGAGTTCTCGTTTTTCTCCTATGTCCATAAAGTCTATTCACGCATAGACTTTTTTGTGTTGGGTAGGGCATTGATCCCGAGGGTGAGGGGAACGGAATATACGGCTATAGCCATTTCGGATCATGCCCCACACTGGGTAGACTTGGAGATAGGGGAGGAAACAAGAGGGCGTCCACCCTGGAGAATGGATATGGGACTAATGGCGGATGAGGGGGTGTGCTTAAGGGTGAGGGGATGCATTGAAAAGTACTTGGAACTCAATGACAATGGGGAGGTTCAGGTGGGAGTGGTCTGGGAGGCGTTGAAGGCGGTGGTTAGGGGAGAGCTGATATCAATAAGGACACATAAAGGGAAGCAGGAGAGTAAGGAACGGGAGCGGTTGTTGCAAGAACTTTTGAGGGTGGACAGACAGTATGCGGAAGCACCGGAGGAGGGACTGTATAGGGAAAGGCAAAGGCTGCATGTGGAATTTGACTTGCTGACCACAGGCACTGCAGAGGCACAATGGAGGAAGGCGCAGGGTGTACAGTATGAATATGGAGAGAAGGCGAGCAGATTGCTGGCACACCAATTGAGGAAAAGGGGAGCAGCGAGGGAAATAGGGGGGGTGAGAGACGAAGATGGAGAGACGGAGCGGGGAGCGGAGAGAGTGAATGAAGTGTTTAAGACATTTTATAAAAAATTGTATGAAGCTCAACCCCCGGATGGGAGGGAGGGAATGATGGAGTTTTTGGATCGGCTGGAAATTCCCAAGGTGGAAGAGCAGGAAAGGATGGGATTGGGAGCACAGATCACGGTAGAAGAAGTGGTGAAAGGAATTAGGAACATGCAGACGGGAAAGGCCCCGGGACCGGACGGATTCCCAGTTGAATTTTACAGAAAATATTTGGACTTGCTCGCCCCGCTACTGACGAGGACCTTCAACGAGGCAAAGGAAAGGGGACAACTGCCCCCGACTATGTCAGAAGCAACGATATCGCTTCTTTTAAAGAAGGAAAAGGATCCGCTACAATGCGGGTCCTACAGACCAATCTCCCTCCTCAATGTAGATGCCAAGGTCTTGGCCAAGGTAATGGCAATGAGAATAGAGGAATGTGTCCCGGGGGTGGTTCATGAGGACCAAACTGGGTTTGTGAAGGGGAGACAACTGAACACGAACATACGGAGGTTGTTAGGGGTAATGATGATGGCCCCACCAGAGGGTGAAACGGAGATAGTAGTGGCGATGGATGCCGAGAAAGCATTTGATAGAGTGGAGTGGGATTATCTGTGGGAGGTGTTGAGGAGATTTGGGTTCGGAGAGGGGTATGTTAGATGGGTGCAGCTGTTGTATAGGGCCCCAGTGGCGAGTGTGGTCACGAATGGACGGGGATCGGCATATTTTCGGCTCCATAGAGGGACAAGGCAGGGATGTCCTCTGTCCCCATTACTGTTTGCACTGGCGATTGAGCCCCTGGCGATAGCGCTGAGAGGTTCCAAGGGATGGAGGGGAATACTTAGGGGAGGAGAAGAACACCGGGTATCTTTATATGCGGATGATCTGCTACTATATGTGGCGGATCCAGCGGAGGGGATGCCAGAAATAATGCGGATACTTGGGGAGTTTGGGGATTTTTCAGGGTATAAATTGAACATGGGAAAGAGTGAGCTGTTTGTGGTGCATCCAGGGGAGCAGAGTAGAGAAATAGAAGACCTACCGTTGAGGAAGGTAACAAGAGACTTTCGTTACCTGGGGATCCAGATAGCTAAGAATTGGGGCACATTGCACAGGCTAAATTTGACGCGGTTGGTGGAACAGATGGAGGAAGATTTCAAGAGATGGGACATGGTAGCATTGTCAATGGCAGGGAGGGTGCAGGCGGTTAAGATGGTGGTCCTCCCGAGATTCCTTTTTGTGTTTCAGTGTCTCCCGGTGGTGATCACGAAGGCTTTTTTCAAAAGGATAGAAAAGAGTATTATGGGTTTTGTTTGGGCCGGGAAGACTCCGAGAGTGAGGAAGGGATTCTTACAGCGTAGTAGGGATAGGGGGGGGCTGGCACTACCGAGCCTAAGTGAGTATTATTGGGCCGCTAATATTTCAATGGTGAGTAAGTGGATGGGAGAGGAGGAAGGAGCGGCGTGGAAGAGATTAGAGAGGGCGTCCTGTAGGGGGACCAGCCTGCAGGCTATGGTGACAGCCCCATTGCCGTTCTCACCAAGGAACTATACCACGAGTCCGGTGGTGGTAGCTACACTGAAGATTTGGGGACAGTGGAGACGACATAGGGGAAAGACCGGAGCACTGGGGGGGTCCCCGATAAGAAACAACCATAGGTTTGCCCCGGGGGGAATGGATGGGGGATATGGAATGTGGCAAAGAGCAGGTATAACGCAATTGAAAGATCTATTTGTGGATGGGAAGTTTGCGAGTCTGGGAGCGCTGACCGAGAAATATGGGTTGCCCCAAGGGAATGCATTCAGGTACATGCAATTGAGGGCTTTTGCGAGGCAACAGGTGAGGGAATTCCCGCAGCTCCCGACACAAGAGGTGCAGGACAGAGTCATCTCAAAGAAATGGGTGGGGGACGGTAAGGTGTCGGATATATATAGGGAAATGAGAGACGAAGGGGAGACTATGATGGACGAACTAAAAGGGAAATGGGAAGAAGAGCTAGGGGAGGAGATTGAGGAGGGGATGTGGGCAGATGCCCTAAACAGGGTAAACTCGTCGTCCTCGTGCGCCAGGCTAAGCCTGATTCAGTTTAAGGTATTACACAGGGCACATATGACTGGAACACGGCTCAGTAAATTTTTTGGGGTGGAGGATAGGTGTGCGAGGTGCTCGAGAAGCACAGCGAATCATACCCATATGTTTTGGTCATGCCCGGCACTACAGGGGTTTTGGATGGGGGTGACAAAGGTGCTTTCGAAAGTAGTAGGAGTCCGGGTCGAACCAAGCTGGGGGTTGGCTATATTTGGGGTTGCACAAGAGCCGGGAGTGCAGGAGGCGAAAGAGGCCGATGTTTTGGCCTTTGCGTCCCTAGTAGCCCGGCGCAGAATATTGCTAATGTGGAAAGAAGCCAAGCCCCCGGGGGTGGAGACCTGGATAAATGATATGGCGGGGTTCATAAAGTTAGAGCGGATTAAGTTCGTCCTAAGGGGGTCGGCTCAAGGGTTTACTAGGCGGTGGCAACCGTTCGTCGAATATCTTGCGGAAAGATAGATAGGGGAGAACAAAGAAGGCAGCAGCAGCAGCCCAGGACTTGGGGGGTGGGGGGGGGGGGGGGGGGCGGTGGCCTGAGACAAGGCAGTTGCCAATTAGGGCTAGTTTTTATTTTTTGTTATTTAATATTTATTTATTTGTTGTTGTTTTCTTTTGTTCTTGTTTAAATAAAAAAGGTCATTATTATCTGTATTGTTATAATGTTGTGTAAAGGATGCACAATGTACTGTGTTGGTTGACCAAAAATTTTCAATAAAATATTATTTAAAAAAAAAAAAATGCAGAAGAAAATTCGACATGTCCCCATTGACTCTTACCAATTTTTATAAATGCACCATAGAAAACATCCTATCTGGCTGCATCACAGCTTGGTATGGCAACTGCTTGATCCAAGACCATAATAAACTACTGAGAGACGCGAACATAGCTCAGACCATCACGCAGACCGTCTCCCATCCATTGACTACACCTCCTGCTGCCTTGAGAAAGCGGGCAGCATAATCAAAGACCCCTCCCATCCAGGTTATTCTCTCTTCCAACCTTTTCCATCAGGCAGAAAATACAAACGTCTGAGAACACGCACTAACCGATTCAAAAACAGCTTATTCCCTGCTGTTACCAGATTCCTGAAAGATCCTCTTATGAACTGAACTGACCACTCTACGTATCTTCTCTACTGTTTTAGCACTGTACTCCATACGCCTCTCCCGATTTCTATGTCTATGTATTTACATTGCGCATTTGTGTATTTATCGTATGTCCTATGTTTTTTCGTGAATGGAATGGTCTGCCTGGATTGTATTCAGAATAATACTTTCACTGCACCTCGGTACACGTTACAATAAATCTAAATCTGAAATAAAGAGAATTTCAGTTTGTTGTCTTCCTTTTCAAGGGGTTGTGATCGTTTGAGTCCTGGAGAGTTCTCCCTTGAATCAGTTTTCCTTTGATTTGTCTTCACTGCCTTTACATTCAGGAGTTTGTAAGTGTCACAGCCCAGGAGCCAGCTGTTGTGACAAGCTGTTATCCCACTCCAACAACATATTCACCTTCCAAGGAGACATCAGAGAACACAGACATCCTAAATGTCCTCCACGAGAGTAAAGAATTGACACTTTTGGTGAAAATAACTTGGGGAGTAGACGTAGAATGGAAACTGTGAATAGGACATAATGATAACAGTTTGTGGGAAAGGTGAATGGGGGAGATGTAGAGTAAAGTGTTAACTCTAAATCTACCTACTGAGCATGTGCTTAAGGAGCTATGTCACAATGATATCACTCACTGAAGAAAAATGAGTGAGAAGCACCTTTTAAGAGTAGCTCCAGTTATGTCTTGGTGTTACTTAATCTTAATAGTTGTATGTAAATAAATGTGTTTTCAGAAAAAAGAGCATTGCCTCCAGCAAGGTCTCTTTTGGAGCTAGAAGCTAACAAATCCTGAGATAATACCACAATAACAGACTAGACACTAGTCGGAATGTATACAGCTAGGTTGAAATGCCAGTTGATTACAGCAGGTATTCTGCGTGGGCCTGGATGAGGCATTCGGGTGTGGGGTGGACAAGCATCTGAATGTCCCTTTCGTTTGGCTGCTGTGCACCTGAGAAATCTGACTGCAACTTCAGTTGGAGATATTTCAGAAAGGCGTTAGGTTCTCCAATGAGCATAGGCAGTGGACCTGGACAACTATAGGACGCCCTAGCTAATATGGCATGAGCAGATTGTGGTTTGAAAGGTGCATGCCATAATGCACACTTCAGCGCCCATTTTTCAAATTAGCCTCCAGGCAGTAATTATTGTGTGCTAGCATATACTGAACACATTCATTTATTAATCAAGATAAATCTGACTGTTAAGAAATGAATATGGAGCAGCTACTAACAGAACTCATTCAAACAGATTATATTTTGATTAAATGTTTCCAGGAGTAATAATTAACATTACACTTCCATCTTGTATTCTGAATTTTCTGAGTAAGTTGAGGGTGGGAGTCAGGACAAAGATTTCTTTTAATTTAAGGCATCAATAATTCATAATCTATAAAACAGTCATGTAGGCACAATTAAAATAAAAAAATTCTAGATAAATCATAAATTTAAAACTAAAACCTAACAATAATATAAATGCTTCTCCAGAATATGTAGGGCTAGGGAAAGGAGTGTTCACAGAACCGCTAATATGGCTGGGAATCACTTCACATACCTCTACTTCCTCTGGCAGCCCATTCCAGATACTCACTGCTGTGTGTGTGAAGACATTTCCCCTCTGGTTTCTTTTGTATCTCTCTCCTCTCACCTTAAAACCCTCTAGTTTAGACTCTTCTACCTTTGGGAAAATATGTTGACTATCTACCTTATCTATGCTCCTCATTATTTTATAGACCTCCAAAAGATCACCCCTAAGCCTCCTACACTCCAGGGAAAAAAGTCCCAGCCTATCCAGCTACTCCTTATAACTCAGACCATCAAGTCCTGGTAGCATCCTCGTAAATCTCTTCTGCACTCTTTCTAGTTTAACAATATCCTTCCTATAATAGGGTGACCAGAACTGAACACAGTATTCCATGTGTGATCTCTTTGTTCTGTAACTCTCCTATCATTAACTGAGTAGGTCCTGCAAAATGCATCACCTCACATTTATCCAAATTAAACTCCATCTGCCATTCATTGGCCCACTGGCAAGATCCTGTTGCAATCTTATATAACCTTTCACTACCCACTATGCCATCAATCTTGGTGTCATCTGCTAACTTACTAACGACTGTTTCTTGGCAACGCACCATTCACATGTGGCAGGATTCTACACTCCCGCTGCTTGTCAATTGGATTTCCCAGTGACGGCAACCCACAGCGCCATGAAATCTATGGGTGGGAGTGCACTGCCTGTGGGAAAAGTGAATCAAAATGACCGGAGAAGTTTGGGCAGAGGGTGGAAAATGGGATCTCACATGAATCAGTGCTTGGACCATTTTTGTTCACAATTTATAGTACAATTTAAAACTTGTGGTGGGATAGTCAACATTAGAAGGACAGCATCAAATTACACAAAGGCATCAATAAACTTGCAGTATGGGCAAGTGAATTTCAACAAAGATAAGTATTATATTTTGGTAAGGAAAATAATTAAGTTACATATTACTTGGAAAATAAGAATGAAAACAGGGTAGCGGAGCAATGCGATCTAAGAGTAATACACAAATCATTGGCAGTTGTGATGCAGGTGAATAAGGTCATAACAAAAGAAAACCAAGCAGTTGAATTTATTTCTGAAGGGAACTTGTATTGCACCTTGGTGAGACAGCACTGGTATACTGTGTACAAGGATGATACCAGAAAGGTGAGGTTATACCTAGTAATCAAGGATTAACAGCTTGGGTTTCTTTTTTCTTGAAAAGGAAAGCTGAAGCATCACCTAACAGAAATCCTTTAAAATTCTGAAAGGTTTAGATAGAGTAGCGACAGCGAAAATATTTCTACTTGCGGGGAAGAGAAAATCTAGAGGCCATCATTATGAGATGGTCACCAAGAAATCAAATAGGGAATTCTTCTATATGCAGGGAATGATGAGAATGTGGAATACTCCCACAGGGGGGCCGGGATTCTCTCCTACCCGGCGGGGCGGGGGGTCCCGGCGGGATGGAGTGGCGGGAACCACTCCGGCGTCGGGCCGCCCCAAAGGGGCCAAGCCCTCACCTTGAGGGGCTAGGCCCGCGCCGGAGTGGTTGGCGCGCCGCTGGCCGGCGGAAAGGCCTTTGGCGCCATGTCAGCCGGGGCCGAAGGGACTTTGCCGGCCGGCGGAAGTCCGCGCATGAACGGGAGTGTCAGCGGCTACTGACGTCATCCCCGCGCATGTGGGGGGGGGGTCACTTCCGCGTCGGCCATTGCGGAGGCTATGGCCGAGGCGGAGGGAAAAGAGTGCCCCCATGGCACAGGCCCTCACGCCGATCGGTGGGCCCTGATCGCGGGCCAGGCCACCGTGGGGGCACCCCCCGGGCCAGATCGGCCCGCGCCCCTCCCAGGACCCCGCCCGCGCCGCCGTTAAGAGAGGTGGTTTAATTCCCGCCGGATGGGACTGTCATGACAGCAGCGGGACTTCGGCCCATCACGGGCCGGAGAATAGCTGGGGGGGGGCTGCCGACCGGCGCGGAGAATCGCGCCCGGGATTTCTGAGGCAAATAGTATAGATTAACTTACTGCGAGGCTAGAGAAGGGAATGTGGGGTTATGCAGATAGTTAGATGAGGAAGGATAGGATGAGGCTTGAATAGAGCATAAATACTAGCGTGGATTGTTTGGGCTGAATGGTCTATAATCTGACATAAAGGTAAAACCTCAGGATCATTTATTAGTGAAACACAAAATTTAAAATATAAATCAGCTTAAATGGGTGTAAACCAATAATGTAATCCTTCCAGTCATGAGGTCACCATGGAGAGTTTCTCAAGTAGCTGAATAGTTTTAAATAAATAGTTTCAATAATTTTAAATAAATTTGTTCTTTCAATGTTGAATGACAACTATAAACACAGAAATTAAAGCAGTTATAGACAAGGATGGAATCATCTATGGGGCACAAATCAATGACTAATCACCGTGTGACTAATATGAGTGTTTCTCTTGTGTAGAACATGTTTTAAGATTGTTTAACAATTTTTGTTTCAGAAAACAGCCATTACAATGTAACTGAATGTTTAAGTCAAATGTACAAATGTTAAATATATACTAAGGTGTGTCTTATAGAAAACTAATCCTACATAAGAAGCCCTGCTGTTATCAATCATAATAATCTTTTGCGACTAAATTATGTATTTGTTTTGCAGCTTGAGTTAAATTCCTGCACACTATTCCCTTTGTACAGTACCTAAGTCCTTTAAATGAAGTATGAAAAAAAGTATTGCTACAAGTGGTGATAGGGTTAATTGCCTTTTTTCTTTGATAAGCATTTGATTGTGGAGTGAGTGTGACCTTTTGGTTGTCAGTCATGCATTAAATTTTTTCCTTTACGCTGGATAATGGAAAACTGTAGATTTCCTTTAAGTAAGAAGCAGTCGAATTGATTTTCTGTGGTGTAATTATCAGTCAATGACAAATCCTGTCGCTTTATTAAACAGCTACATTAGGTTTCAGGTAAATGCTTTCACAAATACTTCCAACCATCAGGACTCAAGAGAGCAAAAAGACAGCCTGGCAATGTCTATTGAATGAAATGGCAGACCCTCCTGACTTATCCTTCTCAACTTGTAGAAATTATTAATTATGAAGTTTAAATTTGCATCTTAAGAATGTAGTCACAAATAGACCATAAGACATAGTAGCAGAAGTAGGCCATTTGGCCCATCGAGTCTGCTCCACCATCTGATGTGATAATCCTCAACTCCACTTTGCTGCCTTACCCCCATGCCCCTCGATTCTCTTATTGATTAAAAATCTGTCAATCCCAGCCCTACAGCCCTCTGCAGTAAAGAATTCCACAGCTTCACCAACCTCTGTCCAGGGCGACCCCTTACTCTGAGAATTTGCTCTCTAGTGCTAGACTCTCCCACAAGAGGAAACAATCTCTCCGCATCTACCCTGTCGAGCCCCCTGAATCCTATATGTCTCAATAAGGTTACCTTAAATGCTTCTCAATAATTACAGGTCAAAGATATAAACACTGCTGTAAATATATGAAAGCAATACTGTCATTCTGTTTTCTTCCAACTCTCTTTGATTCCTTTATTGTGGCATCAAACATAAGTATGTTAGAAACAAGTCTTAAACTTATATAAACTTAGTTTTTCCAAATAAATTCAACTATCATGAAGAAATGTAAGTAGGTTGTGCAATACTGAAAAAAAAATGGTTTGGTGGATGACGGAGGTGCAGTATCAATCCGTTGCATCAGAATGCCAAGTGCAGAACTGAACAAATGTTATGAACAGTGTGATTTCCTAGTCTCAGTAAGAAATTAACAAGACGACACCAGCAGCAGAAGAGAAAAGAGAGAGCATCAACCTTGATCACTTCCATGCATCTTCTGGTGGCTGATCGTTATGTGGTGTTTGGAATAGGTTGTTGGTCAAGGAGTACGGCTTGAGGAAACATTAAAAGGAGCAAACAAAAATGCAGATAGAGATCCAAGTTCATTCCATCCTAACTCCTGGTCCAACTACTGATCACCCAATATCTCCCCCGACCCTCATCCCAACTGAAACTCTAAATGTTTCCTTTGCCTTGGGTACCCATTTCTTTCTTTCATAGCTGATGTCATTATTTCCCTCCTTGATCCCACTGCCTTTCGAAACTGCCACTCCATCTCCCTACCTGTCTATTCCCTTTGGAGTTCTGGATGGGTTGTCATATCCCAAATTGATGCCCATATATCTTGGAACTCCTTGCTTGAATCTCTCCAGCTTTCTGCCCATGTTAAAGAAGTGAAATGTCCTAATCAAAGTCACAAGTTGTATCCATTCTGCCTGTGGTGCATTATTCTGGCATAAGCTGTCTGCAGTCCTCAACAGGAAGGGAAGGATCTTAAAGGTTTGGGGACTTGTTCGTGAAGGAAAGGTTTGCCAGTTTTGAGGAGCTGTCGGTATAATTTCAACTCCCGGGGATCAATTTTTTATTTATTTCCAGATTCGGAGTTTTTTGAGGAAGACATTTCCTGTGGCATCACCATCCTCCCTGGTTAAGAGGATTTTGTCGTTGGCCGGTCTGATGGGGGGTGTATTCTGGGGATTTATGGCCAGGTCCTATCTGCAGAGATGGCTCCGTTGGATGAGGTGAAGATAAAATGGGAGGGTGAAATGGGTCCTATTTTGGATGAGGTGGGTGGAGCAGGGGGTGTATTCTGGGGATTTATGGCCAGATCCTATCTGCAAAGATGGCTCCGTTGGATGAGATGAAGATAATGTGGGAGGGTGTAATGGGTCCTATTCTGGATGAGGTGGGTGGAGCGAGGTTCTTCCCAGGGTAAGCATCCTCCTGTGCTCGGCTTGGTTTGATCAAGTTCAAGATGGTACACAGGGCCCATCTCACCAAGGCGAGGGTGAGTAGTTTTTCTTTGGAGGTGACGACAGCGGTGGCTGGTTAATCATATTCATATGTTCTGGTCCGTGTCCCAAGTTGGTAAGCTTTTGGGTCTCCTGCTTTAACACCATCAAGTCGAATTGGAGCCTTGCCCGCTAGTGGTCATTTTTGGGGTATCGGGACTTGCCGGTGCTGCAGACTGGGGTGAAAGTGAATGTACTCGCCTTTGCCTCGTTAATAGCTCGGAGGCAAGACCTGCTTCGGCAGAGGTCTCCTACCCGGCCCAGTGCCTTTGCCTGATTGGGTGACCTCATGGAATTTTTACATTTGGAGACGGTCAGATACACCAATAGGGGGTCGGTGGATGGGTTCTACTGGAGATGGCAGCCATTCATTTCCTTTTTCAAAAAAAAATTTAGAGTAGCCAATTATTTTTCTTTCTCCCATTAAGGGGCAATTTAACGTGGCCAATCCATCAAACCAGTACATCTTTGGGTTGTGGGGGTGAAACCCATGCAGACATGGGGAGAATGTGCAAACTCCACACAGACAGTGACCCAAGGCCAGGATTAGCACCCAGGTCCTCAGCGCCGCAGTCCCAGTGCTAACCACTGCGCCACATGCCGCCCTCCTTTTTCAAAGATTTAGTCACCGTCAGCTGTTAATGGGGTTTTTATTGTTGGGCATTAGGTTTGGATGTGTTCTTTACTGTTCAATGTTCTTTTTATATTGTAACCTGAAGCATCCATTTTGTATTATATTGTTATACTATTTTGTCTGAATGAAAAAGTTTTCAATAAAATATTTAAAGAACAACTTGACCACACCATCCTTCTCCAATGCATCGTTGGTGCACTATACCTCGGCAAACACTTGATTCTATTCTTAGTTACCCAATCATAATGAAAGCATCTCCAGAAATACTTTCTCTTCCTGCTCCTGCACAATTATCTCTGTTGTCCGAGTATCTGTTCTCTTCCTCAAACACATGTTGCACTTTGGCACCTGAAGAAATTGGTTAGTTTCTGCACTTGTGCAATACTACCCAGCTCAACGACTCGCCACGACCCACTTAGACTTTGCCATTGTCTCTGTTGTTTGACAATCAGTCTTGGACAAGCTACAATTTACTCCAATTAAATATTGGAAAGACCAAAGTCATCATTGTGGCCCCCACCATAAAATCTGTACGTTAGCCAATGATTTAATTACCGGGCTAGGGCTCTGTTGTATTTGGCAAACAGATTAGATTTGTGTGAGAACAGCGAGCCCAGCCAATAAATAATTATATTTGTAATAGTCGGTAGGCAGGATTTTCTGTTATTCACGCTGGCAGGATATTACAGTCCTGTTGATCGTGCACTCCCACCATGGGTTTCGTGGCGGCGAGGGGTACATTCAATGGAAATCCTCTTGGCAACAGCGGGACCTGAAGATCCAGCCGCAGGCTACTGCTAAGCTGCCCTCCACCGCTGTTGAACATGCCACAGAAGGGGATGAAAATCCTGCCCGGTGTAACTGAGCAATAAAACATCCACAACAGGAAACGTAACAAGTTACTGCACAAACTACTGAAATAGGAACTTGATTCTTTACTGAAGCAGATCAGACATTCAGAAGGGAAAAATCACAATTTACTAGCTCAATTTATCATTTTGCCCAAAGTTGACAGTGAATTACAGTGAATAAAAGGATAGGGAAAGTTCAGGTCATAATGATTTCAAAGGGAAAAGGAAAAACAGAATTGAATTTGATTGCTTTCATGACCAATGGATGTCTCAAAACACTTTACTGCCAATGAAGTACTTTTTAATTGTAGTTAGTAACTGTTGTAATGTGAGAACATGATGAAAATGCAGAAAAATACATAGTGGAAATATTAAAAAAGGGAGCCAAGAGTAATTGATGAAGCTATATGGAATCCATTACCCATCATGGTAAAGATGATCAAAAAGTAGCACAATAATGGAGATAAATATAAAAACATGGGTCTGGATTCTCCGTTTCAGGAACTATGTCCCCAAGCCATCGTGAAAACTGTGGTCTTTTACGCCAGACAAACTGGCGTCAAAAGGCCACAGATTCACAGCCCTGCAGGGGGCTAGCAGGGAGCCATCACGGAGACTCACAGCTCCAGCTATAGATACGGCCTCCCGCACTTCCGGGTCAGAGGCTGCGCATACGCACGGCGGCGGCCTCCAGCGGCCGCGCCGTGCTCCATGGCAGACTCAGACTGCGGACCTGGACCGTGGAAATAATGCCCCCGATTGGCTGCGTGCCCGACCTGGACCGCCTGCACAATAAAGGCCCAGTCCTGTATGAGGAGCGCCCCTTGCCCTCCGATCGGCTCACCCCCGACTATGGCGGCCGGGGACTGAATCCGCAGCCGCCACGCGAGTATCCCGAACGGCAGGACCATGAGTGGTCCAAGCCGTCATGAATTCGGCCGGCCGGGGGCGGAGAATAGTGGGGCGGGCCTCTGGCAATGGCCTCTGGTGGTGGATTTTTGGGTAGCGGAGAATCGCCGAACCGGCGGCGGTGCTGATTCCATGCGTGAAACTGAATTCTCCGCCCCAGCGCCGAACGCGATCTCGGCTTCGGCAGGAGGAGAATCCAGCCCCATGATCTCACCGGCCTGGATTTGTATTGTTCTATCAAGTGCACAATGGATCACATTTTGTAGTAACAAATATTAATTAGATTTGGATAAGTAAGCAATAGGACACTAAATGAAGACTAAGGTCATGGGATTGCCATGGTTTAAAATCCGGAGCTTCAGAATTCAGAACAAATAACCTGCTGTTACGAACTGTTCCAGTCAATCTATTCCACCACAATAAAGCAATCAAATGACGCGTGCTGATTTTTATTCAACATCAATTAGTGGGCTATTGTTTAAATATAGTTTGTCAGCTTTTCAGTTTCACTTAGGGAAGATGGGCGCCAAACACAACATTTAAAATCTGGTTTAATTATCTGGTCATATTAATGAGATTAGCATATCTGGTGAGATTAATAGTTTTGTTTACTACATTGTTCTTCAGATTTTCAAATTTTAGAGTTTGAGTCTAACGATTAAACCAGATTTGTCCAGGTGGCACCTATCCTACATCTGGTAATGCGCTTACCTGGAAAGGGCAGAGTTAACATCCAAATTTTGAATTGAATGCTGCAGTGGTGCAGTTCTATGTAACTTTGTGGTTGCTCTCTCGTAGACTGCAAAAGTGTCCACAACTCAAGTATGATTCTTGGTAGAGTGTTAGCAAGTTATCTAACCATCTCAGTCAAGCTGAACTCTGTCTTCATCTGACGTCCAAACATACACAACAATATACTTCTAGTAAGCATCACTTTGTGGTGATCAGAAAAACTTCCCATGTCCAACCTAGAGTTGCTTAGACCTTTTGTACTGGTGTTAACTCAGCACAGGTTGCTGGCCTAGTCAGTATGGCTATTGTTTAATGTATGAGCCCACTGAACCATCGGTAAATTGCTGATGCAAAAATTATTTGAAAGCAAACCACTGTTAAATGGAATGGGCTTCGATTTGCAATTGATTGACAAGTGATCATGTGAATCATGCCAGATTCTAATATATAACTAAGGGCTGGATTTTAAATTCTCAAATCAGTCACGCTACCCCCTAATACTGATGAAAAATTCAGTGGGATGACTTGGGTTGGCAACCTGACGTCATCACACCAGTCTCCAATAAGGCAGGTGCTGAAATCGGCAGCTCGTCTACCATTTTGAAATCAGGCCATTCACCTGGTTATCAGCCGAATTCGCTGCCATTTGTTTGTTGTCCACTGCATCTGTCGGGCATCAGATGTAAAAAAAAAATTTGAAGACTTTTACATCAACTATAACAAGGTGGCACAAGGGCGGGAGAAAAGACCTGCCATGGTTGAGTATACCAGCAGATTCTTGTTGGGAAAGGTGGCAGCATCTGTATGTATTTTTAATGACATTTAAAAAAAATATTTTTAAGTCTTCAATGAATAATTAAGACTAATTCTGAGCGCAGGGAACCTTGAGAATTCTAACAGTACCTGCAGCATAACCTCTTTGGCACCATCCCAGCCTAAAGTGCCGATTGAACTCGGAGTCCCCCTTTGCACCACAATTTCTCAGAACCCACAAGTTGTGTAATCACACCGAGGTGTGACTCTTATTCCACTGTGATTGCAGTTGCAACAAAAATGCAATACTATTTAAAAAAAAAAATCATTTAGGGATGTGGGCTTCGCTGGATAGACCAGCATTCGTTGCCCATCCATATAATAACTCCAAGGTTGGAAAGCAGCAAAGAGAAGGGTTTGTGGTCAGGAAGCAAGCTTCCTTTGTATCTATAGTTGGCCTCCTACCGTGGAACAGCCATTAATTGTCCATCTACTGGTTGATTGATGTGCAGAGATTAGGGGGGGGGGGGGGGTGCGGGACCTCTTAGTTTCTGTCCTCATCCAGCCTTAAATTTTTACAAAATCAAATAAGTTAATATTCAGGGATAAATACTTACTCTTCATCTTGAAATGGGCTCCGAAGCTGACGCATGACAATGGGGTGTTCTGCTGCGTGATTATGCAAGGCCTGTATATAAGAGACATGAATAAATAAGGTTCAGCAGTAATTGGGACAGTCATTTTTTCAGGTGCTGCTACCGAGTCCAGGTTCAGATCTTTTCTGACTTCATTTTAATAAAAAGAACTTCGGTGAGCAGAGAATGTTTCAAAGTGAAGGTAATGAAACCTTTCAAAACAATCTTGATAACAGAAATCACATCACACTTGCATTCTAATGACATCTTTTAGGAACAGTCCTGCCTGAATCAAGCAGGCATTCAAACTGTACCAGTTCTCCGTTCTCCTGTAGTGCCTTCAAGGAATTACAAAGCTTACCTTTAACCTCTCATTTGTTATCCTCTTCTCATCCACTTCAACTTTTAATTTCTTGTTCTCGTGCTGCAGTCGTTCATTCATTTCCTGTAGATGGCTGTGTTGTGACAAAGATTACAATAGCAATAACAGAAAGGGTCATTACTGCAGCATAGATAAAAGAATAATAGAATGTAAATGCGATATCTAACAATGAAAAATATTTCAACCAAAAAGCCATCTGGTAGTCATTAATTTGATGTCGGAAGAAAATGTGCCACAACACTTTTGTGAACCCCAGATTTTATGTCACATTATTTTGGTAAAACACTGATTTTTGTAAGAAAAATTTAGTTCCATACTCGATCATAGATGAAAAAAGCTACGTGCTGATTTTTCCACTAAGGTGGTGCTCATGTTATCCCAGCAAAAGGCAGTATAAAAAGCACAGAACAAATATTGTATTTTCCAGTGCAAGCGACATTCTCATATGTTCAAGTCAACTGCATTTCATATGAAGCGGAGAACAGCATACCAGGTTCACTTAAACTCCTAGAATTAAAATGCATCCAGAGATCCTGAAGCAGGCATTTTATATCAGTATGAATGAATACTGCAGTTAATGAGGCAATGGTGCACATACAAAAGGGAGTAATAGATATGTTTGGTTCAAACTTTGGTGTTCAGTATGATGGGAATATTTGTCTGAAATGAGGGTACATCTCAAACATGAGAATCCATTCATTGCTCGTTCCTGGTTGTGCCAGGAAAACCCTCTATCTTTATCAGCTTCAATCATAAAATAACAAAATAATAACTGACCTGATTAATGGGAAAACACTAATGCCTGCAAAAGCAGTGACATCATAGTTTCACATATAGAAAGCACCAACATTTATGATAACACGGAGCCATGATATTTTACAGTAGGTTAATCCTCTCCTCCAAAAAATTACAATTAAGAAGCCATGTACAATGATTTGATCTTGAAATGCTCATCCTTTTATTGTTATTAAATAAAGGAAATATCAAACTGTTGGGTAGGTTGACCTACAACATAGTCACATGTAAAGCTAAGTGCTTGATGTTCTTTGTGTGACACTGACAGTTTCTTCTGGGAAGTAACCTCATTGCATAGGTACCAATCAGGAAAGGAAAATAAGAGTCAAACAACTCAACCTGGTGGACTGCTCACTCACGGTGACAGAATCTAAAAGTCACTGAGCCCCACAACGATGTGTAATTACAATTATGCCTGTGTCTAATGGATATTGTGTTGGATAGTATCAAAATTGCAAAATCAGAATTTAAAAATTGTAAAGCACCTGGAGAATACAGGTAAGTTATAATGCTTAATACCGAGGAAATAAAGTCTAATTTCCTGTTTTCTTTGGTTGACTGGACAGGGTGTGCCTTTGTCATGTCCAGAGCCGAGGTTAATGTTGGATAGTCTGTCCATTTATTTTATTTCTATTCAATTTTTCTGTAATAGTTTGATACAACAAAGTGGTTTGCTAGGTCAGTTCAGTCATTTAAAGGTTGACCACATTTCTGTTGGTTGCATGTAGGCCAGACCAGATAAGGACAGCATATTTCCTTCCCCAAAGGACATTAGTGAACCAGATGGGTTTTCACAAGTTTCCTGTCCAAACATTTAACATAATGGACAAACCGTTGATCTGCAGGCACTCTCTGTGCTAGCCAACAAATGAGATAACCTTGCTTCACGACATGACGTCAGCTCATTATATTAAAATTGTCCTCTCAGTCCATTGCTGAGGATATGCTGTGAATATGCTGATTTTGCAGAGCAGGCATTCCAGCACCAATAGCTTTGAAAGGTCTAATCATTGTGTTACCGAAGGCCCCAGGAAATGCAAATCAAATCTGGAATAGTGAGTAAAATGTGGAGCGTTCTAACCTTCTCTATTGATGTACTTGTTGTTTTAAAGTTACAGCAATGCAATAAGCTTTCATGGGCAGAATTGTACAGCCCCTGCCACCAGCGGGATTTCCGGTCCTGCCAAAGTCAATGGACGTCTGAGCAGCTCGCCACGTTTTATGGCCCCGCCACAATGGGACTGTAAAATTCAGACTCACGACTAAGCAGAAGTGGGAAGACATTAATTAATATGAGCAAAGGTCAAATGAATCATAAGACATGGCAGGGATATAAACAGTCTTGGGGAAGCTTGGTAGATGTGAAGAAGAAAGCAAAACAGAAGCGCTGAACTTCATTTAAACAACATCATCACTGACCTGGGGTTCCTGGTTAAAATAAAGTTACTTTCTCAGTTGTAACATCCCCATCTTAATGGGCAGAGTAGTGATTGACCTGTCTGGTTTTGATCAGTCTAGCAGTCTACTGCTAAAAATACTTTTGTTCATACCTGTCCTGGTAAGCCAATAAATAATTGTGGCTGAAAGGTATTTAACTGATTCCTCTTTCTATCCAAAGGTCGTGTTATCAGCCATCACAGATAGAGTACAATAAAAAAATAAAAAATATTAGCAACCCTAATACCAATACAGAAAAGTCTGACATTTACATTGGCCAGTTCCCGGGAATTTGGCAGGTTCTCGGGGTACAAATTGAACATGGGAAAATGTGAATTGTTTGTGATCCAGGCAAGGGGGCAGGAGAGGAGACTGAAGGAGCTGCCACTCAGGATGGTAGAGAGTAGCTTTCGCTACCTGGGAATACAGGTGGCTCGGAAATGGGAGGCATTACACAGGCTCAACCTAACCCGGCTGGTGGTGCAAATGGAGGGGGACTTTAAAAGATGGGATATGCTCCCGTTATCGTTGGTGGGGAGGGTACAGACCGTGAAAATGACGGTCCTCCCCAGATTTTTGTTTGTCTTCCAGTGCCTTCCCATCTTCATCCCTAAGGCCTTTTTCAAGCGGGTAAGTAAACAAGATTATTTTGGGCTTTGTATGGGCGAATAAAACCCCGCGGGTCAAGAAAATGTTGTTGGAGCGCAGTCGGGGGGAGGGTGGGTTGGCGCTGCCGAACATCTGCAACTACTACTGGGTGGCGAATATAGTGATGATTAGGAAGTGGGTAATGGGGGAGGGGTCGGCATGGGAGCGGATGGAGATGGCGTCATGCAAAGGCACCAGTTTGGGAGCACTGGTAACGGAACCTCTGCCGTTCTCGCCAGCCCGGTACTCCATTAGCCCGGTGGTGGTGGTGGCATTGAGGATCTGGGGGCAATGGAGGAGGTACAAGAAGGTGGAGGGTGTGTCAGTTTGGACCCCGATTTGCAATAACCACAGGTTCGCGGTGGAGAGGATAGATGGCGGGTTCCGAAGTTGGCAGAGAGCAGGAATTAGACGGATGGGAGATCTATTCATAGAAGGGAGTTTCCCCAGTCTGAAGGCGGTGGAGGATAAGTTCAAGCAGCCGCCGGGGAATGGTTTCAGATATTTACAAGTCTGGGACTTTCTGAGGAAACAGGTGTTGGCTTTCCCGCTGATCCCGCCACGAGGGATACAGGACAGAGTAGTGTCCGGTACCTGGGTGGGGGAGGGGAAAGTGTCGGATATCTATCAGGGGTTGTTGGAGGCGGAGGAGACCCCGGTGGAGGAACTGAAGGGCAAGTGGGAAGACGAGCTAGGTGGGGAGTTGGAGGCGGGTCTGTGGGTGGATGCCCTAAGCAGGGTTAATTCCTTCTCATCATGTGCCAGGCTCAGTCTAATACAGTTTAAAGTGGTACACCGGGCACACATGACGGCGGCGGGGATGAGCAAGTTTTTTGGGGTAGAAGACAGATGTGCGAGGTGTGCGTGAAGTCCAGCAAACCATGTCCATATGTTTTGGGCATGCCCGAAGCTTGGAGGGTTCTGGCCGGGGTTTGCCAAGGCAATGTCCAAGGTGCTAGGTACGCGGGTGGTGCCGAGACCAGAGCTGGCGATTTTTGGAGTGTCAGAAGACCCGGGAGTTCAGGGAGTGAAAGAGGCCGACGTTTTGGCCTTTGCCTCCCCGGTAGCCCGGAGACGGATCCTTTTAATGTGGAGGGACTAGAAGCCCCCGAGTGTGGAGACTTGGGTCAGTGACATGGCTGGGTTTCTCAAGCTGGAGAAAATAAAGTTTGCCTTGAAGGGGTCAATGTTGGGGTTCTCTCGGAGGTGGCAGCCTTTCGTCGACTTTCTCGGGGGAAATTAAAATGTCAGCAGAAGCAGAATTCTGAAGTGGGGGAGGGGGTTGGCGGGTATGTGCAATATGGTTAAGGGATGTACAGAAGGGGTTGGGTGGGAAAAGTCTAGTTTACCATGTTGATGTTTATGTTATTATTGTTTTGTTTGTTATTGTTATAAAAAGTTTGCAAATGCTTCAATAAAAAATATTTTTAAAAAAACATTAGCCAGTTCCCAGTGTCAGTACTTACTCTTTTTCAGCCGTTAGTTGGAGGATTTGCTTTGTTTGCTCTTTGATCTTATTTCCAAGTTTCTCATTGGCTTGCCTGTTTTAAAAAAAAGTGTTTTAATTAATTATAATCTGCACAGAAAAAACATTATAAAGAACCAACAAGGAATGATATTTTGGCCAGGAAGGCACCTCGGGTGATGTTGAGTGAAAGCATCAGTAATGTCCTGTTTTACATGCTGCATATTTTCTACCTTTTCAGCTTTCGTGTCAAAATTCAAGCACTTAGCTTTTTCTATGCTTATCATGTTATGAGAGAAAAACCTAATAGTTGAATAATTTTTAAAAATGTTTTAAAATGTCAAATTTGCAGGAGTTTTTGTAACATACACCAGAGGGTCGCCCACCTGACATTGATCATGGCAAAACATTTAGAAAAAAAGAAAAATAAGCAGCCATTTCCACCTTTTTAAAAGAATTGCATCGTCTTGCTCTAATCTGGTTGGAGTTGCTATTACTATGGTTTTGTGTTAGGTAAATATCAGCATATATCCATAAATATTGGGCTGGTTTCTCGCTATATCAGAAACGCAAATCGCGATTGGGCGGTGAATCGGGTGTCACGTGCAAGTCGAGGTTTGTGCTCAGCACCAATTCCAAAGCCATGCCTCCCTGGGAGCGAAAACAAGGTTTGCGCCCCGTGCCCGGGGGGGGGGGGGGCGGGGGGGGTGACATGCAGAACCGGCACTTGCATGTGTTTAAATGTAATTAGCAAGTCGGCCATTTCATCCTCCGCTCTTCCGCGATGCTCCACCGCGATGCAGGCGCGAATTACTACAGGTATTTACAAATGAGTACAGGGCTCCATGGCTGTGGAAGGGGGGCTAAAAAGACACTGAAATCTATTGAAAACTGGCAGGCTTGTTGGGAGGGGGGTGGCAGCACGGGCTGGGGGCAGAAGCAGGAGCAACCTGGTGCCAAGTTCATGGACTCAGAGTGTCCCCCTTGGGATCGGGGTGGCCTCAGATTGCCATTGCTGCAGTCTATCTTTTAAACGCAACCCTTTGGTGCTACTTACAGGCTCCTGGCTGCTCACACAGCTGAGTGCTGCCTCTATGCTTTGAATGCTCAGAAGGCCTCTGGGCAATTGAGACTCCACCCAGGCCATCCATCTGGACACCCTCATATTCCAGCTGTATCATCAAGGGGATGGGTGTAGTCAAGTCAATCAGGGGCCAACAGGTGATGGCACTCCTCAGAAGTGCTGCCCCACTGCAGATGAAGCAGGTGATCAGCAGAGCTCGCCCCAACCAGAAGACACCTGCACTGTGACATTTGGAGCCCTCTCAGGGCAGAGGCCTCACAGTGACTCCCACCCCTCCAGATCCCCAGCTGTCTCCTCCTGGTGAGGCTTACAGTGCTGACTGCCTCTGCCACCACTTCCCGGGCGGTGTTCAGGAAGGCAGGCTTGAGTCTGCGACCCACCCTGGGGTAGAGGGCGTCTATCTCTCTGCTCACTGGCATGGAGTATGGGTCCACCTAGGACTTCCGGCTCGGGGGAGCAGCTCTTCTGTGAGCCATCTTCATGGTTGCAGTGAATGCGTGGTAAGTGGAATGCTTAAAAACATCTCCAGCAGCCAGACTCTTTAGCACTAACTCAGGCTCCAGTGGTTACAATGCATGTTGGGCTGGGAATTGCCCTGAATTCACTTCCGCAGAGTGCTGATCCATTTGCATGGTTGACTCTCTTACCGAGTCTTGCCCCCAACGGGAACGCAAATCAAATGCAATTCTGTCCCAGCGGTAACACTTCGGGCGGGATTCTCGGTTCCCCGCAGCCATTTCGTATTAGGTGATCGGGCGGAGAATCCCTTTTTACGATGGAATCAGGGGCGGCGTTTGTTCCGCCCCCTCCAAAACGGCATCATCGACGAGCAGGCCGCATATCGTTGGGACGGCCTCAAGATGTCACCTGAAGGCGCTCCCCCGATGCTCCGCCCCCAATGGGCCGGGTTCTCGACCGCGCGGTTGACTCATGGTCTCAGCGGTCAGGAACCCGGCGTGGCGGCTGCGGACTCTGTCCCGCACCGCCACAGTTGGGCGCGAACCGTGCTGCTGACCAGGGGGGCTTTGGCGAGGGCCGGGGGGACTGGTGGGGGGTTGCCTCGGGGGTGGCGAGGGGGTGTCCAGGGAGGCACTATCTGGCATGTTGGGTCTGCGCACGGCCAGCGCCATGTTGTATGGCGCGACTGCTGCAGGTTGTCGCTGTGTGCATCTGCAGCCACGGACCTGTCAATTCTCCGGCCGCTTCTGTCGTGGAAGCCGAGCGTTTTATGTGGCACAGCTGCTAATCCCTCACCGGTTGGCGGATCGGCGCTGGGGCTGATTTTTTTGACGTAAAACGCCACGGATCCTCCGGACATAGCTTGGAATTCGGAGAAGTCTCCCAAATGGAGAATCCTGCCCATTATTTTACCTTTCCGTTTCTAGGTTACATTAGTTATTCTAGCTTTATTTTTATCAAATAAAACAGATCAGTGACTGTTTACTGCCATTCAGACTTGGTGAATAGTCATTCTTCAAAATTGCTATCTATAGTTAGGGATTGGCCTGGGGAGTTTCATTTAATTCAATTTTAAACATTCAATTCTGATATAAAATACATTTAATATGTACAGAATAAAGATAACAACATACTCAGGGGGTTTAGATTATGTCATGAATGATGAAAACATAGCTTGAACGGTTTGTGAAGTTTATTTGTGAGCTCAGGCATAGGGGCAGACACTCGATCCTACCGAATAAAATACACACACTCAGGGCATCGCTGGACCCAATTTAACCATGCCAGTGTTTCAATTGATTCACAATCCTTCTTCTTGATCAGAAATGGTGTGACAGACAGCACAATAATCGGATTCATATCAAAGTCATGTGATTGATGCAATTTTGTTGCTAAGCATTAAATGATGTTCGTGCGACACACAACGATCCCTTTATTAGATTATTTTTGTATTAATTGATTTAACCTAAGGCTAATGGTATCGCATTATCAATGGGATGAGCTTTGTGATGCTGCTTATTTCTGTGATGCGATTAGACAATGTCAGTCACATTACTCAGTAACACTGGACTGGGTGGTTACTTAGCAACAATCACAGTGTTCTCATAGACCAATCACAGGGTACAACAAAACACTGCTCAAAAACAACACTCAATTCTGGCATTTTGTTTAGTAATGGATAGTTTGGAATTACCCTAAAAGCAAGATTTTTAACATCCAGTTCTAGTTTGATTTAAATATATTGAAGATATACAAAATAAAGATGCAATAGACTCAAGAGGTAGAGATTATGTTATGAATAATGAGAACATAGCTTGAATGGTTGGTGAAGTTTTTCTGTTCTCATAAAGGATGCATTCCCAGAGAGTTTTATTCAATATAAAAATACTTAATAATCCTTTTGAGTGAAGTTAGTCATCCAGGTTCATATCGTCTATTGTGTCATTTTCCCTTCACCATCACTAGCTGCTAATATTGTGAACAAATGTTGTCACATTACATTATATCCCATAATGATAAGTTTGTTTTTATGCAGACTTAATTCCATCTATTTTATTTTAAATAAATCAGGTAAAAGGGGAAAAATATCCGCTCATTTTTAATATTTTTTTAGATATGAGATTAGACATGATGGGAGAGGGAGCAATAAGCATTTTGGCAGCCTGAGTGGCTCGATTGGTGACACAGGAAAGACCCAAGTGCTAGAAGGCCCTGGGTTCAAGTTCAACTCTTGGATTTATTGGCCACAGAAGGAACTTTCATCTGGGAGATAGCATGTTGTAATCAGTCTGCAAAATGCTTCCAACACACCACACTATTATTCAAGGGTGAAAAGAGTGAAGATATGCAAAAAACCCCAAGTATTTTGATAATTGAAGTATCAGACCTACATTAAATCAACATAGAAAAAATCATTAGTTCTGTTTATTAATTCTCACAACAATAATCCATTGTCTCAGCATTTGCTCAGATGTTTGTGCTCTAGTATTGGTCAAAGCTCCTGAACTGCTAGCTCAATAGCACACACATTTGAAACATTCCAGGATATTAATCAGTTTCATGACTTAATTAGTATGTCTTTGCAGACAATAAAATAAATTGAAATAATTTTTTAAAAATGTACTTACTTTTGGTCCTTTACCCACTGATTAACATTTGCTACAACCAGCTCACTTTCTCGATGTAATCTTGAGCTGTCTGACCTTGCACCATGTAGGGAGTTTCGTAAGGTCTCAAGCTAAAACAATCCAAAAAAATGTAGGTTAGAATAAACTGACTGCAATAAATTTAAACATTGTGTATAACAATAAAAATACTGATGGTGCAGTGATAGTGAGCTGGAGCGTGGGTTTGTGACTTTACTTGTTGACTTCCTATTTCTGTCTACATAGATATGGGGGGAAAACTGCTCAGCGGACACAAGAGAATTCCCAGCACAGATGGATGGAAAATCGGAGGGGAGGTCATACTGACTGCTTTTGGGCAACTTATTTTCAGAGCGGTTTTGGCATAGGCCTAACACCAAGTTACAATGGCCTGGATTTTGCAATTGTAATGAAAACTGTCATTGCTTGCTGTCATTAAAATGTGAAACTAACAGCAAGTTAGTTACAGTTAAATATGGAAGAGTTGAAGCTGCTGTTGGTGATTCTCTGCTCCGACACAAGGTGACAGCAATTTTCTAGAAATCACTGAATTGATGGGAATTTCTCCAGGGCCGGTGCAGACTTGATGGGCCGAATGGCCTCCTTCTGCACTGTAAATTCTATGTTCTATGTTCATGTAATATTGCTGTGAAAACATGTGGAACGTTTACCCATGTTAATTGGATGTAACTGGATATAAAGGTGTATACAGTCATACTTGTGAGCAACTTCTCTGGCCCTGGTAAACTACTTTTGTATTTGAGTAATGTTGCTTTTCTTCATTGTGACAACATTTCCACAGTAGCTTAATACATTTTTTTCCAAAGTCTGTTTATGCTTTTAATACATATGTCCCAATCTTTATTTTGTTTTTTGTAAAACTGTATTAAGTGAAGTATGATTAGTGCATTTTACTTCCTGGTCTGCTGTCTTTGAGAATTCTCCAATGTGATTGGCTGCTTACACTGCTTAATGACATATCTGTTGCTGGATTTATGGAGATCCCTTCAACTTGGTACCAGATTCAACTCAACCAATTCATGTGGGTGATGCACGATCAATGACCACTAAAGCGAGGTTGTAGTCCAACTGAAGGCTTTAATAAGCTAGATGTTTCCCCCAGCAGCTCAGGTACAGAATGAAGGCTGCTGGGGCGGCACAGGCTCTTATACCCCACCTAGCAGGGCAGAGCTCCCATACATCTTAACCAATAGAAAGCATACAGTTTCCACCAATGGTGCTCCAACCTATCAGGTACCGTAATACCTCTACTACCACATTCACCCGTTAAAAAAAGAGTCCGGCGGGGGTGGTGGCCTGATACTACAAACATGGCAACGTGGTAGAATTAGTTATGGAGGTACCGTAATAGCTCCATACAGCATTTTGTAACTATTTACAATTCTGATAGCTATTTGCAATTTAAGATTTAAATTTAAAGTTTACAGTTTACAATTTAAAACGAAGCAATCAGTCGATTGGGGGCCCTGGTCGTCCTCTGTGATCGTCGGAGCTTTGGTGGCGACTCCGGTGGAGGCTTGGGCGTCTGTGACTCCGGGAGCGTGGCTTCGATCTCCATGGCAGCTTCGGCACCCCTAGACGGCGCTGGTGGGGAAAACGGTTGACCTGGGAAGGGAGCGCCTGCGGGGTGCGTCAATGGGTGGGGGGGCCTAGACGGCGCCGGCGGAAGGACTGATCCTCCTGTAAGGTGCCCTGGTGGAGGGGAGGGTGGGACTGGTGGCTGGGGTGTGCGTGGGGCTCCGGCGGGCACCAGGTCTCGTAGGCAGACTGTATCTTGTCGGCCGTCGGGGTATGCCACGTAGGCGTACTGGGGATTAGCATGGAGAAGATGGACCCTCTCGACCAACGGGTCCGACTTGTGCGCCCGCACGTGTTTTCGGAGCAGGATGGTCCGGGTGCTGCCAGCCAGGTCGGGAGCGAGGTCCCAGAGGAGGACTTACTGGGGAAGACAAGGAGACGTCCGTGAGGTGGCTGGTTGGTGGTGGTACAAAGCAGTGACCGGATGGAGTGGAGGGCAACCGGGAGGACTTCCTGCCAGCGGGAGACTGGGAGGTTCCTGGACCGTAGGGCCAGTAGGACGGTCTTCCAGACCGTTCCGTTCTCCCTCTCTACCTGTCCGTTACCCCGGGGGTTGTAACTGGTCGTCCTGCTCGTGGCGATGCCCTTGCTGAGCAGGAATTGACGCAGTTCGTCACTGATAAAGGAGGACCCCCTATCAATATGTATGTAAGCGGGGAACCCGAACAGTGCAAAGATGCTATGGAGGGCCTTGATGATGGTGGTTGCGGTCATGTCGGGGCAGGGGATGGCGAATGGGAACCGGGAGTACTCGTCAATCACGTTCAGGAAGTACGTGTTGCGGTCGGTGGAGGGGAGGGGGCCTTTGAAGTCCATGCTGAGGCGTTCAACGGGACGGGAAGCCTTTATCAGGTGCGCTTTCTCTGGCCGGTAGAAGTGCGGTTTGCACTCCACGCAGATTTGGCAGTCCCTGGTGGCTGTCCTGACCTCCTCGATGGAGTAGGGCATTTGCGGGTCTTGACAAAATGGAAAAAGCGAGTGACCCCGGGTGGCAGAGGTCCTCGTGGAGGGCTCGGAGGCGGTCCACTTGTGCGGTGGCACACGTGCCGCAGGACAGGGCGTCAGGAGGCTCATTTAGCTTCCCGGGACGGTACAAGATCTCGTAGTTGTAGGTGGAGAGTTTGATCCTCCACCGCAAGGTCTTGTCGTTTGTTATCTTGCCCCGCTGTGCATTATCGAACATGAAGGCAACCGACTGTTGGTCAGTGAGGAGTGAATCTCCTGCCGGCCAGGTAATGTCTCCAATGTCGCACAGCTTCTACTATGGCCTGGGCCTCCTTTTCGACTGAGGAGTGGCGGATTTCGGAAGCATGGAGGGTACGTGAGAAGAAGGCCACGGGTCTGCCCGCTTGGTTGAGGGTGGCCGCCAGAGCTACTTCAAACGCGTCGCTCTCGACCTGAAAGGGGAGGGACTCGTCGATGGCGTGCATCATGGCCTTTGCAATGTCTGCTTTGATGCCGCTGAAGGCGTGGCAGGCCTCTATCGACAGGGGAAAAGCTGTGGATTGGATCAGGGGACGGGCCTTGTCCACATAGTTGGGGACCCACTGGGCGTAGTAACTGAAAAACCCTAGGCAGCGCTTCAGGGCCTTGGAGCAGTGAGGGAGGGGGAACTCCATAAGGAGGCGCATGCGTTCAGGTCGGGACCTATTACTCCATTTCGCACTACGTAGCCGAGGATGGCTAGGCGGTCGGGGCTAAACGCGCATTTATCCTTGTTGTCTGTAAGGTTAAGGATTTTTGCGGTCTGGAGGAATTTTCGGAGGTTGGTGTCATGGTTCTGCTGGTCGTGGCCGCAGATGGTGACATTATCGAGATACGGGAATGTTGCCCGTAAACCGTACCCGTCAACCATTCGGTCCATCTCGCGCTGGAAGACCGAGACCCCGTTGGTGACAACCAAGGGAAAAACCCTTAAGAAGTGGTAGAGCCGCCCATCTGCCTCGAAGGCAGTGTATTTGCGGTCACTAGTGCAGATGGGGAGCTGGTGGTAGGCGGACTTGAGATCCACCGTGGAGAAGACCTTATAATGCGTGATCCTGTTTACCACGTCGGATATGCGGGGGAGAGGGTACGCGTCTAGCTGCGTAAATCTGTTGATGGTCTGACTGTAGTCGATGACCATCCTATACTTCTCCCCGGTCTTTACCACCACTACTTGAGCTCTCCAGGGGCTGTTACTAGCTTCAATGACCCCTTCCCTCAGTAGCCCTTGGACCTCTGACCCAATAAAGATCCGGTCCTGGGCACTGTACCGTCTGCTCCTGGTGGCGACGAGTTTGCAATCCGGGGTGAGGTTCGCAAACAGGGAAGGCGGGTTGACCTTCAGGGTCGCGAGGCCGCAGACAGTGCAAGGGGGCATAGGGCTGCCGAATTTGAAGGTTAGACTTTGGAGGTTACACTGGAAGTCTAAACTCAGGAGTGTGGCCGCGCAGAGGTGGGGAAGGACGTAGAGACAGAAATTTTGTAACTCCCTTCCCTTGACTGTGAGGTTTGCTACACAAAACCCCTTTATCTCCACTGAGTGTGAACCGGAGGCCAGGGAGATTTTTTGATTAACGGGGTGGATGAGGAGAGAACAGCGCCTTACCGTGTCGGGGTGTATGAAGCTCTCCGTGCTCCCAGAGTCGATTAGGCAGGACGTCTCGTGCCCGTTGATGAATACAGTCGTTGTAGCAGTTGAGAGTGTTTGAGGCCGGGCCTGATCCAGAGTCACCGAGGCTAATCACAGCAGTTGAGAGTTCTCTTCGGGCACTGCGTGGTCAACTGAGCTGGGGTCCTGGGGGTTCATCCAAGATGGAGGCTCCCATTGGTTGTACATGGTTGGGGGTGCACAAAACTGCAGCGCCCATCCCTCTAACGTGGCGTCCGCGGGACACGATGGCGGCACCCGGGGTCCGCACATGGCCCTGGAGTAGGAAGATGGCGGCAACCGCTGGCCGCACGGGGACCGTGGAGAGGTTTGTGGTGGCGGTCCGCATTCGCCGCCGGACACCGTGACAACCGCATGGGCCTGACATATCCCCACGAAATGGCCCTTTTTGCTGCATCCCTTGCAGGTGGATGCGCGGGTCGGGCAGCGCTGGCGGGGGTGCTTGGCCTGCCCGCAAAAGTAGCAGCGGGGTCCCCCGGCTGCCTTGCAGCGCAGGCTTGTGGGGGGATGGAGGATGTCTCGGGGTCAGCTGCGGAGGGGTTCCATGCTGCCCAAGGGAACGTAAGTGCGGGCGTTCCTGGAGGCCACGTCCAGGGAGCCTGCAAGGGCCCGTGCCTCCTTGAGACCCAGAGTACCTTTTTCTAGCAGTCGCTGGCGGATTTGTGAGGATAGTATACCTGCCACAAAAGCGTCCCGGACCAAGAATTCAGTGTGTTTGCTCGCCTAAACTTGCGGGCAGCTGCAGTTTCTCGCCAACACCAGGAGTGCACGGTAGAATTCTTCCAGCGATTCCCCAAGTGTTTGTCGCCTTGTTGCTAGCAGGTGCCGGGCGTAGACGTGGTTTACCGGGCGAATATAATGTCCTTTTAGCAGCTCTATTGCGGCATCGACGTCTTCCGCTTCCTCGATGAGGGTGTAAATCTCCGGGCTCACTCTTGAGTGCAGGACTTGCATTTTCTGCTCTCCCGTGGGTGTGTTTTTGGCCGTCCCGAGATACCCTTTAAAGCACGCCAGCCAGTGCTTGAAGATTGCCGCTGAGTTCGCCACGTGGGGGCTGAGTTGCAGACACTCCAGCTTGATTCAGAGCTCCATCCTTTTTTTTAAAACTCTAGCTTATTAAATTGATGCACGATCAATGACCACTAAAGCAAGGTTGTAGTCCAACTGAAGGCTTTAATAAGCTAGATGTTTCCCCCAGGAGCTCAGGTACAGAATGAAGGCTGCTGGGGCGGCACGGGCTCTTATACCCCACCTAGCAGGGCGGAGCTACCATACATCTTAACCAATAGAAACCAATAGTGCTCCAGCCTATCAGGTACCGTAATACCTCTACTACCACAGTGGGCAACTTCCTTTGAGGTCAGTGGAAAGCGCTGTCACTTTGCCATTGATCACAAAATCTGGGTCCATCTTTTTTAAATGAAATGAGTGCTATTTTTTGTTAAATGTATCCCTAGTCTTCACAGGGATTCTTAGACATTAATTTTTGAATCATTTTTGTTGTTATCAATGCATTATCATAAAATCTTTAAGGCTGTGCCATTACAAGTCCATGGTGCATCTATTCCAGTGATGAAAAAATGCAAATGAATCAGTAAAATAATCCAAGAAGAAAATAATCAATTACATTGACGGTCACAGGGCGAGATCCTCAGGACTCGTTCGCGCAGGTGAAAATCTCGTTATGGCCGTTAACTCTCGTGAGAGGGCCATAAAAGGATTTGTGGGGGCGGGATTTCAGTTGTGAGACTCTCCCCCCCCCCCCATTACCATGAAATGGCTACATTTGAATATTATTTAAAACGGCTGAACACTGTTGCTTCTGGGATTGTTGAACGCTCCCCCCTGCCAACACGCCGGCGGGAATCACGCCGGTTTCCAAAAACGGAAACCAGCCATGAAAATCATGCCAAGGGCGTGGAGGTGAATGTAGCCCCTGGATGGTGTCAACGTGGTTGGGCAGTGCGGGCGGTGTCAACCTGACGGGGGAGATGACCCAACTATTGAGTGTTGGGGGGTGTGGGGGGAGGTAGGCCCTCTGTGTTTGAGGATTGAGGGTGTTCCCCATGTCCTGTTCACTTTGAGATTTGGGCACCCTTTGTGGTCCTGATCTCTGAATTCCAGCTTTGTCAGCATGTTTAGGCCCTGATGTATGATCCTCGCCAGCACTTTGAAATTGCAGAATGCTGTTTGATCTGGCTAGAAAAGGCAGCTGTGAAACCAGCGAATTTCACACCGCTTTTCTCACCTGATCCAGCATTTTGTGCAATTTTGCGCATAGAGTTTGCGAGCCTGAGTGATTGGGGTACCTTTTAAAACTTAGTAACTCAGTTACAAAAATGTAAAGAGGATGAATGTGAAGGGTTTTTGTCCAAGTGAGAATAGTTCTGCAGAACCTAGAATTTCATTCGATTCTTTTCATGGTTAATCTCCAAGATTATTCAGCGGTAACCTAAAGCAATGGATCCTCTGCAAAGTGCCATGAATACCCGATGAAGAGAGGATACCTTTGATATGAATAGTTAACATCCACAATTCTTTCCAGCTAAGACTTGGGCACATTTCTTTGAAGCAATATTGTATCAATTCTTAATTTCACTAGATTTTATGTTCCTTTACTCAGCCTCGACACGGAGGGGAGTGATGACATGCCTCCTGGGTTTGGGTGCTAAGTACTACTTGGGAAATAATGTTTAGTTTTGTGTTTCTTCCAGCCCATCTACACTCAAAATAGTTTAGCACTGTCACAGGTTTCCATTTTATGGGTACATATTTTGACATACAGATGTTATGAACTCTACAAGTTCCACAGTCTTGTTAGAAATCAAGTACTGCAGCACTGAGGCATGGGTAATTTTGAATAAATAAATTACAGGCAAATCAAAATAATTTTCAGCATCATGGGCTGATGAAGCTGATAATCTGTACAGGACAGGTTGCTAACTTGCACTGCAAGCCATAATTAAAGTTGTATATTTGAAGAATACTCAACTCATATAATTTTTATATTTATATAGTACAAAAATCCTTTCATAGACTCTAAAGAATTAGTAGAGCTTGATTCTTGTTTTATGACCGATATTTTAGTCCCTTTGCCTAGCAATTCATTCTGTCGATTCACCATTGCTATTAAAATTCATATTGAAGAAAAAAACAGTCTGGTTTGACACAAAATGTATGTGTCCTGTTCAAATGAAGTCAAACAACATTTCCGTAGTCATTTATTAACAGAAGGCCCTTTCTGAAATTGAGCCACTTCAGTCTAAATTTTCCATTACACTTAATTACCCAGCTAAACATTCCAATATCAAGAATAGACACTAACAGAGAACATGATAGAAATAAGGTGGAAGAAAAATCACTCTCTGGCGACATGAATTGTAACACATAGCTGAAGCACTGACTAACACACTTTTCAACATCAATTTAAAGCCAGGCTATGTGGACAAGGGGTGATGTAATGAATATGGCAATTTTAGCCATTGTCGATGGCATGCTATATAACAGCTGTCATGGCTGACAACATTCTGAATTCACTTTTTGTCCAGCTGATGCACATCTCATGGGAGTGTCAGGGAACAGACAGCTAGTAAAGGAATACAGTGTCTTGTTTTAATAGAAATGTTCATGCAATGAAAATAGATTGAGCCATAACCTATATTTCTTATAATGAAAACTCCACTAAACAGTATCTTTGAGAACAAATCAAAATGGCTCCTTAAGCAGATACTGATCAGTGATTTGTGTTTAAGGGAAGCTGCTTAATCCACCTGAAGCTCCATTTAATTAAGATAGAAAGAAGCTATTATGCAAAAAAACCGATTCTTTTGTTTAAACAGGTGCCTTTTTAACTATGGGCGCTAAAGAAAAATGCTGTTCACCTAAGGCACAGTACTCTTCATTCGTTGAATGCTGATTTCCTTTTAATACAAGACAGTCTAAGGGCCAACTATGTACTTGCGTCTTTCATTTACTTACAAGAAGCGCAATTACATTTTCAAAACAGTTATGCAGCTCTCTTGCATCATTTGTTTTTTTCACTTTGCTTCCAGTCATTCTTTTTACCTCTGTCCTTCTTTGATTGAAACGTGGAACAAACTCAATGCAATTTAAAAAAAATGTTTACATGCATTTTTAAGCAACGGCAAAAAACGGCAGTGTAAATCTCAGAAGTGTTCTATATATGTCTTAAAAATTAGAATTCAATTGACTAGTAGTGAAGACTAAAGACTAAGGCTGGGATTTTCCCATTCGGGGCCCACCGATCGGCGGGCCGGCCTCTCCCCGCCCCCCAGGCCTACTTCCTGGTGCGGCCGGCCCCTGAACACTGACATCATGTTGGTCGGGGCTGGCGCGCGAAAGAAGTCCGCCGCGCATACACAGGTTGGCGCGGCCCAACTGCGCATGCGCGGGTTGGCACGGCGCCCATTTGGCGGTGCAAAAAGAGGCTGGAGCGGCATGAACCGCTCCAGCGCCGTGCTGGCGCCCTATGGGGGCCAGAATCGGTCGTACCCGGGCCCGGTTCGCACCGTTGTGAAACGCGGTGGCGTACACGACGGCGCTAACACTTGGGCTCCATATTGGAGAATCGCCCCCTAAAACGTTTGATGAGCTTATGGAGTTAGTGGGGCAACAATTTAATCCAAACCCATCGGAAACAGTACACCGGTACCGGTTTAATACCCCAGAAAGAATTGGGCGAGTCCATCACTCTTATCGAGCCTGCGACAAATTGCTGAGTTCTGTGCATATGGCGTTGCCTTATCTGAAATGCAACATGATTGCTTGGTTTATGGCATTCACAATGCGGCCTCGCAGAAGAAGCTGCTGGCCAAACCTTCTCTAACTTTGCAACAGGCCATCGAAATTGCGCTCTCCCACGAAAGCGTAGAGTGGGGAGTGCAGGAGATATAGGGAATGGAGGCGAACACATCAGGGCGTGCCTCATCCTGTCCTGGGGTCCCTCCTGGCCTGCCACCTTGCCCTGGACAGAACATCATAAAGGCCCAACCCAGTGGCTGAAGAACAAGCCTCCGGGCGGGAGTCTTCCCCGGAGTCCAAGAGGGTGAGCCAGGCCGTTGTGGGACTTGTGGTTGCTGATCCTGGTGTGAGAACAGGCCATGGGTGAACCAGAAGTCTAGATGCCCCGCTGGAGGCCACTGCCAGGCCCGGGCCAGTACTTTCCAGTTAAAGGAGGAGGGCGACTGAATGCGGTTGTATTGTGTAGCAGCCCCCCCGAGTGGCCACATTGTTGCGGTGCGTGTGAACGGATACCTGCTCGACATGGAGTTGAACCCCGGCACAGCAGTTTCCGTAATCAGTCAGCAGACATTTGACTGCATTAAGATGGGTGTTTAGACTCTGGATTTGGTGAGTACCCAGGCCAGATTGGCTACCTATATGGGAGAACCATTGGATATAGTAGGTACTACTATGACCCCGGTGGTTTGATAAACAGTCAGTGGCAGCACATTCTTTAGACAAATTCCGGCGGTTTGGCCGAGGTGTTGGGGAAATACCCCGAGGTGTTCCAACCCGAATTAGGGAGGTTAAAAGGGGCTGTGGCCCGCATACAAGTCGACCTGGAGGCCCCTCCTCGATATTTCCGGGAACCTATGCCTTGTTCGTAAAGGTGGAGACAGAACTCGGTTGGTTGGAGTTCTTGGGTATCATCAGACCCGTCCGTTTCGCTGATTGGGCTGCGCCAGTGATACCGGTTCATGAAGCTGGACAAAATGGTTTGTTTATGCGGAGACTACAGTAAACATGGCTACCCCATGCCCCACATTGAGGATCTCTATGCGAAGCTTGCTGGGACATTCGTTCACAAAGCTCGACATGAACCATGCTTATATGCAGCTTGAGTTGCATCCTGCCACTCGTCGCCATCAACACACACTGGGGCCTATACGAGTATACACGGCTGCCTTTCGGAGTGACCTCCGCCTGTGCTATTATGCAGCTCATGATGCGGGCATCCTGAGTGGGCTCCCGCGTGTAGCTGTTTATTTAGATGACGTGCTGGTCATGGGTGCTTCTGAGCACGAGCACTTGGATAACCTGGAGACTGTTGAAGAGGTTAGCTGAAGCTGGTGTTCGCCTATGGAGAGCCAAGTGCATGTTTAACACGATCAGGTGGATCGTAATGGCCTCCAGCCCGTTGCAGAGAAGGTGCGTGCCATCCAGCAGGCCCCCTCCCTGACAAATGCCTCAGAACTTCAATCTTTCCTTGGTTGTCTTCCGGGTTACTCACCCATTACGATCCAGCCAGGCCCTTGTTCATCACATGTGACGCTTCCCCCTATGGAATTGGGGTTTTTCTGTCCCACCGAATGGAGGACAGACGGGAATGGCTGATAGCCTCATGGAAGTTGGCTGCGGCGAAGAAAAAGTACATACAGATAGAGAAGGAAGGGCTGGCAGTGGTGTACGCCGTGAAACACTTTCACCAGTCTGTCTGTGGCTGCCATTTTACGCTCATTTCGAATCATAAACCTTTGTTTGGACTTTTCAGAATGGATAAAGCGGTTCCAACCACTGCTTCCATGCGCATCCAGCGCTGGGCCCTATTACTCAACACTTACGAGTATTCTTTTGAGCATAGACCGGGGACTCAAATTGCAAATGCAGACGCTCTGAGCCAGTTGTCTTTAACGACAGGCTCCTTGTCGACCCCACAATGGCTGAAGTGGTCGCGACCCTGAATTTCTTGGACTCTTTGCCTGCCAATCTGTGAATGGCTCCAGACGGACCCGATCTTTTCCAAAGTTTGGTAAGTGGTCCCGGAAGAGAGACAGCATCGAAAGCTTCAGGCGAGTTGAAGGTATTTTCCTCCAAACTGTCTGAATTTACTGTGGAGAATGATATCCTGCTGTGGTGTATGCGCGTAGTCTTCCTGGAAAGGGGCAGGCGTTAATTCTGAAAGACATCTACAACGGTTATCTGGGCGTGTCCAAAATGAAAATGCTGGCACGCAGTTACGTATGGTCGCCAGGGCTTGAACGCGGACATCGATAGAATGGCCGCGCAATGCTCTGTTTGCCAAGAACATAAGGAGCCCCCGCCGGCTGCACCCCTGCATAATTGGGAATGGCCGGGCCAGCCATGGGCGCGGTTACATGCCGATTTTGCCAGTCCATTTCAGGGGTCCATGTCCCCAATAGCAATTGACACACATTCGAAGTAGCTTGAGGTACACAAGATGGCTGGAACCACACCCTGGGCGACCATCGAAAACATGTGTTTATCGTTTTGCATGCACAGCCTCCCTGAAGTGCATGTCACTGATATTGGCATTCCTTTCATGAGTGAGGAGTTCTCAATGTTTCTGAAGGCAAATGGGGTGCAGCATTATTTGTACCGCCCAAATACCATCCGGCTTCAATTAGTTTAGCGGAGCGAGCGGTGCAAACTTTTAAATGCGGCCTTAAGAATCAATCATCGGGAATCGATGGTCACCAGGCTGGCTCGTTTCCTGTTTAGTTATAGTGACTGGGGTAACCCCCACGGAATTACTGATGGCCAGAGACTTCGTACTTGCCTTAGCATGGCCTTTCCAGACATAGGTGCGAAGGTGTGACACAATCAGGAGCAGCAAAGGCATTGTCCCTCTCGGTGTTGAGCTTCCAGGCATTGTGTGACTCGATGTTTGTTCAAAACTTCGCCATGTGTCCAGTGCGCCTCCAGTGTCATCCTGCACCAAACAGGGAACGTGTCTCACCAGGTGCAAGCTCGAGGTCATACAATGAAAAAGCACCTCGGCCATCTTCGGTCCAGGAGGCCACTTCTTCAGAAAGTTCCTCGTCCTCGGAAGCATCTTCTAAAACCGATTCTGTTGCCTGGTCAAGCCATGGCGGAACCTCATCTTCAGAAACCTCTTCCAAAACAGCATGTGCAGACTTCCTTAAGATCCTAAATGATGTCCAGATTATGGAGATCGTTGACTCGGACTCGAAGATGGAAATATAGGCGATCTCCGATGGGGAGCCCTCGGATCCACAGCCTCTGGATCTGGAGCCACCGCGACATTCATTCCGGAGGCAACGTTTGCCCTTGAGATATACGCCACCAGGTGCCCAGCCAAATGTCAAGAGAATCGACCCTTCTGCGCCACGACCTTCAAAATATTTATCAGACTTTGGGGGAGGAAGGATGTTATAACCCACATGGGTCTCAGGGGTAGAGATGATCCACTACACTATAGAGCTTGCAGAATACAAGCTCCCCTGATAAGGGGGTGAGGGACCCTTAACACAGTTCATGTGCCTTTGTATAAAGGTGAGGCTCATGTGCTTCCTGAAGCCATCCTTGCGATACAGGACATGCCTGTGGGATCGCACTCTTCTAATCAAGGCCTCGAGGGCCAAGTGGGTGAAGTGGGGTGATGCCTTCCGCTTGAGGCTTTCAGCTTTCTACTTATGGGTATAAGACATCTGCAAAGGTCTCCTGGAGACTCGCGGGCTGGGGATAGCGAGATGTATGCGTTCGACTGATGTTTTATACGGACAAACCCTGGCAGCTGATTGTGGACGGACCAATCAGCTCCTGGCCTGACAGGTGACACTTGTAGCTACTTAAAATGGCCAACTCCCGATTCAAAATGGCGAACGGCAAAGGCTGATGGGAAAGTCAGCCAACAGGACAAAAACGAGCAGCTGCAGGTTGGCTGTGTATTTACCTCTGGAAAGGCCAGACAAAATCGATACCAGCAACCATCAGCATAACAAAACACCAGCCATCTGCATATTAATGAGCAATCCCCGGGAACAATGAGCAACATTTAGACACACAAAGCAAAACCAGACTCTTCGGCGCCAGCAGAAACCTACACAAAAGGAGGTGAACGATCACCTCAAGACCGCCCATCGATCAGGGAACCGCTCCAGCATTGGAGAAAATCGAACCAAGTGATTGGGACTGTAGCCACCTAAAATGGCTGATTCCCGATTAGAATGGTCAAACCCCGATCTAAAATGGCGAACAAAAGAGGCTGATGGGAAAATCAGCCAACAGGACTCAAACGGACAGCTGCAGGCAAAACAGTGTATTCGGCTCTGGAGAAGTCGGCCCAGACCGATACCTGCAGCCATTAACATCACAACAACCCAGCCATCTGCATACTAAGCAGCCATCCCCGGGAACAATTGCTACACATTAGCAACATAAAGCCGATCCAGACCTTTCGGCGCCAGCAGGGGCTGACACAAATGAAGGTAGACGACCACCCCCCGATCAAGGAATCGCCCCATTATTGGAGCATATCGAACCAAGTGATTGGGACCAAGTCCAATCACTTGGAACCAGGTACGAGGTCCGCCCCGAGAGACGGGAAGCCCCTGGGAACTATAAGAATAGGGGCCAAGTTCAGATCGACCCTTCTCTTCCTGCTCGCAACCTTCGAGACCCTTCGACAAAGAAAACTGTAAGTGTTACTCTAGCGATCGCTACCAGATAGGCGCTCCTGACTATCGACTTGTACCAGCTTTGGATCCCGCAGGCCCAGACCCAATTCGATAGACCATTCGTTTCCCTGACCTGGTGGGCCATCTCCAAAGTTAAGTATTGGCCTTTAGTGGTAGGTAGTAGTCTAGAAGTAGGATTATTGCATAAGTATTTATTGCTGTATATAATAAATGATCGTTGATTTAATTTTTACTAAGCGGTGTGCTGCATTATTAATCATTACTTGAGCTTGAACCACGTGGCGGTATCAGAAAGATACCTGGTGACTCGTGAGCAAAGGTGACAGAATTAGAGCTAATAAAACTAAGGCTAATAAGAGCAACAGGACAAAGTCCAATCACTTGGGACCAGGTACAGGGTCCACCCCGAAAGGCAGGAAGCCCCTGGGGACTATAAGAATTGAGCCCCAAGATCAAGTTGCGCTCTTCCTCAGCTGTTCAGCTCTTCACCACCGCTTCGTCAGCTCTTCACTCTTCAGCAGCTGGTCGAAAACTGTAAGTCTTACTTCAACACTCGCTACGAGATAGGCGCTCCTAGCTATCAATCTGTACCAACTTCGAATCCCGCAGGCTCAGAAGCCGAACGAAAGGCCATTTGTTCCCCTGACCTGGTGGGCCAGTTCCAAGTTAAGTATAGGCCTGTTAGTTGTAGAAGTAGCTTAAATGTAGAATTTGTGCATGAGTAGTGATTACTGTGTATAATAAATGTGCTTTGATTTAAATCTTACTAATCGGTGTATTGGACTATTGATCATTACTCGGACTTGAACCACGTGGCGGTATCAGAAAGATACCTGGCGACTCAAGAGCAAAGGTGATAAAACAGAGCAATTAAACTAAGGCAAAGTTAGCAACACACCCCAACCAGTACATAATTAATGAGCTTCCAAGGGTGGAAGGAGATAGGAATTCCTGCCATCCAAGCAGCAGGGTGGGTGCGGCCAGAACCACCCGCCATCGCAGTTAGTCTGAAAAATGGAAAATTCCACGCTCAGGCACTTCAGGGTAAATTTAGTTTGACTCTACTGGTGAGTCAGATGATGAGGAACAGGTGGCAGGACCCAGAACCCACCCCAATTTGGGCCAAAACAATTTTCATTGCCAGTGGAAAGGGGGCGGGGCAAGATTCACACAGGTGCAAATCATGAATCTGGTGGTACATTTAAAATTAATGGAGAGTTGAAACACATCCCATTCTGGCTGTTGCAAAGGCGCCACACTGTGGGAGACATAAATTGATGGAGTTGGCGCAAATTCTTGGAGGGTGGATAAGGTCTGTATAACTGTCATGATCCAAAGATTTTAAAAAATCTTTTTGGCTGTCGGAGTTTAAAAAAACTCCGTTGATTGTATTAATTAACATGCATTGATTAGAAAAAAGATGCGCATTTGTTCATGCGGTTTCAATGGAGCTCTTTCCTGATATTTTCTCAAGGGCTAGTGTGATGCGATTATGAATGCTTGGTTGAGTTTCAAAGGCTACAATTATTTCAGCAGGGGGTTCTGAGTTCGCACTTTGATTGGCAGCTTAAAGAGTCCTTTAAGGTATTGGCTGTCTTTGGTGTGCTTAGTGGATTAGATGTTTGTTTGTTTTTATATTCAGCACTTGATGGGATTTTAAAATTTTGAATTGGTTTTATGAATGGGTATTTTTTCCACTACCGAGTGTATAGGGGTGAGAGTTGTATTAAAATATGAAACGTTTTTTTTCACCTCCACATGCTTTCCGAGGTCTGTCCATGTGAATTTTTTTGGAAAGGAGTAAAAGCAATAAGGTTGTTGTGATGGGAGACTTTAACTTCCCCAATATTGACTGGGACTCACTTAGTGCTGGGGGCTTGGACGGGGCAGAGTTTGTAAGGAGCATCCAGGACGGCTTCTTAAAACAATATGTAGATAGTCCAACTAGGGAAGGGGCTGTACTGGACCTGGTATTGGGAAATGAGCCCGGCCAGGTGGTAGAAGTTTCAGTAGGGGAGCATTTCAGGAACAGCGACCACAATTCAGTAGGTTTTGAAGTGCTGGTGGACAAGGATAAGAGTGGGCCTAGGGTGAATGTGCAAAATTGGGGAAGGCTAATTATAACAATATTAGGCAGGAACTGAAGAACCTAGATTGGGGGTGGATGTTTGAAGGTAAATCAACATCTGACATGTGGGAGACTTTCAAATGTCAGTTGAAAGGAATTCAGGACCAGGACATTCCTGTGAGGAATGTCATGCGAGAGTGCCTTTAGGAATTGGATGTTTAAGCAATGTACCTTTAAGAAAACAGTGATGTCATAGAGTGGGTGGAGCTCAGCTCAGATCAGCCATTTTGCAGTTTTTTAGTTTCAGTTTTGAAAAGAGCTGGTGTGTGTCTGTGTTTGCAGTGAGCTGGATCTCTCACCTGAAAGACTATCTCTGGATCATTTGGGTGATTTAAACTTATGATAGTGAAGCCTTTAACCTGATGTGATTTTGTTTAACGGTCTGATGCAAAGTATTCATTTAGTACCTCGCCCATTTCCTCTGGCTCCCAAGGTCTCTTGGAAGTTTGAAGGAACATTTTAAGGAGTTATTTACTGTTGCAATATATTCTGAGTTATCTTTGAAGTAAGGGGTGTTAAGAGATCCAATGTTTATTTAAGATGTTAAGTTGAGTTCATGGCATAATCAGTGTTTTGTGTTTAAAAACCCACATGTCCATAATTGTAATCCCACACCTAGGGAAAAAGCTGTGTGCTAGGAAAAGCAACAAATCCATTAAAGGGAGAGGTTGTTTGAACTCCATGATACATTTTGGGGTTCTGAAAACGCCTCGCCCATAACAGGAAGAAGAGTAAATACAGCAAATTTCGGGAACCTTGGATAACAAGAGATATTGCAGGCCTCGTCAAAAAGAAAAAGGAGGCATTTGTCAGGGCTAGAAGGCTGGGAACAGACGAAGCCTGTGTGGAATATAAGGAAAGTCGGAAGGAACTTAAGCAAGGAGTCAGGAGGGCTAAAAGGGGTCACGAAAAGTCATTGGCAGATAGGGTGAAGGAAAACCCCAAGGCTTTTTACATGTACATAAAAAGCAAGAGGGTTGCCAGGGAAAGGATTGGTCCACTGAAGGACAGGGGAGGGAATCTATGTGTGGAGCTAGAGGAAATGGGCGAGGTACTAAATGAATACTTTGCATCAGTATTCACCAAAGAGAAGGAATTGGTGGATGTTGAGTCTGTAGATAGCCTGGGTCACATTGAGATCCAAAAAGACGAGGTATTGGGCGTCTTGAAAAATATTAAGGTAGATAAGTCCCCAGGGCCTGATGGGATCTACCCCAGAATACTGAAGGAGGCAAGAGAGGGAATTGCTGAGGCCTTGACAGAAATCTTTGGATCCTCACTGTCTTCAGATGATGTCCCGGAGGACTGGAGAATAGCCAATGTTGTTCCTTTGTTTAAGATGGGTAGCAAGGATAATCCAGGGAACTGCAGGCCGGTGAGCCTTACGTCAGTGGTAGGGAAATTACTGGAGAGAATTCTTCTGGACAGGATCTACTCCCATTTGGAAGCAACTGGACGTATTAGCGAGAGGCAGCACGGTTTTGTGAAGGAGAGGTCGTGTCTCACTAACTTGATAGAGTTTTTCGAGGAGGTCAGAAAAATGATTGATGCAGGTAGAGCAGTGGATGTTGTCTATATGGACTTCAGTAAGGCCTTTGACAAGGTCCCCCATGGCAGACTGGTACAAAAGGTGAAGTCACACGGGATCAGAGGTGAGCTGGCAAGATGGATACAGAACTGGCTAGGTCATAGAAGGCAGAGAGTAGCAATGGAAGGGTGCTTTTATGATGGAAGGGTGCTTTTATGATTGGAGAGCTGTGACTAGTCGTGTTCTGCAGGGTTCAGTGCTGGGATCTTTGCTGTTCATAGTATATATCAATGATTTGAAGGAAAATGTAACTGGTCTGATTAGTAAGTTTGCGGACGACACAAAGGTTGGTGGAATTGCGGATAGCGACGAGGACTGTCAGAGGATACAGCAGGATTTAGATCGTTTGGAGACTTGGGCGGAGAGATGGCAGATGGAGTTTAATCCGGACAAATGTGAGGTGATGCATTTTGGAAGTCTAATGCAGGTAGGGAATATACAGAGAATGGTAGAACCCTCAAGAGTATTGACAGTCAGAGAGATCTAGGTATACAGGTCCACAGGTCACTGAAAGGGGCAACACAGGTGGAGAAGGTAGTCAAGAAGGCATATGGCATGCTTGCCTTCATTGGCCGGGGCATTGAGTATAAGAATTGGCAAGTCATGATGCAGCTGTATAGAACCTTAGTTAGGCCACACTTGGAGTATAGTGTTCAATTCTGGTCGCCACACTACCAGAAGGATGTGGAGGGTGCAGAAGAGATTATCAGGATGTTGCCTGGTATGGAGTGCATTAGCTATGAGGAGAGGTTGAATAAACTTGGTTTGTTCTCACTGGAACGATGGAGGTTGAGGGGCGACCTGATAGAGGTCCACAAAATTATGAGGGGCATAAACAGAGTGGATAGTCAGAGACTTTCCCCCAGGGTAGAGGGGTCAATTTTTAGGGGGCATAGGTTTAAGGTGCGAGGGGAAAGGTTTAGAGGAGATGTACGAGGCAAGTTTTTTTACACAGAGGGTAGTGGGTGCCTGGAAGTCGCTGCCGGAGGAGGTGCTGGAAGCAGGGATGATAGTGACGTTTAAGGGGCATCGTGACAAATACATGAATAGGATGGGAATAGAGGAATACGGACCCCAGAAGTGTAGAAGATTGTAGTTTAGTCGGGCAGCATGGTCGGCGCAGGCTTGGAGGGCCGAAGTGCCCGTTCCTGTGCTGTACCTTTCTTTGTTCTTTGTTGAATATTTGGTGATTCACTGTGGAGATGGCATGGAGGGATATGAGGAGGTATGGAGGTGGGTGGCGCATGAGTTGGTATTGAGGTGGCATGAGGGTCTGAGGGGCCATGAGAATGGGTGAAGATTATGGGCTGACACTGAGATGGAAGGAGGCATGAGTTGGCATAGGGTATGAGAGACCATGGTGGGGTGGGGGGGGGGGGGGAGAACGAGGTGGGCTTTCTAACCAACACACACCTGTCCCATGGTCGTCTACATTCAACTTCCGTGGTGGATGGGCCTGACTCCGTCCTGCATCTACTCCCCTGAACCCTGAGCAGAAATTGAGCATAATGGGGTACCTTTCACCAAATGGATTCAGTTCGTTGAGAAATTTCCCGACTTGAACTATACGCCTCAGTATAGTCAAAATCTGGCCCTTAGTTTTAAATTCAGTAACATGACAATTAGAGACCAGTATTTGTTGAAGTGTGCATTACCTCTTCAGTTTTGGTGTGGTATTTTTCTCGAAGAGAGGCCAGTTCTACCTTCATTATCATTAATTCTTCTTCTTTACTGGTAAGTTCCTTCATGGTTTCATGGGTCTTCCTCTGCGACATCATCATCTGGTTACTGAGTTCCATCAATCGATTCTCACAAATATGAGCCTGGAAAATATGAAGGACTTTTAGTTGGGCCATTTGTGCATTGCAATACAGCCTATTTATGGCCACTTTTCACAGTCTAACAGCTAGGGCCACTGGGTTTTGTGTTTTCTACAATTTTTTTCTTGTTTTAATCACCAATTGTGCACTATGTTTGAAAATTCATGGGCTGGATTCTCCAATTCTGGGGCTATGTCCTCACGCCGGCGTGGGAACGGTAAGGAAAACTGGCGCAAAACGGCCACCGATTCCCCATTTTGCTGGGGGCTAGCAGTGAGGCAGCGTAGAGCACCCGGCTCTAGCTGCTGATACGGCCTGGAGAATCGTTGGGTCCATGGCCACCAATGAGCACGGCGGCGGCCTGCAGCGGCCTGCAGCGGCGTGCATCATGGTAGAGGCCGCTCACGGCCCGTGAAATAGTCCCCCCCCCTTTGGCTGGCTCACGCGCCCCGGACCACCCCATCACAGTGCCCCCAGCCCTGAATATGTCCCCCACTGCCCGCGAATCGGCTCTCCTCCGGCTGTGTTGGTGCTGGACTAGTCCACAGCCGCCACGCTGAGTTCCTGATGGATGAGACCAGACGTGTCCCGTGCTGTCGAGAACTCGGTTGGTCGCGGGTGGAGCATCGGGGGGTGGCCTCAGGCAATCGATACATAGCATACTCGCCCCCGATTCCGTCGGGAATTTGGATTCTCCGGCCGTTCGCCGAATGCGATTTTGACGTCGGTGACCGGAGAATCGAGCCCCATATTTTTAAGGGAGTCCTTTTGCCACTTCCCATTTCCTTTTTTCTCTTTTTAAAATAAATTTAGTGTACCCAATTCATTTTTTCCAATTAAGGGGCAATTTTGCGTGGCCAATGCACCTAGCCTGCACATCTTTGGGTTGTGGGGATGAATCCCACGCAAACACAGGGAGAATGTGCAAACTCCACATGGACAGTGACCCAGAGCCAGGATCGAACCTGGAACCTCGACGCCGCGAGGCTGAAGGGCTAACCCACTGCGCCACCGTGCTGCCCTCACTTTCCATTTCCTGACCTAGGGTAGAAAGATGATCTGTTTGCAAGTTGCGTCTTACGCTAGCCGTTACTTGCTTCCTAGGGAATATGTCAATGTGATGGGGTTGGGGTGATGGGTGGCACGGTAGCACAGTGGTTAGCACTGTTGCTTCACAGCGCCAGGGCCCCAGGTTCGATTCCCAGCCTGGGTCACTGTCTGTGCGGAGTCTGCACGTTCTCCCTGTGTCTGCGTGGGTTTCCTCCGGGTGCTCTGGTTTCCTCCCACAAGTATGGTTGTTGCAGGTGCCGGGGTTTAGATATTTCAGTAAGCTCAGGGAAGGTGGTAAAAGAGGGGGAGGATTAGCATTGTTAGTCAAGGACAGTATTACGGTGGCAGAAAGGACGTTTGATGAGGACTCATCTACTGAGGTAGTATGGGCTGAGGTTAGAAACAGGAAAGGAGAGGTCACCCTGTTCGGGGTTTTCTATTGGCCTCCAAAAAGTTCCAGAGATGTAAAGGAAAGGATTGCAAAGATGATTCTGGATAGGAGCGAAAGCAACAGGGTAGTTGTTATGGGGGACTTTAACTTTCCAAATATTGACTGGAAACGCTATACTATGAGTACTTTAGATGGGTCCGTTTTAGTCCAATGTGTGCAGGAGGATTTCCTGACACAGTATGTAGATAGGCCAACGAGAGGCAAGGCCATGTTGGATTTGGTACTGGATAATGAACCAGGACAGGTTTTAGATTTGGAGGTAGGTGAGCACTTTGGTGGTAGTGACAACAATTCGATTATTTACTTTAGTGATGGAAAGGGATAGGTATATACCGCAGGGCAAGAGTTATATCTGGGGGAAAGGCAATTATGATGCGATGAGGCAAGACTTAGTATGCATCGTGTGGAGAGGAAAACTGCAGCAGATGGGCACAATGGAAATGTGGAGCTTGTTCAAGGAACAGCTACTGTGTGTCCTTGATAAGTATGTACCTGTCAGGCAGGGAGGAAGTGGTCGAGCAAGGGAACCGTGGTTTACTAAAGCTGTCGAAACACTTGTCAAGAGGAAGAAGGAAGCTTATGTAAAGATGAGACATGAAGGTTCAGTTAGGGTGCTCGAGAGTTACAAGTTAGCGAGGAAGGACCTAAAGAGAGAGCTAAGAAGAGCCAGGAGGGGACATGAGAAGTCTTTGACAGGTAGGATCAAGGATAACCCTGAAGCTTTCTATAGATATGTCAGGAATAAAAGAATGACGAGGGTAAGAGTAGGGCCAGTCAAGGACAGTAGTGGGAAGTTGTGCTTGGAGTCCGAGGAGATAGGCGAGGTGCTAAATGAATATTTTTCGTCAGTATTCACACAGGAAAAAGACTATGTTGTCGAGGAGAATACTGAGATTCAGGCTACAAGACTAGAAGGGCTTGAGGTTCATAAGGAGGAGGAGGTGTTAGCAATTCTGGAAAGTGTGAAAATAGATAAGTCCCCTGGGCCGGATGGGATTTATCCTAGGATTCTCTGGGAAGCGAGGGAGGAGATTGCTGAGCCTTTGGCTTTCATCTTTAAGTCATCTTTGTCTACAGGAATAGTGCCAGAAGACTGGAGGATAGCAAATGTTGTCCCCTTGTTCAAGAAGGGGAGTAGAGATAACCCCCGGTAACTATAGACCAGTGAGCCTTACTTCTGTTGTGGGCAAAATCTTGGAAAGGTTTATAAGAGATAGGATGTATAATCATCTGGAAAGGAATAATTTGATTAGACATAGTCAACACGGTTTTGTGAAGGGTAGGTCGTGCCTCACAAACCTTATTGAGTTCTTTGAGAAGGTGACCAAACAGGTGGATGAGGGTAAAGCAGTTGATGTGGTGCATATGGTTTTCAGCAAAGCGTTTGATAAGGTTCCCCACGGTAGGCTACTGCAGAAAATATGGAGGCATGAGATTCAGGGTGATTTAGCAGTTTGGATCAGAAATTGGCTAGCTGGAAGAAGACAAAGGGTGGTGGTTGATGGGAAATGTTCAGACTGGAGTCCAGTTACTAGTGGTGTACTACAAGGATCTGTTTTGGGGACACTGCTGTTTGTCATTTTTATAAATGACCTGGAGGAGGGCGTAGAAGGATGGGTGAGTAAATTTGCAGATGACACTAAAGTCGGTGGAGTTGTGGACAGTGCGGAAGGATGTTACAAGTTACAGAGGGACATAGATAAGCTGCAGCGCTGGGCTGAGAGGTGGCAAATGGAGTTTAATGCAGAAAAGTGTGAGGTGATTCATTTTGGAAGGAATAACAGGAAGACAGAGTACTGGGCTAATGGTAAGATTCTTGGCAGTGTAGATGAGCAGAGAGATCTCGGTGTCCATGTACATAGATCCCTGAAAGTTGCCACCCAGGTGAGAAGGTTGTTAAGAAGGCGTACGGTGTGTTAGCTTTTATTGGTAGAGGGATTGAGTTTCGGAGCCATGAGGTCATGTTGCAGCTGTACAAAACTCTGGTGCGGCTGCATTTGGAGTATTGCATGCAATTCTGGTCGCCGCATTATAGGAAGGATGTGGAAGCATTGGAAAGGGTGCAGAGGAGATTTACCAGAATGTTGCCTGGTACGGAGGGAAGATCTTATGAGGAAAGGCTGAGGGACTTGAGGCTGTTTTCGTTAGAGAGAAGAAGGTTGAGAGGTGACTTAATTGAGGCATACAAGATGATCAGAGGATTGGATAGGGTGGACATTGAGAGCCTTTTTCCTCGGATGGTGATGTCTAGCACGAGGGGACATAGCTTTAAATTGAGGGGAGATAGATATAGGACAGATGTCAGAGGTAGGTTCTTTACTCAGAGAGTAGTAAGGGCGTGGAATGCCCTGCCTACAACAGTCGTGGACTCGCCAACACTAAGGGCATTCAAATGGTCATTGGATAGACATATGGACGATAAGGGAATAGTGTAGATGGGCTTTAGAGTGGTTTCACAGGTCGGCGCAACATCGAGGGCCGAAGGGCCTGTACTGCGCTGTAATGTTCTATGTTCTATGTTCTAAGTCCCGAAAAATGTGCTGTTAGGTAATTTGGACATTCTGAATTCTTGCTCTGATAACCCGAACAGGCGTCGGAATGTGGCAACTAGGGGCTTTTCAAAATCTACTTGTGACATTAAAGATTATGAGAAGACTGGATCTGTTCTCTTGGTAGGACCTCACTTGTTTTCTGCTTGGCTACTCCCTCAAAAGGTTGGACACTAGCTACGCAGTTAACTGCAGGGAAAGACCAATGTTGCACTGTTATGAAATTATGAAATGAGCTGCACCACTGAATTGACCAGTATGCTCTAAATAATAGGACTAAAATGTGTTGATGCAAAAATTCTGAAATTAGTACAGGGTTGGGGTGACGGGGTTGTTGTGACGGGGTTGGGGTGACGGTGTTGTGGTGACGGGGTTGTTGTGACGGGGTTGTTGTGACGGGGTTGTGGTGACGGGGTTGTTGTGACGGGGTTGGGGTGACGGGGTTGTTGTGACGGGGTTGTGGTGACGGGGTTGTGGTGACGGGGTTGGGGTGACGGGGTTGGGGTGACGGGGATGCGGTGTTGTGGTGACGGGGTTGGGGTGACAGGGTTGGGGTGACGGGGTTGGGGTGACGGGGTTGGGGTGACGGGGTTGTGGTGACGGGGTTGTGGTGACGGGGTTGGGGTGACGGGGTTAGGGTGACGGGGTTGTGGTGACGGGGTTGGGGTGACGGGGTTGGGGTGACGGGGTTGGGGTGAAGGGGATGCGGTGTTGTGGTGACGGGGTTGTGGTGACGGGGTTGGGGTGACGGGGTTGGGGTGACGGGGTTGGGGTGACGGGGTTGGGGTGACGGGGTTGGGGTGACGGGGATGCGGTGTTGTGGTGACGGGGTTGTGGTGACGGGGTTGATGTGACGGGGTTGATGTGACGGGGTTGATGTGACGGGGTTGGGGTGACGGGTTTGGGGTGACGGGGTTGGGGTGACGGGGTTGGGGTGACGGGGTTGGGGTGACGGGGATGCGGTGTTGTGGTGACGGGGTTGTTGTGACGGGGTTGGGGTGACAGGGTTGTTGTGACGGGGTTGGGGTGACGGGGTTGGGGTGACGGGGTTGTGGTGACGGGGTTGTGGTGACGGGGTTGGGGTGACGGGGTTGGGGTGACGGGGTTGGGGTGACGGGGTTGGGGTGACGGGGTTGGGGTGACGGGGTTGGGGTGACGGGGTTGGGGTGACGGGGATGCGGTGTTGTTGTGCCGGGGTTGGGGTGACGGTGTTGTGGTGACGGTGTTGTTGTGACAGGGTTGGGGTGACGGGGATGCGGTGTTGTGGTGACGGGGTTGGGGTGACGGGGTTGCGGTGATGGGGTTGTTGTGACGGGGTTGTTGTGACGGGGTTGGGGTGACGGGGTTGTTGTGACGGGGTTGTGGTGACGGGGTTGTGGTGACGGGGTTGTTGTGACGGGGTTGTTGTGACAGGGTTGGGGTGACAGGGATGGGGTGCTGTGGTGACGGGGTTGTTGTGAATGGGTTGGGGTGACGGGGTTGTTGTGACGGGGTTGGGGTGACGGGGATGCGGTGTTGTGGTGACGGGGTTGTTGTGACGGGGATGCGGTGACGGGGATGTTGTGACGGGGTTGGGGTGCCGGGGTTGTGGTGACGGGATTGTTGTGACAGGGTTGGGGTGACGGGGATGCGGTGTTGTGGTGACGGGGTTGTTGTGACGGGGATGCGGTGACGGGGATGTTGTGACGGGGTTGTTGTGACGGGGTTGGGGTGACGGGGATGCGGTGTTGTGGTGACGGGGTTGTTGTGACGGGGATGCGGTGACGGGGATGTTGTGACGGGGTTGGGGTGACGGGGTTGTTGTGACGGGGTTGTGGTGACGGGGTTGTGGTGACGGGGTTGTTGTGACAGGGTTGGGGTGACGGGGTTGCGGTGCTGTGGTGACGGGGTTGTGGTGACGGGGTTGGGGTGACGGGGATGCGGTGACGGGGTTGTTGTGACGGGGATGCGGTGCTGTGGTGACGGGGTTGGGGTGACGGGGTTGGGTGATGGGGTTGGGGTGACGGGGTTGTGGTGACGGGGTTGGGGTGACGGGGATGTTGTGACGGGGTTGTTGTGACGGGGTTGGGGTGACGGGGTTGTGGTGACGGGGTTGTTGTGACAGGGTTGGGGTGACGGGGATGCGGTGTTGTGGTGACGGGGTTGTTGTGACGGGGATGCGGTGACGGGGATGTTGTGACGGGGTTGGGGTGACGGGGTTGGGTGATGGGGTTGGGGTGAGGGGGGTTCGGGTGATGGGGTCGGTGTGATGGGGTCGGTGTGATGGGGTCGGTGTGATGGGGTTGGTGTGATGGGGTCGGTGTGATGGGGTCGGGGTGATGGGGGCGGGGTAATGGGGTCGGGGTGATGGGGGCGGGGTAATGGGGTCGGGGTGATGGGATCGGGGTGATGGGGTCGGGGTGATGGGATTGGGGGGTTGGGGGGATGGGGCTGGGGTGATGGGGCAATGGGTATGGGTGATGGGGTGATGGGGCTGGGGTGATGGGGCTGGGGTGATGGGGTCGGGGTGATGGGGTTGGGGTGATGGGGTCGGGGTGATGGGGTCGGGGCGATGGGGTCGGGGCGATGGGGTCGGGGTGATGGGGCCGGGCAGATGGGATTGGGGGGATGGGGCTGGGGTGATGGGGCAATGGGTATGGGTGATGGGGTGATGGGGCTGGGGTGATGGGGTCGGGGTGATGGGGTCGGGGTGATGGGTCGGGGTGACGGGGTCGGGGTGACGGGGTCGGGGTGATGGGGCCGGGGTGATGGGGCCGGGGTGATGGGGCCGGGGTGATGGGGCCGGGGTGATGGGGCTGGGGTGATGGGGCTGGAGTGATGGGGCTGGGGTGATGGGGCTGGGGTGATGGGGCTGGGGTGATGGGGCTGGGGTTGGGGTGATGGGGCTGGGGTGATGGGGTTGGGGTGATGGGGCTGGGGTGATGGGGTTGGGGTGATGGGGCTGGGGTGATGGGGTTGGGGTGATGGGGTTGGGGTGATGGGGTTGGGCCGATGGGGCTGGTGTGATGGGGTTGGGGTGATGGGGCTGGGGTGATGGGGTTGGGGTGATGGGGTTGGGGTGATGGGGTTGGGGTGATGAGGCTGCGGTGATGGGGTTGGGCTGATGGTGTGGGGCAATGGGTATGGGTGATGGGGCTGGGGTGATGGGGCTGGGGTGATGGGGCTGGGGTGATGGGGCTGGGGTGATGGTGTTGGGGTGATGGGGCTGGAGTGATGGGGCTGGGGTGATGGGGCTGGGGTGATGGGGCTTGAGTGATGGGGCTGGGGTGATGGGGCTGGGGTGATGGGGCTGGGGTTGGGGTGATGGGGCTGGGGTTGGGGTGATGGGGCTGGGGTTGGGGTGATGGGGCTGGGGTGATGGGGCTGGGGTGATGGGGCTGGGGTGATGGGGCTGGGGTGATGGGGCTGGGGTTGGGGTGATGGGGTTGGGATGATGGGGTTGGGGTGATGGGGTTGGGGTGATGGGGTTGGGGTGATGGGGTTGGGGTGATGGGGCTGGGGTTGGGGTGATGGGGCTGGGGTGATGGGGCTGGGGTGATGGGGCTGGGGTGATGGGGCTGGGGTTGGGGTGATGGGGTTGGGGTGATGGGGTTGGGGTGATGGGGTTGGGGTGATGGGGTTGGGGTGATGGGGTTGGGGTGATGGGGCTGGGGAGATGGGGCTGGGGTGATGGGGTTGGGGTGATGGGGTTGGGGTGATGGGGTTGGGGTGATGGGGTTGGGGTGATGGGGCTGGGGTTGGGGTGATGGGGCTGGGGTGATGGGGCTGGGGTGATGGTGTTGGGGCAATGGATATGGGTGATGGGGTTGGGGTGATGGGAAATTCTCCAATTTGGGGCGGTGTTCTGGTGGAGTGGATCTTCCACCTTTTCCTCCATACTCATTCAGCTGTAAAATGATTTGGACTCATTCCAGATGTTCCGATGCAGTCGTCTTGTTGTTAAAGGAGGCCCTGCAAGTGTGGTGGTGGAAATTCCAGTGGTGCTACATCAAGGACACTGCTGTCACACCAGGGGCGAAATTCTCCGGTATCGGCGCGATGTCCGCCGACTGACGCCCAAAACGGCGCAAATCAGTCGGGCATTGCACCGCCTCAAAGGTGCGGAATGCTCTGCATCTTTGGGGGCCGAGCCCCAACCTTAAGGGGTTAGGCCGGCGCCAGACGAATTTCCGCCCCACCAGCTGGCGGAAAAGGCCTTTGGTGCCCCGCCAGCTGGCGCGGAAATGACATCTCCGGGTGGCGCATGCGCGGGAGCGTTAACGGCCGCTGATGGCAATCCCGCGCATACGCAGTGGAGGGAGTCTCTTCCGCCTCCGCCATGGTGGAGACCAGTTCGTCCCGCGCCCCCCCCCCCCCAGGACCCCGGAGCCCGCCCATGCCGCCTTGTCCCGTCGTAAGGTAGGTGGTTTAATCTACGCCGGCGGGACAGGCATTTTAGCGGCGGGACTTCGGCCCATCCGGGGGGGGGGCCTGCCAACCGGCGCGGCGCGATTCCCGCCCCCGCCGAATATCCGGTGCCGGAGAATTCGGCAAACGGCGGGGGCGGGATTCACGCCAGCCCCCGCCGATTCTCCGACCCGGCGGGGGGTCGGAGAATCTCGCCCCAGAGGTGGTGACAATGAACTTTAAGGAGGCAAAGAAAATGACCTGAAAATTGGAAGGAAATCTCAGTTGAAAACCTTGGTCAAGCTGACACCCTTCAGCAGGTATATTTCACTCTTTTGGGACTGTCCTGAACCTTCATCCACAAATATTGCTATCTACTGTCACCTTCTGCATTTTGCTCTTGGCAGTGGAAATAATAGAAGCAAAAGGAAGCACAGGTACAAACAAAAACAGAAAATACTGGAAACCCTCAAGAGGTCTGACAGCATGAGGAGCGAGAAGGGGGCTAGTATTTCATGTCTGGATGACTCTTTGTCAAAGCGGGAAGGAATTGGAAATGGGGTCAGATTTTTGCTGTGTGTGGGGGGGGGGGGGGGGGGAGGTTGTTGTGTGGAGTGGTGGATAGGGGGGCAGCGATAGGCGGAGATGCAATCGCTGAGAAAGGAAATATGGCCGTGAAAGTGGGTTTTGGTAAACATCTTGTCAAACACCAAGAGGGAAATGGAAAACAACAAAACTACAAACACATCTGTTATGTAAACTTTTGCTACTGGCATAGTACATGTATATGCAACAGTCAATTGAGTGTTAAATTAGACAAGAAATTTGCATTCCATTCAGCTCAACTGATTTACAGAATAATATAGAGTCATCTGCAGGAAACCATTAATACATTTATTCTGAACAGTCTAAGCATGCACCATTTCTTCACTAAGGTGAAGGGTCAGCAAATAACCTTTACATCTAAAATGCACAGGAAAATCAATGGGAGATGACTTAATGCAGAAATTAATATAAGTTTGATTTGCAAAGCATTTTTAATTAAGCTTCTGCTGATTAAGTGTGCCCAAAGTGTGAGTATGTGGAGGTGAGATTGCATTAATATTGGCTGCTGTTGTATTAGTCCTATATCCAGGTTAATCCTTAAGCAATCTCTATGTCACCTGGTCTATAAAAAATAATTTCATCACAGTCTCACGTTTAATCAGTACTGAGGATGACCTTACAGAATTCATTGCAGTCTAAAAAATTAATTATTTCTTCATGTATTCCACCTGCGCTATATTCAACTGTTAATATCTCAGATGACTCACAACACAATTACATTTGCACAGTATTATAGAGAAATTACAGTGTGTCGCTCTTATTTCACATCTGATTGGGTTAATGAATCAGGTCTTATTGTTAAAGATCTAAGATGGATGTGCATGATGAAAATATGGCTGAGAGTAGGGTTAACCTTGCAATTCCTTGTTTATCAAATAAATGCCAACCGATTAAACTGTCACATAGAGACTGTTGGCAAATGAACTTCAGGTCAGCTTAAATGACTGGGAAAATGTAGTTGTAAGTTAAACACAACCAATAATTCTGCAGTACATTGTGCAAAATTCTCCGTGTCAGAGTCTGTGGCCGGGATTCTCCGCCCTGCCACATTTCTGCCCCGACTGACCGGCGGGATTCTCCGTTACGCCAACAGGTCAATGGGGTTTCCCATTGTGGGGCAGCCCCACGTCGTCGGGATAACGGAGAATCACGCCGGCGGAGAATCCCGGCCTAAGTGTTGACGCCAGGACTGAATTGGGAGAGGTTCCCATACCCATTGGGGACACCAGTCCGGAGCTATTCAGGACATGCAAATGGACCAGCAGTCTGCTCATGTGAAACTGGTGTAATTCTAATTCCCGCCGACGTTGGATTCACTGGGACTGGAATTGGTACTGGAGAGCTTGACAAGCTGGAGCTGCTTATAAACACTCTAGTCCCCACACAGTCTCATTCCAGTCCCGAGAAGAGCTGTCCCTCAGTTCACAAACAGCGAGATGGACAGGATACTGGATGCGTTGGAGGAGAGGCGGGACATCCTCGTATCCAGGGTGGGCAGGAAGCCACCGTCCGCCGATCTCAACCGGGCTTGAGCGGAGGTGGCAGAGGCGGCGAGCGCTGTGGTACTCGGTAGGTGGACAGGTCTACAATGCAGGGAGAAGATGAATGACCTTCTTAGACCAGCCCAAATGAGTATCACCTCTGTGCCCCTGGTATCATCTCCTCCAGCCCCCCCAAAAGGCCAACCAGAAACCACTTTTCAGCATCTCCCTGACACCCACCCTATACCAAACCCCAACACCTGTAGCGTCTGCTATGGCCAAGTGCCTTGCGCACACAGGCCATCAGCTACAGGCTCACTTGTAAGCCGCGTCCGAGTGCCTCCCAATGCCCATTATCTGTCCCCCAGAAGAGGACGGTCCATAACCACCGGGAGCGGAGGAGACTGGAGGGGGCGAGCCGGACCTGAAAATATTAAGCACCGCCGAGTAGAGGGCGATGGAGCTAGTCGGGGAGGTGGGAGAGAGGACTATTTCCCAGGTGGAAGTCGGCATGGATCAACCAAGTGAGTCCCTAATACACAGAGATGTCCCTATAGCAAGTGAATCACCTCTCTCCCCCCACATCACTCCTATCTGAGATCTTACCATGTGTCTTGCAGGATCACCATCTGACAGGGCAGGCCCATCTGGGGTACCTCACCCCCGGCCGCAAACCCTGGAGGACCTGTCTGGGGACAACTCTTGAGTTTTTGTCACTGCTGTCACCTGCACCCTCCACCATCCCAGAGACTATCGCCTCGGTGGGGCATTTTAGTGAAGAGGCATCTGAGTCACTTTCTGGTGTGCAAGTTACATATACTGCAGCGGAGGTGGAGGTAGGAACCCCCAAGGGAGTGGGCAATCAGACTATTGCCCAGTCACAGAAGATGTGGCTTAGGACGCCGAGAGTATTGGCTGAGTGCTGGCTGACCTGGGCCAATCAGGTCAGCGACATGACCGAGATGTTGAGGGACACGTCGCACTCGTTGAGGGACGTGTCCCAGCCTCTGTGCTCCATGGCTGTGGACATTGAGACCCTAGTTGAAACAAGAGCGGGTCACCAGGACAGGCAGCCCTAGGTAACGGTGGAGCTTTCTGCGCTCACTCCGGCCTCACCTCCGTCCCAGTAAGTAGCCCGGGGGTCATCTAGCACCCCTAGGAGAAGGAAGTGATAGGGCACATGCTGCTGCCTCCCACAGAGGTGGTGCTGGAACACCTCCACGCTTCTGAATCACCCCCCACCTGACACTGGCACATCTGATGGGGAGCTGGCAGCATAGGGTGGCACATCCCAGAAGATGGGCGGATCCAGGCCCTCCAGAGGACAGCTGCCAAAGGCACCACAGGTCACAGGTCGAGAGGCGCAGCAGGCTGTCCGCTCGTCTGATGTGCCGTCTGGGGTCACACCAAGAATGAGCAGCCACGTACATTAAGGAAGTTAGACACCAGTTAAGTTGGCACGGGTGCAGCACATGGGATAGAGGTAGGGGTCAAGGCACAATGATTGTACATAGTCGCGAATAAACACCTCTCCACCAACATGCTGACCTACCTCGATCCTCTGTCTGAAGGGTGTGTGGGATGGGCTTGGCTGGGTGTAGAGGGTGTGTCGGTGGGGGTGTGTAGGAGGTTGGTGGTGTGCATTAGAGGATGGCATGGGGTAGGGCCTCCAGGATTATTGAATGTTCCACCTGTGGTCATCGTCAGAGGCAGCATGGAAGAGGGCCAGAGGTGTGAGGGCATCCTCCTCCTCCGTGGCGTGGACAAGAAGCGCTGAGACTGCCATCCCAGGGCCGTCACCCTGTGGCAATGCTGGTAGAAACCTCGGTGGGGGATGTGGGTGCATGTGAGTAGCTATGGGGGTATATGGGGCGGTGGGACAGGGAGGATGCGCTGCCGGTGGCTAGGCCCTCTAGTCAGTGAACCTGGAGTTGATAAAATTGTCTTGCATGTGGCGGCCCTGGCGCACACGTTGGCCTGCCTCCTGTGCCTGCTCTGGTTGCAGGCCCCAGGTCCCCATCCATCATCCACCTGCTCCTCATCCAATGAGGCCTATTATTCTTTTTTTAAAAAATGCATTTTATTACAAACATGTATCGAAGCAAGGTAAAAGCCAATAAACACCCCAGGAAACATACTTCCCAACAATCAACTTTACAGTCTGTACAGAGATTTCCCCTTTTTCACCCCCTCCCCACCCATCCCCACTGCGCCGAACAGCTCCTCAAATACGGTCACAACACCCCCCACCTTTTCTCAAACTCCCCCGCTGAGCCCCATAACTTATACTTTATCTTCTCTAACCGCAGGAAGTCGTAAGGTCACCCAACCATGCCGCTACCCCCAGTGGCGATGTCGACCGCCACTCCAGCAAAATTTGCCGCCGTGCAATCAGAGAGGCGAAGGCCACGACATCGGCCTTCCTCCTCTCCATGAGCTCCAGTTTCTCTGAAACCCTAAATATCGCCTCCAAAGGGTCCGGGTCCACCTTCTCCTCCACTACCCTGGCTAAGACCGTGAACACTCCCGCCCAGAATCTTCCCAATTTAGGCCCATCATTCTTCCTCTTCCTCCAGCATGTCCCCCACTCTGCTGGGCGGTGTTATAAAGGATGCAACAGGCCACCATGTTGTCTGGGACCCTCTTAGGGCTTTATTGGAAGGCCTCCCCTATTGTGGTCCAGGCACTGGAACCGCATCCTGAGGACACAGATGCACTGCTAAATAACGCAACTGGTTGCTGCATGCGCATCGTTATAACGGTTCTCGGTGTCGGCCTGGAGCCTCCGGCAGGCATCATTAGCCATGGCTGCAGGAGATATCCCTTGTCAACCAGGAGTGAACCCCACACCTGAGTGAGTGCCTCGAAGATGTCAGGAACCGACGAGTTTGTAGGGTGTAAGAATCGTGCGTGTCGTCTGGGTATCGGGCGCAGACGTGCATTATGTGCAGCTGGTGATCACACTGCACGTTCAGGGAGTGGAAGCCCTTCCGATTGATGAAGGTCACCCTCCCATGAGTCGGTGCACGTAGGGGGACATGTGTCCTATCTATCACCCCTTGAATCTGGGGCATGCCAGTGCGGTGGCGAACCCTACTGCCCGAACATCCTGATGAGCCTGGTCCCAACTGAAGGATAGGGCACTTTTTTTATGGAAAAAAGAAATGCAGCTGCCTTTACAACTCGACATAACTTCAAGTTAAGTATGAAATATGTATTATTTTGCTCTCTTTACAAACCCAAAATTTGAGGAAAGGATTGGATTTGGCTGCAATGATGTGTGTGGCAAAATAGACTGTTGACACTGTAAATGACCAAATTATGGGAGTATAACTATGAATCTTTGAATTGCAGCTCAGCAAGGACTCCATGCACCTGGAGAGTAGTGGACATGGAGAAACATTGCTGAGAAAGAATTATTAACCTGCAGTTATAAACTGAAAGTAACCTACTAGTTTGTAGTTTCTAATTAAATGAAGCACTTACCTCCTCTTCTGCCCGTCGATTCAATGTTTGCATTTTCTTCAGCTCATCATGTAGTCTTCTCATCCTTTCCTCGTACGCTGAACTTTCCTCTGCTAACTGCATATTTCTCTGTTGGTTACGTGCAATATCGTTTTTCAGGCTCGCTATCTCTCGGCTCTTCTCACCAAGCTGCAATGGGAAGCACACTTAACATTTGTACTGCTTATTTGAGAAGGGCACAAGAATATAGAAACAGAAATGTCAAGTTTATGTAGCAAATGCTTTGAGTATTATGTCAAGGGTGAGTCTCATTTCCACTTGCGTTTTTAATTTAATAAAAGCAGTAAGTTCTGGAAAATCTCAGCAGGTCTGGCAGCCTCTGTGGAGCGAGAAACAAAGAGTTAATGTTTTGAATTGAACATGGCGCTTCTTCAGAAGAAATCATATTCAACTTCAAAACATTAACTCTGTTTCTCTCTCTCCAGATGCTGCCAGACCAGCTGAGCTTTCCCAGCATTTTCTGCTTTTCTTTCAGATTTCTAACCTCTGCAGTATATTTTACTTATATTTTTAATCATTCATTGCATCCTTCCTTTAGGGCCAGCATTTCTTTACCCGATTTTCAATCAAAGTAACTTTGTCACAGATCTTTCAACTGCAGATGTAGAGTCTGTCACCCTACAATATGCTCATCCTCCTTCACTGCTGAGGAGCTTCAGCTTGGTTCACATTAACTCATCCAAAGTGTAAACTGAGACTTGTTCTCTCATGCATAATGCATTACCACTCCAAATGGTCATCATATGCCTCCCTGCCTTTGTAAAAGTTACACTGTACGTTTTATATCTTTATAAAAATTTCATGTGCAATTAATTATGTGAATATAATCAGTACAGTTGCTTCATATTTGGAAGTAAATAGATAAACACTACCAGTCCAAAGTAACAACCAGCATGACATTCAAAGGGGAGCTTCTTCCCGACAAACATAATTTATTATGTTCAGAAAACACTGATAAAGTTCCACATGGAAAATTCTAATTAAGCAAATGCTACTAGAATGCAGGACAGAACTTGGGTAAAAATACAAAGAGAATACTAATGAGAGATAGTCAAACTGGACAAGTGTTTGACAGAGTTCTGGAAGAATCAATGCTTGGGTCACTCCTATTTCAAAACTACATAACTGACCTGAAAATTGAAACCAGTCTGACAATCTACATTGACTATCTTCAAGTCACTCATTGACAAAGAAAAACGTCATCAAATCATGGTGAGTGATCAAAACATGGTGACAGTGCTGGAGGCGGCAGTTTAAGAAACTGAGACCACAGATTTGTAACCCATGAACGACGAGATTGGAAAAGCTCGATTTTGCAACAAAGGAGAATATTGAAACATTCCTTCATAGGGGGCAGTGAATCACTCACAATATTGACAGCCATCGAACAGCCACTAGCCCTTCCACAGCCCTTTCAACACATCATGGGTCCATAGCAAGGACAATGATGGAAGCTCTGGAGGAGATAATAAGGTACTGAATAGCTTCGGGCTTACATGAAAAAACAGAAAAACACCAGGTCAAAATGCTCTTACATATGACTGGTTCCATAGCTGATGCGACAAGGTATTGAGGAGTCCTCAGTGTCCTATGAGGAGGTTATGAGGGCCCTAAGGAATCTAGTCCTAAGGAATCTAGTCATTGAAGGGGCTAGATTCAACGAGAGGAGCCAATGGACAGGTGAATCCATTGATTTATTTAATAACAACGTGTGGTAAACCACTGTTGCACCTATATTAGGTGATGTAAGGTAGGACCTGTACTACAGGTTCACCGGTAGTCCCTGCCTGCTGGCTCGCCCAGTAGGCGGAGTATAAATATGCGTGTCCTCCATTCAGCAGCCATTTCGCCAGCTGCTGTGGGAGGAGCCTCAGTTGTATCCAACTCTAGTCTTTGTTCAATTGATCGTGCCTCAATTTATTGCTCTAAGATGTGTGGCCTCCCACAGCGGCAGGCCCGCGCAGTCGCCGCTATCGCCCCCACTCCCCTAGTCTACATACAATGGGCGCCGCCATCTTCATCTCCCCGGTCAGTGCGTGCCGCCATCTTCTCCCCCTCAGTCCACGTGTGGCCCATGGGCGCCACCATCTTGTCCAACCCCCGCAACGTGTGACCCATGGGGCTCTCCATTTTGTCCCCTGCAGGATCTTCAGGGGCCGCCATCTTGTCTCCCCCACGGGGCATGGACACCGACAGCATTCCAGGACCTGGGCGTCCCAGGCTCCCCATCATCCGACGCCAGCGACGACCGACCACGACTCGCCTCAGTCTCGTCCGCACAACCTGGCCACCGCATCGACCAGCGTGAAAATCAACGGCCACTTGACCTCTTGCCTGCTGGACTCCGGGAGCACCGAAAGCTTCATACACCCGGATACGGTAAGGCGCTGCTCCCTTGCGGTACATCCCGCCAACCAAAGAATCCCCCTGGCCTCCGGATCTCATTCCGTCGCGATCCGAGGGTACTGTACGGTCACACTCATGGTCCAGGACATAGAAATCAACGGCTTCCGCCTCTATGTCCTCCCTAACCTCTGCGCTGCTCTACTACTAGGCCTGGACTTCCAGTGCAATTTCCAGAGCCTAACCCTCAAATTCGGCAAGCCCCTACGACCCCTCACTGTGTGCGGCCTCGCAACCCTAAAGGTCGATCCGCCTTCTCTCTTCTCAAATCTAACCCCGGATTGCAAACCCATCGCCACCAGGAGCAGACGGTACAGCACCCAGCACAGGACAATCATCGGGTCCGAGGTCCAGCGGCTGCTTCGGGAAGGCATCATCAAGGCCAGCAATAGCCCCTGGAGAGCCCAAGTGGTAGTCGTTAAAACTGAGGAGAAACACAGAATGGTCGTGGACTACTGCCAGACCATCAATCTGTACACGCAGCACGACGCGTACCCCCTCCCACGCATATCTGATATGGTCAATCAGATTGCACAGTACCGGGTCTTCTCAACGGTAGACCTCAAATCCGCCTCCCACCAGTTCCCCATTCGTAAATCGAACCGTCCATACACTGCTTTTGAGGCTGACGGTCGTCTCTATCACTTCCTCAGGGTTTCCTTCGGCGTCACTAACGGGGTATCGGTCTTCCAAAGGGACATGGACCGAATGGTCGACGGGTACGGTTTGCGGGCCACCTTCCCGTACCTAGTCAACGTCACCATCTGTGGTCATGGACCACGATGCCAACTTTGCCAAATTTCTCCCCACCGCCACGCTCCTCAACCTCACCTACATCAAGGAGAAGTGCGTGTTTAGCACGACCCGCTTAGCCATACTTGGCTATGTGGTCCAGAACAGAGTTCTGGGGCCCGATCCCGACCGCATGCACCCCCCTCATGGAGCTCCCCCTTCCCCTCTGCCCCAAGGCCCTCAAACGCTGCCTGGGGTTCTTCTCATACTACGCCCAGTGGGTCCCAAACTTTGCGGACAAGGCCCGCCCACTCATACAGTCCACACACTTTCCCATGGCGGCCGAGGCACAACAGGCCTTCGCCCGTATCAGAGCCAATATCGCCAAGGCCGGGATGCACGCAGTAGACGAGACACTGCCCTTTCAAGTAGAAAGCGATGCATCGGACGTCGCCCTAGCCGCCACCCTCAATCATGCAGGCAGACCCGTGGCATTCTTCTCCCGTACACTTCATGCCTCAGAAATTCGGCACACATCCGTCGAAAAAGAGGCCCAAGCTATTGTTGAGGCTGTGCGGCATTGGAGGCGTTAGCGGGCCGGCAGAGATTCACCCTCCTCACTGACCAACGGTTGGTAGCCTTCATGTTCAATAACACACAGCGGGGCTGTGGTAGTATGTATTGGGGGTCATGTGGGACTGGAAGCCCTAATGTCATTGGCTGACAGATCCCGGGTCCTGGTTGGCCGTTGACCTCAAGCTCCGCCCTGAAGGCGGAGTATAAGAAGCCGGAGTCTTCCCCCGCAGGCCAGTTTACTATCGAGCTGCGGGGGAACAGACACGCTTAATAAAGCCTCATCGACTTCACTCTATTCGTCTCATGGAGTCTTTGTGCGCTACAATTTATTAAGCGTGCCTAAAAAGGACTATGGAGCTCAGGATCATTCCGGAATGCCTGAGGATCAGCCCCCACGCAGTGAACGCGGCAGCAGCCTTCAAGCACTGGCAGACTTGCTTCGAGGCCTACCTCAGAACGACCACCGGCCGAGTCTCAGAAGACCAAAAACTGCAGGTCCTGCACTCGAGGGTGAGCACGGAGATTTTCTCCCTCATCGAAGACTCGGACGATTTCCAGACGGCGTTCGCAGCACTGAGAAGTCTCTACGTTCGCCCAGTTAACCAAATCTACGCTCGCTACCAGCTCGCGACGAGACGGCAAGCTCCCGGAGAATCGATGGACGAGTTCTACGCCGCGCTGCTGATTTTGGGACGAGCCTGCAGCTGCCCGTCGGTGAACGCAAACGAACACACGGACATGTTAATGCGCGATGCTTTTGTGGCAGGTATGCAATCCTCCCAAATCCGCCAAAGACTTCTAGAAAAAGAGTCGCTAGGACTCTCAGAGGCACGGGCCTTAGCAGCCTCCCTAGACGTGGCCGCGCGTAATACCCGCGCCTACGGCCCCGACCGCGCGGCAGCCCATTGGGCCCCGTACGTACCCGTCGCGGCAAACCCCCTACCCACCCCCCCGGACACCCCACAGGCTTGCGCGGTCCAAACGCCGAGTCGCACCGGGGGCACCCGCTGTTATTTCTGCGGCCAGGCGAAACACCCCCGACAGCGCTGCCCGGCCGCAAAAGCTGCGTGAAAAAGGGCCATTATGCGGTTGTGTGCCGGTCCCGCGAGGTCGCCGCCGTCCCGGAAGCACAGGGAGCCCTGCAAGCAGTTTACGCGCCCCAACCCTCCCAGCACGCCATGTACGACCCGCAGGCGCAGCCGCTCTGGGTCCCGACCACCGCGGTCCCGGGAGAACTGGGAGCTCTGCACGCCGCCTACGCTCCCCAACCCCCCTCCCCGCAGCCCATGCATGACTCGCCGCCGGCGCTACTGCTTTGGGTCCCGGCCAACACTCTCCACGGAGAGGAGGGAGTTTTCCACGTCCCTAACGCCACCCTAACCCCCACCCCGCGCCCCACGCCTGACCCGCCGGCGCCACCTACTTGGGCCCCGACCACCGCTGTCCCCGGCGAGGGAGCTCCGCACGGTCCCAGCGCTCGCGGCCCCACGCCTGACCCGCCGGCGCCGCCGACTTGGGCCCCGACCACCGCTGTCCCCGGTGAGGGAGCTCCGCGCGGTCCTAGCGCTCGTGGTCCTAGCGCTCGCGGTGAGGGAGCTCCGCGCGGTCCTAGCGCTCGCGGTCCTAGCGCTCCCCAGCCCCCCCAGCACACCATGTGCGACCCACAGACACCGCCATTTTGGGTCCCGGCCACCATGAGGGGAGGAGGGGCGCCGATGTGCGACCCGCAGACGCCGCCATTTTGGGTCCCGGCCACCACGAGGGGAGGAGGGGCGCCGCCATCTTGGACCGCCCCAGACCTGTACGACGCATGGGGCGGCCATTTTGTCCACCCCCGCCGCCATCTTGGACGGCAACAACGGACCCCACTCCACTACTACAACCACGGCTCGCTTCGATTACGCTCGATCAAGCCCGGCCCCGGACACTCCAGACGACGACGACAACGGTACTAATAAGCGGCCACGAGACGCCATGCCTAGTCGACTCCGAGAGCACGGAAAGCTTTATACACCCCGACATGGTAAGACGCTGTTCCTTGACCACCTATCCCAGCGCACAAAAGATTTGCCTAGCTGCAGGATCCCACTCCGTACAGATCCGGGGATTCTGCATAGTTACCCTAACGGTGCAGGGGAGGGAGTTCAAAAACTACAAACTAAATGTCCTTCCCCAACTCTGTGCCCCCACCTTGCTGGGATTAGATTTCCAATGCAATCTACAGAGCCTTACGTTCAAATTCGGCGGCCCCATACCCCCACTCACTATCTGCGGCCTCGCAACCCTCAAGGTGCAACCCCCGTCCTTGTTTGCGAACCTCACCCCGGATTGCAAACCCGTCGCCACTAGGAGCAGACGGTACAGCGCCCAGGACCGGACCTTCATTCGGTCCGAAGTCCAGCGGCTACTAAAGGAGGGCATAATCCAGGCCAGTAATAGTCCCTGGAGAGCGCAGGTGGTAGTAGTGAAGACAGGGGAGAAACAAAGGATGGTCATTGACTATAGCCAGACCATCAACAGGTACACACAACTAGACGCGTACCCTCTCCCCCGCATATCCGACATGGTCAATCGGATTGCCCAATATAAAGTCTTCTCCACCGTGGACCTCAAGTCCGCCTACCATCAGCTCCCCATCCGCCCAAGTGACCGCAAGTACACAGCCTTCGAGGCAGACGGGCGATTATACCATTTCCTACGGGTCCCTTTTGGCGTCACAAACGGGGTCTCGGTCTTCCAACGGGAGATGGACCGAATGGTTGATCAACATGGGTTGCGGGCCACGTTCCCGTATCTCGACAATGTAACCATCTGCGGCCACGATCAGCAGGACCACGACGCCAACCTCCAAAAATTCCTCCAGACCGCCAAAGCCTTGAACCTCACGTACAACGAGGACAAGTGCGTTTTTAGCACCGACCGGCTAGCCATTCTGGGCTACGTAGTGCGCAATGGGATAATAGGCCCCGACCCCGAACGCATGCGCGCACTCATGGAATTTCCACTCCCACACTGCCCAAAAGCCCTGAAACGCTGCTTGGGGTTCTTTTCGTACTACGCCCAGTGGGTCCCCCAGTACGCAGACAAGGCCCGCCCCCTAATACAGACCACGACCTTCCCTCTGTCGACAGAGGCTTGCCAGGCCTTCAGCCGCATCAAAGCGGATATCGCAAAGGCCACGATGCGCGCCATCGACGAGTCCCTCCCCTTCCAGGTCGAGAGCGACGCCTCCGACGTAGCTCTAGCGGCCACCCTTAACCAAGCGGGCAGACCCGTGGCCTTTTTCTCCCGGACCCTCCACGCCTCAGAAATCCGCCACTCTTCAGTAGAAAAGGAAGCCCAAGCCATAGTGGAAGCTGTGCGACATTGGAGGCATTACCTGGCCGGCAGGAGATTCACTCTCCTCACCGACCAACGGTCGGTAGCCTTCATGTTCGATAGTGCACAGCGGGGCAAAATCAACAACGACAAAATCTTAAGGTGGAGGATCGAGCTCTTCACCTTCAACTATGAGATTTTGTATCGTCCCGGAAAGCTGAACGAGCCGTCCGATGCCCTATCCCGCGGCACATGTGCCAACGCACAAATTAACCGCCTCCAAACCCTCCACGAGGACCTCTGCCACCCGGGGGTCACTCGGTTTTACCACTTCATCAAGTCCCGCAATCTCCCATACTCTTTAGAGGAGGTCCGTACAGTCAGAAGGGACTGCCACATCTGCGCGGAATGCAAGCCGCATTTTTTCAGGCCAGATGGAGCGCACCTGATTAAGGCTTCCTGCCCCTTTGAACGCCTCAGTCTCGATTTCAAAGGGCCCCTCCCCTCCACCGACCGCAACGCATATTTTCTTAATGTAGTGGACGAATACTCCCGCTTCCCTTTTGCCATTCCCTGCTCTGACATGACCGCGGCCACAGTCATTAAAGCCCTGAACAGCATCTTCACACTGTTCGGTTACCCCGCATACGTCCACAGCGACAGGGGGTCCTCTTTCATGAGTGACGAGCTGCGCCAGTTCCTGCTCAGCAAGGGCATAGCCTCAAGCGGGACGACCAGCTACAACCCCCGGGGGAACGGGCAAGTAGAAAGGGAGAACGGCACGGTCTGGAAGGCCGTCCTACTGGCCCTACGGTCCAGGGACCTCCCAGTTTCACGGTGGCAGGAGGTCCTCCCGGACGCCCTCCATTCCATCCGGTCGTTATTATGTACGAGCACTAATCAAACGCCACATGAGCGTCTCGTCTTCCCTAGGAGGTCCTCCTCTGGAACGTCGCTGCCGACCTGGCTGGCGGCCCCAGGACCCATCCTGCTCCGAAAGCATGTGCGGGCACATAAGGCGGACCCGTTGGTCGAAAGGGTTCACCTCCTCCATGCGAACCCCCAGTACGCCTACGTGGAGTACCCCGATGGCCGACAGGACACGGTCTCCCTGCGGGATCTGGTGCCCGCCGGCAACACGCACACCCCCCCGACACCATCAACCCAACCCCCCCCCTTCCTGCCACCGCCGCACCCCGCGACCGCCCCCTTCCCAGGAGGATCGGTTCCCCTCCCCTCAGCTCCGACCAAGAATCAAGCCCAAGCTGAAACCGTACGGCTCCTGGAGGCGACAACACTGTTACAAGCACCACCACCACCACCGGGGCCGAGGCGATCGACACGGACGACCAGACCGCCCGACCGACTCGTGGCGCCAATGTAAAGCAAATATGGACTGTTCACAAGAACATTTTGCTTTTCTTCCTATACCCTCTGTAAATAGTTGCAACAGGACGAAATTGTCCAATACTGTATTGCCATGTGAATGTTTTGTCCTCCCAGGACCAGCCCTGCCCTTACCACCATACGAAGCATCACCCTGTGGTAAGGGTTTACAGGGCTGTGGTAGTATGTATTGGGGGTCATGTGGGACTGGAAGCCCTAATGTCATTGGCTGACAGATCCAGGGTCCTGGTTGGCCGTTGACCTCAAGCTCCGCCCTGAAGGCGGAGTATAAGAAGCCGGAGTCTTCCCCTGCAGGCCAGTTTACTATCGAGCTGCGGGGGAACAGACACGCTTAATAAAGCCTCATCGACTTCACTCTATTCGTCTCATGGAGTCTTTGTGCGCTACAGGGGCAAGATCAAAAACGATAAAATCTTGAGGTGGAGGATCGAGCTCTCCACCTACAATTATGAGATTTTGTATCGCCCCGGCAAACTCAACGAGCCCCAAGACACCCTATCCCAAGGTACATGTGCCAGCGCACAGGTAGGCCGACTCTGGGCCCTGCTCGACAGCCTTTGTCACCCGGGAGTCACACGGTTGTACCATTTTGTCAAGGTTCGCAATCTGCCCTACTCCGTCGAGGAAGTACGGACAATCACCAGGGACTGCCAGGTCTGTGCGGAGTGCAAGCCGCACTTCTACCGGCCGGACCGTGTGCGCCTGGTGAAGGCCTCCCGCCCCTTTGAACGCCTCAGCGTGGATTTCAAAGGGCTCCTCCCCTCCACCGACCGAAACACGTATATTCTCAGTGTGGTCGATGAGTACTCCAGGTTCCCCTTCGCCATCCCATGCCCTGATATGACGCCTGCCATCGTCATCAAAGCCCCAAACACTATCTTCGCTCTGTTCGGTTTCCCCGCCTACATCCACAGTGACAGGGGATCCTCATTCATGAGCGATGAGCTGCGTCAGTTCCTGCTCAGCAGGGGTATCGCCTCCAGCAGGACGACCAGCTATAACCCCCGGGGAAACGGGCAGGTAGAGAGGGAGAACGGGACAGTATGGAGGGCCGTCCAACTAGCCCTACGGTCCAGGAACCTCCCAGCCTCTAGCTGGCAGGAGGACCTCCCTGATGCACTACACTCCATTTGGTCACTGCTGTGCACCGCCACTAACAACACACCCCATGGACGTCTTTTTGCCTTCCCCAGGCAGTCCACATCCCTGGTGTCGCTCCCGACTTGGCTCGCGGCTCCAGGACCAGTCCTGCTCCGTAGGCACGTCCGACTCGACAAGGCGGACCCGTTGGTGGAGAGGGTGCAATTGCTCCATACAAACCCCCAGTATGCCTCCGTGACGTACCCCGACGGCCGCCAGGATACTGTCTCCCTCAGGGACCTGGCACCAGCAGGTTTCACACACACACACCCCTCCGGCCCGGAGCCACCCTCCTCTCCCCCGGTGCTCCCAGCATTAACCCCACCGGGACCATCCGTCCTTCCCCTGCCCACGCCCGAGGAGGAAGAGGATTTTGGCACTCTCCCGGAGTCACCGAATATCGGGCCAGCATCGACATCGCTGCCACCGCTACGTCGCTCCCAGCGGAACATCAAGGCACCGGACCGGACCGGTTAGACCTCTAACTGGTCCGCCTGACTTCAAAAGACATTTTTTTCCTGCTCAAATACTGTAAATATAGATTCATTGCTGTATATAGTTCTCCACCACCCCTGCCGGACTCAATTTTAACAGGGGGTGAATGTGGTAAACCACTGTTGCACCTATATTAGGTGATGTAAGGTAGGACCTGTACTACAGGTTCGCCGGTAGTCCCTGCCTGCTGGCTCCACCCAGTAGGCGGAGTATAAATATGCGTGTCCTCTATTCAGCAGCCATTTCACCAGCTGCTGTGGGAGGCCACACATCTTAGAGCAATAAAGCCTCAGTTGTATCCAACTCTAGTCTTTGTTCAATTGATCGTGCCTCACACCGTGTGTTGATTGGCCAGCAGTTTCAGCTATGGAGCTCCAAAGCATGAGTTAACTCATGACCACGTCATAGTCAGTGTACTTGACGATGTGCTGTCGGACCTTTTACAATCCAAAGTGGATTTAACCTTTGAGAAGGCTGAGCAGTTTGCAAGGCAGGTGGAGCTTTGACAGCAGAATCTAGGTGCACTTCGGAGAAATCTCAAGGCTCGTGAGAGGTCAATTCATTATGCAGGCACAAATGCAGGAGCCTCAAAAACCGGCAAAAAGAACCCTTCCACCTATTCTGAAATGCTCTACAACTTCACCACAAGAACTGCCCAGCAGGGGGAAGTGAATGCTTCCACTGCAGCAAGGCCAGACATTTTAAAGAATTCTGCAAAATTTAAGGGGAGAAAGCTGGAACAAGTTTCTAACCATTTTGGAGTCCTGGAAATGGGAAGTACCGCATTCCAATCTGATTATTTCTTCGGAGAAATCACAAGACCCTGAGCAGTTCTGGGATAAAGAGTTGGAGGTCTGAAGATACAGCACAGAATTTTAACTGGACACTAGGGCAGGGGCCGGGGTCACTGTCTTATTGGACAAATTGGGGTGGCTTCAGATCGGGCTTCAGGATGAAGAAATCCAACCATCTAACTTAAAGCTACACGGATCAGGAGGCACAGACCTCAAAGTGAATGGTCAAGTTCACTACAACACTTAGGTATGAAAGTACAGCAATTAATTAAACTCTTTATAACTCACAGAACCAGAATATTTCTCTGCTTAGCAGGTCAGCATGTTTAGATCTTGGTCTTCCACAATAGGTTGATGAGATAACAACAGAGGACAACAGTGCAATATTCAGAGCTGAATTGATGTTCCAAGGATTGGAAAAGTGCAACACTGCAGCAGAAATGGAAGTCCATTTATTACACTGTGAGCCACTCTTTATTGCAGAAACACCAAGTGAACTGCAAAAAGAGACTGCAGATCTCTCACTTCTTACAGACATGGGAGACGAGGTAAAAAATAGGGGGCACTAAACAAGATGGTGACCATTCATATGGCTTCTGTTCATATGAGGAGCGGTTGAGGACTCTGGGTCTGTACTCGTTGGAGTTTAGAAGGATGAGAGGGGGGGGATCTTATTGAAACTTACAGGATACTGAGAGGCCTGGATAAAGTGGATGTGGAGAGAACATAGAACATACAGTGCAGAAGGAGGCCATTCGGCCCATCGAGGCTGCACCGACCCACTTAAGCCCTCACTTCCACCCTATCCCCGTAACCCAATAACCCGTCCTAACCTTTTTGGTCACTGAGGGCAATTTATCATGGCCAATCCACCTAACCTGCACGTCTTTGGACTGTGGGGGGAAACCGGAGCACCCGGTGTCATCCTAAGCAGACACGGGGAGAACGTGCAGACTCCGCACAGACAGTGACCCAGCAGGGAATCGAACCTGGGACCCTGGCGCTGTGATGCCACAGTGCTATCCACTTGTGCTACCGTGCTGCCCTACAGTTCCACTTGTAGGAAAAACTAGAACCGAGGGCACAGGTCAGACAGAAGGGACGATCCTTTAAAACTGAGATGAGAAGGAACTTCTTCAGCCAGAGGGTGGTGAATCTGTGGAATTCTTTGCAGCAGAAGGCTGTGGAGGCCAAGTCGTTGAGTGTCTTTAAGACACACATAGATAGGTTCTGGATTAATAAGGGGATCAATGGTTATGGGGAAAAGACAGGAGAATAGGGATGAGAACCATATCAGCCATGCTTGAATGGCGGAGCAGACTCGCTGGGCCAAATGGCCTAATTCTGCTCCTATGTCCTGTGGTCTTATGGAAATTGGTTGGCTCTTGTGGGACTGAGTTTCAGTGAATGAAGCTGTCGCAGAAGCAGGCGATTTGTTGAAAGAGAAATCCTAGATTTTACTGCACTCTTTGACCCCACTACCAAAGCCTCTAAAATCTTTATCGCTTTTGAGGAGAATCATCCTTCCATTGAGGAAAGTAATGAAGAGATGAATTTGTTTATTTATTCCACTGAGCCCATCGATAATATGCATCAAAAGATAAAGTGTATCAACAATTGCAAGCAGCCAGCAGAACGTTATCCTTGGAGAATGAGATGCTCAACTCAAGGCCGAATCAAACTAATAGTGAAACTTCAGAGTTTATTAATTTCTACAAACCTAAGCTGCAACTCACACTTGGATATCACCAGCAAGTCATGGATACACTCAAATCTTCTTTCAGTAAAGAAGCAAAGGCCCAAACAACAGAGCTTCTACAGCTGAACAGTATCATGGAGGAACTCCACGCCTAGAGGTTTATTCCATTGTTGAATATGGGGCAATCCTACTTTCTCCCCCACAATCCCATTGACTGCAGCGGAACAGCCTCACAATGAAGCAAACGTGGGAATTATACCACTACCGATAGAAAGTGAAAATCCTAACCTAAGAGTAGTAGGGAAGTCTTCTTTTCCTCGTTATCTGTAATGTCTTCAACTTGTTCTTCCTTCTTCTTTTTGACTCCAGATTCAGTCATGTCTTAGGTATTGAATACTTCTCTTGTCGTCACAGCAGCAGTGAATGACACAGCTGCAAAATTCTTCATAGAAGTTGAAAATGCTTCATTTTCTCAAGCTGGTGTTTTACCCTTTCCCCAGTGTGCTGGTAGAAGACTATAGAGTTTGTTATTTTCCTTTTCAGGGTTGTGATCATCAAAATCGAGATGATTTATTTCTTGAATCACTTTTTATTGATTGGTTTTCACTGACGTTAAATTGAGGTTGTCGTAAGAGTCACAGCACAGGAGCCTATTTTTATATTTATTTTACAAATATTTTTTTTAACATAACAGCGCAGTACAGGCCCTTCGGCCCTCGATGTTGCGCCGACCTGTGAAACTACTACTATTCCCTTATCGTCCATATGTCTATCCAATGACCATTTGAATGCCCTTCGTGTTGGCGAGTCTACTACTGTTGCAGGCAGGGCATTCCACGTCCTTACTACTCTCTGAGTAAAGAACCTACCTCTGACATCTGTCTTATATCTATCTCCCTTCAATTTAAAGCTATGTCCCCTCGTGCTAGACATCACCATCCGAGGAAAAAGGCTCTCACTGTCCCTATCCAATCCTCTGATCATCTTGTATGCCTCAATTAAGTAACCTCTTAACCTTCTTCTCTCTAATAAAAACAGCCTCAAGTCCCTCAGCCTTTCCTCATAGTGACATTTTGATGTTACTACTGATGAAATCTACTGGGCGGGAATCTCTAATAATGGGGCTATGTCCCCACACCGGCGCCAACCACTCCGGCATCAACGGTTCCCGAAAGTGAGGAATTCTCCCCTTCCTAGGAGGTTAGGTTGGCACTGGAGTGGTCCCCGCAGCTCCAGCCGGCGCGGAAGGGCCAGCGCGAGTTTGTGCATGCGTGGAACGGCCGGCGTATTTCCACACATGCGCGGGGGTTCCCTTCTCCGCGCTGGCCCCCGGGCAATATGGCGGACCCCTACAGGGGCCCGGCGTGGAGTAAAATAGGCCCCCACAGAACCAGCGTGCCTGCCAATCGGTAGGCCCCGATGACGGGCCAGACCACAGTGGGGGGGCGCCCCCTGGGGTCGGATCCCCCCCCCCTCCCCCACGACGCCCCCCTCAGACTCATCTTCCAGGTCCCGCTTTGTGGGACCTGAGTAATCCACGCCAGCGGGACACGGCCGAACTCGGCGGCCACCCGGCCCATCGGGACCCGGCGAATCGCTGGGTGGGCCGCTGTCAACGGCCCCCGACCGGTGCGGCGGAAATTCCGCGGGTGCCCGAGAATCGTCAGGGGAGAATCGGGAAGCCGGCCTGGGGTCAGAGGATCCCAGCCACTATATTTTTATTGCCGATTGTGAGACACTGCGGTAAACAGCTGAGGATTTGTCCTGTTTTTTTGTGGACAAGACATGTATGGGCAATCTTCCACATCACTGGTAGATTCCTGCTATACTGGAACAGCAGGGCAGCATGGTGATGCAGTGGTTAGCACTGCTGCCTCACACGCCGAGAGCCCAGGTTCAATCCCGGCCCCTAGTCACTTTCCGTATGTAGTTTCCATATTTTCCCTGTGTCTGCATGGGTCTCACCTCTACAATCCAAAGATGTGCAGGGTAGGTGGATTGGCCATGCTAAATTGCCCCTTAATTGGGAAAGAATTGGGTACTTTGAATCTATAAATTAAAAAAACACTATACTGGAACAGCTTGGCTAGAAGAGTGACTAATTATAATGCGTAGGTAATTAGCACTGTCTGCAGGATGTTGTCAGGACTCATAACTTCTGCAGTGTCCAGTGCACTCAGTCACTTCCTCAATTTCACGTGGACATAACCAAATTGGCTAGACAGGAGTATCCATAATGGAGAGGCACTTGGGAGGAGGGAAGGTAGCAGCATCTTGAACCAAATGTGTTTGTAAATACATCATCTTTCCTTTTTCCCCCCTTAATGGTTACGAATGGAGATGTTTATAGAGCCTCCCATTAATTGCTTAGCTGTCCAACCCCATTTAAGGGTGGCACAGTGGTTAGCACTGCTGCCTCACAGTGGCAGGGACCCAGGTTCGATTCCGGGCTTGGGTGATGGTGTGGAGTTTGCACGTTCTCCGTGTCTGTGTCCTACAGGCAAACAGATTGCCCCTTAGTGTCTAAGGATATGAAGGTTCGGTGGGGTTAGGGGATGGGGAGTGGACCAAGGAGGGCCGGTGCAGACTCAACGGGCCTCCTTCTGCATGTAGGGGTTCTATGGATTCTCAGCAAGATATATTGGGATGACAGAGCTTTTCTTTGATCCATCAACTTTTGGATTTCTGAGTATGAAGACAAGCCCTTTGTAAGTAGCTCCACTAGGTTTATATCTCATTGTAAACAATGTATAGTATTGTTCCAGGCACATGCCTTTCTACATTCCTGCCTCACGCCATCCTACATTCCTGCCTTGATGGTGTTCACAAAGTGATTTTTAAAAAATTCATGGATGGAAAGTGGGCATTGTTGGCTAGGTCAGCATTAATTGCCTGTCTCTAATTGCCCTTGTGAATGTGAGCTGCCTTTTGAATCGCTGCAGTTCGCGTGGTGTAAGGCAGTGTTCTTCAAAGTCGGGGGCGCGACCCGCGGGTGGGTCGCGGAGCAGTTGTCTGCGGCGCTCCCAATCGCGCAAATCCCCGCGCAGCAGCCAGCTTTCATAGCGCCGGCTGCAAGCGGCCGCGAACATGTTAAATTGGGCACGCGTGCGCAGTGCGGCCGCTATTTTTTAAAACGGTTGCAGCTTTTTGTTTTACAAGTTCTGTAGTGGTTTTCATTCATTTATTTTATTCATTTAATTTTTATTTTTTTCATTTATTTTATTCATTTTACTTATTATACAAGTTTGGGGGCGTTTTATTCATTTTTTTTCATTTATTTTATTCTTTTTTTTTACAAGTTCGGGCGGGTTTTATTCATTTTTTTCATTTATTTTACTCTTTTTTTTTACAAGCTCGGGGGGGGGGGTGGTGTTATTTGATAAAATTTTACAGGAATAAAATACAGAACTTTGGACAGATAGAGACGCCATACTTTCCGACACCGGAAGGCTTCGCCTTCATCCAACAGGTTCCATTGGAGGAGCGTGTACGAGGGCCAAAGGCCCCCAAACCATTTCCTCCATTTTTGTCAGCAGCAAACAAGGTAAGAGAAAATGGTGGGTCGCGCAGGTCGGCCGGCGTGGGCCGCGAAGGTCAGCCGGCATGGAGGGAAACTTCCAGATGGCGGGATTCCCATGTATCTGTTGCCCTTGTCCCTCTAGATGGTAGCTTTGAAAGGTTCTGTGTTACGACCCCCTGGGCTAGTGCACAGTCAATTCCGGCCCCACTTGACCCAGAGTCACAACACAAATTAAATTAATAAATATTTCTTAGAAAACCCCCCCGAAGTCTTTGGCTCTTGGCTGCCCAATAACTACAGTCACCAGGTTTGTAAACTTAAACATAATTAACAGTAACTATAATTAAATATGCAGCAAATACAACAGATCGACTATTATCTAATTCCTAACCCCCAACTTAAATTTGCCCACATTCTATATACACCCACACAAATATTTCTGAAGCTATTGATTTGCTCAATCACACCCTCATTTCCACTTTTGCTGCCCTAGTCCCCAATAAAACCATTATTCTCTCTCATCCTGGCTGGTCCCACCTGTATGGCCCTTATTTCTGTTCCCTTCACTTCAAGGGATTTGGACTTGAAAGGATATAGTCGACAATTGGTTTATCATCATTGCCTGATCTGCGTGCTCTACAAGTTTAGTCAGGTCATACTCTCATCTGTTTACTATTCCAGAATCATCCATGAATACAAAGATAACCTCCACCTTTGTTTCTCTACTGCAAACCGTCTTCTTAAGCCTCTCTCCCTTGTTGCCGCCACCCTCCAAGTGCAAGGAGCTCATGGCAAATTTTTCACGAGGATTGAAAGCACCTGATCAGTTGCCTCTACCACATCTCCTCTTTCCACTAGCTCACAGAACTAAAGTTCCATCTCAAGTTCCCATATCCTAATCCTGAGCTCGCACGCTTATCTATTTTGTCTCTTATCTAACCTCATGTACTCTCTGAGCTCACCTTGTTCACAAGACCCACTTCCTGCTTCCTCGATCAGGTTCCCATTATCTGCTGAGCACTCGACTTCTCCGCCTGGTCCCCAAGTTAGCTGATATTGCAAACCGTTCTCACTTCAGGTTTCTCCCCCGTCTCTTCTTTAATCTCCTCAAAAATAGAAACCCCATGATTCCTCTGCCTTACTGCTCCATGGTTCCTCCACCCTACTGCTCCATGGTTCCTCCGTCCTACTGCTCCATGGTTCCTCCGTTCTACTGCTCCATGGTTCCTCCGTCCTACTGCTCCATGGTTCCTCTGCTCTACTGCTCCATGGTTCCTCCGCCCTACTGCTCCATGGTTCCTCCAACCTACTGCTCCATGGTTCCTCCACCCTACTGCTCCATGGTTCCTCCGTCCTACTGCTCCATGGTTCCTCCGCCCTACTGTTCCATGGTTCCTCCGTTCTACTGCTCCATGGTTCCTCCGCCCTATTGCTCCATGGTTCCTCCGTCCTACTGCTCCATGGTTCCTCCGTCCTACTGCTCCATGGTTCCTCTGTCCTACTGCTCCATGGTTCCTCCGCCCTACTGCTCCATGGTTCCTCCGTCCTACTGCTCCATGGATCCTCCGCCCTACTGCTCCATGGTTCCTCCGTCCTACTGCTCCATGGTTCCTCCGTCCTACTGCTCCATGGTTTCTCCGTCCTACTGTTCCATGGTTCCTCCGTCCTACTGCTCCATGGTTCCTCCGTCCTACTGCTCCATGGTTCCTCCATCCTACTGCTCCATGGTTCCTCCATCCTACTGCTCCATGGTTCCTCCATTTTACTGCTCCATGGTTCCTCCGCTCTACTGCTCCATGGTTCCTCCGTCCTACTGCTCCATGGTTCCTCCGTCCTACTGCTCCATGGTTCCTCCGTCCTACTGCTCCATGGTTCCTCCGTCCTACTGCTCCATGGTTCCTCCGTCCTACTGCTCCATGGTTCCTCCGTCCTACTGCTCCATGGTTCCTCCGTCCTACTGCTCCATGGTTCCTCCGTCCTACTGCTCCATGGTTCCTCCGTCCTACTGCTCCATGGTTCCTCCGTCCTACTGCTCCATGGTTCCTCCGTCCTACTGCTCCATGGTTCCTCCGTCCTACTGTTCCATGGTTTCTCCGTCTTACTGTTCCATGGTTCCTCCGTCCTACTGCTCCATGGTTCCTCCGTCCTACTGCTCCATGGTTCCTCCGTCCTACTGCTCCATGGTTCCTCCTTCCTACTGCTCCATGGTTCCTCCATCCTACTGCTCCATGGTTCCTCCATTTTACTGCTCCATGGTTCCTCCGTCCTACTGCTCCATGGTTCCTCCGTCCTACTGCTCCATGGTTCCTCCGTCCTACTGCTCCATGGTTCCTCCGCCCAACTGCTCCATGGTTCCTCCGCCCAACTGCTCCATGGTTCCTCCGTCCTACTGCTCCATGGTTCCTCCGTCCTACTGCTCCATGGTTCCTCCGCCCTACTGCTCCATGGTTCCTCCGTCCTACTGCTCCATGGTTCCTCCGTCCTACTGCTCCATGGTTCCTCCATCCTACTGCTCCATGGTTCCTCCGCCCTACTGCTCCATGGTTCCTCCGCCCTACTGCTCCATGGTTCCTCCGCCCTACTGCTCCATGGTTCCTCCGTCCTACTGCTCCATGGTTCCTCCGTCCTACTGCTCCATGGTTCCTCCGTCCTACTGCTCCATGGTTCCTCCGTCCTACTGCTCCATGGTTCCTCCGTCCTACTGCTCCATGGTTCCTCCGTCCTACTGCTCCATGGTTCCTCCATCCTACTGCTCCATGGTTCCTCCATCCTACTGCCCCATGGTTCCTCCATCCTACAGCTCCATGGTTCCTCCGCCCAACTGCTCCATGGTTTCTCCGCCCAACTGCTCCATGGTTCCTCCGTCCTACTGCTCCATGGTTCCTCCATCCTACTGCTCCATGGTTCCTCCATCCTACTGCTCCATGGTTCTTCTATCCTACTGCTCCATGGTTCTTCTGTCCTACTGCTCCATGGTTCTTCTGTCCTACTGCTCCATCTCCAATCTTCCTGTCCTCTCCAAAGTTCTTGTGGTCACCTCCCAAATCCAATCCCGTTTGTTGCGGAACTCCAAGTTAGAATTCCTCCATCAGGTCTTCCAACCTTGCCACAGTATTGAAATGACTCTTATCAAAATTACAAATGACATCCAATATGACTGACCAAGGTAAATTATCCCCCGTCATCCTTCTCAACCTGCCAACATTTTCATCAAGATCAGGAGGTCAGAAATGCTGGAGAAACAGTGAACAGTTATCTCTATTGAATCAATTAAGACAATGTGGGGATACATGACATATTCTTTACTTTGTTTCACCGGACAAAGATAAGCTGTCCAGTTTGAATTAAGTTTGAATTGATTATTACTTTTGTTCCATATGTTTACCTTACTGTGAAATACAGCACATTAACAATTCTTAACAAGCCTTTTGTTCACCAAGTTCACCGTGGTCCACCTATGGAGAGATTTAGCAGCACACATACGAAAGCTGTGAATATAAGGATCAGGCCACAAGGGTTATGCTTACTGGTGAGTATGTGCACTGAGAAACTCCACTCAAATGGTTTATAGGAGCCACTGAACGTGAGGAAATATCAAAGTGAAGAAAGAAAGGCTTGAATTTGTAATAAGTAGTCACAAACCTGTTCCAAGTTTTCTTTTTGTGTACCATGACAAGCTGTTAGCTCTCGCCTGAGTTCACAGATGAGTTGATCCGCTGACTTCAGTTCACGGTTAGTCTTCCGTGCCTGTTCCTGGACTGTATTCAGCTCCAACTGAAGCTTGGTAAATTTATCATCTTGTCGAGTTGTCTGTGGCATGACATCATTGCAGTTTTAGAAATTATGAAGCTGACAGCAATTTTGTTTTTTTACTTAAACAAACATCATGGGGTTCTCTGGCAATTATAATCATCTATATGATTGAATGAAAACCTCAGCCTTGATAAGCTGCATGCACCAGTTGGGAAACAGAAGTTTGGATCACAATTTGACTTTGTTATTTTGCTCCCTTCTATTGAAAATATTGTATACCAGAAGTAATTCAATTTTTACCAGTAACCTTTCTTAGGAAAACAAAGGTAGCTTTAAGGGATTTACGCTTGTATTGGTAAACATAAGAAATAAGGTATAATTCTAAGTGGGTTTAATTTAATGCTTGTGTCTGGAAGGGTAAAACCTACAGTTAGATTCATGCTGGACAAAGGTGTTTGTATGTGTGGGGGTTGGTTAAGTTCCAAATGTGTTTCCATTGTACTTAGAGGGCTACGGCATGAAGAATAAAGAGACTGGCAGATGTCACAGTGATTACTTAGCAACTGGGAGCCTTTTAAAGTAGAACAGTTTTAGCTGAGTTTAGTTTTAGCTGAATTTGTTGGCAGTTGAAGATAGTGGACTGGGGATGAACATCTCTCAACTCTGCCAAGAGAAGAATGATTCGACAGGACAAGGGAGCTGCAAAGAGGCAGGCTTCCCACAGAATCAGAATCAGGGATTTGGGACCGAAAGAATGTCTTAAGATTGTTAAGAGAAGAGAACAAAGTATTGTTTGGGAGAATTCAAGTAAACAAAGTTCTCTGAGTTAAATATACCATTGCAGTAACCAGAATATAAGTAGGAAAGCAAACTTCAGAGGCAAATCAAAAGTTGGATGCCATTTTAATAGAGTCAGGGAATCGAGAGTTAAAGTATTTACAAACAGTTCATACAACAGTTAAGACAAATAAATCCTAATGGGGAGTTGAAAATTCGAGATACTGGATTTGTTGTTACAAGTGGAGTATAAACTTTGTTTAACAGTCATTTGGAAAACCTGAACTGGATTTCAGAATGCAAATTGCTGATGGAAAGCAATGTTGTGAAAGAAGCTTTTAAAGTGTGTTTTCAGGAAGTGGAGTTTGGAAACTCGTGTGGCAATCACCTGGGGAAATCCACAGACACTAACTTGGGTTCAGAGGACTTGTGGTGGTGGCATGTAAGAAGAGGTCTCGTTTAAGGTAGCTCCCGCCAGGGCATTGATTTTTTGGCCTTTTTGCCCAGTATCAGGGGTAGTTTTGATGGTAAAAGCTATCCACTTGAAGACACAACGTGCCTGCATCAGAAAAATGCCAAGAAAGGCTGGGGGTAAGAAATAGGTGGACAGAAATTCGTTGACAGACTCGGAGACTTTGCATGGTTCCGCTGTGGGAAAAATGGCGGAGGTGGCTCCAGTGATTGAGGCAGCTCCAATAACGGCAGGCAGGGTGGCCGGACTGCTGTCGACGGAGCTCGTAAAGAAGTTTGAAAAGCAGTGGAGAGCGATGTCTGAGGGCCTCCTAAATTCGATCACGGCGGCCCTGGATCCTATCAGATTGAAATTGGAAAACACTTCCGAGACGGTGCATGGCGAGGTGTTGGAGGGAATGGAGAAGACTTTGGCGAGGCACAGTGAGCAAATTGCCTCATTGGAGGCTGAGATCACCACGGTAGCTGGCAAGAATATGTTGCTGAGCGCTGATGTTGAGAACCGCCCGAGGAGGCAGAATCTCAGAGTCGTGGGGTTGCTGGAGAGAATGAAAGGCCCTACTCCCACTATGTATTTTTCGCAGCGGTTTGAGAAGATGCTGGGGGAAGGTGGACTTGAGTCCCCTCTGGAGCTGGACAGGGCTCATAGGACACTTCGGCAAAAGCCTCGACCGAATGAATCGCCACAGGTAGTCATCGTTTGGTTTCACAGCTTTCAGAAGAAGGAACGGGTCCTGAAGTGGGCCAAGGAACACCGAGACTGGAAATGGGAAGGTAACTGCCTCAGGATCTACCAAGACGTTGGAGCTGAGCTGGCGAGGAAGCGGGTGACCTTCATCAAGACCAAGGCCGCCTTATACAAGATGGGAGTTTGATTCAGGGTGTGTATCTTCTAAGGCTATGTGCAACCTAAGAGTCGAAAGACTATTATTTTGATGTGCCAGAGGAGGCGGGTGCCTTTGTTAAAAAGCATGGATTTCATTCAAGTTGATAGTTCTCTGTGAAGTCTTTGATTCCTTGTTCTTGGGCGGGAGGGTTTCTTCACTGATGGGGGGGCTAACTGATATGAGGGGTGTTGTGTTTTGTAATAATGTTGGAAATATATAGCACCCAGTGGGAATTTGGTTTTTACATGGGGACTTGTTTGTTTAATTTTTATCCCCGGGATGGGTGGTAATGTTTTGCTTTTCCTTTACCCTGGAGGGGGGCCTTGTTAGCAGTAAAGGTAGCTAGCTAACGGGAGTGAGGTGGGGGGGGGGGGGGGGGGAGGGGCTGCAGCTCATTGGACTTGTTTTGCTGAGTTTAATGAGTTAAGTGTCATAATATACACCAGTATATCATGGTGCAGACACACACTGATGGACACACAGTGGGACCAATCACACACATAACACCGCAGCCAATCACCAGTTAGAGCACTATATCAGAGTTCCCGCTCATTCGAGCTGCAGCTAGCAGCTAGTAGGACAGAGCTCACAGCCTGCAGCACAGACATTCACCATGTGCTGAGTGCATCGACTGGTTAGGACAAGGCAAATGTCTTTAGTTAAAGCTAATACCATGTTAACCCACAGTGAGAGTATGTTAAACAGTTAATGATTCAATAAAATAGTGTTGCACTATTTCAAGTGTTGGTGACCTGTATGTGTTCCACGGATCCAGAGCGCCCAACACAACATTAAGCGTTTTTGTTTTGTTGGGGGTTGAGGTTGATAGGGGGTATTGTTCATTTTCACATGATCAATATGTAAATTTGGGAGAGGCGTTGTTTGGGGGAGAGAAGGGGGGGTGGGGAGTTTGGGGAAGAGGAGTGGGGTGGGGAAAGGGTTAATTTACTGACGGTGATCACTTTTCTTTGTTTCGTTTTGTGGGTGGGTTTGTCGGCCTTCTTCGGTAGGCCTTGTGCCTGTACTTTCTGGGCCGTGGCTTGATAATCCCTTTCAGTGGGAATGGCTGTCTCTGGCTAGAGGGGGTGGAGGGCCTGAGCTCAACTGAGTACTTTTCCCAGACGTTTGCAAAGTTGTTGGGGAGGAAGGGATGAACAGATGCCCTCTCCTGAGCTGAAAAGGGTCCACCGAACTCTCCGACAGAGGTCTGGGGTGAATGAGTCATCATGGGAAGTGATAGTTTGTTTTCACGGCTTCCAGAAGAAGGAGCGGGTCCTGAAATGGGCCAAAGAGAACTGGGATGTGAGGTGGGAAGGAAGCAGCATCCAAATTTATCAAGATGTCGGGGCACAGCTAGCAAAGAGTCATGCAGCCTTTAATAGGGCGAAGCCGGCGCTATAAAAAAACGGAGTGGGTTTTGAAGCGGTGTACCTGGCGAGGTTGAGAGTTAAGTATATCTCAAAAGATCACTTTTTCAAGCCATCAGAGGAGGGGAAGACGTCGGAAGAGGGGACATTTGTCAAGGACTTGGACTTAAATTGAAAGGGTTAGAATGGGATTTCAACGGGTGTTGAGGGATGGGATTGAATCCTACAGTGCAGGAAGCCATTTGGCCCATCAAGTCTGCACCGACCCTCTGAAAGAGCACCCAACCTCGTCTCACACCCCTTGTTTGGGTTGTTTCAGTATGCTGCATATATTACGCATATATTTTTAGTTATTTGGGGTTTATTGTTTTGTAAAGGAGTGTATATGTTGCAGAGGGAGGGATAAGGGGGCCAAAGTAGTCAGGGGTAATGTTTAAGGCAGCAATGTGGACAATACATGGCCTAAGGTAGGATGTTGGTAATTGTACAGGCTTTGGTTTTGGTTATTCTTTTGCAGCGGGGACGGGTGGGGAGCTTCTCTTTGTCTTTGTTCTTTGGGTGTGGGCCCTGGCAGGGGGCTATCTCACTAGCAGTTAGGTTTCAACTAATGAACGGAGGTAAGGTGGGAGGACCTGTTTGGACAGGTTTCGAGGTGCCTAGCGTGTTTGTTTTGGTGGGAGAGGTGTATAGCAAGGAGGGAACATTGTGCGTTGGGAGGTAGTTCGCGGGTACTGTGGGAGAGGTGTATAGCAAGGAGGGAACATTGTGCGTTGGGAGGTAGTTCGCGGGTACTGGAGTTGGGGGGTGGGGGAAGGGGAACGGGTAGAGTGCTTTGAGCATGCCCAGAACACGTGCGCGTGATGTACCAGCCCCCTCGAACACTGATCACACCTATCCTCCACCCCATTGAAAAACTGAATCATTCTAGCCTTCGTGAGGTGTGCTCGAAACACTGTCTTTCGCTGAATGAGACTCAGCCTCACACAGGACGAGGTCGCGTTCTCCCTCAGTGCTTCACTCCAAACCTCTTCTCATAAGCCCATATTTCTACTTCAGTTCCCTCAGGCTAGCGAACCAATCCTCCAAAAAGGATTTTGATTAATAAACAGGTTCCTTTTGCGGCTACCAAGACCATGGCAGACACCAATGGCAGATACGCAATGGTCAGTGGGTCCTTGGCGGGAACGCTGGTGATATTGGTCAATGTCTACACTCCAAATTGGTACGATATGGCGTTTGTGAAGAGGCTGTTGGCTTTCATTCCTGATCTGGACACGCAACTGGCTTTTGGAGGGGATTTAAACTGTGTACTTGATCATACGTTGGATCGATCTAAGCCTAAGTTGTTGGCTCCATCGGGGGGTAACTAAGGCGCTGTTAGCTTTTACAGAGCAGATGGGGCGGGCAGATCCATGGCGGTTTTACACCCAATAAGGAATTTTCATTTTCCTCTCAGGTCCCCAAAGTTTATTCATAGAGTCATCGAGGTTTACATCATGAAAACAGGTCCTAGGCCCAACTTGTCCATGCCAGTTTTTACCACTAAGCTAGTCTGAATTTGGCCCATAACCCTCTATACCCAGCTGTCCCATACAACTGTATAAATGCTTTTTAAAAGACAAAATTGTACCCGCCTCACTACGGTCTCTGGCAGCTCGTTGCAGACACTCACCACCCTCTGTGTGAAAAAATTGCCCCTAACAATCTATATTATTGTCACAGTAGGCTTACATTAACACTGCAATGATGTTACTGTGAAAAGCCCCTAGTCGTCATACTCCGGCGCCAGTTCGGGTACACAGAGGGAAAATTCAGAATGTCCAATTTACCTGACATCATGTCTTTCGGGACTTGTGGGAGGAAACCAGAGCAGCCGGAGGAAACCCAAGCAGACACGGGGAGAACGTGCAGACTCCGCACAGACCGTGACCCAAGCCGGGAATCGAACCTGGGACACTGGTGCTGTGAAGCAACAGAGCTAACCACTGTGCTACCGTGCCGCCCTCTGGACCCTTTTGTATCTCTCCTCTCTTACCTTAAACCTATGCCCTCTAGTTTTAGACTCCCCTACCTTTGGGAAAAGATGTTGACTATCTACCTTATCTCTGCCCCTCATTATTTTATAGACCTCTACAAGATCACCCCTAAGCCTCCTACACTCCAGGAAAAAATATCCCAGTCTATCCAGCCTCTCCTGATATTTATTCTATGATAATGTTTTTTCTGATGGGTGGGTCTCTCCTCACGTGGATGAGGAAAGCGGAATACTTGGCTATAGTTATTTCGGACCATGCCCAAATTTTGTGTACTTGGTTCTGGAGTCAGGCACCACACAACACCTACCATGGAGATTGGATGCAGCGCTGTAAGCAGACAAAGGGTTTTGTGGGCACATGTCTACTGCCATTGAGGAATATGTTAAGTTCAACAAGAATGAGACTGTCTCAGCTTTCAAGGTGTGGGAAGCCGTTAAAATGGTTATTAATATAATCTCCTATAAAGCGCATCTGGATAGTCCTGCAAGGACGGAGAGGCAGAGGCTGGTGGAGGCTTTCCTTTAGGTAGACCACTGGTACTCATGTGATCTTACCCCAGAGCAGAAAGAAGATGCAGACACAGTTTGAATTGTTGTCTACAGGAAAGGCGGTGAGCCAGCTGCGGCATTTATTGCCCATCCCTACTTGCCCTGCAGAAGGTGATGGTGAGCTATCTTCTTGAACCGTTGCAGTCCTTGAGGTGATAGTACATCTACAATGCTGTTAGAGAGGGAATTTGTGGATTTTGACCCAGCGACAGTGAAGGAACGGCAATATTTCCACGTTGGGGTGGTGAGTGACTTTAAGGGGAACCTCCAGGTGCTGGGGTTCCCAGGTATCTGCTGCTCTTCCTTCTAGATGGTAGTGGTCATGGGTTTGG